>NC_139011.1:8423248-9080748 GCF_964374135.1 Grampus griseus | reverse complement strand
GGGCAGTAAGCGTTGCCATTGATTGAGTGATTCCAAGGTGCTCCGTGTGGAGCTGAACACCTTACAGACTTCACTTAACTGAATCAGCACAGCCACTCTGAAAAGTAAGCATCACCTTCCCCATTTCGAAGATGAGAAAACCAGGACTCAGAGAAATCAAAAGAACTGCCTAAGGAGACAACGGTGGTGGAGTCAAGATGTAAAAGCTGCTGTGTCTGAAATAAAGGCCAGAGCTCAAAGCCTCAGGGCTGTGCTGGCTGATGTTGCCTGTTGGCCAAACCTAAGTATGTTAGCCTGTATTTTTCCCGATGCCATTATGTCAGGTGTTTCTCTGATTTAAGCTAACAGTTACATTCCCAGACCTTTTTGTACAATTGAGATTTTGCACCTAAAGTTAAAAGTTTACATTTGCACCCTTTGAAATTCATTTACTTCTTCCTCTCTACTTCATCAGAAATTCAGGTAATTCAGCAAGCTTTTACTGGATGTCTGCTGTGTTTCATGGGAACTGGAGAGAAAAGACACAGGCCTTTAAAGAGAGCATAGTCCAGAGGGGAGAAAGGTCAAGTTCATGGCTCCTAACAGCACAGCAGTGATGAATGTTACGATCCATTGAAAACAGAAGCATAGAAGAAGGGCCTCTGGCTGCAGAGATCAGAGGAAGTGATTTTAAAAACAGGTAAACCATTTTTGTCTGATCCTAGGAGTAGAAAATATGGAAAATTCATGACACTGAAGTGAAGAAAAATCAAATCTTATCTATTGATACTTCCCAGATGTAGCCAAGGTTAACACGTTGTGAATTTCTTTTCAGTCTTATTTTGGTTAGTTTTTATTTTCTGTGTATCTGTATCACACACGCACACACATACACAAATACATAGACAAACACAAAATTGGAATCGCACAGTTTTTCAGAGCTCAGACCTTCCTCGTACTATATGATTACATTTTAATGTGCCTATCACTATATTTGTATATGTAATTAGTGGCGTAGTAGCGAGCATCCTCTCTTACCTGAGGTTGGGCTGGTCCCTGGTGGGCTGTCAGGCATGGCCGCTGTCCTGGCAGGAGTCTCGGAAAAGTTCCGTGTGTTCGTGGCCTTCTCGGCCTCTGCAGGAGATGTCGGCGGGGAGGAATGTGTTTCCCAGGGAAGACCTCCAGGTGTTTTCTCACTGGTGGCCTGAGCCCAGGGCACAGGTAGTGTGGAAGCCCATGCCTGCCTGCGGGCTGTCACCCATGGAATTCCAGCCACCTTCCCGGTAGCTGCACAGGTGACAGTAACAGGGCAGTTACTGCTTGACTGCTTTGATTCAGATGTAAAATTGACAAGACATTGACATATAATCTAAGGGTACATGCAGTGCGCATGCATAATAGAGATAATCCAGGGACTTCAACCCTACCCTGAATTGGAATAAGGGGACCACACTAAACTTTGTTTTCCCAACCACTAATTTAAAAAAATTCTCCAAATTCCTAGGACGCTGAACAATCAGCTAGGGTGTGTGTCCAGAGGACAGTGGACACTGTCAAATTTAAGAAATACTGATTCTAGTCATGTGATACAGTGGAAAGGTTTAAGGTAAGGGGACCTGGAGGTGTACGTTCTGCCCCCACCTCCTCCATGCTGTGAACTCTGGGGCGAGTTACTAAACTCTTCTCAGCGTTACCATTGAAATGGCAGTGACGATAATGATGACACCTGACTGACAATATCACAGGACGGTTATTAAGACAAGTCTTCCCTCACTGGTCTTTTAAACAAGCGCCAGGTGTTTTCACTCGTTCATTCCCATGTTAAGAATTAAAATACATTTTTTTCAGGTTGTACAAAACTTATCCCCTGGGAGGATTTTAAATCTATAGGTTAAGTTGGGAACAGTTGCCATTTTAAAACTATTCCGATTTCTCATCCAGAACATGGTATAACCCTTTATTTATTTAAATATGCTTTTATTACTCTCTTGAAAGTTTTGTAGTTTTTCTCATGCAGAACTAGCACTTTCCCTCTCAGAGTGATAGCTAGATATTTTATGATTTTTCTTGCCACTGGCAATCACATCTTTTTTCATATTATGCTGGAAAGCTTTCTAATTTTATATAATTGTGTGATGTGGATATATTACTAAAAAATTTCTAGTTAGTGAATCTGATTCCTTTTCCTCGTTCTTGTTTCCCTGTCTGCTTGACTTTTATCAGTTCTCAAGCTCCTCAGGGGAGCCCCCTCTCTGGGCTCTCCAGGACAATAGCTCTTTGTAGGCTGGATAATAATTATCAGTTTACTTGTCTATGTCTCTCTCCCAGATCTGAGAGCTCAGGAAGGAAAGGGAACATTGCTAGAGCTGTGTTTTTTGACAGCTAGCCTGGGGTCTGATATTAAATATACGTATTGATGAGTGAATGAATGAATGAATGTATTCTGATGACTGTGGTCCATTGTTGGAACTCATTGAGACATAATCGTCCTTTAATGAAAGAGTTAGCTCAGTTGTATCTTATTCCAAATAGGATAAGCATGCCTTTTACATCTTCAGTGACAACACCACTGATCAGTCCCCACAAAAATGATGGGAAAAGAAGAACTTCTCAGCAGGTCAGCAGTAGCAGCTTTTTACACTGGCATCAAGTCATTAATATATTCTTGGCAACATTATCCAGCCAGCTACAAATTAACCTAACCCTGCCTGCCATAAAATGTTGACTGCATTTCACCATTTAGTGTGAATTTCAGGAGAGATATTGCTACCTGCTCTGTTAAAATGAAAATACCTGATGTTACCATATTCCACATTTATATTACTATCGGGGTATGCTGGGTGCACGGTATGAGGGGATTTTGTACTATTTTTGCAGCTTCCTGTGAGTCTTAAACTAGTATAACTGATTCACTTTGTTATAGAGCAGAAACTAACACACCATTGTAAAGCAATTATACTCTAATAAAGATGTTAAAAAAAGCAAAATAAATAGAAGTCAGGATGTTAAAAAAATTATAAAATTAAATGTTAGAAAGACATTATGCCAGTGACATTTGTTGCCTTTGCTTATAGGTATGATACCCATACTGGTTCACATCTCTCTCTTCTTAAAGGGCTGCTGAACAAAGAGGTTGGTGGAGAAGGGATAAAGGAAGGATTTCACTTATTTATCTGAGCCTAGAGGGAAGTGTGGGGAGAAACGGGACAGGAGAGGACGGGGTGAGAAATCTCACCCCAGTCTGAGAGGGTGGGAGAGGCGCCGTCCAGGGCGGCCGGGGCTCTGCTGTGACCCTCAGCATGCTTGTTTGTGTTCGTGGTCTGCTCTCCCTGTGAAGGAGGGGTTGTCTCTGTCCTGGGAGAGCTTCTCAGAGCAGACACTCCAGCGTTCTGGGATCCACGTGGGGGGCTTGTCCTTGGTAGTGTTTGCCGGCTTGTGGGTGTGAGCTGTGAAGTCAGGGCCGTCCCGCTGGTAGCTGCACATTCAAGGAGACAGTCAATGGCAGCTTTACGATGCTTGACACTTTGCACACAGAGAACTGTCGAGCCACTGAAAGGTCATTGGACAGCAAATACACAGAATGCAGAGATTCAGACCTTACTCGGAGCAGTATGTTACGTCACCAAGAGGAGGGTTTCTCCTTGAATGACAGATTAAGCTAAAATATCGAGGGGTGAAAATGCCACGGGCAAAAGCAACGTGCACAGAATGCAAAGCTGTCAGGCCAGAAAGCATCAGACACTTGAGGTGTTTCCTGAACAGAACCTGGATCCTGTCAGGGTCCTTGCCCACTTCACAACCCTCAACCCCTCCACAGCTCTGGCACTGGTCCCAGGAAGAGGGATTAGGTTTGCTCATGTGCGCTGTGGGTCTGACTAGGGGCCAGAGGTGAAATTTGGGGGAACTAGGGGCTGCCAGTAAGAAACCCACTTGAAAGATGGCCCCCCACAGAGACAGAAGGAAGGCTTCATTCAGAAGGAGATCTACACAGTGCCCTTGGATTCTCCATGAGGAAAAGGAGGAAGAGGTCCAAGTGTTCATGAAGCCTCCCTCGGGAAGGCTTAGGGGATGGAGGCTGCATGTTAGGATAGGACAGGCTCTCACCAGCCCATAAGGTCTCTTCCTCTGGGGGGACAAAGCCTGGCCTGCAGACAGGTGGGATTTCGGCCCCTACTTGCCCCTTTGGCAGGTAACTGTGTGTCAGGCACAACCAGTGCAATTGCAGAAGGTGGCCCTGCAGCCTCATTTCCCCTCTCCTGCCTTACTTCTGAGCTCAGTATCACCCCACATGCACCAGAAGCTCTCAGATTAATGCACGTGGGACTGAGTGCCTGCCAATCCATCTATCACTCAGCCAGGTGACTGGCCATCAAGCACATCAACTTTGTGTCAACTTGTTCATATGCTCTCTCTTCTCAAGCAGTTGTTGCTGGGAAAACTTTACAGGAGCACAAAAGGGGAGACATCATTGAGACTGGGGGTCAGAAAGTCATGAAAGGACTCTCTGAAGACGTGAGATCGACTCAACCCTCAGATCTGTCCTCAGAATTGGGTAGGTGAGGGGAGCCCACCAAATGCCCATTTCTTCTCCTTATCAAGCAGCCTTGTTCCATACAGTTGAAGTTCCTTCCTCGGCATAACTAAGAGATGCCCTACGATAAATACCAAGCAAGGCAGCCCTCTGGAGTGGAACTGGAGGTTGATGGTAAACTTCATTTCACTCCAATAAACACGGATAAAGAACCTACTATGTGCAAAGTACAGTGTGAGGCACTGAGGGGAAAGCAGACTATGGAGATGAAGGAGACAGTCTCTGCCTTCAAGTATGATTCAGTGAGGAGACACACAGATGAGGTCATCTGTGACACAACCTGGAGTAACAGTCCAAATGACTTCTAAGTGTGTTGTAGAATCATAGAAGACAGAAGACTAATTTTGACTGGGGGATTTTTTGGAAAGAGGAGTCAGCAGCTGAGCTGGCCGTTGACAGACAAATTGGATTCTGAACTATGGAGAAGTAGGGAAGTTCCATTCTGGTATAATAGCATGAGCAAAGTTGCAGGGGCATGGAGATGTATGCCGCCTGCAAGAAGGGCAGGGATTTCAGTGGAGTTTTAGCAGAAGGTTTATGTGAAAGAGAGTAGGTAGGGTGGGCTTGATGACAGACAAATGTATACTCGATGCTAAGAACTTCAGACCCTCTACTGCTGACTTAGGAGTTCTGAGCAATGAAGAGACATAACCTAATTATTTTATCACTCTTATGACAATGGATGGATATTTCAGAGAAATAAGAGACTGGGTCAAAGGAGATTGGTTCAGAGGCTATTATAGTAAAGATAGATGACAAGGACTTTAACTAAGATAATCATAGCAACAGATGATGATCTTGGAAGACCAACCAGATTCCAGAAGCTTTACTCAGCTAGAAATGACCCATAAGTGTACGGGAAAAAGATGGCTTTAAGGTGGTTCCAAAAAATGCCACCTGATGCCAGAGAAAAGGCAGGAAGATGGGTAGATGTGTGTGGAGGGGTAGAGGATGGTTGGGTACGGTCTGAGTATTACGGAGTGGCAATGTCTACAACAGGGTCACAAATTCAAATACCTACAAAAACCAGGTGGTTTATATGAGAAGGAAGTGCAAGGCAACAGGGAGAAGTGAGGGCTATGGAAAAGAGGAGAGAGGTGTCTCTCCTAATGGGGAGGATGGCAACTCAACCCCAGTTGCCATGGGTGAGGGGGAGGGTCCAGGGCTACCCGATATTTTGCAAAAAAAAAAAAAAAAAAATCTAGAAATTCAAAACATTTTAATGATGAAACCCTCTGATTTTCACACAGTACAGCTAAATAAAATACCTGAGGGCAGCATTCAGTCTTCAGCTTGCTAGCTGGGACCCTGGTCTGCAGACTCTATAGTGGGAGTTTGGGAGGGTTACACTCACCCAGAACACCAGACATGCTGCTGGTAAATGTGTAATTGATAACAGGAGATTTTTCCGCCATCTCCCAGAAGTCAGAAAGATTCCTTCCTGCAAGAACCACACCAACAGGGTCAACTCTTGGGCTCACCTGCTGGAGGGCTGTGTTTAATTCTCAGCTCAGAGAGCTTGTCAAAGAATGGCTGGTGGTTCACCTGACTTTCCTGACATCACACAGATGAAGATGCAGTCAGATTCATTCACTTGACTCACTGCAAGACAGACCAGGATACAACAGGACTTAGCAATGGGCCTGAAGCTGTTAAGTCTTTGGTTGAAATGAAAATTAAGCTGGAAATCTCTAGCTCTGGATGCTATAGGAAAATAAGGCTAACTCCTTATTTAGGAGCCCTGATTTTCAGTCATCCCCGAGTTTCTGGTTTTAATTTTTTTGATGGAGGGAAGGTGCAGTATAATGTAATGGCTAAGGGCAGAGCCTCTGGGGTCAGCGTCCAGGATTGCAGCATTAGCTCTGGCACTGATTAGTTAAGTGAGCATAAATAAACTGCTTGACCTCTCTAAGACTCAGTTCACCTCTCTTTAAAATGGGGAAAATTCAAATCCCACAGTACCTTATTTGCACTTTCCAAATCCCCAAATCTCCGTAAGATGGAAGGTTCTTGTGTGAGTTTGGTGCCGACTCGTTCAGTGGCAAAACCTGAATTGACAGGTGCGAGGCTGTTGTAGTTTATCTCTCCTTAGTGTAAAGGGTGAACCATTTTGCTAAATGAATATGAATGTGTCTGATTTACAGCAAGCTGTCCTGGATGCTGCTGGAGCTGTTCTGTCAGGTATAGTGTAGACACCCTATTACCCCATCAAAAATCCGAAAACTTCTGAGTTCCTAAGCATACTTGTCCCTGACGGTGCTGCCTAAAGGACTGTGGTTGTGTGGTTGGACATCTCTGGTAGGATGGCTGTGATGATCCAATGAGACAATGTATGTGAAACTCTAAGTATGGTGCTTGGCAGAAGAGCTCTCAGTAAATAGGCATCATAGTAATAATGGTTCCTGTTAACATGGCCCTATTACTATATGTATTAGTAGTGACCAAGAGCATGGACTTCAGAGCCAGATCACCTGGGTTAGAATTCTATCTCTGCAGAACGATCTTGGCTAGTTCCTTAACCTCTCAGTGCCACAGTTTCCTCACCTGTAAAGTGGAGCTAAATATAGTAGCTGCCCCATATGGCTGTGGTGAGGATCCAATGAGGGAAGCCCTTAGAAGGGTCCCGGGCACCTGAATAGATCTATTATTTCTCTTTCTTCCTCCCGCACTGCTCCTAAAACAGTAGTCGCTCCACAGTGTGGGACGCCACCTTTCTGACGAGACCAAGAGTTGGGCTATTGACTGCATCTGTGCTCTTCAAAGTAGGCCCCCAGGGGAGTGTGAATTGCCTGCGGGTTATATGAAGCCGCCTTATAACTGAAGCGTATCTTTCTCAATTGTATGTCAGACATGAGTTTAGGCTCCATAGAGATCTAAATCTGAATTCCGAGCCAACCTTGAGCAAAATATTCAACCTCTCTGAATCTCAGTTTTCTCGTCTTTAAAATGGGAGTATAGCTGTCCAGTAGAAGCCGTGTTTTGAGTCTGCCTAACTACCCCCAGTGTTGAGCCTCGGATTCTTCCTCCAACTTTTTGGACCCCAGGAATAGCTTTGATAGGAAGATGGAAGCTTCAAATACTGTACTGGTGGTTGAAACTGTACCACGCTGATTGTCTAAATTAAACTTACATTAAAGTTCCTGGCAGCCCGGCCTATGGTAGGGATCGGGGTGGGAAGTTGACTAGGTTTTATTCCATGATGAATGCCAAATCTCACATTTGCCAAGCATTTTCAAGATGAGCACACCTGAGAGGATGGAGGGTGACTTTAAAATCTCTGTGAGGTAGCTGGTAGAATTTCCAATGATGTCCACCAGTAGGGCTGTGAAATCTGTAAGACAGATTGAGGAGGTTTAAATTTCTGAGACTTGGTTTAAATTTCAGAGACTTGAAGGGAAATGTATATTGTATTTGGATTTTTCAGAGTAGATTTTACAAGTTTGATTTAGTTCGGTGTATTGGGGATTATTAACAATCATAAAAAGAAATACTACTAGTTATTTTTCAAGGCTTGATTTCAGGCAGGCAGTAAACTTTTGGATCCACCATCATAATCTCCTTTCTCCTCCATTTCCCTCCCCCCACCCCAGATCCTTCTCTGCCAACACCAGAGAGCTTTGCAAAACCATAGTGTTGAATAATGGTTTTTCTGATTTGTTCCCCCCCCATTATTTCGTCTAATTGATTTAGAATACCAAATTCATTGGATAGGCAGCAGCCCTGCAGACATGGGATGTAAATCTACATAACTTCAGATTTTCAAAATGATACCAAATTTAGTGGTGGATTATAAACTATGAACTATCAAAGGAGACAAGGACTTTACACAAAATAGAACAAGGGAGCTCTTCTCCTGCCCTCCACATTCAGAAGTCTGATGGGAGGAGATTGAGATAATTTTACAAAATTTCAAGCTATAAAATCTTCGAGGACTTTCTCTCTGAGCACGTTCTGAACAGGTCTTGACATGGTGGGTGCCATTGACCAACGAAAGTTCCTAATGCACTTCCTACCCACACAGCTGCTGCCTCTTCTGCTGTTCAGTTATGGTTTTCCAGGACCCAGCAAGTTCTTGGCTTCTAAAACAAGGAGTACTTATTCTAGGAGCCCCAAACTGTGAATTTCTAAAGAAGCTTCTGAGGGCCCAGGCATAGTTTCCCGTCGTGCCTTGTCTAAATGCTTCTTTTACTCAGTAACGGGGTTATGGGCTGGGGTCAGGGGCAAGCTGACTTGAAAATATAGAACCCAGACCACTGAAAATATAGAACCCAGACCACTGAAAATATAGAACCCAGAGAGGCATGAAAACATGATGTGACAACCAGTGGAATGTATAGCATGCAAGGCCAACAGGAGGTGGGCGCTACCCTATGTGAGCCGGAGCCATGGTGACATGCCACCTTACCACACTTGCACGGGTGCGTGGTTAGTCTCCTAGAGGAAGATGTGGTGGGCCACCTGTACAGGTGTGGACACGTGGCCATGCAGAATGTAGGCATCCTTCTTTATGTCTCTTTAGACCAATCTGTTTATAGTCACATTGTAGAAACTGAAGAGGGGTAGTATTTCATTACTTACGCCATCTATTTTCTTTCTAATTCTCAAAAGTCTCCTTTGTTTATTAATTCAGTCATCTAATAAACATTCATGGAGTGTTGGCGTATGCCAGACATCTTTTAGGCACTGGAGGATTAAGACACCATCTCTGCCTACCCGAAGCTGAGATTAGTGAGAGAGAGACTGACTCATAGATAGACCAAGAAACTGCAATCCACTATTTATATTACATAGAAGCTATGAGCATGGCTTTGCAGCCCAGACACCAAGCATGGAGTCCAGATTCTGCCCAAGTTTCAGAGAAATGATGGAACTTTCCCAAGGTCCCAGAGCATGTGGCAGGGCTTGAATTTGATCTGAGGTCTGCCTTGTGCTAAAGCTCCTGTTCTTCCCAAAATTTCCACCACTGCTCATACAAATCTCCTACTCAATACATTTGTCAACTCTCCTTTTAGAACTGCTTTCACAATCGGGTCCTAGGCTTGGAAGAATATCAGTTATCACTGCCTCAAACATATTCTTTGTTTTGATGAAAATATGAACTATCTAATTTACTAGCAACACACAGATGAATGATTTCTGACTACTTTCATATATAAATAGAAAATAGGGAAAAAACCCTTTTTGTCTGTCTTAATTGGTAATGATTTAAGAATGTCTCTTGGTACTCAGTGTTGGCGAGGGTGTGGAAAAACACACACTTTCAAACATTACTGGTAGAAGTGTAAACTTCTGCAAGATTTCTAGAGGAAATTTTAGCAGTTTGAAGCATCACAAGATCCTCTTCCTGTCAGACAACAGTTCTGTTTTGAGGACTGTATCCTACAGTGATAATCGGGCAAACACTGCAAGTGATTGTACACAGGTTCTCATCACAGCATTGCTGATAATTGTAAAAAAAAAAGTTTCCATCAGGAGGAGATAAATTATATTACGGTACATTCTTTCAATGAATACTGTGAATTCATCTGAAGGATGAAGCATATTTATATCATTGAATGGAATGTTTTTTAAGACATGCTGATTAGTTGAAAATGGAATATCAAATTTCATAGAAAACATGGTAGATACTGACAGCTGTCTCCCAATATCCATCCTCTCATTTTCCTTTAGTAAGAAAACATGAAATTTCAGTTGGGCACATGGTAGTTTAACGTAATTGAAAATTACATTTTCAAGCCTGCTTTGCAGGTGGGTGTGGCCGTGTGACTCCGTTCTAGACAATAGAATGTGAAAAGAAGCAATGTGAAAGGTTTCCAGACTGAGTTTATATAGTGAATGGGTGTGCCTTCCAGTTCCTTTCTCCCCTTCCTTGTAGCTGGAATGTGAATGCGGTGACAAACCACCCTGGACTATGAGAACGAGGGCCAGACCTTATGGAAGGCAGAGCAACAAGCTAGAGGGAGCCTGGGCTCCTAAACCATCAAACCATCAGAGCAGTCCTGGTATGCTTACCTAGACTGTCACACATGAAACTTCTACCTTCTGTAAGTCACCCTGTTTTGGGGTCATTTGTTATAATAGCCTAGCTTGTTTTCTAAATAATATAGAGAAGGTACAGTAGGATGGGTAGATAGATGGCCAGATGAATGGGGTAGGTAGGTAGAGTAGGTAGGTAGGTTAGAGAGGTAGGTTAGATATGTAGTTGACAGATGGCTTAGATAGATGAATTAGAGAGAGGTGGCTTAGATCACCTTGGGTAATGTGATTACCTATGGAAGTTGGGATATCAGGTATCTCTGATATTTTGATTATACCTTCCATGTTGTATGGAAGGTATAATCATACCTTCCATACAACACAATATATTATTTTTCACATCACAATATATTATTTTTAAATCAAGAAAATTTAAGCTCGGGCTTCCCCGGTGGTGCAGTGGTTGAGAGTTCGCCTGCCGATGCAGGGGACACGGGTTCGTGCCCTGGTCTGGGAAGATCTCACATGCCGTGGAGCGGCTGGGCCCGTGAGCCATGGCCGCTAAGCCTGAGCGTCCAGAGCCTGTGCTCCGCAACAGGAGAGGCCACAACAGTGAGAGGCCCGCGTACCGCAAAAAAAAAAAAAAAAAGAAAAATTTAAGCTCACAATATATTATTTTTTAAATCAAGAAAATTTAAGCTATTTTCATTAAGGAAAGCCACACTCAGAGGAAGCCTATATGTCAGAGTTGAGAATATTCAGAAAACAATCCATGTCTGAAGATTATCCACAAACACATCTTCCCCAAAGGTTTTGAACCATGGCAAGATGTTGGCCAAAGTGTACAGCCTCTCAGGGTAGCAGTTGGAGGGGAATCAGCGTTAGGCACGTTGTGACATGTTAAACCTTGTGAAAATCTCTATGGTTTACCAGGGGAGCAAGATGCTATTTTATCAGTGGTAACGATCCATGGATCAATTCTTTGCAAATAAGCATTGCATGTGTATGAAAATACACTTCAGCTCACCAAACAGAATTACAAAATTCCCCAGCAGATGTGACTCCAATTTTTAAATTTTATTTTTATCTTTCACACAATCAGGGCAGGGACTCAACACCAGACAAAACTTGGCCTCTAGCTGAGGCTAATAGATGGTGAGAAAGATGTGATTATGAAGAACATTTTCCCTCCCAAATGTAGTTTGTTGATGAGATTCAGAGGGTGAGTTAAATAAGAAGATGGATATTAGGTACTTATTGCAGAGTGTGGCATCCAGTACTTATTAAACAATAATCATTATCCTCTTTGTACAACATTTGGTCCATAAATTCCTCCTTGGGGAATCTATCCTCAGAAAGTAATCTAAAACAGGGAAACGTTTTAGACACGAAGATGTCTAATACAGGATTTTTTTAATATTAAGAGAAACCTAGAATCCACCCAAAAGTTCAACAGCATACTAGCTAAGAAAATGCTCACATTCATAGGTTATGTAACCATTACACGTTTGCAAAGAGTTTGTAATATCATGGAAAATATTTTTAATATTATGTTAAGCGAGGGGAAAAAAAAGCAGAAGACTTTTTCACCTTGAGTCTTTGCTTCCCTTACAGACTGTTCTTTAACAAGCAGCCAAAGGGCTCCTTTTAAAATGTAAGTTAGATCACGTCACTCCTCTGTGTGGACAATCACAATGGCTTCCTTCTTCATAGTAAAAGTGGAAAACCTTGTGGCAGACTATGAACTTCTACATGATCTGCAACACCTTTCCTGCCTTGCCCCCACAATTCTGAACTCATTTCTCACGGCTCTCTGGCTCACTCGCTGGCCTTTCTGGTCCTCACTCTGCCTTTGCATGTGTACACGCATGCATTTATGCATTCTCTATGGCTGTCTTCCAAGATTTGACTGTACCATAGACTGTTCAGCCGTTTTCCTAATGATGGATGTTTAGGTTGTTCTCAGCTTTTGCTCTCAAACAATGCTACCTTTTGTTCTTGCCCCTTTGCGCAGACGTAACTATTGCTCTAGGGTAGAAAACCAAGAAAGGAACTTTCCAGGACAATGGATGTGCACATATTTAAGCATAATAGATATCATTTCATTTTCTGATCTTAGTCTAAGGAGAAAACAAATAATTCAACCTTATTTAAAAGGGCACAAGCAAAATCAGGGCAGCCTGCAAGCCTCAAAGTGAGTTCTACCCACCTGATAAATCGTTGGTCCGGTTGTTTAAGCAGTAGCAGTACCGTGAGGGGAATTTGGCCGGGTCCACAGTCTTCAGGTTAGAAACTGTGAAGAGAAACGAAGCACATAGCAACCCTGACACATGGCCTGGCCTGCCTACCCATCGCTTACCATTCTCGCCACCAAGAAAAGATGGAGGAGGGGGCATAGGAGATGGATGGGTAGGGAATTTGGGATTAGCAGATGCAAACTACTATAATTAGAATGGATAAACAACAAGGCTGTACTGTATAGCACAGGGAACTCTATTCAATATCCTGTGATAAACCATAATGGAAAAGAATATGAAAAAGAATGTGTATATGTATAACTGAGTCACTTTGCTGTGCAGCAGAAATTAACACAACATTGTAAATCAACTATACTTCAATAAAATAATTTTTTTTTAA
The DNA here is from genome assembly GCF_964374135.1 of Grampus griseus. Lineage (NCBI taxonomy): Eukaryota > Metazoa > Chordata > Mammalia > Artiodactyla > Delphinidae > Grampus > Grampus griseus. Next base: position 9,067,565 of record NC_139011.1, on the reverse strand, counting down.
AAAAGAAGGAGAGCCAGCACTTACTGTTGTAAATGGCCACAGAAAACTTGTGGAAGGCAAAGGAGCTGTGGGAAGTAACACTTAGCAAGGAGAAAAAGTGCTTGCTGTCTGTCAAAAACATTGAGATGAAGAAACAGTAAATGCCCACTAACAATAATAACAGCAATAGAAATTAGCAAACTGATCATGGAAATTAATAATACGATGAACAAATAAAAATATAACAATAAACAACAAAAATCAAATCAAAGCAAAAACAAACAAAAAAGGCAAAAATACATGTCCCTTGGCTATATTTCCTAAACTGTCCTTAAACTTTTGCAGTTGTCTCATAATATAGTTACGAGTAGAGATGCCTACACAGATGCTGCGTTTGGAGTGCAGCTTGCTCTCAAAATGCTGGCAAACCTGCTTCATCTGGATGTTTTCAGTCTCATCATGAGTTAGGCAGGACACACATTCTCTGCTCTGAACACAGAGGACCCGAGACACACAGAGATGTGACGGGTCTTGCCCAGGTCGTGGAGAGTCCAGAGGCGAAGCAGGAACAAGATAAAAATGGGCCTGGATTGTTCTTGTTTAAAACAACTGTTTACCTTTTAAAGCTCTGATCAGCATCCCGTTCACCAGCTCTGTCAGGTTAAGCGCAGACAGATCAACCGACATTGCAGGCAGTTCTGAAAGAGATTCAAAGATAACGTCATCAGCAGGCCTTTCTTGGCAAAAGGAAAAGTTCCTCATTTCCGACATTCAGGCAGATGTGCCTCCTCTTTGGACATGAACTCACACCCTGTGCTGGGCACAAGGATTTGGAAGATAAAAGGCAGTTCCTGTCCTCAGGAGGTGACAGCTAATGGCATGTACTGTGACAAGCAAGAGTAGGTAGAAGTTTGGGTGAAACACAAGGAATGCTTATTTTAGGGAATATTTTCTCTCTGCATTTGGAGAGAGTAGAGATTGGTGGGAGATGCTTATATACAATATAAGCCCTAGGAAATTGCAGGAGTTCTCAACGTGCTGTATAATATAAATAATGACATTGTCTAACAGAGGAGCTTGGGGCTTCCCTGGTGGCGCACTGGTTGAGAGTCCGCCTGCCGATGCAGGGGACACGGGTTCGTGCCCCGGTCCGGGAAGATCCCACGTGCCGCCGAGCGGCTGGGCCTGTGAGCCATGACCGCTGAGCCTGCGCGTCTGGAGCCTGTGCTCCGCAACGGGAGAGGCCACAACAGTGAGAGGCCCGCGTACCAAAAAAACAAAAAACCAAAAAAACAGAGGATCTTGGATCCTGGCTGGCCCTTGGCATCACTGGAAAGGTTTTTTTCCAGTTCCACAATTCTGATGCTTGGGCTCCATCCTCAGAGATTCAGATTCAATAGGTCTGGGATGTGTCACAGACATTACTACCTAAATCCATCCATCCATCCAATTGCCGAGATACTGGTAGTGTGCAGCCAAGTGGAGAGACGCTGCTTCTCCCAGCTGTTCCCTGAAGACTTGGAAACAGCAGTTGACAAAGGGGACATGAGAGCTTGACGCTGCCCGTCATGTTTTGGCAAACACTATCTTCTTCATCTCTTACCTAATGTTCAGATAATTGTGGCTAAAGCAATCTGAGGATTGGAGGGATGCCGTTGCTCTGCTGCGGGGGTGAGAATGGAGGTCCAAAGAGGCGGGAGAAGTAATCTCAGTGGCCCAGGCCACCCATGGAGCACTGGGGGTGGGGTGGGCAGTACTCACCTGTGGTATCCAGAAAAGCGACCCCCTTTTCTCTACTCTCGTCTCCTCTGAGGCCAGACACTGGGAAGAGAAAAGGCTTCAGGAGACAAGTAGAGCTTTCGACCCCAGCCCCATGTTGCTGGAGGGGCCTTGAGGTCTGTACCGCAGCTGCCCTCCGGTTTAGGGAAGGTCTGCATCACCGGGGGCACTGTGGTCCCTCCCCCTGAGATTCTAGTCTCCTTGAACTGGGCGTGGTCTAGAAATGCATATTTTAATAAATGGACAAGGTGATTCCCATGCAGGGAGACTAATCCACCCCATCTCTTTACCGGGTTGGGAAACCGAGGCTCAGAGAGAAGAAACTTGCCTAAATTTGCACAACTGAGTCCTGGTAATGAAGGGCCAGAACCTACTTCCAAAGTATCAGGCCATTTGCCCACTCAGCAAATTTCATGCTGCCAAAGAAGACAGTGTCAAAGGAAATCTTGAGATACCAAAGGCGTTCACTCATTCTTTATTCATTCGATAAACACTCACCTAGGGCTAGGCCGTGCGGTAGGTGTTTGGTACAAAGAGGTCAACAGGAAGGGACTGAGTCTCCACGGCTGCAGAGCCTACTGTCTGTGGCCCAGAGGGAGGAGGGAGATTCACGTGTAATCCCACGAGAAGAGTGTCAAACAGGGACCGGCAGGATGCTGGGAGCACCTCTATCAGAGAACCCAACCTGGTCTGGGGGATGGAGGAGACCTCACTGCGGAAGTGACGGAAAGCTAAGACCTGAAAAGTCAGCTCTTTTGGATTAGACGCCATTTACTCATACTGCATCCGTTACTAGTATTGTTGCAATGATTATTTTTTCATGTCACATTCCAATGGAGAAGGTGATTTATGTCCATTTTATAGATGGAAAAACCAAGGCACAGAGAGGCTGAAAAATGTGTTACAGTGTCACAGAGTAAGTCAGCATTTAGGACCAGTCTAGTTACCATTGCACCAAGGAAAACCCTATCTTTTTCCTTCTTAACTTCTTTATTTCCAGACACTGAAATAAAAGTTTTCATGAATAAAATAGTACCATGGAAGCAGAGCCTCAGCAATTTATAATATCCTTAAAACTCATCTTATCCAATACTACCTTTGAAGGATGAGAAACTGAGACCCAGAATGTTACGTGATATATCCAAATCCCACATCTGGCCAGTCTCCCTGTGTCCACCTCCTCCCAGACCCTGGCAAACACCTTTCTTCTCTCTGCTTCTATGAGTTTGACGATTTTAGATTCCCCATAGAAGCAGCATCATGTGGTATTTGTCCTTCTGTGACTGTTTATCTCACTTAGCAGAAGGTTTATCCACGTTGTGGCAAATGGCAGGATTCCCTTCTTTTTTAAGGCTGCATAATATTCCACTGTGTGCATATACTCCATTTTCTTTATCCATTCACCCGTGGATGAACGTTTAGGTTGTTCCCTCTGCTTTCTGTGTACCCTGTTGGAACTTAGGTTCAGTCAACCGTTGTCAGCCAATTTGGCCTTTCACAGATGATCGGGTTTTTTGGTTAAATATTAGAGCTTTGGGGTTAGAGCTAGGGGGAGTCTGTGGATGTCCTTCTTTACAGCACAACATGGCTACTGGAGGTGGCGGTTATGTTCTCGATACAATTAAAGGAAGTCTGAGACAGATGTTTATTACCAAGCAGGCCTGAAGCTGTCAAACAAACCCCCCCTCTGGCTTGGGAGAGTCCGTCCGGCTCTCCCCTCTCAGGCACACTGAGGGGCCCTTGATGCCCACAATCTACTCTGAAGCAGCTGCAGGGAGATCTGTAGGAGATACCAGCTGACCTCGCCTGTTACCTGACCAGGAAGCAGAGCCCTCTGTCAGGGTGAGGGACCGGAATCATCTGGGCTCTGGGTTGCCAAGCTCCAGGGATGCTATAAGCTGCTGGGTTTGTGGGATTCTTAACACCTGTCAAATCCAAACGATGAGCCCTGGGCTGCAGTCTTCCTAACCAAGAGCCTTTCTTAACACTGCTCATTTCATTAAGGAAAATTATTTCCACCACTTCTTTTCATAATTACAAACCCATGGGTGGATTTTGGTAACAATATTTGAAGTGTGATCTAAATACCCCAGAAGCAGGGATTTCTGAATAGGATGCTATAGACATTTTTCAGATAAATTGCTGGGCAGGTAACATAAAGCTATTGTTCTCTTTTTGGATAAAATGACCACCATAGTAGTATCTTTAAGGTAGATGGTATTAGCACTCTACATACTTAGTCATGCTTAGTATTTTATTGCTTTTCATGGTTTATGATTACCTGTGAAACAGGAATTGTTCCCACTTAAAGAGAAAATTAAAGACCCAAACAGGGGAAATATTTGCTGAAAATTACCCTGCTTATAGAGAAGTAATTGGTACAACTGGTGTCTTCTGGAGAAGGAAGTGGCTGACTGGTGGAGCATTTAACTTTTACACCTTTGTACCTTCTGCATTTTGAACTATATGAATGTACTAACTAATTAAAAGCAAATAAAAAATTTAGCATAAAGAGTGATTCCTGCTACCACTCCCCATCCCCAAATTCAAAAGTATTAAAAAAATTATCCTGCTTGTTTGCCAAAACGTTAGGAACAGAAACCCAGCGCCTGACTCCTCTGTGTCTTCTACCTTGTCCTGCATTCATTGTCTTGCTTTACAACCAAATTCATACCATCAGAAAAAAAGTCAAAGAAAGGTGGGATTATTACAAAAGTGATGATGTCAAATAACAATATCTCCCTTTATGAAACCTTCTATTGCTAATAGAAGGTCACAGTTTTTGTGGATTTAACAAGGTCATGAGAATCCGGGTGTACCATGAACCATAAAGCAATGAGCAGCTCATGGGAACTATTACTATGACTGTTAGAGCTGGAGATACAGATACAGTCTCCATCTTACAGACAGAGAGAGTGAGGCTCAGAGAAGCCAAGGAAGTTACCCAAGACAGAGTAAACTAAGAAGGACCACCTGCCCATTTACATGTTGTAAGTAGGAAGGTCATGACATTTTCCTTCTTGGCTTCCCCTTTAAAGGCAGACTCTAAAGGAAGAAAAGATTTCATCAGAGAAATTATAACCCAGACATAACATCAGAGAAAATTTAACCCAAAATAATCCTTTTAAAGATGAGAAAATTATGACGTGGACTTACTTAAAATCCCACATGGAGTTTGCTCATTCATTCAATCATTTCGTCACTAAATATTTATTGACTAACTATAATAATACTAATAGTTGATCATGTTACCAAGCCTCTGGACTTTAATAGGCATTGTGTGTGTTAGATGCTGGTATAATATGAGCAGATAGATACAGCTTCCATCCTTATGGAGCTTATATAGTCTAGTTGGGAAGGCCAACATGAAGGAAATTAAGACCCATGGATATTATTACAAACAATGTTAGATACTTTGAAAACGTTTTGAGTGTATGGAACAGGGAGCCTGATCTAATCTCAGGGATCTGAAAGCCGTCCCTGGGAGGTGACTTTCAGCTGAGATCTGAAAGACGAGTAGTGTGTGAGCAGGACGTACCTGGCTGAGGGGGTATTCTGTGTACAGGTAACAGCCTGAGCCCGGGGTCTGAGATGGGCATGAGTATTATTTTATGAACTGAAAGAAGGCCAATGTGATGGAGCATAAGGAATGAAGGCTATGAGGGACCATAGATGATGGGGAGGTGGGCTGGGTCATGTAGAGCACGTGAAGGACTTAGGATACTGTCCAAAGAAAAGTAGAAAGTCATTGAATACTTTTGGGGAGGAGGAGGGAGAAATGAGGGAGGACTCGGAAGGTGGCTTAATGAAATGTATGAAAAGATGGCTCAGGCAGGTGAGTGGAGAATGGATCATTGAGAGACAAGAGGGGAAGCAAGGGGCTGCTTTGGGAAGCTCTCCTGGTGGCCCACCAAAGAGAAGATGATGCTTTGGATAAGGATGGTAACAGTGGAGGTGAAGATAATTCTGTTGCATAAATGGGACTCAACTGCAGCAGAATAAATGGGGAATTTATTATTGCCATTTTTATCAAACTTGTTTGGATTCTGGGCTGAAACACTGGCTGCTACAATTCTCTAAAGCACAATGAATACCCAAACATAGTATACAGAACAGACACTTGAACTTCGACCAGACCCACCTGTATTGTAAAGGGACAGGACACATGCGAGGCCCAGGCACAGCCTTACCAGTGGACCATGTAGCAGGAAGCCTGGCATGTCTTGGATACTCTGGTCCACCTGGAAGCAAGCAGGCAAGCACTTGGAGGAAACCAGCTGGATTACTAACCACATTGATGCAGAAGATCCTTGAGAATACTGCATGGGGAGTCATTGGAAACACAGTTGATGAAAGCCATTGTATAGTTAGGATAGGTGAGGTTATGCTGAGGTAACAGATTAACTCTGCAATCTCACTGGCTTAATTCAGCCATAAAAGTCGATTTCTTGTCGATAGTCTGTACCCTCTGTGTATTGGTGGGGAACTGCCCTTCACGCTCACTCAGGGGCCCTGGATGATGGAGGTTCCACCTTCGTGTAGGTCTCCATCCCTGTGGCCTCCTTAGTCATTGACTCATAGTGGCAGGGGAAGGGAGAGACCTGGAGGATTATGCACGAACTCTTAAATGCTCTGGCAGGAAGTGACACGCTTACATTCATGTACAGCCTCCACCAGAATTACTCATGTGGTCCTGAATAACTGCAGGAAGTCTGGGAGGGGTGCATGCATATTCAGGGAGAATCAGTGTCTCTTCCATGGGTTTTCCCGCTGCTTAGATGGAAAGTGCCCTTCAAATACAGCATCACTGCTGCTTATAAATGAGAAAACAATATTAATACACACGTACACGTGAGTGTTCACACTCTCTTTCCTTCACTGCAGCACTGTGTGCCAGGCTTTCACCTGGGCATTTGCTGCACAGAATCAGTATGACAGTTAAAAGCCGCAAAGCTGAGACTAACAGGAAGGATGGTGAAAATTTATTGAGTGCTTTCTGTGTGCCAGACACCACACACAACGCTGCCTGACGCACACTGTCACGTCATAACTACACAATCTTGACGTGTAGGTATTAATGTATTACCCATTCAATAGGGGCTGCGCAGACTTGATTTGAAAAGAGTAGAAATTTGCCAGTGGTAGAGAACGGAATAGATCTGGAAGGTGACTTGGGGAAGAGGAGAAATGTCAAGAGAAAGTGCGCTGGGGTGAAAATTGTCTCAGGAATTGAGCATCTTCACGGAAAATTATATTTTAAGAAGTTTTGCTACCCATTAGGCATAGAACCACCTTTGGAATTTTTTTGAAAGATCCTCGTAAACGTTTAAATTTGCTTTGTAATTATCGGTAGATACTTCAGTGGTGTTTCTTCTGGATGTCACCCTGGACAGAGATAGGCCTCACAAGGCTGGGGGGTCCTTCCTTGGAGTCCTCTCCTTCTCATAAATCTGTCTACTCTTGGAAGCTTGGTTTTCCTCATCAGCAAAATGGGGATAAGAGAATCTAGCTCATAAGGTCTTTGTGAGGATTTAAGATAATGAACCTAAAGTACTTAACCCAGTGCCTGGCACATATAGGTGCTCGGTACATAACACCAGTCATCACGGGCAGGCAAAGTCTCCCTTAAGAGCCTGGGCCACCGTGGGACACTAGGGCAGAGGAAGGAGCAGGAGTTAGGGTCTCACACACTTGATTTGCATCTTGAATGCCCTCTGGCTCTAGATACTTAACCTGCATTCACTCAAAAAATCTTTGTTGAGCTCATGGCATTGGTGTTACAAGCACAGACCCTGGAGCCCAGCTGCCTGGCTTTGCTCCTTGGTTTGGTCACTCCTGCTGTGCAAGTTATTAAACCTCTCTCTGTCTTAGTTTCCTCACCCAAGGCTGTTATATTTATAAAATACAGGGAATGGTATATGGTGCAGAGCAAAGGCCGTGTAAATTCTTAACAAATAAATAAAAGTGTTGGTGCTTCAAAAGATGGTGGTACTCCAAGAGTAAGAAAGAGGATTGTACTTCCATCCATATTCCCCGTATGGATGGAATTACAGTCTTCAAAGTTATATCTTACAAAGACTGGATCAGAGGTCCAAAAATTTCCTCTGAAACGGAGTCATCATTATTTCACTGCATTTCCCATGGCCATTTTTTTATTCTTTCTTTTTTTTTTTTAAGTATAGTTGATTTACAATATTGTGTTAATTTCTGCTGTGTGGCAAAGTGATTCAGTTATACATATCCGTTTCCATTCTGGTGTATCACAGGCGTTTGAATATAGTTCCCTGTGCTCTGCAGTCGGGCCTTGTTGTTTCCCATGGCTATTTTTGAATAAACAGCCAGTGACACTGGCATAAAAGCTAGTCATGTAGTGACACAATGACGATAATAACGTACTCAGTGGGGTCAAAATATGCTGCCCCCAAATATACCACTTTGGCATATGGATTATTTTGATCTAAAGCCCGTCGAGAATCAACAGGTGCAGAAAGAAGCCTTCTTGGAGCCTCCGCTCTCCAACTGAGAGCAGGTCTGCCATAAATTCTCCTTCCTGGCGGGAGGGGGAGTCTTATGGCCATGAAGGGAATGGAAAGTTGGCACCGAGATGGGACTGCACAAACGAACCTTACTAAAATAACTCTTATCTTCCACTAGTTTCCCCATATATTTACCTTTCCACGATTTAGCACCCTAGAAACTCAAAACCCTTTTTATTTCTTGTCACTTCCCCACAAACTTAACATCCTTCTGTTAAAATGATACAGAAGCTTCAGGGTCTGACCACCTTTTTGAGGTTTTCATTTATTTCTGTGGTGCTCCCATCCCATATGTATATGAAATAAACCTTTTTTCCTGTTAATCATTTTGTCATTTCAATTTGCAGAGCCCCAGATACTGAACCTAAGAGGGTGGAGGAAACAGTTATTTTTTCCTCTCCAACAGTATAATTTATCGAATCTCTACTTTTGGCTATCATCTCTGTTATTTGGCTTCTCAAGCATCCCATGAGATACTTCAGTTATACAAGAGAGGGCCCCGGGGATTGGTGGGAGAGCCCCTTACTCGTGGTCACGTGGCTCTAAGTGGGAGAACTGGGGTTTGAACCATGGTCTCCCAGATACTAAAGTTTGTGTCCTTTTTTTTACCATGTTCTGCTCTGTTCTCCTGCCCTTCAAAATACCAGCCCAGAGTGCCCCAAAGGACCTGAGGTTGGAAACACACAGAATTGATGATTATTTCAAAGCATTTTGGTGGGTCAAAGGGTAAGAAGTCCGGTCACACTCCCAGGAGAAGCGCTGAGAAGTGTCGTTGGGATCCGTGATCCGTGAATCAGCCCAAGAGGCTTGTGAAATGCATTCACAGTCTGTCTGTGTCTGACTGGCAGTAGCCCTGGAGCTGGAAATGTGAGTGGTCAGAACAAAGCTGCTGGAGCCTTAATGAAACATTGTATTACTTCCAGTTAATGGGGATCACCAATCAACAAAGGCTAGTCTAGCCTGTCAAGGAAACCTGCCTTTCTCACTGGACTTTGCAGCCGAAAGATGGCCAGTCAGACACAGAATAATGATAATGTCAATGTCAGGGTCAAAACTCACCCTGAAGTCCATCTTGTTTGGACCAGCCACAGTCAGAGCAGCATGTTCTCAATACATTGTAACGGCGCACTTGAGACAGGAAGACAAGAGTACAGCCATTTTGAAAAAGGACTGGGGGAAGACCTTGGGCCAAACGGGCCTTGGAAGCAAAAGAACAAAGGCTCTGGGGTCCTGAGTCCCAGAGACAAAAACCAGGCTCACAGGAGTACAAGATTAACTTTGTCTCTGTTACACTAAGGAGTGTACCTAGTTGCCACAAGACAAGAAGCTCAGCTATCAATTTTAACCTTATCTGTTCCAATGTTTTCTTGCAGAAAATTCTCATGCACTCCTTTTCCCTCACCAAAGCGCTCCCTGTTCCCGACAGCCACCATGGAGCCACCTGGTGCTGCTCAAAGAAGTTTGATGATTTCTGGAAATTAACCAGTGATGATGAGACAAACCCTCCCTATTGTTAGAAAAGCAACTCGCCCCTTCTCAGGGAGCTGCCACTTTCTTCCACCTTCTCCCTTGTGCACAAGCTCTCTCTTTTAATAAGAGAGCTTTGCTTATCTAAGAGTCTTGTGGAAGTGACATTCATGTCTATGGTATTGCATCCAAGAATCTGGAGATAACACTTGCACTCAGCATCCTTCCTAGTGAGGACCAGCTCTCTCTCTGTGAGGAGGACCCAGAGGCCTAAGGCCGTACACCCCCGCAGTCGGCTCCACTGCCCGGGGGAGACACTGAAAGGGGAGGTTCTGGTTTTTCAAAAATAGTTCATTCAGAAAAAGAAGCAAAGAATCTATTATTTCTTGACTATCTGAGGTGCCAGGAATTTTACATATGGTATCTACTGGTCCTGGAAGTAACCCCACTTAGGGGTTATCATCCTTATTTTATAGTTGGAGGAAAGCAAGGCCCAGGCAAGCAACCGGCCCCTGGGAACGCAGCTCAAAGAGCCAGGAGTGGAATCCCGGTCTGTTTGCCGCCAAAATCCATGATTGATTGGCCTCTGAGAAAGTATAGTTTCTGAGCTGTTGCCTTGCTGCCAGCCATTTTTCAGGGCATTCTTTTCTTCTCATTCCAATTCTTTGGATTAAGGATCATGTTTCCTTTATCACAGATGTGAGGACAAGCCATCCTCCCGGCTGAGGACTGCATTAAGATGCTAATCGACAGCTTAAGGGAAAAAATGGAAAGAAACAGACAGTGATCAAGGGGTGAGTTTTAGCTTAAGTGCAGAGTAAGGGATTGGGTGATAGAAACTCCTCTCCTATCATTCGGCAACCAGGAGCCCAGAGTTTGGGAATTAGAGCAGATGCATTTCTTATCTGGCTTCATGCTTTGGGGAGTAGAGGGAACCGAAGGGTTTGCAAATCTCTACGGTATGTGACTTACCTGTCTCCCGAGCAGGATAAAGGACTTCAAAGAATTTAAGCAGCCTGAAAGATTAACAGCTAAGTCAGAGCTGTGGGGTTTATATGAGTTCTTAGTGAAAGATACAGAGGGTGGAGGTGGGGAAAGGCTTGATAACTTTGCTTTAAGTACTCCGGAAAAAAAAATGGAATAATAATCCTACCAAGAATTCACAGCGGTGAAACCGGATCACCTCCATTGGAGAAAAATGCCTTTGCTGTGAACTGAAGAGCATCCGTGAACAGAATGACAAAGCACTGATTCAACGTGGGATGGGAAACCTCTTCTGACAGTAATTACATGTATTGAAGGAGCAGAACAGGATCACGGGGTGATGATTTCCCCTTCCTGCTGTAAAGGTCTGTGAGCCAAGCATCACCTGTCCTGTGAGCCAGTGCAAGTCTTCTGAAGAACCGGCTAGGGTTGCTCGTGAATTTTAGCAGGGTGGGCAAGCCTGGCCCCATTGCCTGTTCCTATAAAGCCGAAAATGGTTCTACATTTTTAAACAGTTGTAAAGAAGCAAAAGAAGAAGAGTATTTCATGATGTGTAAAAATGATATAAATTTGAATTTCATTATCCACATGTGAAGATCTCTTTGGCTGTGATATGCTCCCTTCAGCTACCCACACCCCAAACTTTACCTCATCCTTTTTATTCTCACCTCAGACCTCCCCGTCACCAGGAAGCCTTCTCTGATACCCTCCCATCCCATTAAGGGTAATATTTTTGTATTTGTCTTATTGTGCTCTATTGGGATGATCTCTTTGCTTGTCTGTCTCCCTCAGTAGGTTGTGTGTATGTGTGTACCTTCAGGGCAGGTACCCTTGTACCTCAAGCATCCTGCCTCCCCAGCACCTACAGTGGTTCAGGCCGGCTGGAACCCACGCAGGAGGTGGGGGACAGTGAGGATATTGTCGGAAAACGAATAGGTCACTCGCTCCATGAGATGAGGTCTGCGCTTGGCATCGCCAACGCCATACTCTTCTGATCGTCTTCTATGTCATCAACTGCTTTTGCTCAGCCTCTTTTGCTGGTTCCGCCTCGTCTCCTTGACCTCTTGAGGTTGCTGGGTGTAGTCTTTAGGTGTCTCCTCTTTTTTCTCTATACTTGTTCACTTGGGGATCGCATCTTGTCTCATGGTTCTAAAGGCTATCTATAACTTGTCAAATCCATAGATAGATAGACAGACAGACAGACAGATAGATAGGTCCCTTCAGCCCTAAATAATCTTAATTCCACACTCAGCTCTCTACAGAACATTTCCACTAGATGCCTCATGTGCATCTCAGATTTAACATTTAAAAAGCCAAATTCACATCCTTTTGCAAAAACTTGCCCCTTCCCTAATCTACTCCCATCTCAATTAATGATGCGTTCATTCTTCCAGGTACTCAAATAAAATACTGCATAATCTTCCTGGATTCTTCTCCTTCTTCCATATCTCACATTCAGTCTATCAGAAAATCCTGTCATTTCTACTCTTTTTTTTTTTAATTGTCTGTGGCTGGGTTCTTTTTTTAAATTATTTTTATTGAGATATAGTTGCTTTATAGTGTCATGTTAGTTTCTGCTGTGCAATGAAGTGAATCAGTACCATGTGTAAAGCAGATAGCTAGTGGGAACCTGCTGTATAGCTCAGGGAGCTCAGCTCGGTGCTCTGTGGTGACTTATATGGGTGGGAAGGGGCAGCAGAGGGGGGAGATCCAAGAAGGAGGGGATATATATATACATATAGCTGTCATTTCTACTCTTAAAAGGTATCTAGATTCTAAATATTAAGATTTCTCACCACCTCCATCAGCCTGGTCCAAGCCACTCTTGGCTCTCACCTGGATTATTGCTAATGCAGTCGTGTCCCTGATTAATCTCCTTGCCTCTGCCTTTGCCTCATTCAGTGTATTCTCAATACAGCAGCTAGAGAACCCCTTGTTAGCATCCGTCAGATCTTCTCACCTCTCTCCTCAAAGCCCCGCATGACTTCCTGTCTGACCCAGAGTAAAAGCAAATGTCTTTATCATGACCCAGGAGGCTGTTCATGACCTGACCTCTGTTACTTCCTAATTTCATTTCTGCTTCTCTCTGCTAACTCCACCTGCCCTCCACTGGCCTGGGGCTGACCTGCCCAGAGCCAGAAGATAAATTGCTGGCAATGTTTTCATATTTGATGTGGAGGCAGGATACAAGGACAATTGGACTCTTCTCAGGGGAGACACCTTACACGTCTTCAGTGTGGGGAAGCCACAGGGTCTCAGGTCACCTGGATGCCCGACACTGTTCATTGTTGAAAGCTTCATTGTTGGAAGCCGACATTGTTAGGAACAGTAACTGGCTCCCAGGAGGATCTGCGAGGTTATGAATGGGCTTTTGCTCCATTTGTGCAGATGGAAAGGGATTTTCTCAGGGATATAATTTTTAGGCTCTTTTTCTGTCTGTCATGCAGTCATCTGAGACCGGAGGCGGGTATGTTTTATTGGGGGAGGGACATATGTTTGCTGAGCGGATGCTCATCTCACCTGTCAGCCCCAGGTCTTCACAATGACAAATGTGGACCTGATCTTCTAGCAGACCTTCTACCCTGCTTCCTAGTGGTTACAGGCACTGTTTTAATAATGAACAAGTTCATGGGCACCACGGCCAGCTTGTCAGTGTTGGCCAACTTTGTCCTTTGACTTACAGAGTGATTTGTGGCAACCTGGCTGGGTTTTTGCTTCCCTGTGTGTATGTAGGGTTTTCAAGTGGGCTTATGTACCAGATGCTCATGTTGCTATGCTGTTTTCCCTCTGCCCAGCTGCGAGCTCACCTGTGGTCACAGTACACAGGTCACAGCAGGCAGACAGCTCCTCTGGCTACGTCTCTCTGCTTCTCTGCCTTAGAGCTTTTGCACCTGGGAGCTTGCTCAGCTGTAGCACAGGAAAACTGACAGAGGAGGGAATTTATATCCCAGGGGCAACTCTCAACCAGGGAAGAACCGGGCTCCGTGGATGAATGCCCCAGATGCCTGTCCCAAGGTGGAATGATTCTCTGGTGTATTTCACATGGGTTCTCAGGGGGTTCCTGGTGGAATTGAGCCCAGTTACCCACAAGGATTAGCTCATTCTTTACTGGCTTTTCTCCCTCCCTGTTCCAGTCTCTCCACTCTTTCTCAGCTGTGTTTTCTGGGATCACTTTCCAAATATACTACCTGCATCCAACATTCTGTCTCTATTCTTGCGGAAACCCAAATTAAGGCAGCCAGGCGTGTGGGTACAGGATAGAGTCAAAAGCTGTCATTCACTGAACATGCGCTGAGTGCCAGATCCTTGGCTAGGATAATAACCCTTCAAGGCACACAGTTTTCTCCCCACTTTACAGATGATAAACCAAGACAGAGAAAGGTTAAGTAACTCTCCCAAGGTTCCCTGCTCCAACTCCCTCTTTCTCATGAGAAAACATCCCTTCCTGCTGTACTGACAACAGAGAGAGGCCATCTGATATAAGCTTTACTAATTTCCTCTCTGTTGACTTACATTCACTCTGAGTCTTCCCCCCAACATGGTCTAGGAGGGGAAGCTTCTCCAGAGAAAGTGGCATGAGTCTTGGGGGTAGATGGTCCTGGGCCCTACTTGTGGCTGTTCATTTATGAATGTCTGTCCTCGGGCAGGTCTTTTATGTTTCTGGGTCTGAATTTTCTCACCTATAAAAATGGAGTAATAATGTCTTAAAACTGTAACGATTAGATCATGTTTTACTAAAGTCTGTACATCTACAACCTGTATAGTGGCTGTTATTAAGGAGGTGTGCAGTCCACATCATGCACTTTGTAGCTGTGAAAACATTGAATTATGTTTCCTTTCTTGTGTCTTTATTCTCTGCGTCTCAACCACTTCTTACAAACATACCCAAATCCCGTCCTATTCCTCCTGCCCGCAACGAATAATGAACTGTCTTTCCTTGTCGCTCTGTGTTGCTAATGAAGCAAAGGACATTTTGCCACACAATCATTGAAATGTCTATTTATTAATAAGTGGTGCGGTATTTATTTGTTTTAAGATAGAACATAAAAAATCAGGTAAGAATTGTTTGCATAATATATATGGAAATCAACTTATTAAAGTTGTTCAAATATTGGACAGAGCCAGAATATAAATTACACATACAGTTTAAAAATTACAGGAAATCATATTATAAAGAGCACGAAAGGCCACTTGTGGAAGAGTTGTGTTCCCATGTAAGCCAGAACGTGAAGAGAGCCTACTGTAGCATGGAGGCAAATTCAGGGGGCAAGGCACCAGAATTCTATGCCGTAAAAGGGGGTTAAAGAAAGTACAATCCAAAATCAGAAACAACGGATTCATGTCACTGGAAGCCTCAGTTTGCTCTTCAGATTGGTGTTTTCCATCACTGCTACATCACAAAGAGAAAAAAGAAAAAGAAGAATAGCCATACCCATTGGAAGCAACGTGGAAGGCAGCTTCCTCTTTAAAACAGGGAATGATTGACAATTCTGGTGAAGTTGGTGCATCTTTCTAAGGGGGTTTTCAAGATGGGGCAGGGCCCACCTCACATCTCCAACAGCAAAGCCTGACACTCGACAACAAGGTGGCTGCCAGTCTTGGAACTTGGCCTCCCACCTGGACTCTGAACTATCACAGGAACTTTGGAGGGTGGAGCTGCGCTCCCCTCCCTTGGAAAAGGATTCAGAGGGAAAAGAAGAGCCCAATTATCAGATCAGGTTGGCTTCCACTGGGAACCTTGATCTTTTCATATCGAGAAAGAGAAACACAACTGTTCTGAGCCTTTGGCCTCCCAGAGGATGTTTTTGAAGACTCACCTGTTTCTGCAGGATCTCTGAGCTCTGAAATAAAGGGACAGTCTAGAGACAAAAGACTAGTCAGGAGGGACATTTGAACTTGCTTGGTTAAAACAATGAAAGGAAATCCTTGGGGGCAAAGAACACGGGGCACTTGTGGGATAATCTGTAGCCACACCAAACTCCCGGAGCTGATGGATTCCAACATGAGCCAGATGGACGATTTGTGTGGCATTATTGTCTGCCGCCGACAGCTGGATCATGAAACCACGCAAAGGAGCAGACAGAACCCGCCGAATAGCAAGGGGAACAGTCAATGCAAGAATCACTCTTCTCTCCAGGGAACCAACAGGACTGTAATCACTTTACTTAAAGGTGATGGGGTGTGGGAGGGCAAGGCTTTGTGGAAGCCCGCAAGGCATGATTTGGGAGCATTTCTATTGACCTGGGAGACTTGGGGTGGGGAGGAAGAATGGGCTTTGGAGGTACATGGGTTTTGGTTAACGGCTTCTCCCTCTCAGCTTCAGCTTTCTAGAAGATGGAAACAGTAATACCTCCTCAGTGGGGTTGTGATGAGGATTGCATGAAGTCGAGAGAGAGAACTATGACGTCACATGCTGCCCATAAAGAGAGCTTAGGGTGAATTCTCCTCCCCTTCCCTGAACTCAGTCTTGGGGACAGAGGAAGAGAATAGAACACTGAAGCGAAACGTGCTCTCATTTTGCGTTACTCTCAGGCAACAAATTGTAGAGTCCATCTGACAAGTCTAAGAGGAATTGCAAATATATTCCTAACCCCTGGGCAAGGCTTTTGACCGCTTAATTATAAGTCACACTCAGGTTATTCTTACATAGACCCTTATTTTTTGACTTATTTCCCTCTGACACTTATTTTAACCTTAGAACGGTGCTATGTGAAGGCTGACAGAATGACAGTCATTAAAGTCAGTGGGTCACCTATTGCCATCCAAGAACTTGACCACCTTTCTATCTCTTAGGAGCTCCTGACTCAGGAGAACTGAACATCCTGCTACTAGCTTTAATAAGAGGAGCCCTGCCAAATTCTGGAAAATCTATCCCAAGCACAATATAAGTGGAAACCAACTATGGAAATCCTCATTTGAGCCAATGGAGGCCTGGTGACTTCCTAAAATAATTTTCTAGTTACAGGAACATAAGATATCTTCAGTTGAATCCTGTTTGCTTCTTTGTAGCTTTTGGTGAAGACTAGAATACCTGGCTGTGATATGACCAAGACAGACGTTCTCTGGGACAAAGCAGGAGGAGTCAGGCTGTGCCCAGGTGGGACCCAGAGATCCCAGGGCAAAGGGACAACTTCAGTAGACCTGCTGACTTGGGGTCATATACTTCCCCAAAGAAATCACATCCCATTTCCTAAAATCAAGCCCATACATTTTTTTCAAGGAGAAATCCTGGTAACTTGGCTTATAGGTAAGGATATAACCTGAGGCATCACTCTGGAGCTGAATGAGTCCAAGCGATGGACCAAAGAACTGAACCAGTCTAAGCTTGGGGGAGAGGTCAGGGGAGCGGAGGGGAGGAGTGCTCTTCTTCATTCCTTTTCTCAACCACACACGGCAGCAGTGGCATGTCTGCAGCTTTGGAACACAGCAGGATTTTGGAAGAAAGAGCGATGTCATCTTTCAAGGCATGGGATCATCAATCATATTCCAGAGATGGGAAGATGTCCCGACACATGTGTCTGGTTTCGCAGTTTCTCCAGTGGACCAGGAAGTTCTCTCTCATCTCCTGGGCTCAACAGAAATACTTTATTCTCACTGGGTATTTTAGTTTTTGATCTCCAACATCTGGTCCAGGAGTTAGGAGACCTGAGTTCTAGATTCTGCTACACAGTCACTCATTTAATCGCTGATCGACTAAGTGTGACTCCCTTTGCTCTGAGCCTCTGCTTCCTGATATAAAAAGAGAGGTGGTCTGGGTAATTAAGGTCTCTTCTTGCTCTGAGCATCTAAGAATCTATGAAATTATACCTCCCTGTGTCTATGATAATAAAGCCCAGTTTCCTGCAGGGATGCCAGAGTTGAGGCTGTTCAAAGCTGGGAACCAATCCCCCTGAGGAGGGTTTCAGCAAACTTAAACTCTTTCTTGGAAGTTCTCCACTCATTGCTAGCATTTGTCTGACAGACATCATGGCACGGTTGAATTTCCTCGTTGAAACCACTCATTTCTTTATATTTAATTATTCCTTCTATTTGGCTTTACCTCCTACACATCATCCTTCGAGACAACGGGGCAGTATCTGGTACAGTGTGTCCCATGGAACTGCCACAGCCCAACCACTGGGACCCAACAGTCTTGCTCTCCTCATTCCGACATTCCTGCTCTTCCTTATTTTGATGGAAAAAGTAAGCATTTCTATTTCTAGAGATGCCCTTATTTAAATAGCAATTGTGAAAGTGCCTGATTTTGTCGTGTAAAAATTGGGATTGTATCTTCACCACTCTTTTTCTGAAAAAGATTTTCTAGTGTAAATTTAGAGTTCATGAGTAATACCAAGACTCAGGCAATGGCGTCCATACATGATGTAAAAAAAGAACACGAATAACAGTACCCCGGATATGGCAGTCATTGTAGTAGGGGCTTTATCTATATAGATTGTGTCTTTGAAAATCAAAACACATCAGAAAAGCCAAAGACGTTTGAATATAAGTCAAATTTTCATCCAGGGCATCTCTATATCCTTCCGAGCTCTTTGGTATTTTTGATTACTGGTTTCCTAAAGCACTAAAGCTTTGCAGATAGGCTGGTTCCTAACATGTTCTGACCTGGGCATCGTGATACCTGCTACCTGATTTAGGGGACTGTTGGCTCAGTTTTAAATAGTGTAATATCAGTAACACAAGAACTTTGGGTTGATTTGAATACAAAGAAAGGACTTACAGTCTGTTTAAAAGTTCATCCTGAAACAAGCAAGCCTTCAAAGACAAGTGAGGACATGGGCAGACTCCTCAGGATGCCCAGGGTTCAGAAAGCAAAGGTAATCCTTGGGGTTCTAGGTGCCCTGGATATGTATTCAAGGAACATGAAGAGTACCTATGGGGCATCTTCTGGAGGAAGCCTGGGGTGCACTTTCCAAAGTGCTGTTGGCTTCTTAGGACACTGGACACATTTATCCTCTTGCCCCAGGAGAACCTGATGTGCAGGTTTCCAGAAGCAGAGTGACACTTTTCTCTTCAAATAGATGCTGTATATTGGTCTTTACTATAAGCTTCTCTTGGTCAACACAATGAAATGGAAGTAGCTCAGCTCCTTGCCTGGTCTCAATCATGGTAGGGATTTGGAGAGGAAGAAAAAGCTGATTTCTCCAAGAACCTTCTCAGATACTCCAGAAACTCCTTCTTCCACAGCTTGTCTGGAGCTATAATGTCTAAAGCATTGAACGCAAACTCAAAGTCCCCCTACAATCCAATCGGCCTTCCCGGAGCTGATGGGGTCATTACGATTTTGATGCAGAAGTTTTGCTTTCACTTTCTTCCATGTTCAGTCTCTCACTGATTCCAGCCTAGGAAGCATTCCTGTCTGTATAGTTGTCTGCAGGGATGAAATCAGGTTCTTTCCACTTCTGGGAGACATAATTTAAAGGGACCTTTAATAATTCAAGGCCACCAGATTCCTAGCTTTTTGACAGCAGTCTGTATTTTTCTTATCTCTGAATTTCTGGTGCATTGTGCCGTGCCTATAAGACAGTGGCGCTTAATAAGTCTTGTAAATGAATAACCAAAGGAACGTTTTTATCACGCTCATTAGGGTGGTATGGAATTATGACAATGATCTTGGCCAGTTTTGAGTAGCTCCTGTTACGTTAACATTTTCTGTAAGTAATTATTCTTTCAACTTACAGTGTCTAGGAACTGTCTTGCACAAAATAGGCATTAAATGCATACTGTTGATTAATGAGCTCATTTGATGTACAGTATATACCTTGGGGTTTTCTGGCTATGTTTTCATGACAACTAGAGCTTTATAATATCAATGCCATGTCTAATAAGTCTAATCTCTCAGTTTCCAGAACAAACACAGTTAGTGAATAAACTTTCTCAATTTGATTTTTTTTCCCTCTCACAATTAAAAAAACAAAAAAACTTTAAGTATTTGCTTGTGTGCTAGTCTCTGATAGTCAAAACTCAAAATTGATCTCAAGTATTTTCTTCTCAGCCCAATAGGATCCCCCGTCACCTAACATTTGGAAAGTGTATTTATCTCATTAATGTTGATCCTGCTAAAAGACGACCTCTTCAATTTTGCATATATCATGTTGTGACACAGAGACTGAATACATATATCATAGTTTCCCTTGAGAAAGTCATCCTTCATTTGCCATTATTTCATGGAGTTCTGCTGAAACTACTGCAATTTCCTGGGCAAGCTTCAGAACCACTGGTTTATCTGAAGTAGAATAATCTTGGGCTGTGTTATTTACCAATTCTGTTGGATTATTTCATCATGCTGTTTTTTTTGTTTGACAAAAAGAGGTTTGTGGAAGCACACACTGTTTCTCCTAATAACTTATGTTTAATCCCAGACTCTGAATTTCTACTTCATCAATGCCAGCCATGTTGATGATGTCGTCTGTGGGCAGGCAACTTGAGTAGGTTTGGTTTGCATTTCTGGAATGTGTTTTTTTTTTAAAGGAATATCAAAGAATATTCTAGATGATTTTTCTTTCTTTTTTGTTTTCTTAGATGGGAAAGAACAGCTCTTAAGATTCTTATCATTTATTCATTCATGACGATGTAATTTGCCTTGGTCTACACTGATAAAGACAACATACTGCATTGGAGGTATGGAATCGACACAAACCCAATCCCTGCCCATCAGTTACTAAAAGAACCTAAGGTAATCCTCTAACTTTGGAGCCATGGTAACTATTTTTAACCTGAGGATGAGAAAGTCTCAGTCTTCCAGCTGGGAACTCCATTGAGTTCTTGGAAAATGCCTCTATTTGTAAGATACTGAGGCCAGTAGGTTCTGCAAGAATATTAATAAGTTAGAAAAATAATTGGTATGTTAGATGGCTCAATCATTTTTGACAAAAGATTCCAGGAAGGTCAGAATCAAGAACCGAACTCTAAGGAAGGGGCATAAGGTTTCTTAGGTCATCAACTGCAGCCATACTGAAGGGGGTCAGGAGGCTCACATGCCCTTTGCCCTTCAGATAGCCAGAAAGTCAAACGGCAAACCATGGGGGAGGGGGTTTCACGTCTGATGTATGTGCGCACTCTTGTGTATTTCCTACCTCGGGCTTCAAAGCCAACACCCATCCATTCGTGGGACTCTCCAAGTAAAACTCCTTTTTTACCCCTCACAAAGCCAAGGACTTCAGGCTTTGGTTGTAAGTCCCTAAAGTCAGGGGCTGACCCTTCATTATTACTGTACTCTGAGCCTTACACATGGTACCTGTTGACACATAGGTTGAAAGAAACCAATCTCTGAGGAAGGAGCTCCTCTCGCCGATATAGTGCAAGATCCCTGCACTAGGTAACGATGAAACCATCCACCATCACGTCTGCCGCAGCCATTATGGCTCTTGACGAGACTACGAGGGAGAGCGTCGGTGGGACGCAGACACTCGCGTAGGCCACTTCAAACATCCTGTCATCAAGGTAACCATCCACAATGTGTGCTTAGACGTATGAAAAGAGTGAGACAGTAACACTGCAGTGTAGTCATTTAGCTAATTACCTCGAGCCTAACGGAAACCTTTTCCATCAGTGTGTTTCAGAGAATAGCAACATCTCCTAGCAGGATGGCTTCTGCTTCATATTAATGCTTATGTAGCAGGACAGTGAGCTCAGCTAGTCTTATGGCTATGTGTGGTTTAAAAAATCTAGAGGAGGGGGCTTCCCTGGTGGCGCAGTGGTTGAGAGTCCGCCTGCCGATGCAGGGGACGCAGGTTCGTGCCCCGGTCCGGGAAGATCCCACATGCCGCGGAGCGGCTGGGACCGTGAGCCATGGCCGCTGAGCCTGCGCGTCCGGAGCCTGTGCTCCGTAACGGGAGAGGCCACAGCAGTGAGAGGCCCGCGTACCGCAAAAAAATCTAGAGGAGGAAAAATGGATGGTTGTGGAAATTTTGTCTAGTTGCATATTAATGAATGTTGTAGCTCACTTGTATTACTACTTTTTTCTGGATCCAAAATGCAAAGCATCCGACAAACATGTTTTGCAATAAAAGCAGACATCCTCCTCCCGCTGGGTAAACAGTGTCACGAGTGCTTTCCACACAACAGAGTACAGGCATCTCCGTCCTGTTGTGTAAACTGCAGAGTGGCATGGCAGGAGGGACCAGGGCCTGGAGTGAGTCAGCTGACCGGGCTTTGAGTCTCAGGTCTCTGGGGAACAATGGAGTGGCCCTGGACATATGTCTTTACCTGGGCCTAAGCTTTCTCATTTTTACAAGGAAGGATGTGGACTGGATAACTCTGTGCGCCCTCTTGACTCTAGTTCCTATTTGAGATGGATATTTTATACAGGTATCTCGGGGAAGAATGTGAATTGGAACCTCATTTTGAAGGCACTGAGCCCCTGCCCCGAGGGGCACCCCACTGCTGATAAATTCTGTTATCTTTGGCTACGTAATTTGGGAACTATCTTAATGTGCATGTGTGTGTGTTTTCTCCCTGCCTAGTCACAACTCATCCAACACGTTACACCTGCCACCACCCTTCATAGATGAGGAAACCGGGGCGTGATAGTTGACAATGACAGACTTACTTAGTGAGGTCCCTTTGAGAGCTTTTGGAAGGTTTTCCCAGGTTTTCCTTAATAATGTTTTAAATTCTTGGTTTTGAAGATGTGATGACTATCTCGTTCCTCCCCTCACGTTTTTAGCTCAGGAGGCGACGTCACTGGTACGCAATGTATTTTTGTTGAGAGAATTATTTGCTTGCTTTAGAAAACGGCTAATTGTTGGACTGTTTTACACAAAGGGGCAGTGACGCTAGAAGCAACGTAAACGACTTTCTCTGCTCACCCAACCAAAACCCAAACCAGACGACCACACAGACACATCGCACGGCTCCCCAGTCGTTTCTCCCTGTACTGGTCCAGTCATGATTCAAAGTACGAAGAGCGGCTAAACGTGTACCCTAAAGAGGCCAGCGGCGCCATTTACATAGTGTGACGTCATGCAAACCATGCTCGAGAGGAGGCGGCTTCACTGTGGCCACCTGGGGGGGAGAAAGGCCACGAGAAGCCCCAGCCCGGGCGGGGCTGCCACGCACATGCACGCGTTTGACGCAGCCACTGGGGATCTCACAGGTACGTGGCGGGTGTGAGAGCAAGCGAGCTATACAAGGTCCGTCTACATTACAAGGAGGAGCCAGCCCACGACCCCTTTTAAGTGGGCTTGTTGGAAGGGGTCCATATCGAATCGGAAATACCATCCCCCGTGGATGACAAAGGCATGGAGCCACTGGGCGTGAAGGGGTCTGTGTCCGTGTCTGTCTCACCCTCGGCGAGGTACCGTTTCTCCCTCATCCAGCTTGACCCCCCGCTCGGGCCAAACACAAAATCGTCTCTGTCTTGGGAGATGCTGAAGCCACTTGGAGAGCGTTCCAGCTCCTCGTGGTTGACAGACATCAGGGACAGGGGGGTGTCACTGTCCCGGGTGATGCTGCGTCTCTGCTGGGGGGAGACCCGGTCCGAGCAGGGGCTGTGCAGTTCAGCCTGGGAGTGGTAGCTCCCTCGGGAGTCGAGAAGAGTCAAGATAGGCAGGACGGTGGGCCTTTCCGCATAGGTGGTCGCCGAGGAGGAAAGGGTGGCGTGAACCTTTCCAGAACTGGGTGCCCCTCGGGACAGGTTCACGGGGTCGTGGGCAAAAACCCCGTAGGGGCCGGCCCTGTCAATGGGCACCTGGTGGATGCTGTAGGGAGCGCTGGGGGCGCCGGTCTCAGAGTCGTTACACATGATGGTTTTCAAATCCGCTTCCCGGTGGTCCTCTCTCTTCTCTGCCTCAGCTGGCGAAGAGGTCCCCTTGGTCGGGCAGAAGTCGGTGATGTGCACCTGCAGCCGCTCCATGTGCTGCATATGCATGTCCACCAGGAAGTCCAGCTTCTTCCCCATGTCACGAACCTGGAAAACACAAGGAGCCGTGAATCGCTGCCTTCTTCCCCACGTCGCGAACCTGGAAAACACAAGGAGCCGTGAATCGCTGCTTTCTCCGGACCTGCGGGTAGTTTTACTGGTCGGGAGGAAAAACTATAGCGTTTACTTCTCAGAAAGGAAGAGGGTTCTTGCAAGTCGTAATCATCATAACAGCTAATTATTTTGTGCCTCTTGATTTTGAGCCTTGCGCATGGATTCGTGCTAATCTAAAAAAAAAAACACACACACACAGGGCAAGGACTTCCCAGAAAGCCGGAAGCAGAGAGATGGGTGGAGGACAAGTTTTACCCGAGGAGGAGGTGGCCTTGCTGCTGCGTTTGGGTCTAGGAGCGGGAGATCTTGATTTGCAAACATCCCCTTACAGAAGCATCTAGACTGTTTGTGTACATTTCCCCTACCTGGTGATGTAAGCCCCAAAGATACAAGGGCAGTGGTTAGCAAGAATTGAGCTCAGAACTGGAGACCCTGCCTAGGGGTCTTGGAGGCCAGGGGAAGATACACTGAGATAAGCTGCATCTATCTGTTCCTACCCACAAAATTGAGAATGTATCAAAATGTTTGAGTGCACAGACACAAGTGTGCATTCATGTGTGCATGGCATGTTCTTTCCCTGACAGTTCATAACTCACCAGGAAGCACTGCAGGCAGGTCTACCATCCTCTCTTACAGATGAAGACACAAAGCGTAGAACTAGGTCATGGCTGAGTTGGTACCCAAGCCTTAACAATAACTAATACTTCTCTAGCAGTTAGTATGCACTTTAAAGATATTAACTTATTTAATTTTCGTAACAGCCCTATGAGGTGGATACTATTATTCTCTCTATTTTCCAGGTGAGGAAATAGAGGCACAGAGAGATGAAGTAACTCATCAAACATCACAGAGCAGGTAAGTGGAAGAGCTGAGATGAGAAATTAAAAATTTAAAATGGAAAAGGATATTCTTGATATACCAAAAAAGAATAATCATTCAAATTTTCTCTTGCTTCTTCTGCACAGATCCAATTTTAGGTTCTGAATAAAATAAAAGGATTGATAGGAATCCTAAGGGAAACTGACAGTGCTATTTATCTAGTGTAAAGTTGGGCAAACGATCCTGAAATATAAGCTGCTTTACTGCAGAGAGGAGAGGTGGGCTACCTAGGGTGCTGTCACTGAATAGGTTTCTTTCTGCCCTGAATGAACCCCACCCACAGCCTGCCCTCCTCCAGGCCCCTTCACACCGGCCACACAATGACCCAAACTTTCAGGGAAGGAGGAGAATTACGAATAAATGTGGAGAAGGTCACCAACATTCCTTAAACACCATGAAGTTCATGGTAACAGTAGCCACCATTTGTTGAGTGTTTACTGTGTGCCAGCTACTACTGTAGATAATTTACAGGTGTCAGTTGATTTAGTCCTCATGGCAACCTCATGAGGAATTAAAATCCCCGTTCTACATACGAGGAAACTAAGACTCAGAACAATTTATTCACTTGCACGTGACCACCCAACCAGTAAAGTGCTGAATCGGCGATTTCATTTCCAGATCCTTTTATGAATGGTAGATTCTCAAGTATGTTATCTCCCTATGAAAAAAATGACATTTGAAAGTAAATTTCACATACTTGTTTTTTGGTGAGAGAAAGGAAGGACCTACCTGCCTCTCGACTTTCACAAACTTCCCCATCATGCTCTGGTCTTCAGCTTCGGATGTGGACGGTCTGGCCACGTACGGTTCATTCCTAGGGAAGAGCCCATGTTGCTGTAAGATCGTGATAGCTACTTGTGCCTTGCAAGGTCATTTCAGCTAGGTGGGCTGTGGCCCCTGGAACTATCCTTCTCGTGTTCAGGCTGACGTGGTCTGGAAGAGACCACGCAACTCTGGAGGCAAATGGGCATCAGGAAAGGCCAGCATTTTCCTGTCTTCAACAGGGACATCTCATGCTTACCGTGTTTACTGCAGGGAAGTGTGAAGTTTAACCAGCGGACTGCCAGGGAAGTCCTGAAGCTGAATATTAAGCTGCTCTTAGGAAGCTCTGTGTCAAGGTTAGTAACTGTGCCCAGAGTGTTTGATTCCTTTAAATTATGTTCCTTGGCCTTTCCGTCTCGGACGACTGGTTGAGGATGGAGTGGGGGAGGGGTTGTCTCATCTCTGAAATTCTACACAGTGGGGACCAATATTCCAATATTTCATCTGTTTCATTTAGTTAAGACTGGGAAACAGATGTGAAATCTGGAAAATGATGCAAAAGATGCTATTCGTAGGGAACAGGATGGAGACGTGTGCTGCATTTGCTCCTTGGCCAGGCACAGTTCATATCTGCCTAAATTCCAGTTAGTTTCAATATTGCTCTACGTAGAAGAGACCTTTCAGGGCACTTAGCTATTGCTTGAAACCATTCATGTCTGGCACTTTCTAGGCAGTTGGTTTTTCTCTCTAGGCTACTGACTCCTGCTAAGACCCTGGCCTGTCTTGGGCTGAGCAATCTTGAATTAAAGCACATGTCAAATACTGGTGGCCTGTGTGCTGAATCCAAGCCCACCGGTGTTCTCCTTGGCTTGCACAGGGTTCTAAACATTTAAGCCATCTCAGAAATGGGGAATTGTACATGAAATCTGGATATGCAGCTTTTCTTGAGAAATCAGACTCTCTGGAAACAGAGGATCTTCATTGGTAAAATTAGCAACAGCAGAACAAAGTAACAATTACCTCCTTGGGATGGGGCACGTTCACCCCTTGCTATTCTATCCCCAGGACTGAGGCCAAAGATTAGATGCTGTATATTATCCTCCTTACGTTCTCCCTTCTTTAATAAGGAGCCTTATTATGATAAGGTGCATAACATTTCTTATGCCTACCTCCCGTCACTCATGTTACCTGCCTTGAAGACACTGGGGAATAAAGAAGTGTACACTTCTTTCACAGTGGACTTTCTAAAGCAGGCATCCCCAACGCCCGGGCCACGGACCGCTACTGTTAGGAACCGGGCCGCACAGCAGGAGGTGAGCGGTGGGTTACAGCCGCTCCCCGTCGCTCGCATTACCGCCTGAGCTCCGTCTCCGGTCAGTCTTACAGTGAGTTGTATAATTATTTCATTATATATTACAATGTAATAATAATAGAAATAAAGTGCACAATAAATGTAATGTGTTTGAATCATCCCGAAACCATCCCCCCCCAACCCCCAGTCCGTGGAAAAGTTGTCTTCCATGAAACCGGTCCCTGGTGCCAAAAAGGTTGGGGACCGCTGTTCTAAAGGATGGCTCCTTGTTCATGAGGACCTAACAAAGGACAATTCTCAAACATCTTTTGAGGGACAGCGGAGCTGCTCTGTTGAAGGACACAGCTCTGCCTGTTACAGTGTTGTCAGGGACCTGACATCTGATTTCCTTCTTGGGCTCTGTGGGTGATGATGCAGGAAAAGCCGAGATAGCTGACCAGGAGTGCCTTGGGCTCTGCCAACGTGACATATTCTTTCGGTTCCAGTAAAGCTCATAAGTCTCCTCTTATTTTATAACTAGGAAACCATTAGTTTCATTTTCAATAGCCATAAAAAGCAGTGTCACCTACAGGGTCTGGGTGGAGGGGCTGCAAGTCTTTTGTACAGAAACCTCTCAGATGGCCACAGGCCGGAATAGGCTTCAAACTCTTTCTCTTCATCTGGTTTAGGGGAATGGCAACCTCACCCCACCGTGAAGAAGCCCAGCTGAGGTTTGGGGAATGCTCTGTGGGCTTTGGCACCACACACACAGCCTGTCAGCCCATGACCATAGGCCCCACCTGGGAGATTGCTGGGATGGGTAGGTGAATGCTTTCTGAGACTTCTTATGTTTTGGAGTAGACGGAGGTCCAGGGGTGAAAATCATATCTATTCTGAAAGAGAGCACACAAAGAGAGGGGATTAAATTAAAAACAGCTTTACATGAAAAGAGAAGAAAGCAATTCATTCTCTTCCTTCTGTAGTCAGCTGTGGGTTTGGAATATAAAGGAGAAGAGAAACAAGAGAGAGGAAGGGGGAAAGGGAAAGGAAGAGGTGACGAGAGAGAGAGAGACAGAGACAGAGACAGAGACAGAGACAGAGACACAGAAAGAGAGTAAGAATTTATAATCTCAATGTATCATTATCTTTTTTCGGTCCAGGGGTACCGGGAGCATCTCTCTATCCCAGGGGAGAGAGGCAGCCAAACCACTGAGACAGGGTGACAGTTGTGTCTTGTTATTTCTTACAGGAAATGTCATGTGTGCTACAGCCTATCTGGTCTTCCAGCTCTTTTATTCCACCCAAAACACCTAGTTAGGGAGTTTTTCCTCCTAAACCCTAGCCTCTGTTTTCAGCTGTGCTCTCTTTTCTCTGCTGCTTTGCAGGCTTCTCCGACCATTAGAGGGATGATCCAACACTGGCTCCCACACCTTGCTTCCATTTCTGCTCAAGCCACTAGCTCCCTATCTGCGCCACCCTGAGCACAACAGGAGACAAACGCCCCCCCACCCCCTCCCCTCATCAAGTTGCACGGCTAGGGCAGGGGCCGGGTGTGGGAGCAGCCTTGAAGGCTTGTCACAGGCCTAGGACCGCTAAGACCACGCACCCAGAAGCCATGCCTCACTCTGTCTCTCTGCAAACCCAACCGCTCCTCCAGTGACCCCACCATGTACTAAATCACCCTTCCTTTCTCTCTGGCCTCCTGCAGTATCAGCATGGCTGGGGGCATGTGATTAGCCCACTTAGGCAGTCAACCTCCCGCTAAGACTCAGAAACTCCTGTGCCTGATAAATACCAAACATGATGACTGTGCAAAGGTCCACTCAATGCACATTAAGAGGGGCTGATATTTCTGGAGGCCGGTATGTCCTAGACATCATGTTCCCTCCTTCCATCTCTCAGAGAGACACATTGCATAAATAACAGCACGTTAGGCTCAGAACTCGTTCACGTATCCTTTTGCTCGGCAGCATTGAGCACCGATTGTGTGCCCGCCACTGTGCTGGGCTGTCACAGTTGGTATTCCATTTATGGATAAAGGAAGGTCACAAATAAGCATTCTTCCAACCCAGCAGCATCGTTAATGGTCAACTCATTCAACATGATGGTCCTATTAACTCTGCAGGACAACCCAATGGTGAAATATTCAGATGAGAAAACTGAGGTCCAGAGAGGACCTGACTCATGTCAATCTGAAATCTCACACAGGTCTGAGAATGAGCCTCAGGGCTTTGGCTTCCTGATGTCAGTTCTATGACGTGACATCCAAGTGTCCTTTAGTTGTTTTAAATGATTTTCTTTTTAAAAGGATATTTTTACAATTCATTGAAGATTTGATAAATTTAAAAAGAAGAAATAAAATCACACATGGACTCATCGCATCAGTAGAGCTATGGTAACCCCTTGGGGGAAGTCTTATTTCTTTTCTTTAGGCTCCTGTAAGGGAGAGTGTGTATGTGTTGTGTATATTTCCAAATAAATGTTACGTGTGTACATTTTTGTAATCACGGTATATAAATAACATAGTTAATATCATCACAAGATCTAGGTAGACTATACATAAATATAATCATACATATGTCCATAGAAGTATCTAAGTACTATAAGTAATCATATTATGCATATATATATTCACTAATCACATAAATTTTTATCTCACTATATACATTTTTAACATGTCATTTGATGGCTGCATAACTTTTTAATGAGAGCAGGTACCATTCTTTTCTTAATCACTATTTATAGATTTGAGGCAGTGTGGTATGTTACAGAGAATGGGAGTTTTGTAACCAGTTGGATCTGGTTTGACTTCCAGCTCTGCCACCTACTAGCTGGGTAGTTTTGGGCAAATCCATCGTCCTATGAGCTTCAGTTTCATCACTGGTAAGATGGCAGCTATAATGCAATACTTAGGGGGTTATAAGGGATTAGAGACATAAATGTAGAGCACCAGGTGCCTAACAAAAATGGAGGCAGTTACTGGCAATTGGGAATCAATGCTGTTTCCATATTTTCACTAGTATAAATAACACTTGATGAACTTTTAATTGGGTGAAAATTTATATTTAGAATTAGTCAACTGGACTCATTTTAGGTAATCCCAATTTTGTTGGCAACATCCAAAGCAGCATAGTCAGGGGCCAGTAGCACAGATGCCTTTTTTCTCCCTGAGGCCTAATCAGGGTGTTGATCTTGGCTGTGTCAATGTCATAGAAATTCTTCCCAGCCTGTCTGATCTGGTGTTGGTTGGCCTTGACATCCATGTTTGATGAATATGTTTGTTCTTAAAATTTCTCCCCTGCACTGTGGATTACTGAATGCCTTTCACCCTCAGCACTAAGGTCTACCTGGCTCTGTCTAATTCCTTAGCAGTCAGGAGAGCACCATCCTTCCAGGTGTGCTGTCTTACCTCGTCTGAAGGTACTTTATCCTGGAAAGCATGTCAAGATGTCCGGCGGAATACTGCTCAATCACATCCTTCACGTCATAAGGCCTCAAAGTCTCCTTGAATTTTTTTTTATAGAGACGGAATTGTAGAATTCTGCAAGGCAAAGTAGAGACATTTGTACATCAAGAGTGGACAGTAAAGGAAATTATGATACAAGATGAGCAAACTCTGGGGCGGAGGAGGATAAAACATCCAAAAAGAAACAACTTGATGAGAAGTTTCAACTCTTGGTCCTGGTTCTACCTCTTGGAAACACACTGAATGAGGCTGGCTGGCGTCTCTCCTTCATGACTACCTCCTTTTACTCGTTTGAATAATAAATTCATAGTAACAATAAGAGCTAACATTTATTTCACATTCATTACATGCCAGACACTGAGCTAAGCGCATTTTTAACAATTTGCTAATAGATCAATTCACAGATGATGCAACTGTGGCCGAGAGAGCTCCAGCATCTTCCCAGGGCCATCTAGCTCATAATGTCAGAGTTTCCTTCAAACCCAGGTTTGTACGCGGACAAGGCTCACGGTCCTAATCCTGTGTCACACTGCTTTCCATTTGAGGACAGCTGACATATCTCTTCCTCAGTAGCCTCCTTAGTCTTTTGGCTTATAAGCTCCCGGAAGAGAAAAGCTAGCTTCTGTTCCCCGAGTTTTCTCAGGTTCTCAATTAAGTGGGGGCACCCAGAACTTGGAGATGCTGAACCCTCACCTCCATCTTCCTGGGAACCAATAAAGTCATCCTAGGTGATTAATGCTCCTTGAAATTCCCATCACGAGGTTCAACTCTTGCTGAACATAGTGTCAGTTAAAACCTTTAATCATAGGCCAGGTAGGAAACACAGCTTCTCAGGTCCTCCCATCTCATACTTGTACAGGTCTTTTACTTTTTGGCTGCATCGGGTCTTAGTTGTGGCACGCAGGATCTTTGCTGAGGCAACAGGTTTCTCTCTAGTTGTGGCGTTCGGGTTTTCTCTTCTCTTCTAGTTGTGGCATTCGGGTTTCTCTCTAGTTGTGGTGTTCGGGTTTTCTCTCTCTCCTCTTCTCGCTCGAGCTCAGTAGCATGTGGGATGTTAGTTCCCTGACCAGGGATCGAACCTGAGTCCCCTGCACTGTAAGGAGGATTCTTTACCACTGGACCACCAGGGAAGTCCCATGTACAGGTCTTTTTTATGGTGCATTCAAGGCTCATTTTGTTTGTCATAGCCCATGGCGTCAGCCCCTAAACACTATTTTTGCCTATTGACTGTATATCCAACTCGCCATCCTTTCCAATTTTATGTCATTTTCTAAGCCTGCCCTTTACATAGCTTCATCTAAGGTAGGTATCAGGAACTATGGCTTGCAGGCCAAATCTGGCCCACTGCCTGTTTTTGAAAGTAAAGTTATGTTGGAACACAGTCCCAGTCATTCATTTATAGACTGTTTACAGTTGCTTTTGCACTACAGAATCAAAGTTGAATACAGCGGAGACCTACGGATCATAAATCCTGACATATTTACTACCTGGCTCTTTACAGAAAAAGTTTGCCAACCCCTGAACTAAGGCATCAATGACAATGCTAAAAAGGATGGGGCAGAAGCCAGACCATGAAGCATCCCGGCAGAGACCTCCCTCAAGCTTGACACAGATTCATTCATTGGTTTTCTTTGAATAAGACCATTCAACCAGTTATGAATCCAGGTAGTTGTGTTTTTATCCAGCCTCATTTCTGGGACATTGTACAGGATGGGATCATGAGGAACCAGGTCAGCGGCTTTGCTGAGGGTCACATATTATAAACTATTGTGCTCCCTGATCTACTGGACTGGGAATCTTCTGAAAATATCACGACTAGTTCTCAGAGACTCTGACTTAGTTTCCAGAATTCACTGCCACTATGGCGGAGTGCTTATAAGCCCATATCCTGGTCAAAGTTTCCTTGAAGTAGTAGCATATTTTTATTTTCTTGTGGAATTCAAAACAAAACAGAAATAGCCAGGGTGAATTACAGTCTTGTCTGAAGCAGACAAAAAAATCCTATCCGTGATTATCTTGTTGAAAATGCTAATTAAAAAAGAACTAGATGGATGAAGACAGGCAGAAGAAAAGCTATTTTGAGTGAGAAGCCTTATAAAAGAAAACTCCATGTCAATACACCCCTGCCTGCCTCCCCAACATCCTTTAAAATAAATGGTGGCCGAAGCCAGACAAGAGGGTGACAGTCGGAAACACTGTCAGGGGCCTGTGGAAGCATTTTTATAAAACGGAGAGCAAGGGTCTCCCAGGATGACCTGCTAATGCAGCCGCTCCCTTAGAACTGACATAGTCTCTGGACTTGACTCAGGGGTTACCTGAGGGATCTTCTGCCCACCTTCCCAAAGCCCAAGAGCACTTTACAAAACCGCACCCTGTGGAGCTGAGCTGGGGCCTCGGGAGGCCCACAGGCAGGGAGGAGGGGGCGTTACCTGACGGCTCGGATGGCGGCCTTCAGGGTGGGGATCATGTCTTCGATGAGGAAGTCATTCCCGTAGCCCCTGTCCTCCGCTATGGGGTCGGCCGTCCCGGCATCTGGGAGGGAAGGAGACACATGTCAAGGGCAGGTCACAGTACTCGGAAAGGCTCGGGGACCTGGTTCGGTCAGAGCCATCCAAACTCAGCCTCCTGCATCTCCATTCCCATTTCAGAAACCCCGATGCGTCCTCCAGTTGTGACGTCATTCCGTCATTCAGACCCTCTCCTCATCTCCCTTCCGTTATCCAGATGTCTGAGTCAGAGGTGCCTGTAGGTCAGGACTGTTGCTGGGGGAGAAGGCTAGGGTGGAGGTGATGTGAATTCCAGGGTTCCGGAGTGGCCCTTTGGAGGCAGCCAAGGGACACACGTGGGTGTTTATCAGACAGACCCGGGTTTGGATTCTTGCTCTGTCAGTCATTATCCTTGTGACCTTGACTTGGGGGGTGGTCACTTTCTGAGCCCTACTCATCCTCCCTTTTCGTAAGTGAAAGGGGCACACAGATGTGTTGCTCCTACAGCCCCCATGGGGCACTTCTCCAACACCTCCTCCCACCCCTGGGGGTGCTGAGTTCCCCAGGTGTCCAGATCACTCTGCACCGGGCCCCTTTCCATCCTTCGAGGTGACCTCCATGGCAATGCACTCATCAGGGCCCCCCTTAGGATCCATGGCGGTATGTCCCAAGGCTCCCTGGAGGGGATGTGCAGACACATGTGGTGACCCTGGCCCAGGAGAACAGCTAACGTGGGCCCTCTGCTCTTGGAGTGAGTGCAGGGACCTATCACAGCCCAGGGGCTGAGGATAAGACAAGTGAGACGCTGATGCAGGGCAGCAGGAAAGGGCTACTTTGTAGACTGCAGGGTTCTTCCACAGGGAAGGAAGGGAGGGAGGGAGGGGAGGAAGGAAGAGGGTGGGAGGAGGTGACAGGGAGGAGACAGGGTGAGGAAGAGGGAGGGCGTTACCTTCAGAGCTCTGCCAGAAAGCGTATGCTTTCATGCGGAAGGCGGTGCGGAAACGCTCTTTATTGTTTGAGCCAACAGGCTTTGGTTCTTTAGAAGGACTTTCTTCTATGGCATCTACATTCAGAGGGGTAAATAGCTTTCCTTTAGTATTGCTACCACGAGGATTAGAAAGGCGAACCCGATCCAAGAGACCCAGCTTTTGGCTACAAAATAAGCAAAAGTGAACAATTTTCCTCCTTGAGTGCAGGCTTTCGTAATTTCCCGTCCCTCTCCATAAAGACGCACACATCCTCTTCCACGCGGGAGTGGGACTCGCGCCTCCAGGGCTCAATCTGATTGAGCGGCTTGGAATGGGACAGGGCTTGGTTCAGATCCTAGCTCTGCAACCGACTAGCTATTACACCTCAGGCGCGTTTCTCTGAGTTTCAGTTTCTTCATATGCTTAAGTGCAGCGTAAACGAGATCCAGGATATAAAATGCCAGCCTGTAGCAGCAGGCAGCAAAGCTTCATTCCTCCTCCGCTCCCATCTCCTCTGCATCAATAACTTCCCTTGTACCGCTCCGTGGTGCCCAGATAGTGACTCACAGAGGCGAAGCTTTATCAAGTGTTCCTTGAACAGAACTGAATGACATAAAGCAAGTACCCTAACCTGGTGTCCACAGACACCCCGCCATGGACAGAACTTTGGGGGAGGTCCATGAGCTTGAATGGGAAAAACACTGCATTTTTAATTTACTAATTAGATTTTAATTCACTAATCTCAAACTGAAAATTAGCATGTCTTTCAATTATGAATGTATGAATAAACCCCAGTAATATCCTTAATGCCCCAGCCATGTCCTGTGACTTTCCACAACAGAAATCACAGGTCATTTTATATCCTGTTATCTCCAGGTATTGCCATGCTCGTCACTGCTTTGAAATTATGGTAGTATTCAACCTGCCACTACATCATGCCATTAGATTCAACACAAAGAAGCACGTATACGACTGCATCTCAAAAGTTTAAATATTTTGGTAATTACATTTCAACATTATCAGTTTCTTTTGTAACTGTCTGCCTTTTATTTATGGATTCAAAGTTGTTATTCTGAGAAAGGGTCCCGGGACTTCATTGTACTGCCAAAAGTCTTCTTGGCACAAAAAACAGTTAATGAGTCCAACAGAAAGTTGCCCTGGTGCAGAAACCATCTAGGTGTCCTCGGGCAAACCTGTGACCTTAACCAGACTCAGTTACCTCACCTTTAAAATAGGGATAAACACGTCCCACTTCACTCGGTTGCAGTGGGATCATGCCTGTCAAGGATTTGGCATGGAGCCTGGGATACAGTCGGTGCTCTATAAATAGTAGTTTCTCCCTCTGTCTCTTAGCCTCTGCCCCTCACCTGAGTGGGCACAGGAGGGAAGTCCTTTTGTGTGGTACAGACCAGAGAGACCCATAGTGCTTGTTTCACACATCAGTACACTCAGCTCAGCTGCGTTCTCTCCATCACCCACACGGGGCTTGGTACCCAGCAGGTGTGCATGTACTTGTGGGAGAAATGAGTGAACAAATGAATATGACTATGGGTGGTCAAGTCAGCTTTGCGTCAGCCTGAGATAACTGAGTATTTCTACAGTCTGCGTCTGGTTATGAGAGCCAGAAGCTGCTGCCATCTCTGTGACTTGGGGTGGTGAGGAGGTCCTGGCGGTGGAGCTGCAGAGGTGGGAGCACCTCGTGCCGAGCAGGTGCCTTACGCTCTCTGAGCACCGGGTCCTCATCGGTTAAGTGGGCCTAACAACACTTTGCTTAGGAGAGATTTGGGGAGCATTACATATGATAATGTCTGTAATGCTTCTTGTCTTCAGCCTGGCATAGAGAAGCCACTAAGAAGTATTTCATTAATGAATGAACGAACAAGTGGATGAGTAATTGTTACACCTGACTCCTTCTGGACTGTTGTCTCTCGCCCGGCATTGTTACATGAATACATGTACATGCCCAGAGTAGATTCAGAGAAATGCCAGTACTCAGATGACGCCATCTTTCCTGAGCTGGTCAAAGTTCTCAGAGTGGTTTCCTGACCGGTACTAGGTAAATGACTAATGAGAATAAATCAGGGTCCAGGGGCTCAAAATACTAAACAAGGCAGGATGTCAACTGAACAGAGAAGGCTTTCCTAGCCATGAGCTAAGGGAGAAGGGGACTTGAGGTCAGTCACTTCTCAGGCCCTCTGCTTCCTGGCCCCTGCCTACCTGTCTTGCTATACCGCCAAGCAGATCCATCATTCCATCAGTACCAAGCCCCTTGCCCATCCCCACGTCCCCTCCTGCATGCCTTGGTGCACTCAGCCATGCCCTTCCTTGCCTTCTCAGTTGACCTCATTCTCATCTTCCCTTTAAAACTGCCCAAGGGTCCCCTCTTGGAAACTGAGTTCTCCCCATCTGTTCCAAAGACAGGCTGTGTTTTTCTCCGTCTCTGTGTCTGGTACACAGGGTAGAGGCTGTACACTCCCACACCCGCCCGCCGCACTCGACTGTGTAGTCCTGGCAAAGAAAGTCCTGCCTGGTTCTCTCTGAACCCACCCCACAGCCTTGCTCAGCACAGCCTGATGGTCAGGACTCTGGGGCAAAACTGGCCTGAGGGGACACGTCCTAAAAAACATGTAACCTAGGACACAGAACTCATGCCGTCTGGTCCTCAGCTCCTTCACGGGCACAATGATGAGGGCCAGCCCATGTTACATGTGGCTGTGGAAGGGTTAAGCGAGGGAATACGTGTAAAGTGCTTAGCTGACTGTCTGGGATGCGGATGTGAGAAGCTTTCAATAAATGCTGGCTGTCACCATTATCGGTAAATAATCCTCTTCCTACAGAAGCAGTAGAAAGCTAACGAGTGTGAAAAGGATGGATAAAATTTCCTGAGCCACAAAAAAGTGTTTTTTTTTTTTTTTTTTTTAATGAACTGAGATGAGTTCTCAGGATTTATGTATTATTTTACAGTACTTCTTCTCAATGCTAGTCTCAAACACTCACCACTGTCACAGAACTTGACCTGGGCAGGAGATAAGTGTATGAGAAGCTTAATTTTAAACTAAGCAAGACAAAAGTAAAAAAAGTAATGGCGGCCACTTTGTCCTGATTTGAAATCTCAGGATAACTGCTGACTATCAGATAATGAGAGAACTCTCTTGGTTCTATCTCCGTTGGGATTTAGGATTCGCTTGTTTGGCATTTAAATGTTTCACTGCAACTTCTAACAGTCTGAATTGCTTTGGCTATGTTCACTTAATACCCCACTGGTCACAGAGATCGTTTTATGAGAGAGGGATTCTGACAGCATTAGGAATCCAGATGTGTCGGGCACGAGTCAGGAACCTCGGCTCTGAATTACGGCCATTGAGCCTAAGAGGCTTAGCGGAATTCTTTCTCCAGCAAAGTGGGTGATCAGCTTACGTCTTAATTGTGTTGCCTGAAATCCAAGACCCCAAAGGGTAATCAAACGCAAGGCAAAGTTCATCCTTGAAACTCAAAACCCATCTCTGCCCTTCTCCGTATGGATTTCTAGTGCATGATTCAGGCTGTGTGTCTGGAGGCTATGCTGGGTCTCGCAAGAAAAGCTCTCCTTGAAGTTGGCATCAGATCCCCTTGGAAAGCCGGGTTCCCTGATTTGTTAAGTGCAGACAAATGACTTCCAAACACGAATTGGGAAAACTGGAAATAGAGACTAAGGATGGCAAAAGTAAAGTCAAGGCTATTCTTTCCTGGCAAAGTTGTTCAGCCCCTGCCCTGGGCTCCTGCCCCAGGGAACTCTAAGTTGTGTTAAGCTCCACGCAGTTCCCTGATTTCACACTTCCCAGCCTTGGCACAAATGGTGACCTGTATCTAGGAAAACCTTTATCCCTTCTTTTATCCAAAAGACCGACTTTTTGTCTGAAACTTCGTCCAAATATCAGTCCCGAGGCACACTTCCACTCTTGGTCCAGTTAGATATCCATTCACTGTGCTTCCTTTTTTTTTTTTTTTGAGGTATGCGGGTCTCTCACTGTTGTGGCCTCTCCCGTTGCGGAGCACAGGCTCCGGACGCGCAGGCTCAGCGGCCATGGCTCACGGGCCCAGCCGCTCCGCGGCATGTGGGATCTTCCCGGACCGGGGCACGAACCCGTCGTGCCCCTGCATGGCAGGCGGACTCTCAACCACTGCGCCACCCGGGAAGCCCTCACTGTGCTTTCTTAAAGACTTTTCTCAACCATGGCGCTTGGCCACCATAATGAAATCTCTGACTTTCGAGGGACTCTCTCTCTCATTTTGCCCCCAATGGCATGTCTGGAATCGCACTTGATTGACATCACTTGGAGAGTGCTACTGGCTTCTAGTGGGTCAAGGCCAGGGATGCTGCTAAACTTCCTACAATGCACACAGGGTGGCCCCACAGCAAAAACTTATCCCACCCAAAAAGTCAACGGAGCTGAGCATAAGAAACCAAAAGCGTAAGCTATCTGTTCAGAAACTGTACTTTGTCTAACGAGCCAGCATCTAACACAGTGCCTGGCACATAGTAAGCACTGAAAACACTGTTACGATGTTGGGTGAAAGAAGGAAGGAATAATAATATTTGACCTTCTGATTAAGAAAATGAACCCAACTTCAGCTGAGGGAGGATGTGCTGTGGAGTGGAAAGAGTGTTGCCTTTGGGAGAAGAGAACTGGGTTCAGATCGCTGCCCTGCAGGTAGTATTTTTTAACTTGGGTAAGGCGTTAACTCTTTCTGATTCCGTTTTTTTTTTCACCTGTAAAATAGAGCTAATGTTATGTATTTATTCCACAAAAATGTGTTCTACATCTTGAAAATGCTAGGCTCTTAGTAACTTGCTAAGGTAATAGTTGTGACTAAAACAGACGTGGTTTACAGCCTCCAGTGAGCTTACAATAAGGTCAAGAAATCACACACTAGGCAAACAGATATATGTATTGTTGGAAATCTGACCAGTGTCAATGAAGAAAATGTTGCCTGTCAGATCAGTAAACAAAGGATGTTGCAGCCATCAGGCCATCACATTACAGCCGCCCCAAAGGTGAACCCTGAGGGAGCTCAGGATAGAAACACGATGCCCCCCAGGGTGCACTCTGAGGGGCTTCAGGATGAGAAGGTACCAGATACTGGCCCTGGAGAGCTGAGGTGCCTATAGTGCGATGATTTCAGTGAGCCCAGACTTTTGCATCTTCCCATACATAGAAAAGCGCTAGATTCCTTAACCTGAGATGCCAGGGTTTCTTTAATGAACAGTAAACTTTCGATGTTCTGACCACCCGGTCTTTGTGGCAGAAACTCCTATATATCCTGGATGCTCTTTGGAACGGTCCCTCAGAGCGACCTGAGAGGCTGCATCCAGGGCTTAAGTCCTCAGAAAGTCTGCCGAATAAAAAGTAATTCTTAACTTCTAGGTTGTGCATTTTTTTTCAGTCAACACCAGGAAACAAAGAGAGCGCAGTAACAGAGAATATCACGCGGTCCCCTTAGGTAGGGTGGTCAGGGAAGGCCTCGGGTGGATGGGAAGAACAATCAGAGAACCAGTTTCAGTGGTTCAGGTTCAAGATAATGGTGGCTCCAGACATGGAAGCTGAGACTGGAAGAGTAAGAAGAAGCAAGACTTCAAAGAAAAGGAGTGAGACCTCTCCAGGCAGAAGACTCGCACGTGGGTGCAAAGGGTGTGAGGGCTGGTTTATGCCACTGAAGGGAGCGCACGTGACCAAAAATACGTGAATGGGGGACAAAGGGCAAGATGGGATCAGAGGCCAGGTGGGTCAGGGATTTTTAGAAATAGAATTCAAAAATAGGAAGAGGAAAATAGGAATTTCTATTTTATTCTAGGTCTACCTGGAGACACCCAAAGAGTTCTAAGAAGGAAAGAGGATATCAACTTTGCTTTTAAAAAGAATTCACATGTTCATAGCAGCACTGTTCACAACAGCCAAAAGGCGGAAACCACCCAAATGTCCGTGGATGGAAGAATGAATGAATAAACAAAACGCAGTATAAACATACGATGGAGCCTTAAAAAGGAAGGAAATTCTGACACGTGCTACAACATGGATGAACCTTGAGGATATTATGCTCAGTGAAATAAGCCAGTCGTCAAAAGACAAATGCTGTATGATTACACTCATATGAGGTGTCTAAAGCAGTCAAACCTGCAGAAGCAGGAAGCTGAATGGTGGTTTTCAGGGGCTGGAGGGAGGAGGAAACGGGGAGCTGGTGTATAATGGGCGCAGAGTTTCAGTTTTAGAAGACAAAGAAGTTCAGGAGATTGGTTGCACAACAATATGAATATATTTAACGGTACTGAAATGTACATTTAAAAATGGTTAAGACAGTAAATTTTATGTGTATGTTACCACAATAAAAAAATTTTTTTAAAAAAGGGAACACCGGGCTTCCCTGGTGGCGCAGTGGTTGGGAGTCTGCCTGCCGATGCAGGGGACACGGGTTCGTACCCCGGCCTGGGAAGATCCCACATGCCGCGGAGCGGCTGGGCCCGTGAGCCATGGCCACTGAGCCTGCGCGTCCGGAGCCTGTGCTCCGCAATGGGAGAGGCCACAACAGTGAGAGACCCGCGTACCGCAAAAAAAAAAAAAAAAGCAACAACAAAGGGAACACCGTGGCTGCTCCATGGAGAATGGATTGGAGGAAAGCAAGGAAACAATGAAAGACCAAAGAAGATGCCACTGAAGTTTCCTAAGCTGGTGGCTTGGACTTGGGCGACTGCAGT
The DNA here is from genome assembly GCF_964374135.1 of Grampus griseus. Taxonomy (NCBI): domain Eukaryota; kingdom Metazoa; phylum Chordata; class Mammalia; order Artiodactyla; family Delphinidae; genus Grampus; species Grampus griseus. Next base: position 9,027,265 of record NC_139011.1, on the reverse strand, counting down.
GGGAAGGAGGAGACCAGCACTTGGACATTTATTCTGGAGAAAAACCACAACAGTCTTCCTTGACGGATTCTGTGTGGCCATGAGGGCAAGAGGCAGGTAAGGCACCACTCCTGGGTTTCTGGCTACACAAATGGGTGGGTGGGGACACGATTTCTTTTTTACAGTGATGCCATTTTGTTTTCAGTTGAGCAAAAGGAGCAAAACAGGTTTGGAGAAGAAATCAGAAGTTGAGTTTGGCGGTCCCTTGTCTTCACACACATACACACTTGATACAAGACTGTGGTGTGAAGCGGATCTTAGTAGATGGTGAGGATTTGCCTCACAACTCAAACAACTTAGGTTGAATATTAGACGTCACTCTTAAAATACTTTTGGAATTTGGAATATAAAAATATAAATAAATTTTGGTTTGTATGTGCTAAAGAAACACTGGAAAGATACCTAAAAACTGAAAAAGATTATTTATGGGGGGTAGGAGGGTGGAGTGGGGTAGACAGGGATGGAAGTTGTACTAAGATGTTTTACTGTTTGCCTCTATATTATTTTGACTAATGAACCATGTAAATTTGTTTTAAGAAACTTAAAATTAAAAAAATTAAAATTAAAAAATCATTTAGACTCTCTCCATTGGGAAAATTTCTCAGTGGTTATACCTTCCTGCGGTATATCCTCCTCTCCCTTCCCATTTCTCCTCCTTATGTACTTCCTCCAGGGTTGAGTCCTCCTCTGTTCCAGTCTAGATTCTTCTCACTTCCAATTCAATTAAACTCTCTTTTGTCTCTACTCTCACACTCAGCTCTTGGGCCCACGTTTGCACATTGAAAACTCATAAAAGTGTTCATATGAACAAAATACAAAGAGAACCTTAGGAGTACTTTTAAATACAATTCTTGCCCTTCCCATCCAGGATACAGAATAAGATGAGATCGTGGGGGGGAGGTGTCAGTGAAGCTGTGATATCAGAGAGAAGTTGGAAGGGAGACAACCCAATAGGTAAGGTTAAAAAATATCAGAGGCAAACAGTGCTTAGTAAACAACTTTGCTTGGGACCAACCTGACTATATTCTCTGCCTCCTTATGCCATCTTTGTTGGACATGTGTGTCCTGGATAAGCTATAAATATGTTTTTTTAAAAAAACAAAAAAACAAAATTTGAGCTTGGGACAAGTTACTTTTAGGAAGACTGAGAGGCGTCCTGTCAAATAAATAGTTGGGGACCTTATCTTTCTTATTCATAGCTATATTCCCTAAAAGGGCTTCTGGTACACAGGAGGGTCTTAATAAATATTCATTGGATAGGTGGATGGACGGATGAACAGATGGACGATGATGGATGGATGATGGATGATGGATGGGTGGATGATGGATGATGTATTACGAATGATGGATGGGTGGATGGACAGATGGATGGATGATGGACAGATGGACGGATGACGGATGGATGATGGATGATGGATAGTTGGATGATGGATAAACCAAGAGTACAGTGTCACTGCAGCCAAGAGTACAGTGTCACTGCAGCCAAGAGTACAGTGTCACTGCAGCCAACAGAAGAGTCTTTTGAAGAAATGGTCAATCTGTCTTGTTCTGTTTGTTCAGCTCAATGAGCACAAACTGGGTAACCGGCACAGAGCAGCCAATCCCACCTACAGGAGTTAAAGCCCTGATTTTGTCCCTTCTCTTTTTCATTCTTTCTTCCTTCCCTCTTTACACATGGGAAAGGTAGAGCCTACACAAGACCAGCAGTCCCCTTTTAGAGGCTCCCTCAGCACCATGGTCTACCCTGAAAAAGGCAGAGAAAGCACAGAGAGAATAAAAATCTGTCACCATCCACGTGCGAAACCTTTGAGGCTTTGGTGCCCTGCTTTTCTCTCTGAGAAAAAACTATGAATGAAAGTCGCTATCTCGCCTATGTTTGTTTTTCATTAAAACGAGAGATCTTAATTGGGAATTAGATGACAATGAAAATGGAGTGGTCGTCAGCATCCTGGTACTTCACGGTAGAGCTAGGAGAACTCACATCCTTTGTTTCTAGCTACGATATAAATTCCTCTATAGAGAAATGAAGACTCATTTATTTAGGCATTTTGCACATTTTTCTCTGCATGCTCTTCTTTACTGACCTAATGAGTTGGCGTTTCTAGGGATTTCTCATACAGAAATAGATGGCCCATGGAAAGATTACAGGCCTAGGGACTCAATGCTTGTTAGTTTGAAGGATGGAAGAACGAAGGAGGGAAGGAACAAAATTAGAGCCCTAATCCCTCCCTCAGCCCCATGTAAAGCCACTCAGCCCTTAACAGTCAAGTCAAAGGAAAGCACCTCAGGGATCCTCTCCTGATGTGTTGTTCCAGGTAGAACTTAGATTTCCCTTCCTCTGCTCGCCTTCTCTGTACTCCTGTGTCTGTAATATCCCCATACCAGCACCCTCCACACTACATTGTTCTTTTTTGGTTGACATATCCACCTCCCCCATCAGACTGTGAGTGCCTTCCCCATTACACTGTGAGTCCCAATTCCCTGGGAATCTCTAGGGCCTGAGGCAAAGCAGGGCTCTTAATGTTTGGGTTATGGAAGGAAGGAAGGAAGGAAGGAAGGGAGGGGAAAACCATTGCCAAGCTAAGATTCAAACCTATGCTGATCTGACTCCTAAGCTGGCCTTACAGCATGTGGAAAAGATCCTCGGCACAGAAAACCCAGAAATGTGGGTGTCAATCAGGATAATGACAGTAATAATAATAAAAGCAAACCTTATGTAGTATTTGCCAGGTTAAGGCTCTGTTCACACTTAATCCTTGCAATAGCCCTAGGAGGTAGGTATTCTTACTATAACCATTATATAGATGAGAAAACTGAGGCACAAAGGTTTGGCAATGTGCCCAAATCATACTGTCAAAAAATCTTCCAAGAGGCTTCCCTGGTGGCGCAGTGGTTGAGAGTCCTCCTGCCGATGCAGGGGACACGGGTTCGTGCCCCGGTCCGGGAAGATCCCACATGCCGCGGAGCGGCTAGACCCGTGAGCCATGGCCACTGAGCCTGCGCGTCCGGAGCCTGTGCTCCGTAACGGGAGAGGCCACAGCAGTGAGAGGCCCGCGTACCGCAAAAAAAAAAAAAAAAAAAATCCTCCAAGTGGCCTGTAACTCACATTATCTAATGTGGCAAAACGATGCGGGATCAATTCTGCTACTGTGGCCACAAACTCACAACACACAGGAAGTGGCTCAGGAATCCCTTGGTCCAACTTCTGTGATGAGGCAGCCGAGGGCTAGGGGGCTGGTGGTTCCTAACGGACTGTCTGGGCTGAGGAAGGAAAATGGTGGATAAAGCAGGGACCAGGAGGTAGGGTCATGATAGGACTGACTCCTGGGCTGTAGGAAGAACATTGTGATTTTAAAATAACCCTGATATATTGATCTGCTTCACTCTCATCTGGACAGGTTTGCAAAGTTAGCTCTGCTGAGCTCAAGGATCTATTTGTTTCCTCTGATCCAGCATGTCTGGAGATCTATGAGCACGATTCCAGAACACTTGCAGCTGGTGCTCCGAGGACACGCAGACTCACACACTGTTGGAAGAGTGAGAACCTATATATTTTTCTGTGTTGGTTTCCTAAAAGGATTATTTTTCCCATGTTTCCAAATCTCGTGGATGAGTAACACCCCAAATGAGCAGAACTAATCTCTAGTGAGCGTTTACTTCTGCCGGACCACAGGCGTCATTCCAAGCAGCCTATGAGGTTAGGACTATTATTGTCCCCTTCCACGTATGAGGACGTGAGGACACAGAGAGGTTGCAGAAGTTGCTCAAGATCACACAGCTCATAAGCAGAGCGGCCAGGTTTTGAAGTCTGATAGTCTGACTCTGGAGTCTGTCTCAGCCGGAGAGGCAAGGAGGGTCTGTCACAGGAGGTGACGTTTGGCAGTGTCTCAGATGAAGTGAAGGAGCAAGTGGAACAAAGAGGTAAGAGTTCCTGGCCGAGAGAGAACACGTGCCAGGATCAAGAGTCTGCGAGATGAACTGACCTCACTCTTCTCTCCTGGAGGACAAGGACGGCATGATGACCAGCTGTGCTGTGGTGGGACTCAGCCTGTATGGCCTGATGCAGTCAGACAGACCTATATCTGAAGTCCTCATCTTGGCTATTTCTGTCCTTGGCTTAGGTCTAAGTTACATACACGCTTGAGCTCAATTTCCTCCTAAGGAATACGATTGTACAATATCTCTTTCACTAAATCATTTATTTATACATTCAGCAAATTTATGGAGTACATCCTACATTTCAGGCACAGTGTTAGCCCTATCAAACTCGTAGAGAGGAAGAGGGAATTTTAAAAGTTTTGACTGTATATGAAGTAAATGCAGGACGTCCCTGGTGGTGCAGTGGTTAAGAACCCACCCGCCAAGGCAGGGGACACGGTTCAAGCCCTGGTCGGGGAAGATCCCGCATGCTGCAGAGCAACTAAGCCCGTGCGCCACAACTACTGAGCCTGCGCTCTAGAGCCCGCGAGCCACAACTACTGAGCCCACGAGCCACAACTACTGAAGTCCACGTGCTCTAGGGCCCATGCTCCACAACAAGAGAAGCCACCGCAATGAGAAGCCCGCGCACCGCAACGAAGAGTAGCCCCCCTGTGCCACAACTAGAGAAAAGCCCGCACGTAGCAACGAAGACCCAATGCAGCCAAAAATAAATGAATAAATAAATTTATAAAAAAAATAAAGTAAACGCTTCCTTAGGGGAAGTGCTGAGTCCTACTTAAGGGCACCATGAGTGGGGCATCTAAACTAGGTGAGAAGGGGTGAGGCGGTGGTTGTCAACTGTCTCCATCTTTACAAGAATTAATTAAGACGATCTATGGAAACTGCTCAGCCCCTACCAAGCCCACAACGGAAGCTGGCTCTCTTCCTTCTCAGAGTTATAGGTCCCGAGAAGGAAGCATACAGTGATCAAAGCCAACCTCCCAGCCATTGTAGGAAGTCAGGGGGCTTCTGTTCCTCAAACAAGCCTGCATAAAATCAAATCAGTCAAGACAGTCCCATCCTTGGGACCAAAGAAGCTCAGCTCTCTTGACCCTTTGCAGGGGGGTGGTGGGAACACGCACTAGCTTTATAAGAAACTACAGGTATGAGCTCTTTCCAACAAGCTGACTAAAATGTTCATTTTTTTTTTTTTTTTTTTTTTTGCAGTACGCGGGCCTCTCACTGTTGTGGCCTCTCCCGTTGCGGAGCACAGGCTCTGGACGCGCAGGCTCAGCGGCCATGGCTCACGGGCCCAGCCGCTCTGCGGCATGTGGGATCTTCCCGGACTGGGACACGAACCTGTGTCCCCTGCATCGGCAGGCAGATTCTCAACCACTGCGCCACCAGGGAAGCCCAAAATGTTCCTTTCCTTATCCCAACAGAGAACCAGGAGCTGTTAAGTTAAAGAGGGTATAACTCTTTCCTTGGGCTGACAAACAGATGTGTGGGCCACCTGTGTTAGAAGGTGTCAAAAAGATGAACTCCAAATCTGATTCTGCCTATTTAGAAATAATAATAAAGTAAGATAGAAACACCAGCCAGCTGGCAGCCTGTTGAAGAAGCTAATGGTATACCAGTGAGTATTCATCGAACGCACACGTACATTGCTGACCATTCTCTGGTCTCCTTGCTCCCTGCCTTCTTCGGTCAAAGAATTGATTCCTCTGTCGACAATTCACCCATCCTTCCTCCAGATCTCCGGCACCGCCTCCAAGCTTCACGGCTACAATCACGCCTGCCATCTCCCCTGCCAATCTATCAGCCAAACCTATTCGTTGTTCAAGTCAAAAGTGCTGCACCCAAGCCTGGATGAGGGAGGCTGAGTGGCTTATGTAACTGACCTAGCTCTTCCTGAAGAGGATGAGCCAGAAAACACCCCGCGACTCTAACCCCAAGAAATCATGGAATGTCCTTTCCCTCTGTATGTGCCCCTGGCAGAGTGGAGAGCTCCTGACAGAGGCATGAGTAAGCTGATGAGCAGATTTCAGAGCCCGTTTTCAGTAACTGGAGAAGCACGCCCAGCAAAGCTGCAAAATGCATCTACCTAAGCCCAAGTTAAACCAAACTGCCTAGTCCAGTGCACAGCGGTATTTTGCTCATACATTCCAATTTGGCTAAATTCTGTTCGCGTCTCCATAGAAAAGGATATAAAGGTCAATGCAGTAATTCACTTGCAGTGTCAACACCTGCATGATTTAAAACCCCCTCAGTCATGAGATGAGGGGGAAAGAGAACTCCATGGGGAGTCCTGAGATCACGTAACCCCTCGAGCTCATGATTTCTGTAACTTGGGGTGAGCCTGCCCTCTTGGGGGGACTCATTTCTGTAAAAGCATCCAGAGGAGGATCTCTGAGGCATCTTCCCGCTCTGCCTCTGTGAGACATGAGGTGCTGCAGGTCCTCTAGCAAATGTCTCCTGACACTGTCACTGTCAGTGGTCAGCCCTCCTTTACAATCTCCCCAAATGCCCTCTGGAGTCTGGACTGGTTCCGACCACGCAATGCTCCTTCCATTTGAAAGTCTGCATAAAGGAGGGACAAAGTCCAAACTGTGTCTTTGTCTGTGAGTTAACTGGTGCTGTCTGTTCCTTCCAGGCAGGATTAAGGGGTTCCCATACAGATGGTCCAGGGTCCCACCACCTCCTCTGCCCAATCTGTCAGCTCTAGAAGGACAACAGCTGAGTTGGTGTCCAGGAGATTGACTGGGAGGCTTTACAAGTACTTTGTCAACAATAATACTTTAAATCTATGTTATATATGTAATGTATATTTACACATATAATTATTTCTATTTATAAATGCAGGTGGCTTTTCCATATCTGCAGGTCCCGCATTCACAGGTTCAGCCAGGTGAGGATCAAAAATATTCGAAAAAAATTTTTCCGAAAGTTTCAAAACACAAAAGTTGAATTTGCCACATACGGGGAACGATTTACAGAGCATTTATCTTGTGTTTACAACTACTGATATAGCACTTGCACTGTATTAGGTATTATAACTAATCTAGAGATGATTTAAAGTACACAGAAGGATGCGCATAGGTTATATGCAAACACTCTGGCATTTTATACAAGGGACTTGAGCATCTGTGGATTTTGGTATCCTTGAGGGTCCTGGAAACAATCCCCTGTGGATATAGAGGGATGACTTATATACAAACAGTTAAACTGTTTGCGAGAGATGGTCCTCCTTTACAATCTCGAGCAGGGTCCATAGTTTCCCTGATACTGTGACATCTCTAGATGGAACCAAAAGGAAGAGAGAGGACTCATGCAGAAGCTCAACCTGCTTCTGCAGCAGCCTGTAGTGAGCATGGTTTACTGGGGATCATGAATTATAGTCTTGATTTACTTTTCGAAAAACCGTCTGTGAGCCCAAGAAGCAAACGAAGCAAGATATAATGGAAATAACATGGTCTTAATATTCAGACCTGAGTTTGAATTTTGGTCTTGCTCCTCAGTAGCTGTGTGACCCAGGCGGAGTAACTCAACGTCTCTGAGCCCCAGTCTCCTCAATCCATAAATGAAGACACGAGAGTTGATCTTTCACTGTGGATGTGAGGACCACATGAGGTAACACATGCACGACTCCAGACACAGAGGAGAAACACTCAAAATGTGGCTGCTGCTATGATCACAATTAAGTTGTTCCTGAGTAAATTAACATGAAATTGGCAGAGGAAAATGGTGGCCAGCAACAGCAGTGAACCCCCAAACTCTACCTCACGACCTGCATGACTGCCCAGGGGCCCTACAGTGTACACAACTGGACCCTCTGTCCCGACACAGTGGTGGGAAGAAGAGGCTTCATAATCACAAACATACCTGGCTGCTGCGTCCAGCTGTTCCTTCCTGTGAGGAGACAGGGGAGAAAAAAAAATAAACACAGCATAAATTACATGTAACAGCTCCCCCTCTCCCCAAAATCTGTCCCCAAGCTTCCCCTTGATGAAGATCAAGGAGCAGGGTGGAGCTCTGGGACAAGATGGTACATGTGGAGGAGAACCAGTGAATGACATGGGTTTCCCCAGCCAGACCGCAGACCCCTCCTGTGATCTAATAGGTCTGGCTCTGAACTCCAAGGTTCTTCTCAGCCATTTATTCATTTATTCATCCCCAAAATGGTTGCTGCCCCACACCTTGTGCTGGGTTCAGGTGATCTGTTTAGCAGTGGGGACAGATCAGGAAACCAGGAATTTCATAACTTAGCAGCCACACACCCCATCACTCCGTCACCACCATCATTACAGTCGACATCATCGTCACTAATGTTTAGTGTGCGGTACTTAGTAGGCAGACACTCTTTTAAGTGCTTTTCACGTATTTAATCATCACTAGCAACCCTATGAGGTAAGTATTATTATCACCCCCATTTTCCTGATGAGAAAACTGAGACACAGAGAGATTCAGTAAATTGCTCAAGGTCTCATAGCCAGGAAGCAGCCGAGTCAGGATTCAGACCTAGATGATCTGGCTCCAGAGCCCACACTTCTAACCACGAGGCCACATGCAGTCTACACACATTCACAACTGAGACTTCGCTCAGGCTCTGCCTAGAACAGGCTTACTCCTCCTTTAAGTTCCAGCTGGAGGGGCTCCTCCTGGTGTTTCTATCTAAATTCCCAGGGTTGAGGCTGAGCTAGTATCTTCGTACGTGGAATTGGACTGGTTCACATTGTCTTAGAATGACGTGGTCGTGCGGAGGCAGAGCCTCTGCTTCTCTCAGCTCTAAAATCTGAGCACCCCCTACCCTGGCACTTTGTAAGTGCACAGGAAATACTGAATGAATACCTGGACTGTCATTGGGATCCACGGGTGGGGGAAATGGGGAGAGAATATGAGGTATGAGGAGAGAACATGAGGTAGAAGAGCAAAAGGACCAGTTGGAGAGTTAAGGCTTTCTAGTTCATGCGTCAGCTCAGCCTGTGGCTCTAGTGTGGCTTTGAGCTGGACACATCCTCTGGGCCTATTTCCCCTCCTGAAGCATGTGGACAGAAAAAGCTCTGACTTTTGGCTCCAGGAAAAGTAGGGACGGCACTAAGAGGAGAAGGAGAAGGCAAGGCAGTGGGCCAAGGGCAGGATGGGAGCAGAGGGCTCTGGGGGGGGGGGCAGTGCTAAAGGGAGGGATAAATTAGGAGTATGGGACTATCAGATACACCCTACTATACATAAAATAGACAAGCAACAAGGATTTACTGTATAGCACAGGGAGGATCTTGTAGTAACCTATAATGGAAAATCATCTGAAAAATTATATAACTGAGACACTATGCTGTACACCTGAAACACAATATTGTAAATCAGCTATATTTCAATTTAAAAAAAGAATTAGAGGCACCACTTCCATTCCCTTCTCATGCTACAGGACAATGATGCCATGCCTCCCCCTCCAGCATCAGAACTCCCCAACCTCCCCACTTCCCCCCACCCCCCGCAAGCCAGTGACCTCCCACATGCCGCAGAGCAGCTGGGCCCGTGAGCCATGGCTGCTGAGCCTGCACGTCCGGAGCCTGTGCTCCGCAACGGGAGAGGCCACAACAGTGAGAAGCCCACGTACCGCAAAAAAACAAAAAAAAAACAAAACCAAAACCAAAACACTCTTTCTTTCCAGAGATACAATGGGCTTCGGCAGAAGACCTGGGTTCCGATCTTCACTCCATTGCTTACTAGCTGGGTGACGTTAGACAAGCTGATTTATCTCACTGATGCTCTGATTCTTCACCTATAAGCTTATGGCTATGAAAAATGAAAAATGGAGTTCCCCATTCTACTTATCTCCCAGGACATTCTAAAGATTAAACGAGATAGCCTGTAGGAAAACAGATCCAATATTATTTGGCCGTAGCAAAGGGTTACAGCATATAGTCCCCCTTCTCCATTTCTAAGCACTCCAGTAATCTTGACCCTGGTCATAAAAAGAACAAGTTCTGGTTCTACAATAAATTAACTGGGTCTTCTTGGTCAAGTAACTTCTGTTTCTTGGGCCTAAGTCTCAGCTTCACTTTAGTTCTAATATCTCATGATTCCAAAGCCGCACTGTCCAACGGTAGCCGCTAATCAATCATCACATATGGCTGTTTAAATTAAGATGGAAGAAAATTAACAAGTCAATTCCCAGTAACTAGTAATAGATGCTCAACAGCCACATGTAACTAGTGGTCACCATACTGGGAGGCGCAGCTATAGACAATTCTACTATCACTTTTAGGGAACAAATCTGTGTGCGTGTGTTTTTGTTGGTGGTAAGCAACATCTGGTTTTTAATGTCTGCTCTCTTCTCTGCTTGTGCATGAGGACGTACAATCTCCCATCCCCCCAGCATCTTCCTGTACCTTCTCAGCCTCCTACCACCTACTTCTACTAGGGCTACACAGTTTCCATTGGCCAGCAAATCAGAAGACCTGGGTTTGGTCCCAGCTATGCCCAACGTGATGTGTGGCCTCGAGCAAGCACCTGAGCTGCTGGGGGGGGGCCTCAGTTTCTTCTCATATGAAATTGGGGTGGGACTTGACACTCTCTGAGGTTCTTTGCAATTCAAAAGTAACGATTTTATAATTTTAAGTAATCACAAAAGAAAAACAAAAAAGGCAATACCATCACTCATCACTGCTAGCCCCAAATATGCATGTATATACATACACGTATGTACACGTGTGTATACATACACACATATACTTGCAAATTAACAAAGAACTACACTTGCTGGAAACTGATATGACACCACTCTTTTTTTTTTTTGCGGTACGCGGGGCCTCTCACTGCTGTGGCCTCTCCCGTTGCGGAGCACAGGCTCCGGACGCGCAGGCTCAGCGGCCATGGCTCACGGGCCCAGCCGCTCCGCGGCATGTGGGATCCTCCCGGACCAGGGCACGAACCAGCGTCCCCTGCATCGGCAGGCGGACTCTCAACCACTGCGCCACCAGGGGAGCCCTGACACCACCCTTAGAAATGGACTACACAACTTCATCCTTCACCATGGAAAACAGTCTGGCAGTTCCTCAAAAAGTTAAACATAGAGTTACCTATTCCACTCCTAGGTATACACCCAAGAGCATTGGAAACACATATCCACACAACATGTACCTGAATGTTCATGGGCCAAAAAGTGGAAATAACACAAATATGCATCAACTGACGAATGGATAAATACAGTGGGGGTATATATGATGGAGTATTATTCAGCCATAAAAGGAATAAAGTTCTGATACACAAGACAACATAGATGCAACTTGAAAATATTATGACAAATGAAAGAAATCACATTATAAAATTTTATTTTTATATGAAATGTGCAGAATAGGCAGAATTGAGAGAGAAAATATTAGTGGTTTGCAAAGGGCTGGGGGAGAAGAGGGAACCAAGAGTAACTGCTAAAGGGCATAGGGCTTCTTTTTGGGGTAATGAAAATATTCTGGTGGCGATCAATGCCCAACTTTATGAATATACTAAAAACCTATCAGATTGTTACTTTAAAAGGGGACCCTTTATGGAATGTGAAATCCTTTTGTAGTATATGAAATATACCTCAATAAAGTGTTCTTTCAAAAAAGTAAATCAAATAAAAAAGCCTTTAGGAAGCAGGTGAGGACACACCAGTGTATTATCAGCTACTTTTTTTTTTTTTTTTTTTTGCCATTAAACATATGGAGTGGGTTGGAATATGGGCGGTGGAGGGGGGGGGGCGGCATTCTTCTCCCAAGGGACGGCCTTGTTTCAGAATGGTTACCAAGTGAATTCTCTAGTGGTTTTATACTTTTGTCCTTGAAAAACGGAAAGAAATGTTCTCTCTTAGTCTAAAAGCCATTCCCATATCACGGCTGCTGTCTGCAGCACAATGTATTCCTTGGAGTCTCCGACAGCTGGGACAATGCCTTATTTATAATAAATCAACGCAAAAGAATGGGCCTCTTGCCAAGACCTTGGGATGCAAAGCAAATAGAAATCTTGATTCAGAATTCAATGTGGTTGCACAAGTTCTTGTTTTTGAGTTCAAGGTCACTCTGTTCTCTTCAGGAGAAGCCACCTGCCCATTCTAAGACCCTTGTTATCCCCAGGAAAGCTGATACTATCCCAAACCCAAAATGATTATAGCAACAATCGAATGTTAGAATCAAAAAGAATCACAGAGATCATCTTCTGAGTAAATCTAATTACAAGTAAGAAGACACAGTAAACCAAAATTTATCATTCCATTATGGAAGACTTGCTTCTTCTCATCTCATTAACTCTCCCACAAGTCATCACTCCCTGAGTTTCTTTCCCTTTGCTTATTCCCTTTCAGGTCCTCCCTCCATCGTCCCTTCCTACTGCTGTTACCTTGGTTTAAGCTCTCATTTCCTCTTCCCCTGAATCCTGCATTCCTTTGCTAGCTGATCTCCTTGTGTAGAATCCTGAGCCTGTCCAATCCATCCTCGCTCCTGTCACTTTCCTGAAACATACATCTGATCACGTCATTCTCTACAGCCAATGGCTTCTCTTCGCTTTCAGGATCAAGGTCAGAGTCCTTCACAAGTCACTTGTGACCTGCATGGTCTGGTCCAATCCTTAGCATATACAATGGGCTCAAAAATATTGGTGGACCGAATGCCTGGACTAGAAAATGCCACGTGCCACTAGACCCTCTTGGGAGTAACAGCACCATAGACGCTGAGATGGGAGAGGTAAGCAGAGCCCTGAGGTTCTGGGGCCCTGCAGGTCGTGGTCAGGGTTTGGATCTTGTTCTCTTCATCATGGTTATCCAGTGGAAGGTTTTATGCAGGGAAATGAGTCAGTCATGATGTCATGAATTTTCTTAAACCTTTACCACAGTCCGGGGACGGAAGTGGAGGGAAAATTGAGGCCGAGTTCAGAGCCTGGCCCCAGGCTCCACCATGAGAGTGTGGGAAGGTGGGATGGGGCTGGGGGAGCCACCCGTCCTCACTGGGTCATGCTACGGTTCATGAACCCAGACACATGGCAGAAACACGCTTCAGGGCAGGGTTTCCACTCCAGGTATGAGTTCTGAGTGTCCCTCTACTTCTTCCAACTCAAGGGTCCTATCCACCCAGGCTTCTATCCACACACTTAAAAATGTGAGCTCTGGACCACAGTGTCTAAAATCTAGCAAAGATTTTGGGCACTTCGCTGATGGTGTCGGTGAGCGTGTTTCCTGCCTGAGTGCAACTAGCGGCGAGTCACGGGCACCTCTAGTTTCCTAAGGTGAAAGCTTAGATTACTGAGATCAGGAACCAAGATGGCGGAGTAGAAGGACGTGCTCTCACTCCCTCTTGCGAGAACACCAGAATCACAACTACCTGCTGGACAATCATCGACAGGAAGACGCTGGAACTCACCAAAAAAGATACCCCACATCCAAAGACAAAGGAGAAGCCACAATGAGATGGTAGGAGGGGCACAATCCCAGTAAAATCAAATCCCATAACCGCTGGGTGGGTGACTCACAGACTGGAGAACACTTATACCACAGAAGTCCACCCACTGGAGTGAAGGTTCTGAGCCCCACATCAGGTTCCCAACCTGGGGTTCCGGCAACGGGAGGAGGCATTCCTAGAGAATCAGACTTTGAAGGCTAGTGGGATTTGATCGCAGGACTTCGACAGGACTGGGGGAAACAGAGACTCCACTCTTGGAGGGCACACACAAAGTAGTGTGTGCATTGGGACCCAGGGGAAGGAGCAGTGACCCTAGGGGAGACTGAACCAGACCTACCTGCTAGTGTTGGAGGGTCTCCTGCAGAGGCAGGGGGTGGCTGTGGCTCACTGCAGGGACAAGGACACTGGCAGCAGAAGTTCTGGGAAGTACTCCTTGGCGTGAGCCCTCCCAGAGTCTGCCATTAGCCCCACCAAAGAGCCCAGGTAGGCTCCATTGTTGGGTTGCCTCAGACCAAACAACCAACAGGGAGGGGACCCAGCCCCACCCATCAACAGTCAAGTGGATTAAAGTTTTACAGAGCTCTGCCCACCAGAGCAACAGTCAGCTCTACCCACCACCAGTCCCTCCCATCAGGAAACTTGCACAAGCCTCTTAGATAGCCTCATCCACCAGAGGGCAGACAGCAGAAGCAAGAAGAACTACAATCCTGCAGCCTGTGGAACAAAAACCACATTCACAGAAAGATAGACAAGATGAAAAGGCAGAGGGCTATGTACCAGATGAAGGAACAAGATAAAACCCCAGAAAAACAACTAAATGAAGCAGAGATAAGCAACCTTCCAGAAAAAGAATTTGGAATAATGATAGTGAAGATGATCCAGGACCTCGGAAAAAGAATGGAGGCAACGATCGAGAAGATGCAAGAAATGTTTAACAAAGACCCAGAAGAATTAAAGCACAAACAAACAGAGATGAACAATACAATAACTGAAATGAAAAATACACTAGAAGGAAATCAATAGCAGAAAAACTGAGGCAGAAGAATGGATAAGTGACCTGGAAGACAGTATGGTGGAATTCGCTGCTGTGGAACAGAATAAAGAAAAAAGAATGAAAAGAAATGAAGACAGCCTAAGAGACTCTGGGACAACATTAAATGCAACAACATTCACATTATAGGGGTCCCAGAAGGAGAAGAGAGAGAGAAAGGACCTGAGAAAATATTTGAAGAGATTATAGTCAAAAACTTCCCTAACACGGGAAAGGAAATAGCCCCCCAAGTCCAGGAAGTACAGAGAGTCCCATACAGGATAAACCCAAGAAGAAACATGCTGAGACACATAGTAATCAAACTGGCAAAAATTAAAGACAAAGAAAAATTATTGAAAGCAGCAAGGGAAAAATGACAAATAACATACAAGGGAACTCCCATAAGGTTAACAGCTGATTACTCCGCAGAAACTCTACAAGCCAGAAAGGAGTGGCATGATATACTTAAAGTGATGAAAGGGAAGAACCTACAACCAAGATTACTCTACCCAGCAAGAATCTCATTCAGATTCGATGAAGAAATCAAAAGCTTTACAGACAAGCAAAAGCTAAGAGAATTCAGCACCACCAAACCGCCTCTTCAATAAATGCTAAAGGAACTTCTCTAAGTGGGAAACACAAGAGACGAAAAGGACCTATAAAAACAAACCCAAAACAATTAAGAAAATGGTCATAGGAACATACATATCAATAATTACCTTAAACGTGAATGGATTAAATGCTTCAACTAAAAGACACAGGCTTGCTGAATGGATACAAAAACAAGACCCATATATATGCTGTCTACAAGAGACCCACTTCAGACATAGCGACACATACAGACTCAAAGGGAGGGGATGGAAAAAGATATTCCATGCAAACGGAAATCAAAAGAAAGCTGGAGTAGCAATACTCGTATCAGATAAAATAGACTTTAAAATAAAGAAAGTTACAAGAGACAAGGAAGGACACTACATAATGATCAAGGGATCAATCCAAGAAGAAGATATAACAATTATAAATATTTATGCACCCAACATAGGACACCTCAATACATAACGCAACTGCTAACAGCTAAAAAGAGGAAATTGACAGTAACACAATAATAGTGGGGGACTTTAACATCTCACTTACACCAATGGTCAGATCATCCAAAATGAAAGTAAATAAGGAAACAGAAGCTTTAAATGACACAACAGACCAGATAGATTTAATTGATATTTATGGGACATTCCATCCAAACACAGCAGATTACACTTTCTTCTCAAGTGCTCATGGAACATTCTCTGGGATAGATCACATCTTGGGTCACAAATCAAGCCACAGTAGATTTAAGAAAATTGAAATCATATCAAGTATCTTTTCTGACCACAATGCTATGAGATTAGAAATCAACTACAGGGAAAAAAAAGTAAAAAACACAAACACATGGAGGCTAAACAATACGTTACTAAATAACCAAGAGATCACTGAACAAATCAAAGAGGAAATCAAAAAATACCTAGAGACAAATGATAATGAAAACACGATGATCCAAAACCTACGGGATGCAGCAAAAGCAGTTCTTAGGGAAGTTTATAGCTATACAAGCCTACCTCAAGAAACAAGAAAAATCTCAAATAAACAATCTAAACTTACACCTAAAGGAACTAGAGAAAGAAGAACAAACAAAACCCAAAGTTAGAAGAAGGAAAGAAATCATAAAGACCAGAGCAGAAATAAATGAAATAGAAACAAAGAAAACAATAGCAAAGATCAATAAAACTAAAAGCTGGTTCTTTGAGCAGATAAACAAAATTGATAAACCATAAGCCAGACTCATCAAGAAAAAGAGGGAGGACTCAAATCAATAAAATTAGAAATGAAGAAGGAGAAGTTACAACAGACACCGCAGAAATACAAAGCATCCCAAGAGACTACTACAAGCAACTCTATGCCAATAAAATGGACAATCTGGAAGAAATGGACAAATTCTTAGAAAGGTATAACCTTCCAAGACTGAACCAGGAAGAAATAGAAAATACGAACAGACCAATCACAAGTAATGAAATTGAAACTCTGATTAAAAATCTTCCAACATACAAAAGTCCAGGACCAGATGGCTTCACAGGTGAATTCTATCAAACATTTAGAGAAGAGCTAACACCCATCCTTCTCAAACTCTTCCAAAAAACTGTGGAGGAAGGAACACTCACAAACTCATTCTATGAGGCCACCATCATCCTGATACCAAAACCAGATAGAGATACTACAAAAAAAGAAAACTACAGACCAATATCACTGATGAATATAGACGCAAAAATCCTCAACAAAATACTAGCAAACAGAATCCAACAACACATTAAAAGGATCATACACCATGATCAAGTGGGATTTATCCCAGGGATGCAAGGATTCTTCAATATATGTAAATCAACCAATGTGATAAACCATATGAACAAATTGAAGAATAAAAACCATATGATCACCTCAATAGATGTAGAAAAAGCTTTTGACAAAATTCACACCCATTTATGATAAAAGCTCTACAGAAAGTGGGCATAGAGGGAACCGACCTCAACATAATAAAGGCCATATACGACAAACCCACAGCAAACGTCATTCTCAATGGTGAAAAACTGAAAGCATTTCCTCTAAGATCAGGAACAAGACAAGGATATCCACTCTCACCACTATTATTCTACATAGTTTTGGAAGTCCTAGCCACGGCAATCAGAGAAGGAAAAGAAATACAAACTGGAAAAGAAGAAGCAAAACTGTCACTGTTTGCAGATGACATGATACTATACATAGAGAATCCTAAAGATGCCACCAGAAAACTACTAGAGCTAATCAAGGAATCTGGTAAAGTTGCAGGGTACAAAATTAATGCACAGAAATCTCTTACATTCCTATACACTAATGATGAAAAATCTGAAAGAGAAATTAAGGAAACACTCCCATTTACCATTTCAACAAAAAGAATAAAATACCTAGGAATAAAGCTACCTATGGAGACAAAAGACCTGTAAGCAGAAAACTATAAGACACTGATGAAAGAAATTAAAGATGATACCAACAGATGGAGAGATATACCATGTTCTTGGATTGGAAGAATCAATATTGTGAAAATGACTATACTACCCAAAGCAATCTACAGATTCAATGCAATCCCTATCAAATTACCAATGGCATTTTTTACAGAACTAGAACAAATCATCTTAAAATTTATATGGAGACACAAAAGACCCTGAATAGCCAAAGCAGTCTTGAGGGAAAAAATATGGAGCTGGAGGAATCAGACTCCCTGATTTCAGACTATACTACAAAGCTACAGTAATCAAGACAATATGGTACTGGCACAAAAACAGAAATATAGATCAATGGAACAAGATAGAAAGCCCAGAGATAAACCCACGCACCTATGGCCAACTAATCTATGACAAAGGAGGCAAGGATATACAATGGAGAATAGACAGTCTCTTCAATAAGTGGTGCTGGGAAAACTGGACAGCTACATGTAAAAGAATGAAATTAGAACACTCCCTAACACCATATACAAAAATAAACTCAAAATGGATTAGAGACCTTAATGTAAGACAGGACACAATAAAACTCTTAGAGGGGGCTTCCCTGGTGGTGCAGTGGTTGAGAGTCTGCCTGCCGATGCAGGGGACACGGGTTCGTGCCCCGGTCTGGGAAGATCCCACATGCCGTGGAGCGGCTAGGCCCATGAGCCACGGCCGCCGAGCCTGCGCGTCCGGAGCCTGTGCTTCGCAACGGGAGAGGTCACAACAGTGAGAGGTCCGAGTACCGCAAAAAAGCAAAAAAAAAAAAAAAAAAAGACTCTTAGAGGAAAACATGAGAATACTCTTCGACATAAATCACAGCAAGATCTTTTTTGACCCACCTCCTACAGTAATGGAAATAAAAACAAACAAAAAAAAAATGGGACCTAATGAAACTTAAAACCTTTTGCAAAGCAAAGGAAACCATAAACAAGAGGAAAAGACTGGCTGAACTGCCCCGTAGCCCGAGGGGAGGGCGGCCTCACTGAGGCTGCCGGCTCTGGGGGGGCCCCACCAGCCGAAGCCGGACAGTCCTTGGGACCACGGGCCAGTTGTTTCAACAAGTAACTTAAAGACAAAATGGAAAAACAAGGAGGTTTGTGCCTGAGATCATGTGGATGTGAAACCAGGGATGGCCACCTTGCGCCAGAAAAGCCCCTTTAAGATTTCTCGGCAGTCGGAGAAGATGGCGGAAGAGTAAGATGCGGGGATCACCTTCCTCCCCACAGATACATCAGAAATACATCTACACGTGGAACTCTCCTATAGAACACCCACTGAACGCTGGCAGAAGACCTCAGACCTCCTAAATGGCAAGAAACTCCCCACGTACCTGGGTAGGGCACAAGAAAAAATATGAAAAGGCAACCCTCAGAATGGGAGGAAATATTTGCAAACGAATCAACGGACAAAGGATTAATCTCCAAAATATATAAACAGCCCATGCAGCTCAATATTAAAGAAACATACAACCTAATCCAAAAATGGGCAGAAGACCTAAACAGACAGCTCTCCAAAGAAGACATACAGATGGCCAAGAGGCACATGAAAAGATGCTCAGCATCACTAATTATGAGAGAAACGGAAATGAAAACTACAATGAGGTATCACCTCACACCAGTTAGAATGGGCATCATCAGAAAATCTACAAACAGCAAATGCTGGAGAGGGTGTGGAGAAAAGGGAACCCTCTTGCACTGTTGGTGGGAATGTAAACTGATACAGCCACTATGGAGAACAGTATGGAAGTTCCTTAAAAAACTAAAAATAGAATTACCATATGATCCAGCAATCCCACTACTGGGCATACACCCAGAGAAAACCATAATTCAAAAAGACACATGCACCCCAATGTTCATTGCAGCACTATTTACAATAGCCAGGTCATGGAAGCAACCTAAATGCCCATCGACAGACGAATGGATAAAGAAGATGTGGCACATATATACAATGGAATATTACTCAGCCATAAAAAGGAACGAAATTGGGTCATTTGTAGAGACGTGGATTGACCTAGAGACTGTCATACAGAGTGAAGTAAGTGAGAAAGAGAAGAACAAATATCATATATTAATGTGTATATGTGGAACCTAGAAAATGGTACAGATGAACCAGTTTGCAGGGCAGAAATAGAGACACAGATGTAGAGAACAAACGTATAGACACCAAGGGGGTAAAGAGGCGGGGTGGTGGTGGTGGGATGAATTGGGTGATTGGGATTGACATGTATACACAGATGTGTATAAAATTTATGACTAATAAGGACCTGCTGTATAAAAAAATAAATAAAATAAAATTCTAAAATTAAAAAAAAAACCTGGCAAGGTGCGGTCTATTTCAGAAGCCCAAGTAGTGAAAAGATCATGGGCTCTGGAGGCCTCTAGATGTGGCTGACACTGGCCAAAATGACCAAAGTTCCTGAGCCCCAGTGGCTCATCCACGAGAGGAGCCTGGTGATACCGACCACCCAGCCTGTCTCCAAGGATGCACCGTGGGCCACTGTGTTGGAATCAACAGGGGCGCCTATGTGAGGTGCTTGAGCTACTCTAACGCCATTGAAATTGCTGACGGTGGATGCAGGATCTGGTGTTTACAGTCCCCCACTGATTTTAACGCACCCTGACATTTGAGAACCTCTGACTTATTTCATAGGATGCCTGTGAGAATTAAATGAAATGTGAACTTGGATTCCAGGAACATACTGGACATCCAGTAAGTATTCATTTCCCTCTCCCTTTTCATAGGTGCTGGCCAGGGACTTCCCTGGCTGTCCAGTGGTTAGGACTCTGCACTTCCACTGCAGGGGGCACGGGTTTGATCCCTGGTCGGGGAACTAGGACCCCATAAGCTGTGTGGCGTGGCCAAAAGAAATTTTTAAAAAAATAATTAAAAAAATAACTTAGGTGCTGGCCATAGGAAGAGGTTTTAATTTTTTTTTTTTTCCCTGAAGCCTTTCATTTAATCTCCCACTTCTGAGAACACAAAACCACATCTCTGGGCCCCCAGCTGCTTCTTCCCCGTGCCTTTCTCCCTGTCCAGAGCGGTGTGGCGGTGCAGGCCATGGGGAGGTGCTGCGGCCTCCAGAACCGCCAGGGTGGCCCATTGCACTGGATCCTCACTTCCTCAGCCACTGATCTGCTCAAACACTGGCCTGACCTCCCTTTTCAGCCACTCCACACTGTTTAGCTGGAAATGCTGGGTGACACGCTGGGGTCATCTGGGGAGCTTTAAAAAAATACTGATGCCTGGGCTGCAACCCTGGGGATTCTGATTGAATCTGCCTGGGTATGGTCTGGGCATTGGGATATTTTAAGCTCTAATGATTCTAACACGCAGCCCAGATTGGGAACCACTGCCGTGAAGGACGTCCTCCGGGAAACCATGAAGCCAACAGGCACAAATACAGACCCACGGGAGGGATGGTCAGTCACGCTCTGAGCATTCAGGTGAGTGGCCACTTGCCTGAAGAATGGAAAAGAGATGACTGACTCATAGAACCTCCATGTCGCCACAAGATCAATCCTGTTGGGGTTGGTAGCATAGTACCTCCAGGCGGCCTGGGGAGGAGAAAAGAGGGGCAGGAATGAGCTGGTGTCACCCGAAACTTTCACATGGAATCCCACAACATTAAAACAGAAAGCCCTTGACACCTAAGAGTATAACGTACAGTGAGGTCATATCCAGAGAAGCCGGATTCTTGGCTTTCTGTAGCTCCTACGGGAAGAAAACCTTCCTTGACCCCATCATCTCGGAGCTATAATTGATGGTGTGGGGTGTGGAGAGGTGAACTACAGTGGACGGGGGAGGCGGGTACTGGGTAGAAGATCCCTGAAAGGAGCAGGATTACTCTCGTTGCAAGATTCCTCGAGATTTCTCCAACAGGTAGGAAGACAAACAGTCTTCTCTGCCACTTCTGTGCATTTCCCAGTGCAAGGGACAGCCCGGGAGGTGAGGTTTTGATTCTAATGTACTAGAGCTTCTGTATACTGTGATTTGGGGTTTGCGAAGATAGAGTGGACTCAGAGATCAGCACTGGCCTAGAAACTACAGTATGGAGGATAACATCCTGTACCATCCTGTATCTGACCCACAGAGACCCTCACTGCAACTGGACACAAGTTCACGAGTGGGTGGTCACGCAGACATGCAGTCCCAGGCAGCTAGAGGCAGAACGCTCTCTTTTCCTATTCTCTGCGCTCCCAGTGGCCCATAAAACCACAAAGCAGGAACTTTCTCTGAAGTGAAAGAGGGAACACTCTGCCTCTTCCACCATCTCTCACGATGGTCCCCAACCCCCAGCCCACGGTTGGGGGAGAGATAAGGATGGAGAGCTGGCAGAGGACCAACACCCACTGCTGCCTGGCTGTCTATAGACACACACACAGAGACAGACACACAGACACACAAGCAGAGGCAGCTACGCGGGATCTCAGTTCCATTCCAGTTCATCCCCAGGCAGACAGACCTGGATGAGCTCAGCAGCGGGCTTCCTCCTTTTCTCAAAGTGCTTCTGACGGTGTTGCTCCTGCACCTTGAGCGCCAGCCCGGACCCCAGGATGCCCTGAAGGGAGAGGTCAGGCCCTGAAGTCAGCCCCACCCAGACTCTCCCAGAGCCCCAGCCCGGCTCCCAGCAGCAGGACGACACTGAAGCCAAGGGGAGGAGGAAAGATCCCTTCTTTCTCTTCCAGCGAGTAGGAGCTGGGTTAAGTGGAGCCTTAAAGCCAGGGCTTCCTGACTCTGCCACTTCCCTGCAGTGAGACCCTGGGCCAGCCTCCTCTCTGCTGCATCTCACTTTCTACCACACGGAAGTAGGATAAAGGTACCTACCGCATAACTCTGTTAGGAAAAAAAGTGAGATAATGTAATAGGAACTGCTTAGTAAGGAGTATGATGCAGAATAGATTCCCAGTTACTATTAAGGGAATTTAAAAAATATTTTAGTTGCTTGAATTGTCACTTGAGGCTTTTACTCTGGCTGGAATCCCTCTGAATTGTGATCTGTTTTGATTTCCAGGTCGGACTCTCATGTGAATTACACAGGTAGGAACACACCCTTTTCAAGTCAAGAGAGAATTTAGAGACCAAGTCGCACCCTCACTGGCCCTCACCTGTTACAGATAAGGAAACTGAGAATCAGAAAGGCCATGTGCCCAAGGTCAAACAGCTTAGAAAAAAAATAGACCAGGTAGGGCTGCAGTGGTCAAAGAACGTTAGCCACAAAAGGATGGGAGGTGAAGGGCAGGGAAGAGGGTTTGTTATACAAGAAGGTTCTCTTCAAGTTCTGTGATTAAGAGCCAGGCTTGGAATGAGCAGACCTGGGTCCCTGGCTCCACAACCCAAAGCCCTGTGACTGTGGAAACTTCACTAACCCAATTAAGCCTCGGTCTTCTCATCTGGAAAACGGAGATAAATGTAGCGCCAAACTCCTAATGTTGTCACAAAGATTAAGTGAGATGGTGTAGGTAAAGCATTTGGCCTGAATCTAGGGCACACTATGTTCAACAAATGCTATCTATTATTATTGCTGTTATTACACTGATGGGCACTGGGCTTTGGGGAAGTTATTCTATCAGGGGTCAAAACTTATTCTTGAGGGAAATGCATTTTTTATATAAACCAGTAGATGACAGGGCAAGGGAAGGAAACTCACATATACAAAGGACCCGCTACGTGCAAGGAACACGTGGGTGAAAGACATAATCTCAGCTCCCCAGGAGCTCACAGTCTTCTGGGCAGGCAGATTTGGAAATGTGCAAGCCCAGCATGGGGTCTGAAACGCCTTTAAAGAGCTATGCCCAGAGGAGGGAAGGACTAACTCAGCCTAAAGAAGGCAGCATTGAAACTGGGTCTTGAGGATAAATAACAAGGTCCTACGGTACAGCACGGGGAACTATATTCAATATCCTGTGATAAACCATAATGGAAAAGATTAAAAAAAAGAATGTCTCTGTGTATAACTGAGTCACTTTGCTGTACAGCAGAGATGGGCACAGCATTGCACATCAGCTATACTGCAATTAAAAAGAATTAAAAAAAAAAGAAACTGGGTCTTGAAAGAGGAGTAGGTGTTTGGGGGGATCACTCCTGGCAAAGGGATCAGCACAGCCTACGGAAGAGAGACAGGAAACCACGCTACGGGGATGGTTATTGAGTTGATAGAGCTGGAATCAAGATACGAGACGATGGAAGATGAGGCTGGAAACCTGAGCTGGGGCCAAGCGGTGAGGGGTCCCGCCCATCACACTAGGGAGAACACCAGAGATACTCACCGCTGGAAGGGCGAAAAAGGAGACGCCGATTAAGGAAAAGGTGGCTGCGATCAGACGGCCTTCCCACGTTTTGGGCGTCTTGTCTCCATAGCCAATGGTGGCCAGTGTGATCTGAAGAGAGAAGAGTTCAGACATGAGGCTTCCCAGGGAGAGGAAATTAATGATGTATCAGCTGAGCTTCACCTACAAGCCTTTGTGCTGACCGGGGTGCTGTTGCCGTTTAGAATAAGATTCCCACGGGAGAGATGGTGCTAAGTACCAGCGAATTTATATGGGAGCCTTGAGACCACACCTGTTTCTAAGTTAAGGATTTCTTCCCTATAGTCAATCAGTCAACGAATATTTCAATAATTGCACACATGTGCATGTGATATACATTCATGTGTATATCTGCCTATGTGCGATTTTGTGTACAGCCATGATTCTAAATGTATGTGCTCTTGGGGTGTATTCATATGCATTGTGTGTATATGTGTGCATGGCTAAGGTCTGAGCCCGTGTCTGTCCTGGTATGAGCTGAATATTCCTGTGTGTGTTTACATGTGTAGGTTATCAGCGCACATGTACTTATGAACGTGGAAGGCAGGCTTTCGGACCAGTTAAGAGTGTGGCTTCTAGGACCCAAATGCCTGAGTTCAAATCCCAAGTCAACCACTAACTGGCTCAGAGATCGTCCTTGAATTAGTTACTCAACTTCATGCCTCAGTTTCCCCATTTTTAAAAGGGGGCTAATAAGAGTTATTTCAGCTTCAAATAGATTTATAAATGTAAAATGCCTAGAGCAATGCTTTAGTGCCACATGTCCTGTGGGTGTGGGGCTGTGTGTCTCTAGGTGTGTTTGAGGGTCTGGGTACACACATCTCCATCTGCCACTGTGTCTGGCTGCACAGCACGGCGTGGCGGATGACAGCCTACAATGAGTGAGGTAAGCTACCTGAGTGACCGTAGGACCAGACTGTTGAGAGCTCTGACTTCTTATAAACATTATGGAAAAGCCCCTTCCAAGGGCCTACCCTGCAGGGGGCATCTCCCAGGGGCAGGTTCAGAAATGGAGGAGGCCTCCCCTCCCCTGTGGCTGCAGAAGGCAGTGGCCCCACCGAACGCATCCATGCCACGCCCTCCATCTCTCTCTGTCCCTAACAGCCAATCCCCACCGGGCAGCCTTCAAGGTGGTGACTCACCAGACCCCACCAAAGGGCATCTGCGTAGGTCTCAAACTCCTCTTTCATCTCTTCTCCTTGGGCATCCACCTCCGGCACGTCCTTCTCAACCAGGTAGACGAGAAATGAAGAAAGGATGAGTGTCAGGAACCCGATGTACCAGGCGGTGATGAGCTCCTGGGAGGGCAAAGCAGAGACAGGGAGGGGGTCACGAGTGGAGGCTGGGTGGAGGTTGGAAGCAGACACACTGGAGCTGGAGTCCAGGTTGCCCGGCTCTGTGACATGGGCAAGTTACTTACTTTCTCTGTTCCTCATCTCCCATCACTGTAAAGTAGGATCAGTAATATGGTCATTATTTTCATCATTAACAGAACAAGTGTATAGCTCTAGGAGGAGAGGAAGATTTCTGCGATCTCTATATCACAGCTCAAGGGTCTTCCCCTGGAGGCAAGAAGGCAGGAGAGACTGGCCACTGCCTCTGAGACAAGGCTCGGGACTCAGGAGAGCCGATCCTACCCAGGACTGGGCAGGGCAAGGACAAAGCTCGTTTCTACTGGGACAGGGACGGACAGCAATGGGGAGCTATCCTGGCAGAGCGGACGGAGCTGTGGACAGGGACCCAGCCCTGCCACTAACTGACTGTGTGTGACTCTGGGCAAATGACCCCTCCTCCCCAGCCTCAGTTTCTTCATTTTTTTTTTTTTTTTTTTTTTTGCGGTACGCGGGCCTCTCACTGTCGTGGCCTCTCCCGTTGCGGAGCACAGGCTCCGGACGCACAGGCTCAGCGGCCATGGCTCATGGGCCCAGCCGCTCCGCGGCATGTGGGATCTTCCCGGACCGGGACACGAACCCGCGTCCCCTGCATCGGCAGGCGGACTCTCAACCACTGCGCCACCAGGGAAGCCCAGTTTCTTCATTTTTAAAATGAAGGGACTGGACCAGAGAGTTCCAAAAAGTGCCACAGACACTTCAAATGCAGACAGGTGTTTTTTATGTGACGTGGTCACCTACTGATTTAGACCATATTACACATTAGCACAGATTACACTAAAACCTATTATTTCGTGGATATTCCCGCATGACAGACTAGGACATGTACGTAAACAGGAGAAAGCTAATTTAAAGGAAAACGTTGAGGAACAGTAAGGATGGTGCAGAGATATGGCAAAGATGGGCAAATCACTGAGGTTTCCAACATCCTGACCATGACAAGCCCTGAGGTGCTTTCTATGTCTTTCATTCTATTCCAGTCCCAAGGGTTGCTGTGGCTACTGTGGTAGGTTGGGCAGAAGAAAGTCAAAGTCATGGGCGAACACCGCCTGGAGATTAGGCCCGTCATTCCTGCTGAGTCATCACAGAGGATGAAGCTGTTCGTGTCGATGGAGCTCATCTATCTGACCATCTGCGGCCAGTCAGCTGGCTTTATGGGTGAATCGCGTCGCGCTGACAGGGCTGCTTTCTGCCTGCTTCTGTGCCTTTGTTCACCTTGGTCCTCTGTCCTCCCTGTCCCTCCCCATGGGACCAACCAGAGAGCACTGAGTCATCTTCAGACTCACGTCACCTCCATTATGATGTTTGCTCTCCCAATTAGAGCTAGGGTTCATTTCTAGCTTTCTTTCAATGCCTTCACTATTTTCCAAACAAACTTTCAAACCTCCATTATGATGTTTGCTCCCCCAACTAGAGCTAGGGTTCATGTCTAGCTTTCTTTCAATGCCTTCACTATTTTCCAAACGAACTTTCAATCTCTAACACTTTCTTATGCTCATTTGCTTAGAGGCCTGACCTTCCCCACAGCATCCCGTGCACAGTGCACTCGTGTGAGTTTACAGCAGAGAGAGGTTAGCTGACATGCTGCAGGCAATCCAGCCAGTCCTTCCCCTCCGTGAGTGTCTGCCCCGCTGGGGTTCGAGAAGGAGGAGACGAATTGGATCGTCCTTCCCCAGTGGCTGTATGAGCATGACCCTCTTGCTCTGTTAGGTGTGATTCTGGTGGGCCTAAGCTTTCTCATACCCTCTGGCCCCCAAACGCAAGTCAGAAGTTTCACCTGGTGCTTAAGCAGAGAAACAGCTGTCCATGAGCACACAGAAGCACTGGCTGGGTGGGATTAGGAGCTGGTATAAAGGTCGTCCCTGAGGAGTGAAATGTGTCCCCACTCTGTGCCCTGCAGTCATCTCAAAGGCTATTCAAGGCAATTCTGCCTGGAGGCAGTTTTCGCCAGCAGTTCTGTGGCAGAACACACGCCTGAGCCCCCCTGCAGTCAGGTGCAGGCTGAGGGCCTGGGGTCCAGCCAATGTGGGGGGGTGATGGGAGCTACTTCCTGCCTTACATCCATTCTAGAGGATGCTCTGGGCTCCCCTTCCCTTGCCTTGGTGACTCAAGGCTCATTTCCAAGACAGATGAGGACCACCCAGCCCACATGAGACACTGTGTGAGTGAGAAGACACCCACATCTTTTGTGCTAAGTCACAGAGACTCCAGGGCTTATCTGTTTTGGAAGCAGAGCCCGGCTGATCCTAATTTTAGTAAGAGCATTAACTTTAAAGTCTAACCCTGTGCAACCCTGTATGGGCCCGTCACTCTTCATCTCTGAGTCTCCAGGGGAGTCAAGCATGGAACTTGGCCCAGAGAACACGTTTTCTGAATGAATGAAGAAATGAATTGTAAGTGCCTGTTCACCAGGCTCAGAGAAGGAACTGGTGTAAGCTCTTGCAGTTAGTAAATGCTGGACTCAAATCCAGGTAAGCGCTTACCTCCTGAACACACTGCCTGCCCCGGAAGTGAAGGCCAGCCCTATAACTGCTCTGCAGCTTCGGCACAGTGAAAGGCTGAAGGCTCGTCTAGTGGGACTGTTGGGGGAAGGATGGGATACAGAGCTTGCCAAGCAGTTGTTTTGTCTGCCTTTGGTCTCCTACCACATACTTGAAGTTCTGCCCGCCTGGCATCAGTTGTGGGGTCTGGCGGTGGCACGGACCATCTTTTCCCAGGAATTACATAGCAAACATCCAACTGTCATCTATTCTAGTCTGAGGGAGCACAGGACAAGGACCGTAAGCAGCCCTTTTAGCCCTGATTTCCACTGGAGCTGTGAATCAGCTCAGCTCCATGGAGACAGGTTTAGGTATTGCTGACAAGTCCTCTGATAAAAGACAAAATAGAAGGTCGGGAGAAGAAAGAACTCTGAAAAGAAAGCCCTGACCTCCCCGAGCCTGTGGCCAGAAGTGGCACAGATGGGGAATGACACATGTATGGCAAGAAACTGCATCCTCCAGTGAGAGACTCCGGGTGTTTTAAATTTGTATTTCATTTTCTGTATATATTTACTTGTATGTTCGTGAAGAAAAGCATGTTTGAAATAATCCATGCTATCATTAATGAGCATTTACTATTCACCAGGCACTTACATGTACCTTTTTCTTATGTGAGCCGCTGGAAGGATTCACATTTTAACCACTGGGGAAGCTCATATAAAAACAGAGCAATGTTCTTAAAGTCTTACGGCTGGAAGGCGGCACAGCTGAAATTTGCACTGAGCTGCTGTCTGACTCCTGAGCTCCTGTATTCTACGATGACATGCCGGCATATCTGGGTGTGCACTGAGCTGGAAGAACCCAGGAGTTAGCTGTGTGGAGGCATTCTGGGGTTGCCAAGTGGGGATGGCATGGTGCTGTTAACGCATATAAGGGAAACTCTGAGCTCCCCAAGGGCAACTTGCCCCAGGATCACTGCCTTTGGTGCAGTTCCCCAGAAGCAGAGCCTGAGACAGAAACTCAGGTGCATTTGATGATTGAGGGAGGGTCTTGGGAGAGAGGGAGTGAAAGAAACCAGACAGGGCAGGAGACAAGAGCTCAGCAAGGATGTGGTCTCTGCTGGGGCCTCCTTCAGCCTGATCCCACGGGGAGCTCTGGAGTGTGAACTGCACCACAGGGCTGGTCCCAACACAGGAAAGGTACTTGTGTCAGTCAGTCACTGACTGTGTGCTTCCCTCATGTGGGGGAAGGAAGATGAGAACAGTATAAGCTCCTGGGCCAGGCTGCGCTCCCGTATGTCTCCAGAGAAGGGGACAGCTGGGAATATTAGCGGCTAACTCTCATAGCAGCTGAGGGCTGAGCACATCCTCCCGGTAAAGGTAGCCTGGTCAGGGCACCAACCGTGTCCATTGTACCCACCAAGCCTGGCACAAGAAGATGCTCTTGTAGTGACAAAGGTAGCTTTGGCTTTATCCCCTGAAGAACACCCATCCCAGGGGTCCTTCACTCCGATTTCTCCTGAACTGGCCTCGGAGTGTGAGGTTTTTCCTGCCACTCAGAGGTTTTTGCTTCATTTCTCCAGGGTCCGGCTGAGGCAGGGATGTTAACACAAAGTGCTACCAAAGGTCTGGGCTAACCATAGGAAAGAAACACAGGGAGCACGACAGAGACAGCTCCAGACACGCTGGACTCTGCCTGCCTGGGTTTCCACACCTGCACAAGCACGTGGGATTCTGGGAGAGATCAGGCCAGGTCCCACTCATCCTAGCTTCTCATCTCCCTTGGCGAGGCAAGAGCCGCCACGACCAGCAGCAAATCACTGAGCACAGGCTCTGAAGCCAGACGGCCTGGGTCTGTGCTGGTGGGCAGCTCACTTCCTCTTTCCAGATCTGCTTCCTTAGCACTGAAATGGGGTAAGAACAGTGCCTGACCCCGGGGGCGAGCTAATCTGTATCAAACACTAAATTCTAGGCACCTGTGCTTCTGGCTACGTAATAACAATAGCTACTGAACCACATCAATGAACTGGGTATATTCTAAGGGCTTTTCACCCTGAGGTGAACGCATTATCATTTCCATTTTATAAACGGCAGGAGAGAAGACCCAGAGGGGTTACAGAAATCTCCAAAGTCCCATCAATAGAGTCTGGATTCAAACCAGTCTGCCGGATTCCAGAACCCTTCCCTCCCATCCCATGCTGGTTTGCATTGGCTCATTTCATCCTCTCCACAATCCGGAGGTACAGGCATTATCATCCCCGCTTTAGGAATGAGGGAAAACTGAGGTCAAAGGGGGTTGAGTGACTTGGCCAAAGTTGTTTGCATTTGGTGCGGCTGAGACCTGAGCCCGGGTCTACCTGCGTCTGCTGGCTGCGGCACACCTGTGTGTGCTTCTCCTTCCTGCTGCTGCTTCTCCCCCCATCTTCACTGTCATCATCATCATCAGTGGGCAGGACAACCACCCTCTGGGGATGCTGTCAGGGAGGAGATGCCACGGATGGGCCTAGGTGGGCAGGAAGCCAGCGCGGTCTGGCCTCTTCGCAGCGACACTTACTTTGCTGTGGGCGCAGATGGCCGAGCCCAGGAGCTTCCAGGTGCCGCCCCTCCGGTCCATGCGAAGCATCCGCAGTATCTGCAGGAAGCGCAGGCTCCGCAGGGACGTGGCCAGGACATTGCCCTGGTTTCCCACGGCAACCACCGGCACAGAGGCAATCAGCACGAAGATGTCTGGAGAGAGGACGGAGGGTGGCAGGGGAGGGGGAAAGGAGGTCAGGCCGAGGCACGGGAGCCGTCACAGGCAGTCGGCGGCAGACGAACACAAGCTAAACGCTGCTGCGTTAAATCATCACGTGGACCGCACGTGATTCGCGTTCTCCCGTGACAGGTGAGGAGACAGGAGCTCTGAGCGTGAATGCCCTCCTAGGGCCACGCGGCCGGATGTGGCCGACCTGGGACTGGATGCAGGAGGCCTGCTGGACTCCAGCGCTCACTCTAAATCCTAGGGAAGTGAAGCTCCAAGGCCCTCCGGGAGTGGCACTCGGGGGCCCCTCTCTGGCCGAGAAGGGATCTGGGCTGCCCAGGTGGTGGAGATGAAGCCTGAAGCTCAGATGCTGCTTTACTGTGGGTTTTCCCTGCAAACAGCCCCTGAGCCAGGGACGAGGCTGTGGCTGATTTAATGAGAAATGATCTCAGGAAGCAGAAGTGAGGGGAGAGGGGGGCGGGGAAAAGGCCAGTGCAAGGGATGTTGTCAAGGCTGCTGCTGGAGCCTCTGAGCTGTAGGCAGAACACCTCCCACCACCGTCCCTCTGAAAGATGGGAGCTGGGCCATCTGTCCACCAGATCCTGTTCCCTGCTGGCTGAGGGGGTCGTAACGTCCCCACACTCACCAGCTCCACTGCCTGTGACCTCCCTCAGCTTCAGAGAAGGCCCTGGGGTAGACTGTGGGAAAACATGGGGCCCACCCCAGAAGTGGGATGCTGCTGTCAGGAGGTGACCTAGAAACGTCTACCAGAGCTGTGACTGGTGGAAGCAGAGGCCGAGGGGATGAGGCACTTCTGAAAGGGCCAAGCTGGCTCCTGAAGTTAAATGGCTGAGGATGGAAGAAAGAGGGCCCTG
The DNA here is from genome assembly GCF_964374135.1 of Grampus griseus. Classification (NCBI taxonomy): domain Eukaryota; kingdom Metazoa; phylum Chordata; class Mammalia; order Artiodactyla; family Delphinidae; genus Grampus; species Grampus griseus. Next base: position 8,996,007 of record NC_139011.1, on the reverse strand, counting down.
GTCTCTTTCTTATTCCCTTCAATGCCCTCCCCTCAGCTCCCGGATCCGTTATCCCCCCACTGTACTGCAGGGGGCTAAGCAAGTAAAAAGGATCCCATGATCAAGTAAATCTGAAAAAAATTCAATTAAACAGGTTTTGCTACTGCAGGACTTCTCAGAGCCTTTAATATGCTAATAGGCCCTGTGGCTCTCAATTTTACCAATGAAGTCCAGCCTTTCTCCAAAGATTTTGACCTGTCTGAACTGTTTTTGTTTGTTTGTTTTGCAAGAGCATCAGGATTCCAGGGAACACACTGTAGGAATGTTTATCCACTGGGCAAAGTCCAAACTTCTGAAAACCCTCTGTGATCCAGCCCCTGGGAACCTTCTAGAAGCATGTGTGGTTTGCTGAGCCCACAGTGTCCTCTCACACCTCTACACCTTTGTTTCTGCTGCCGCCCAGCTTGGATTAGGCTCCTTGATCTACACCAGGTACGTCTGCCAAAAAAGCTGGCACTCCTTCCACCATGTCCAAGTATCTCCCAGGTGTGCCTACGCTTTGGGAAAAAGTAGTGCTCAGACACCTGGATACCAATAGGTCTATATCCCTGGCCAGGCTTCTCAGTCTATCTGTGCAAAGATACCCGTTTATCACGTTTGTAAAAGAGAAAACAAAACCTAGGTGCAGGGTAAATGTGACTGAAGTCTATGACACTCTGACAGGACAGCAAATTCTGGCCCAGAGGGACCCATCCACGCCCAAAATGGCAGGGTCTGAGGCTGCTTCGAGCAAGGAGGCCATGATGTGTGTGGACGTGATGACCAGCCTCTTGTCAGACACACAGAGAAAAGCAACATTTCCCACAGGGGCCACGTTATGGTAGAAGTTGAGAGGAGTAGAAGAGAAAATGCAGCGACATCAGGAAAGAGGCCAGCAAGGATGGTGGAGGCTGAGGCCCAGCCTTGTCTCTCCAGGAAGGCGGGCAGGGGAACGTGATCTGGAGCTCCGGTACAATCCTGGAATAGTGGAGACAGCTCCACGGGGAACGCCCCTGTTCCGGAGGGGCCCGGGCTCCGCATGCTATGACATCCTCTAACTTGGCAGGAACCTCTGAATCTGGGCACCGTCGATCACAAAGTCATCTCCCCCACACCCTGCCCACACACACACACACACACACACACACACACACTGGATAGGTCACCCCAAAAAGAAGTCAGCTTAAGACTTAAAAGAAAGACAGGAAAGAGGAAGGGGAAGGAAAGTTGGGGGCTGCCATGGACTGAATGTTCGGGTCCTTTCAAATTCATATGTTGAGTCCTAACCCCCCGTGTAATGGTATTGGGAGGTGGGGCCTTTGGGAGGTGATTAGGTCATGAGGGTGGATCCCCCATGCATGGCATTAGTACCCTTATGAAAGAGACCCCAGCGTGCTCCCTCGCCCCTTCCATCATGTGAGGACACAGCAAGAAGACAGCTGTCTAGGAAGTGGGAACTGGACTCTCACCAGAACCCGGCCATGCTGCCACCCCAATCTCAGATGTCCAGCCTCCAGAACTGTGAGAAATAAATTTCTGTTGTTTATAAGCTACGCTGTCTGTGGTGTACTGTTATAGCAGCTGTAAAGGACTCAGACACGGTAGATAGACATGGAAAGAGGACAAAGGAAGAGAGAAAAAAAATGTGAAAGAAACCCAGTAACGACCAAGTGCTCCAAAATTGCACGTGTGCACGTGTGCGTACACACACCCACCCTCCTTGCACTCAAAATTCTAAGCAATAAACAAAACCCTCAGATTTCCAACCTCAGCAGCAAATGGGAAGAAGGAAGAGAGGCTTCAGCCGACAGTGAGGCTGGTACCTGTCCTTTGTGTGAGGCAACCTGCAAACGCGGCAGCACAGCCCCAGGAGGCACGGAGAGAACTTGGCGCCTAGGACAGGGGAGGGGTCCAGCTCTTCCTCCCTGGCTGGGTCATTTGTACCCACAGGGCTGTATCCAGTCCCAGCAGGTCACTTTTTAAAAGGGGAGTGAGGAATAAGCAGCAGCTCAGAGGAGAGGGTCTATGATGCTAAGAAAATGGGCTATAAGATGGAGTTGAAGCCGCTAACCACATCCCTCCCAATGAAAGGAGACTGCTGGAGTGGAGGGGAGGAATAGGATGGCTGAACTCGAATATCTGAAGACAGTCAGAGGAGTTAAGATGGAATGAATACCCTCGAGAGGTGGTGAGTGCCCCGTGACTGGAGGTATGCAAGTAGAGTCTGGGGGACCACTTAAAGGCTGCTGCAAAGGGGGCTGGAGCATCAGACAGGAGGGCATCTTCAACCAAACGCTTTTGAAGGTCCCTTCCAGCCCTGACATTCTATGATCCTCTGACTTTAACCATCCCTAGGAAGTCGAAGCTACAAGACTCCTAACCATCACTGCAGGTAGATTTCGTCCTGTCACTGTATGACTTTAGTAGGACCTTCAGACGGGAACATGGTGGGGTGCACCAATAGGTGTGTGTGAGAGCTTCCACCTTCTTTGCTATCAAAATGCCTACACCTGGATGGAGGGGTCTCCATGACACCTCCCCAAAGCAAGGTGGGTCAGGACACAGCATTATGGTGGCGAGGGGGGTCACAGGTGCTAGATTCTTCCAGACTGGGTGTCAGGATGGAAGAATTACCTCTGCGGCCCTACAGAGGTCATTCTCAACCAGCAATGGTGTCACGCCTCCCATCCCCACCGGGGCCAGTCGAACTGCACGGGCAGTTTGGCTGTCACGGTGACTGGGGTGATACTACTCCAGGGACTGGGCTTGCCCCACATCCTGCAACGAGCTGTGGCTCCTTCACGACCCAAATGCCAAGAGTGTCTCCCACCCGCCTTAAGAATTCCTGCCCTGTGGACTCATTATAAAGAGAAGCCACGGGGGCAGGAATTCCACATGCTGGAGGATTGAAGGGAGGGTCAGAGGCGGGGCGGGCCCCCACGATGCCGCATGGTTTCCCAGAAGAACAGCGTCTGCTTAAAATTGCCTCAGAGAAATAATGCACCAACAGAAGGGGATGAGGCACCCCCGGGCTCGGGGTCAGGGCTTACCCAACATGCACAAGGGCTTCCTGGCAAACTTCAGTCGTCCCCGCCAGCCTTTGTATCGGCAGCAACACCCAGCAGCCCAGATCCTCAAAGCAAACTCGGCTCCGAAGATGAAAATAGCAAATGTTTCCTGCGTTGAAGCACATGTGGAGAGACACATTAACCGGGACCCGGTTGTCCAGAACTAGCGATTTCTGTCCGTAAGTTCTGAAGAGCTGGATTTCTGTTGTTGCTGGTTTGGTGGTAGAGCGGGTAGGACAGGCTGATCACCTCCATTCAGTTTGGGGCAGTTCCTGTCTTCACTCTGATGTGCTAACTGTCTCTAACATTAAGCCTTTTTTCTATGTTTTTGTTCTAATGGATCATTTTTAAAAAATCCCTTTAATGTACTAAAATCCTCCAAGAAGTTCAGTTGGGTTGGAAGGAGAGGAATCAATGATATTGCCCAGCCGGTGTCTGGTCCCTGGTATTGCTAATCGTGGCCAACGGTTACTGAGCACAGCTCCTGGGCCAGGCACCACCCGGAAGTATTTTATAATATGACCCTCATCTTGTATTTTGAAAAACCCAGGCTGGGCAAGGAGTGGCTGAACAAATGTCTCAAGGCCAAAAGTGGCAAAGAAGGAATCCCAGGCAGGTGATCAGGCTCTGAGCCCGTCAGGACCATGCTATAGCGTCTCCCGGGACAGCGGCTTTGCATCTTCCCTGCTGAGCCTCCTTTGTGGGTCAGATGGAGACACCTTCGCCCCCACTGCTTGGTGACCTCCCTGGGGCCCTTGGGGAGCTGCAGCAATCCTCGAAACTTAGTTCCTGGAACTGGATGGCTTCCCGGGAGTCATCTGCTCAGGTCTTAGCTTCAGATCTGCCCTGTAGACTGTCAACACCTGCCCTTGGAAGGAACCTGCTGATTCCGGCACCACGGACACTGGTTAGCTCAGTGGGAGGCAAAGGTTCTGCTATTTCGTAAACCCTGATTGGGGGCTGGCATCCCTTCCCTGTGCAGGGGGTGGGGCCTCACCCTAGAGAGGTGGGTTGATCCTAATCCAGGAAGGCGTGGTCATTCAAAAGGCCAGCTGGAGAAGGATCCAGCCCTTCCTGGGAGCCTCCTCCTGGCCCGGTGTGGAGGCTGCACCAGCCTATCGGCGTGTGCCCCTCACCGTACACTGCTACATCTTTTAGGTGAGGGTGGGAGGAGACTGAGTCGGGGTGTTAGGTAACTTGCCCGAGAATTCTAACTGCACGCTCTCTCTGCCGCACCACGGGATACAGACTGGAGAGTAAAAACAGGCAGAGGCCCAGAAGGGAGGTCCTGGAGTGCTCATGCAGAAACGGGATTTGTTGCTTGGCCTTGAAGGAAGAGATCCTCAGGGTTTAGGGAGGAAAAGCAGAGGAAGGGTTGGGACGAAACATGCCTTTGTGTTACTGTCAGAGGGTTGGGAAGCTGTATTTTATCATTTAACCAGTGGGTATTGGTGTTTGTGTTGACCTTGTTTATGTCCCCTTATCTCTAACCTGGAATAACACAGGCCAGCCATTCCCTGCTCCACCTGTGCCCCCAGCAGACCTCAGCCACTGATCCACCAATGCTTTCTCCTGGGCCTGGACTTGGCCAGAGACTCCAGGAAGCCAAAACCGGTTGGGCAGAACTGCACCCAAGGCCTCCTTGTCTTCATCGTTGGCGGTCCCACCAGAGCATCTACCCCCACAGCACAGCACCACGGGGCAGGCGCCTCCTCACCAGCAGCAGAAGCCAGTCTCCCGAAACAGTCTCGTACTCCCTGAAGGTGGTCAGGACGGCCAGAATCAAGCACCCAAGGACAATCAGGAACCTAGAGGGGAAGGAAGAAGGAAACTAAGGAAGCGTCTAGTCTTGGATTGCGCCGAGGCAAGACTGCGAAGGTGTCAGACGGGATGAAGCTACAGCATCCGTTCGACATAGGTGTGTGCTTTATCCGTGACCCCATTTAACCTCATAACACACCTGAAAGGCAGGTAGGAATTAGTGCTCCAGTTAAAGAAAACAGGGCTGAGAGAGGTGAAGCAATGTGCATAACTTTTACTTTACCAGCTAGTTAGTGGAAACAGTGAGAATTTGAATCAGATCATCGGGTCCCAGCCCTGGAGGGCTGCAGATGCCTTGAAACACCAAAGTTACCGCAAGCTTTGGTAAATCAACGGGAATATGAATATGTTAATCATGTGTCCTGCACATATAGGTCTATGTTTTTCAAACATATGAAAACATTCTTAGAATAAAGACAAATTCATCCAACGATTGATAAATTTGGTGATGGCGTCTGTCACCATATCTTCATATTATTATTATTTTTTTTACAGTCAGTGGTTACTAAAGGAAACAACCTCTTTCAATTGGGGGCCTTTAGAATCGATTCTGAAATTACCAAGGGTGCTTCCTGCTAGAGAGAACAGAAGCACCGCGATGCACAGTGCTGCTCACTGAAAAGTCACTGCGAGCTCATCTGGTTCATGGCCCCGCCGCAGGCAGAAGCTAACTGCAAACAACCTTTGAGATTATTATATTTATAAACTCCGTGTGAGGGGGGTGATGATGGCGGTGGAGGGACAGTGTGTGTGTGTGCACGCTTCCCTGTTTCAGCAAAGAAAAAGGTTCTCCCTTGCTCCTGGTGGAGAGTCTTTGGTTCAATGGTCAGCACCGGGTTCCCTGGATGTGTAAGAGGGAAATTACAAGCGAGGGTCCATGCAGGAGGCTGGGTCACATACTCCAAGCTCTCCTGCTCTGTGTAATCTGCCTCTGTGCCCTGCTAGGTTCCAATCCATGCTTTTTTGGTTTGTGTAAGTGGGTACCCACTTGTACATTCATTCATCCATCCATCCATCCATCCAATATTTATATGGCAGGCACTGGGGGACACAGAGCTGAAATTCAATGATGAATAAGCTGGATGCGTCCTCCTGACCTCAGAGTTCAGACAAACAGGAAGCGATCTCATGGTGTGACAGTAAGGACCATGATGTAAGGAGGCTGGGAAATGTCTGCTCCTGGCCCTGGACTGGACCAGAGTCCTGGTTCCGGCCCTCGGTGATCCTTCCTGATCACATTTCCTGATCAACAGTGCAGCTGATCTGCAGACCTGAATCCATGTTTCCAACCCTGCCTATGAACCCAAACAAGATTTTCAACTCCCTCCTGTGTTTGGCCATTTTATTTAAATTCATGCCTCCTGATCCATAGCTGGAATCTGCCTTCTCTTCATCCCAAATCTTCTCAGGTGATGATGACGATGATGACAGTGACAACTGTAACAACATCAACACCCCCCACCACTCTTTAGTGAGCAGTTGCTACATCTATCAGCTCATTTATCCTCACAACCGCCTCCCAAGGTAGAGATGATCATTCCCATTTTAGCATTGAAGAACTTCCTCAGAAGGAATCATTACCGTCAGGACAACTGTGTTGTCAGTAAAAAGACCATACAGTTTGGAGTCCAAAGATATGGACTAGAAAGAGGCTCTGGCATGTGATCGTGAGAAGCTCACTGATTCTGGGAACCCCAATGATCACGTCCATAGAACGAGAATAACGAACCTGCCTAGAGATCACAGTTATCGTGAGGACCACAGGAGATAACGGATGGAGAGCCGTTCGGTCCACTGTTTAAGATCAAGCAAATGATGCCTGGTGCCTGCCCAGACACACACGCATCCCTGGCTGGACAGGCTCTGGGAAACGTGCTCTTAGACGATTCTACAAATCCATACTCTTGTTCTCTCAAGACTTGACTTTATTCATTCAAGGGCTCTGGAGATAAGATCTAGATTAGAATCCTCTCCCTCCTCTCATGCTGTGTCATCTTAGGCAAGTGACACAACCTCTCTGCATCCTGATTTTCTCATATGTAAAATGGATCCAATAAATGTGCTGTGCTCTCAATGTTTCAATGATATAATCTGCGTCATGGGCTTAGAAGAATGCCTGACAGATACTTAGCCTTCATTAAATGTTAGCTACTATTTTATTGTGATTTAATATCAATGCCTCTTCTGTCCTAGGCAGAGAGATGGCTTTAAGGGTACAAACATGAATAAAACCTAGCCATCATTTCTCCTAGTCCAGTGGGGGAAACAGAGCACAGATAATCGCACGAGAGTGTGGTTGAGGTTATGATCTGAGCGTCCACCACATGCTTTGGGAGTACCACACTGGAAGCATGCCAGAGGCTGTGGCCAAAGGGGTGGAAAGACATGTGAGGCTTAGCTAGGGTTGACCATACGTTTCGGCTTATCCAGGACATTGCCCATTGTGTGTGTTGACCTGGAGTATGGACCCTTCGGCACTGTGGACGCAAAACCCCATTCCATCTTCTCCGTTAGCAAGGGGTGTGAGCCTCCCATGACCCGGCTTTGCCTCCCTCACGGCCTCATCTCTTCTTGCTCTCCCACACCCGGGCGGGCCGCGCTGAGTCACAGCACTTCCTCAGAGTCTCTCACCCTGCCGGCGTCTGCCTCGACTCTCCCCTTCCCTGCCCGCCCCCCACACACGCCCCTTCGTCTTCCTGCTGATACCCTGACGGTGCCGGTCATGGCTCTGCCTCCAGAGCCTCCCAGCTGCTGCCTGTAGGCTTCCTCATGTGATCCCTCCCTTAGGATCACAGAGCACCCTAAGGCATTTCTATTCCAGTACTGATCCTCACCCATTATCATTCTGTAATCGTGTGTGCACTGTGTCATAAACAAAGCACTCTATCTTCACACCCAACTTGAGAATTCATCCTAGGGCGGGAACTGCCTTCGCCTAGTGAAGCATTTTACTGATCCAGTTGAGGTGGAAGTTGCAACCCTAAAGGCACAAGACTGCTAAACCTCTCAGTAAGAAAAAGTAGCCAGAAATTGGAGACGGGGGTCGGGGGGGGGGGGTTGGTCTTGAGGGCCGGGAATGACAAAGAGGAGAGGATATGGCCACATGCTGAAAGGGTGTTAGGTACAAGACTGGCTAAAATTACAAGATCGTGGTCCTGCAAAGACAATCGTCAACCATGGCCTTATGGAGTGGTTTTGTCTTTACTGGGCATTGAACATGGGGCTAGAGCCTGTGGCCTGGGTGGGGATATGTGTGGGGAGAAGGGAAAGCTTGATGTCCCACAGCTAAACTAATTCAGGAGGAACAAGAGTCCTTAGGCAGATTCTGGGACTCGACCCACAGTCCTGTACTTGAAATGTATGTGAATCTTGGGACGAGTCTACGAGGTGTGTGCATGGTGACCATGCCATCAAGTGACCCCAAACGAGCCACGCCCTTGTATAATCCTCATACCTGAGTGCAGGCTGAACCTTCGACTGGGTTCTAACAAGAGATTGTGGCGGAGGTGATGGGATGTCATTCCCTTGATTAGGTTTCATTATGCGGCAAAGGCAATGGGATAGACGCGTCTGTGATTATGTTACTTTAGATAAGACTCCATCTTAGCTGAATGGAGCAAGAATCACCTGCTGGCCTTGAAGTGAGCTGCCGTGTCGGGAAGGGTCTGTGAGGGTCACAAGGCCAGAAACTGTGGTGGCTTCTAGGACCTGAAAGCAGCCCTGCATGAAACCTGACAACCAGCATGAAAGTGGGACTTCAGTCCTACAGCCACAAGGACCAACAGTCAGGTGAGTCTGGAGGACTCTCCAGCTCCAGAAAGGAGTACAGCCCAGCCCACCCCTTGACTGCTGCTTTGTGAGACCCCAAGAGGAGGGCCCAGTTAAGACATGCCCAGGCTCCTAACCCATGGAAACTGTGAGACGGTTCACATGTGTTGCTATAAGCCACTAAGTTAGTGGCCATCTGTTAGGCAGCAACAGAAAGCTAAGAGTGTGGATGGGAATCTGTACCAAGTGCATCCAGTTTTTATAGAGCCCCACCTCACCCCCTCATTCTTCAGATGATGTCTGGGCTGCACTTGTGTGTTTGGTCTGTGAGGCTCCACTCCTTGAGGGTGGTCTATCTTGTTCCTCTCTGTATCCCAGTGACTACCCCAAAGCCTGGCACTTAGGAAGAACCCATATGTGTTTAGAGAATGGATAAAAACAATTTCAGAGATGAGCAGTTGCCCTGTGGTTGGAATAGAAGGCAAGGGATATAGGATGGGCCTGGAGGGGCAAGCCAGAGTAGGGTATGAACAGTTTTGTTGGCCAAGTGAGAGTTTGGACTTTATTCTGCAGAAGATCTATATCTACTACATCTGTAGGTATAGCCATATCCATATCTGTATCATCTTTATCTATTTCTATATCCACCTCCATGTCATCTATATCTGTATCTATATCATCATCAGTATCCACACCCGTATCACCTATGTCTAGAAAGACTGCTCTCTGACAGGACAGCAGTCAGGAAGCTCTTGTCATGGACTGACCTGCAGAGATGACAGGGGTTCCATGAGACAGAATCCTTCCGAAGTTTCAGCGGGCCTTGCGACTACTGGGATGTGTAGGCTGGGCAGGAGGGGCATCTGGAGGCTCACGGGGGTTGGTGGGTGACAGGGTGGACCGTGTGGTGTTCACAGACTTCAAGAGTATGTGCCCCAGGGCCAGGACGACAGCAAAGATAAGCTACGCTGCGCACCTGCCGTTTGAGGTCCAAGTGGAAATATTCAGCAGGCTGGTCGAAATTCAAGTCTAAAGCTTAGGGGAGAGGTTGGGACTAGAGACCTAAGTCCCTTTCAGCTCCAGTTGTGATTTTAGAGCCAGGTGAGGGGATAACTCATCCTTAACCTGTCACCAAAACGCAGTGTCACTGTGGTTCCCATCTGCAGGGGGCATGCAGAACCGGGCTTCAGCCAGGAGAGGGCAGCAAACACCTGGCGGAACGTGGCACTTCCTGGCATCTCCAGGAATTAAAAGCACTGGCAACCTGGGGAATTTACTTGCTGGGATTTGAAAACAATGATTAATTTATAAAGCGACAAGCAGCAGGGAAGCCCTCTTTCACCCGAGAAGGGGAAACACCCTTTGGTCTCTTGCATAGTAAAGTTTATTCTTAAGATATGAACTTGATTTCAGACAGGAGGACCAAATGATCAGTCTCACAGATGGAAGCCAGATAGGTGTGGCTAGCCAGGGTCTTCCCTTCTCATCTTGTTTTCTCTCTCTCTCTCTCCCCCCCCCCCAATTATTCGGTTACTTCCTCTGTCACTGTGGTTTCCTCCTCTGTAGCCCTGGCTGTTTCCCTCACTCCACTCCTCTCACTGCCCTCCCTCTCCTGATTTCTTTTCCTCTCCCCTCTGTTCCTCACCTAGCACTTCTCCCCCCGACCCCCCCTCCTGGGACTTGCTGAAGTCTTGGGGAGAGTCAACAGCTGTCCTTCTGTCTGCAGGGTCCTGGCTGTCTTTGCCAATGAGGCCAGTTAAGGTCAAGGGTCTTGACATACCCTTAAGCCAGGCACCATCTCCTACCCACCTCTTCTCACCTGAGCTGGGCATCCCCTGACAGGAACAAAGCCGGACCTGCTGGAAATATCCTCTCCCAGGCTTCGTTCAAAGTAAGCCCAAGAGGGTGAAAACTCCAGCATTGATTGGTCGTTTTCTTAGCACATCATTTTCTCTTTTACCCCAGACAGCAGCAATGCCAGCCAGGGGCATTGTCACCGTTATATCTGTGCCCCCATTTTACAGATGAGGGACACAGCTTGCAGGCTCAGGCAGCGGGGTCACCAAAGGAAGGAAGGGGGGGCAGCGCTGCTGGGACCGGACCCTGTGCTGAGAGCGGTCGCAGGGACTTGGGTGAGACTCTGCAGGGAACGGGGCCAGGTTAGAGCCAGCCAGAGAGGGGGAGGGCTGAGGCCCACAGTTCAGCTTCCCCTCTCCTCTGGACTCCAGTTTGGGGGAGAAAAGCTCAATTCCATTTCCAGGTAGTTCCCTGAGACCGCGGCTGGTTCCTGGGTCCTGGTAGGCATCTTCCGAGTACCTGCAGCTCACCAAAGGTCCTAGACCGAGGGAGGAAGGTGGCGGCTAACCGCTGGACTCTCCTCCTTACACCCCCCATCCATGTGCCACGAAACGGGCATGTGTAGCATCACGCTCCCTAGCCAGGCGCAGCAGAACTGACCCCTCTGACGGGGCAGGTGTGCTGAGGCCACAGCTAGCCCACATGTCCTGATCTTCGGCTGCCACCCTGATCCTTGCTCTCCAGCAGAAGCTACAGCCTTCAGACCACGTCAGGATCCTACCGATCCCCCATGGAAATTCCCAGAGGTAAAGCGCCCACTGTGTGTCAGGGGCTCTCTTATTCCCTCCAAGTCAGCCCCAAGGCCTCCTAGAATCTCAGTGCCCAGCCCAAGCGATTCTGAAGAAGCGACACACACCTGAGTTCTACTTCTAGCTCTGTGGTGGACTCATCGTAGGCACCTGAAGAAGCTTTTTCCTCTTCCCAGGCCTCAGTGTATACATCTGTGAAATGAGTGGGTTACAAGATCCAAAAGGCCTGTAAGGGAAGTTGTTGTGGGTTCAGTCCTCCAGCCCACCCTGGCAGGAGGGCCTGGAAGAGCTTTCACGGAAGCACAGACTTGGGTTCAGGAGTTCAGACCTCAACTCTGTCACTTACCCCCTAGGAGACTGTTTCCTCATCTGTAAGTGGGAATGACCACAGCTCCTGATTCAGGGTTGTTGTGCATATGAGAAGCACACAAGGCCATGCTCGGAGGCTATGTGACACCGCGCCCGGCACAGCACGGAGGCCGATTCGTGTTAGCTACTGCAGGAGGGAATTTGAGCTTGGATGGGTCGGGCCTGTGGCTGAGTGTCATGTGGCTAATGGAACTTTTTGCCATCTCTTCAGACCTGAGATTGTCCTTTAGAATAGGGAAATCAACTAGAACTCGGAAGAAGCCCTGGCAGGAAGATGTCTGATGCCCTGCACCGTCTACACCAAGCCTGAGTCATCACTTGTCTATTTCTGCAGGGACCCTGGATGTCAGCGTTCTCAGGTCCATCCAGCCCTCCTAAAGGAGGCCACATTTAGTTTTGGGAGGTGGGAGGGTTGGAGTCTTCTGCCTGCGGACAGGGTTAGCAGCCTTCCCCAGACCAAGCGGTTCTGTTCCATGCCTCTGACCCCCTCATAATATCATCAGCTGAAATATACAACAGTCCCATTAACAGTGCCACCAACATGCTCTCTCCAGTACCCTGGTTTTCATTTTACACTTCCTGATAAAGGGGATGTTATCCTAGGGCTGGCAGGTCATATTCTTTTCCCCCTATAGGCTAGAGACAGGAGTCATGAGCTCTGTACTTCTAGCTCCAGCAGGACTCCTGGGCCATGCTGAGTGGCAGGCACAGTGGGAATCTGAACCAAGTCCGTGGAGAGAAACAGTCCATCTCTGGGCGTTTCCTTTTCTCCTCCCCAGAACAAGCCATATCTCTGAAACATCCTGAGATGTTAAAGTCAATCTGGCCCCCAATTCCCTCTCCCCATTCAATGGCATTCGTTTCGTCATCTGCAGTGTGCTTCCCGTGTGTCAGGCACTGTGTTAGGGACTGGCGTATCTGCAAAGCCTTGTTATTGACAAAGCATTTTTAGTCAACATCCAAAAGCATTCCAAGGCAGTGGTACTACAAAGTGATGTAAGGTTATATTTTAAGCTTCTTCTTCATGGTGCAAGCATCCACCATGCTCCCCTGGTAACCAGTACCAAAAAGGAGAAGAGTAAAGATTTTGGAATCTAGTGTTAACAGTCAGATCTTAAGATGACCCCAGTGAATCTTGCCTCCTGCTATGCACACATGTGGTTAATTCCCTCTGCGGAAAGTTGGCTGGGACCTATGGCTAGTTTCTAACCAACAGAATACAGTAAAGGTGGCATGTCACTTCTGGAGTTAGGTTATAAAAGACTGTGACTGCCACCTTGCTAGTAGACTCTCTCTTGCTGGCTGTATTTTTTTTGGGGGGGGGTGCGCTGTGAAGTTTACGGGATCTCTGTTCTCGGGCCACGGCAGTGACAGTGCTGAATGAATCCTAACCACTAGACCACCAGAAACTCCCTCTTTTGCTGGCTTTGATGAAGCAAGTTGTTCATACCTCCATCTTGGAGAGGCCCACGTGGGATGGAACTCAATGTGGCCTTCAGCCAGTGGCTAGCAAGGTACCAAGACCCTCAGTCCAAGAGGCTTCAAGGAACAAAATTCTTCCAATAACTACAAAAGGGGGCCTGAAAGAGAGTCCTTCCCCAGTGAAGCCTTCAGATGAAACTCCAGCCCTGGCTGACACACAGGCTTTGTGAGAAACCCTGAGCAGGAGACCCAGGTAAGCCACGCCTGGATTCCTGACCCATAGCAACCGAGATGATAAACGTGTGTTATGTTAAGCTGCTAAGTTTTGTGGCAGCTTGTTGTGCAGTAATAGATAACCAGTACTAGTTAACCAGGATCTGAATCTTGGCTCACCACCTAGAAACCAGATGACCTGGGGCAGGTTTATTTTTCTGAACCTCAGTTTCTCATCGACAACACAGGAGTGACAAATCAAGGGATCTTCCTTAACTTCTTCTTTATCCCAGTCTGCGTAGCTCAGAGATTGCACAGGGCAGCAAAAATCCTCATAACTAAAGACCACTTCTCTAATGAGGTCTCCACGCACACATCCTCGATGATTTAACAGCAGCCTATAGCTTGGGCATCACGGCCTTGAACTTCAGTCTCTGCCTCCCTATCAGGTACAGCGTCCAGTAGTACAACGTGAACCATCTGCAAAGTGAAAAGGCAAAGCTTACGAAGGATGTAGGAGTCCATGAAGTTGGTGGACATGACGATGGAGAGCTGTTCTAAATACACGAAAGCCATGAACAAGTGACAATCGCACTGGGACAACGCAAGACAAGCCAACCGATACTTCAAGGTGGGAAAAACACCATACAATCCTTCCCCCAGAATGTTGAGAAAATAAAATGTGCAGTTATACTGTATTATCATCTAGTTTCTGCAAAGAAAACATAACCTCAAATTAACACTCAGTTGAGTCCTTTTTCATCGTAAAAATTAGAGCATAGTTGCAATTATAACCTCAATTTTGTGAACTATGAGATACAATAAACATGTTTTTGTATTTTAATTATATTTTTGTGATTATGTACTAATGAGAAATTTCCTTCACTGTTTAGTATGAAGTTTGGTCCCCATTTTCAGCAGATTCCCTTTAAGTAGATATTCACTGATTCCTATTAACTGTGGAATAAGGGACTCTCATGACCATGGCATGGTCATGTGGACGAAAAGAGAACCACATATGTAAACTGCCTGGAATCCTGGTAATTACCAGGCATTCATCAGATGCCAGTTTCTTACCTCCTTCCTTCTCATCTTATGCTCACAGAGGAGAGTAAAAAGATGACTTTAATGGGATATAGAAAAAATCATTTTGTCCTAAAAAAACTTCCCTGTTCTTGAAATGAGGCAAGAAAATCATAGTCACAAAGAACCACAGACAAACCTGTATCTATATCTTGATCTGTGTATATCCTGTCCACATCCATCTATAGATTTACAGATGCATAACGCAGATGCAGGTTTTGACCATCTAAACCAGGAGTCAGCAAACTGCGGCCCTGGGCTCAAGTCCAGCCAGCTGGTACTTCTGTAAATAAATTTTCTTATACCACAGCCACTCTCCTTTGTTTATATATTGTCTGTGGCTGCTTCTGTGAGGCAACAGCAGAGCTGAGTAGTTGCAGCAGAGACCATTTGGCCCACAAGCCTAAAATATTTGCTATTCAGCTTTTTAAGAAAAAGTTTCCCAACTTCTGATTTAAACTAAGAGCCCAGGGCAACTGAATTCAATCGGTACCACCTCAAGATGTCTGATATGCCTAATTGCAGGGCAGAAAAAAATATTTAAAACTGAAAGTAAAGGATTTAATCTCACCGTGGTTGAGATAGATGACAGAATATTTAACAAGATTAGGGGAATAAAATAGGGTCACATCCATCCAGGTTTGTGGAAGAAAAGAAATACAAACTTAGGGGAAAGAATACAAGTTATGATAAAAAATAGCACTGGGCTTGCAGTTTAAGCTTCATTAGTTTCATGGTGAATCTGTCTCTGGAAACATCTATTTGAGTTTCATGGTATGTTACAATGCATTTCTTCTTGAGCATCCTGTCTGCTTACTAATGGTTTTTTTTTCCCCCTTTGCAGTACGCGGGCCTCTCACTGTTGTGGCCTCTCCCGTTGCGAAGCACAGGCTCCGGACGCGCAGGCTCAGCGGCCATGGCTCACGGGCCCAGCCGCTCCGCGGCATGTGGGATCTTCCCAGACCGGGGCACGAACCCGCCTCCCCTGCAACGACAGGCGGACTCTCAACCACTGCGCCACCAGGGAAGCCCACTAATGGTTTTTAAACAAATCAGCAGCTCTGTCTGAAGGCACCGTTTCTGCCCCAGAAGCATATTTGTGGATGGCGCTGACTGTGTTACTTTAGGCTGCAAGGAAACTTCACGACCTGACCAAGTGTCATGGGCACCTCTTGTCAGGGAACAGCCTGGGCCCTAGAGCCAAACACATCAGGGTTTCAAGGCCAGCCTCAGCACTGGGCTTCTGGTTCCTGATCTATAGAGTGGGATGAAGTGCCTACCTGCCAACAGGATTCAGTGGGATAACAGATATAAGATGCTTACAGGCTGGTAGTACTCAGCACTCAGCAATTGGTACTTTCCTCCCAATTTGCCAACGTACATATCCATTTACAAAATATTTATAATTGGGACCCTAAATTTGGGAATCAGACATGGAATGAATTTGAATTTTGACTACACTATTTACTGCTGTGTGACTTTGGGCAAGTAACTCAACCCCTCTGATCCTTCAATGTCTCTCATTCATTTTGGGGATAACTGCAGATGTAGCAATACCTTGGAGATATTGCAGGTTTGGTTCCAGACCACCATAATAAAGCAGGTCACGTGAATTTTTTGGTTTCCCACAGCACATGAAAGTTATGTTTACACTATACTGTAGACTATTAAGTGTGCAATAGCATTATGTCTAAAAACCAATGTACGTACCTTAATTAAAAAGTACTTTATTGCTAAAAAATTCTAACAATCATTTGAGTCTTCTGTGAGTCACAGTAATAACATCAAAGGTCAATGATCACAGATACTCTAACAAATATAATAATGAAAAAGTTTGACACAGTCAGTGTGACACAGTCAGGAAGTGAGAAAATGCTGTTGAAAAAAATGGCACTCATAGGCTTGTTCAAAGCAAGATTGCCACAAACCTTCAATTTGTAAAAACAGTAGCACCTGTGAAGTATAATAAATTGAAGCACCGTAAAACGAGGTATGCCTGTATTACACCTCACAGAGTTGTTGTGAGGACCAAATGTGCCTCAGTTTCTCCATCTGTAAAATGGGGATAATAAAGTGCTTAGGCTAGTGCTTGATAAATGTTGGCAATTAGTATTATTATTATGACTGTTATTTTTAATATTCCATAAAATAAAGTGCCTGGGAAATTTGCAATTTCTCAATAACTGGAAGCAACTGTTCTTATTATAAGACATCTGGAGTTCATCTCACATATAGCATCTTTGGGTAACTCTACCAAGAAACACTATATTTCATTATCTCTCAGACACAATTAATTGTAAGACCCATTATAATCGTATAAACTACTAAGAAAGGGAAACTGACAGTTAAACTATGACAGCCATTGACTGTATTCCACGTCCTCATTTTAGAGATGTTACAATGGGAAAAACATGCATTTAGAATTGACAAAGCAGAGGTAGGTAAAGCTGTCTTACAGCCAAGTCCTTTAGGACAAACCCTTGGACAGGACAAGGGTCGCGATAGGACTCTGGGGATGTCTGAGGGGCTGGAGGTAGATCCCGTGTCCCCAGCACCAGAAGGGCACAGGCATTGGTGTGGGTCCAGGGTTTATTTGGCCTAAGACCTTCTGCTTTCACTGGACCTGTTACAGCCCGAGTTTGTTTGCATCTCCTAACATTTCCCATCTTTTATTTCACAGGAACTAGAGCTCCCACATTTTCATGCAGTGAAACTTCCTGGGGCTCCCCTCGGATAGCAGAGTGGTAAGCATCAGGAACCCTATGTGTTCCCAAGTGCCCCAGGCTTTACGCCCTTCCTCCCTGGATATGACCATCACGGGCACCCAGGTTTGAATCTGGATCCTCCTCCTTGTGGGGTGCATGACTTCCGGCAAGATACCCCATCTTTCCGAGCTTCAGCTCATTTACTGGAAGATTTGGAAAGGAAGGCACAAAGGGCTGCTCACAGGGTTGTGACGAGTATTCAGTGAGATAAGGTTTGCCAGGTGCCCATCCCGGCTCCCCCACCAGGATCCAGGGAGCCCCCCTACTCCTATGCTGCAGCTGTGCTCCACCCCTACAGGAATACTAATCCTTTAGCAAATTATGCCCATTTTTCCTCTGAAATAATATCAGACATCTGGTCGACTTCCCTCCGTCTCTAGGACTGACGCCTTAGAAAGGCTACCTTGTTTTTCTCTTGGATCACTCCAGGTGGTCCCCTGACCTGGTTCCTACAGCCCTCTACTCCTGTCCCTCCAATCCATCCTGGAAAGTCCAGAGCAATCTTCCCCCAGACTCATTTCCATCACTCCCCACCCTCCCTGTCTTCCCAACTCCTCATTTCAATTCTACAGAAAGGCTTTCGTTTTGCCCCCGTCTCCTCTCACCCTGTTCCTCCTAACCCACTATCTCTCCCCACCTCCACACACACACAGCCAAGCATCGTTTGGACAACTTGGCTTATCAGAAAAAGAAAGGTCTTAGTGGGAAGGCAGAATCTGGTTTCGATTTCTGGATCACGTTTCTAGCCATGTGCACTTGGTCTCGTTGTCTTGCCTCTGGAAACCTCAGTCTCCTTATTTCTAAAATGAGGCTAATAAAACACCAGTGTAAACATGGGACAGAGGCTGCTATTCCAGTGCAGATGGAGGGTAAGCACCAGTGAAAGTTGGTAACTTGCAACCCCTTCAAGCCATTCCCAGTGTCCAGAGCACAGACTCCCATCCATTTCCTTTGTCAAATTTCTTTCTTTCTTTCTTTCTTTCTTTCTTTCCTTCTTTCTTTCTTTCTTTCTTTCTCTCTTTCTCTCTTTCTCTCTTTCTTTCTTTCTTTCTTTTATTTTTCAATTGATTTACAATGTTGTGTTAGTTTCAGGTGTACAGCACAGTGATTCATTATCTATCTATATTCTTTTTCAGATTCTTTTCCTTTATAGGTTTTTACAAAATATTGAGTATAGTTTCCTATGCTATACAGTAGGTCCTTGTTGGTTATCTATTTTATATATAGTAGTGTGTATCTGTTAATCCCAAACTCTTAACTTATCTCTCCCCCTTCTTCCCTTTCGGTAGCCATAAGTTTGCTTTCTATGTCTGTGGGTCCATTTCTGTTTTATAAATAAGTTCCTCTGTACCATTTTTAAAGATTCTACATATAAGCTATATGATATTTGTTTTTCTCTGTCTGGCTTACTTCACTTAGTATGATAATCTCTAGGTCCATCCATGTTGCTGCCAATGGCGTTATTTCATCCTCTGTCAACTTTCAACCATGTCGACAGTAGTGTATCATCGTACAGAACTTCCCATGTGCACATACACCCCCAGAAAAAAAGTTACAGTATTTTTTCATGCCCATGTAGGACAGCTGATCCTGGAAGGTTGGGTAAGATACAATACAAGCTACATTCCCACATGGCCCACTCTCACCAGGACCATTTTTATGGAATTTTTCATAATTTCTTCAAGACCTTGTCACAGGACACATTGTATTAGAGAGCTGGATGGGGTTGGCTGGTGCTTGCCATCAAGAAATCAAGAAAGTGGGGCTTCCCTGGTGGCGCAGTGGTTGAGAGTCCGCCTGCCGATGCAGGGGACACGTGTTCGTGCCCCGGTCCGGGAAGATCCCACATGCCGCGGAGCGGCTGGGCCCGTGAGCCATGGCCGCTGAGCCTGCGTGTCCGGAGCCTGTGCTCTGCAACGGGAGAGGCCACAGCAGTGAGAGGCCCGCGTACCGCAAAAAAAAAAAAAAAAAAAAAAAGAAATCAAGAAAGTGAACCTTGAAAGATCAGAAGAGAAACAGTAGGTGCTCCCTTGGCTTTGCCGCAGGAGTGGGCATGAAAAAACAAAGGTGTAATTAAAAATTCGTAAGCCTCAACTAAAAGTCCAGTCAGCTTCGTGAACAAAATATTCTTTGTTTCAGACTCCGGGCAGTACTTTTGAGGTCTCGATCCATCCTTCCATAGACACCCACTCTGCCATTGGAATGATGCTGAACCCTAAGAGGATGCTTGATTTAGCAATCGGTTACAGAGCACCTACTATGCGGTTAGCCTGGGATTTATAATGAGAAATATGTATGCGGTCTTGTCCCAGCTTCTGAGTTCACTGAGTTCATAAAACCTTTGGAATTTCCTTAGTGAGTAGCACAATCAAGGTATCTTTTGTTATGTTAGTGAAGGTGACTTTTGGGAAGCACCTCAGGATGGGGGGCTGTTACCAGCAGAGGTAACCAAGTGATTAGAGGGTTGGAACCTCCAGTCCCAATTCCCAGACCTCTGGGGAGGGCAGAGGGGCTGGAGCTTGAGTTCCATCACCAGTGGCCAATGATTCAATCAATTATGTCTATGTAATGAAGCCTCCATAAACCCCCAAAAGGACCAGGCTGGAAGAGATCCAGGTTGGATCCATGAGGGTGGAAGGTGACAAGATGATGGGAGGAATGGCAAATAGGCTGCATGGTTCCCCTTCACCCCTCCCACTTTCCAGAAGGAGAGGGGCATGTCTTAAAAGGTTCACAGTAGAGGCTAGCATTTTCTCTCCAGTCCCACCTCATGTCTCTTCCATCTGGGCATAAGGATATTTTGCAAGGAATTGGCTGGGGCTTGAAATTCAGAGCCTAGAGTCTAAGCATGTGCTTCTAGGACATCCCTTCCCTTCCCCTCCAAGTCACCTCTGTTCCCATAGTCTTCCAGCCTCTACAGCTGCCCCAATAATAGCCTTTTCTTCTGCATTTCTCACTGCAGATCGAAAGCATCCCATCTCCTCACTGGTTCTTGGTCCCTGTGCATGCCTACCATCAGATACCTTCCTCTGTGCATCTCCAGTCTTCTTGGTTTAAAAACCTCAATTCGCAGAAGACCTTCTAAAGCAAACAATGGAGACCGAAATAAAGGAATCCTCATCTTCAATTCTAAGCCTAATAAATCAACTATTTTCATTTTCTCCTGCCCTTTTGCAGCCCAAGGACACAGGCATACACAATTTTTAATATTTGCTTTGTCTCAGCAGCACAGTCTACATTTTAATCTTATTAAAGCATAAATATTCTTCCACTTAGCTATAAAATATTCAAAACAATCATGTTTAACGGAAGAGCTGCATTCTACGATATCAGTGCCCTGAAATATATATAACCATTCTCTTATTGCTGGATATTCAGATTTACGTTGCTACCAATTCTGTATTGTTATAAGTAACACGATGGTAAATATTTTTGTGCGTGAAGTTTTTCCTTCTTTAGAACCAATTCCTCGTAATAAAACTCTAGAATATCTGGGCTTTGAACATCTGAATGGATGATACATTCAGATATTCTGAATGGATTCTTCATACTTTTCTGAAGGGTCACACACTTTACACTGTCCCCAGGAACACAGGAGCACCCATTGTCACCCAATTTCACCAGCACTGACTATTTCATACAGTTTGCTAATTGACTTGCTAGTTTAATAGGTATAAAATGGCACCTAGGATTTGCATTTTAAAAGGGAATAAAGCCTTGCGCCCAGGATTAAGTTACTTCTTGCGGGAGCTCCAGCTGAACAACAGAGGTTTTAGGAGAAAAGGGAGCAAGTCTTCTCAACAGCTCTGAAATTGTCCCAAGTAGGCATTCACCTTCCCACTTACATAGGGGCCAAGCCAGCCTTTCAACCGCCTTCAGGCTGAAGGCAGTGGGAAAAATGCCAGTGTGTAATTGGCATATTACTTTTCTTACCATGCCCTGGAGACTTTTCTCATTCAGAGATAAAAATTGGTCCTCTTAAACCCAAACCAAAAGGTGTAAACATCTTATATTTTCTTATTCCATTAGCACCTTCCTAGAAATGGCTCTAGTGTTTCTTTTGAGAGCTAAACACAGAGACACAAAGTAAGATCTGGGCCCCTCGCTGTTTTCCCCCCAGCATGACACAAGCCCTGATTATTCTAGATTTTTTTTTCTCTGCTTCAGAAAATCTCATTAGAATGGAAACATTTAGTGGCTTCAAGTTTCCAAAATGAGACAGATTTTTTTAAAAAGTGTGTCCCATGATGGCGTTAGCATGACGGAGACACATCTGTTTGCCCAGCTGCACTTGTAGAAACAACAGCTATCATGGCTGATTGTTTGAGCAATTTCCTTCCTTCCCTGGGTACCGTGTTCATCTTTAAATGTTCCTGGATTTTATATTCACTCACTCAGTCCTTCATTCAATACACGTTTACTGAGCAATTACTCGTACTGAGCCCCGTGTCAAGGTACAGAGGTGATCCAAGAATCAGGTCTGCCTTTGAGATACTTACAGCATCATCAGGAAACCAATTATTCCAGCGGACATTAAAGTGGACAGAGCACGTGCCACTGTGTGGGGACAGAGGGCAGTCAAGAGCACCCTAATAAGTTCTCAGGCGTTACCAGCTATCAGCTACAATTTCAAAACCCAACAGTATCTTGGAGCTTTGAGACCCCCTTCCTCGCATTTCTAAGGTCAGTCACTGGAGGGAAAAATGCAAGACCGTTCACTAGCCACGGGTGTTGGGAGTTACCTCAAGCTTGGGTTCACTGGCTCTACAGTTCCCAGTTCCTAGGACCAGCATCAAACTTTGTAAATTGAGCCACAATATTTATCTGAGGAGAAGGCTGAGAAAGTGGAGCAAAAGTTGCATGTATTTGGACATGTAGGAAAAGAGGGATGGGGAGGAAAAGGAATACGAGGATAGGAAATCTCATTTTAAGACTTTGCCACCAACGACCTGGGCCATCTTGGGCAAGCTGACTCTGAGCCTCAATTTCCTCATCTGTGAAATGGGTCTAACCAACTGACCTCTCAGAGCGATTGTAAGAGTTGGGTTGGGAGAATCAGTGAGAACAAGCACACACAGTTCTGGCACATTGCAGGACTTCAGCTCATGTTCATTCCACGTTTCATCCTCCCAAGACACCTTCTGGATCTAGAACAGATTTGTGATTCTTATTTGCACCAGGAGGTGCAACAGGGAAGGTCCTGGGCTTCAGGCCACTGGAGAGGAGGCAGACGAGGCAGAGTGTGGCTTAAAACAGGCCCTCGGGGTTCAGTTACAGGGGAATGGTGATGAGCAGGAAGCAGACAGGCCCTTTCTCAGGAACTATGGGAACGATTTACCTGTGTGGGAAGAGAGATGGCCACTTGTGGGTGCTTTGACTTCTAAACACACCCCATATTCATTGAAGATAATCGGCAATGGGGTTTCACGTTCATTAGCCCTTGTCTGTCTCAGTTGTCATAACTCTCTGACCTCTCCAGGAGGTGTCCTCATTCTCTGACTTTGTATCACCTGTCTCTGTCTTTTCTTCTTCCTGTCTAGCAGCATTTGTCAGAGCACTTGGGGAAGATATTTGGTGCCAGCCAAGTACAAGCTGAATGAGGCTTCCCCTTCTTAGGCAAGAAGAGCTGGGTATTAAAAACAATGTTTGTGTTTCAACGGAAAAATGATGACGCCAGTCGTGACCTCACCTTTTCCTAAATTATCTTTTAGTAAAGGGCTTCTCCCCAGATGTAATGATGATATGATTTCCTGGGCATCCCCTATGCCCTGGAACAGTAGTTTGTAAAGCTAGCTGTGAATTAAAATCACTGTGGATCTCCAAAAACAAAATACCATGGGCTTCCCCCAACCCAGGAATCTCCTAGGTTAATTGCTCTGGTGAGCCAATGCTGATCTAGTTTTTAAACTTCCCCCACATGATAATAATGTGAGGTCAGGGTTGAAAGCCACTCTCTGGAAGGAATACGCCACCACTTAACACTGTGGGCTCTGGAGCGGAACCGTATGGATTTGAATCCTGTCTCTGGCTGGTCAATAGTCAAAGAAGCACATAAGCTTGTGGTGGGTACCTGCCTTGATCAGGGCTGTGTCTGTGCCATCAGAAAGAATGGTGTCTGAATCATGGCTCTAACAATTTTTAGTGAGACACCCTGGGCAAGTTACTCGATATCTATCATCTCCTTATATGAATGAGTTTTCTATGCCATGGAACATACCGCCACAAGTTTAGCAGCTTAAAACAACACACATTTATCATCTCACAGTATCTGTGGGTCAAAAGTCAGCATACATGGTGGCACAGTGGTTAAGAATCCATCTGCCAATGCAGGGGACACGGGTTTGAGCCCTGGCCCGGGAAGATCCCACATACTGCGGAGCAACTAAGCCCGTGCACCGCAACTAATGAGCCTGTGCTCTAGAGTCCGTAAGCCACAACTACTGAGCTTATGTGCTGCAACTACTGAAGCCCGCGTGCCTAGAGCCCGTGCTCTGTGACAAGAGAAGCCACTGCAATGAGAAGCCCAGGCACTGTAACAAAGAGTAGCCCCAGCCCAACACAACTAGAGAAAGCCTGCGAGCAGCAAAGAAGACCCAATGCAGTAAAAAAAAAAAAAAGTCAGGGTACAGCTTATCTAGGTTTCCTGCTTAAGGCTGTATCAAATGTCAGCCAGGGTTGGGTTCTCGTCAGAAGTTCGACTGGGGATGAACCTGTGTCCAAGCTCCCTCTGTGGCCAAAGGGATTCATGGCAACTTGCTTTTTTAAAGCCAGAAATGGAGAGAGGAGGGAGGGAGGGAGAAAGGGAGAGAGTAAGGTTGCAGGGGGGACTCTAGCAAGACGGTGCTAAGCTTTCATGTTATTATGTAAATCAGTAGAGGGGATGGTGAGGTCCACCTCAAAGCTGTGCACCACACTATTCCACTATTATCACCTGTAAAATGGGGAAATTATATTTACCTTAGGGTAGTTGTGAAAATTAAATAAGACAATCACTAAAATGGCACATAAATGCTCCTTGTTAATCTTCAACAGTCGGCACAGAAGCCACTGCTGCACGGCTTCCCCATCAGAGATCACAGTGCCTTCCTCTGGGCCCACAGACCTCTGCACAGACCTGCCTTATGGCTCCTATTACAGTGTGTCTTCCATCCAACCATCATGCCTGCCGGGTACCTCATTAAAATCTTGTCATGTGCCAGACATTGGTCAAAACGCAAGGCACGCATCATTTTCTTTTTGCTTTTTGGCTGCATTGGGTCTTCATTGCTACGCACGGGCTTTCTCTAGTTGAGGCTAATGGGGGTTATTCTTCGTTGTGGTGTGGTGTGGTGTGGTTCTCATTGTGGTGGCTTCTCTTGTTGGGGAGCACGGGCTCTAGGTGTGCAGGCTTCAGTAGTTGTGGCACGCGGGTTCAGTAGTTGTGGCTCACGGACTCTAGAGCACAGGCTCAGTAGTTGTGGCTCGTGGGCTTAGTTGCTCTGTGGCATGTGGGATCTTCCCGGGCCAGGGCTTGAACGCGTGTCCCCTGCATTTGCAGGCAGATTCTTAACCGAAGCCCTAGGCATGCATCATTTTCTTTAATCCTCAGAGCTAACTACTGATATACAATCTCTGCCATTTTCAAGATGGGCAAACAGAGACTCTAAAAGGTATAAGAAAACTCTGCCTTGTTTAGATCATACCCTCCCAGGTTATCTTAAGTTTTTCTTTGTCCTTAGGGGCTTTAGTCTTTCATTGTCTTTGAGCCACTTTATAACTGTAAATTGTAAATAAGAGAAGGCAAAGCCAACTAATTCTTGTCTCTAAACATTCAGATTCTGTCCTGTCTAGTACAGGTTCAATTGATTTCTTTCCCCTTCCTCTTGTGAAAAAAACCCAGCGTTGCCAGGTGTCCATTTCTTTCAATAGTCCTGATCTATGAATGTCTGTTTTCTCCCTTTTGAGTCTTTTGTAACCTTTGCCTGGTTCCTTCATTAATTGATGAATTAAAGAAAATCTTTAACATATGTTCATTTTATATATGTATAGGAGTCATGAGTTTACTTTTTAAAAAAAATTATCTTTTAACAAAGGTTACATAAATTTCCCAGGCCACATGGCTTGTAAGTGGTAGAACTAACATTGATGTTCATCTGGCAACAAAACTCACATTCTTGGGCTTCCCTGGTGGCGCAGTGGTTGAGAGTCCGCCTGCCGATGCAGGGGACGCAGGTTCGTGCCCCGGTCTGGGAAGATCCCACATGTCGCGGAGCGGCTGGGTCCGTGAGCCGTGGCCGCTAAGCCTGCGCGTCCGGAGCCTGTGCTCCGCAACGGGAGAGGCCACAACAGTAAGAGGCCCACATACCGCAAAAAAACAAAAAACAAAAACACCTCACATTCTTGACTGTACACTATAGTGCAACACGCAGGGTGGGTGCCCACTGATGCCTTGTTTGCCCCTCTGGCCGGCTGACCTTGACCTCCTTTTATTCATCACAGGCTCCCACACTCACTTTCTTATCTCCCCATGTCCATCTGATTCCTGCAGTTCCTGCAAAATTCCCTTAAAAAGCCCCACCAGTGGCCTTGGTCCCAAGAGCCTCCAAGTCCTTCCCCAAAAGGAGTTGACACCTGTCTCCCCATAAATTCTACCCAGCTGTCTTGCTTCTCTACTATGGAAACATACACAACACTACCTTTCATTCACAAATGGCTCTCCACGCCCACCACCCAACCCTTCTCTGGTTTGGAATCATGCTCTTTAAACCTGGCCTCTGATGACAGACTTCTGAGTGTCTTTGCCATGTCGATCATTCTCTTTTGGACATGTTCCACTCTCCACGAACCCTCAGTAAGTGGTCCTTAGATCTACACACAAGGCTGGTCTGACCATGTCAAGTGCGAGGCCCCCTTCTGGATGTCCAGGCATGGCCCCTTTTAGAAGAAGACTCTTAGGTGAAGACTCAACTTGGGTACTTTGTCAGGCTTCGGTCCTCAGGCTGCAGACGCTGTATTCCTCCTGCTGACAAGTCCTCGTCTCCTCTCTCTGCTCTGTCTCCACTGACATCACCATCCATCCCCCAGGGCTATGACGTTGGCTCTTCCCTACATAGGCATTAACTACTTGGGGTAACTCCCGCCAGGCTGAGGAGCCCTGAGATGCTCTTCTCCACACAGAGCCCTGCAGGCAGCCTGGAGCTGTGGATAGAGAAGGCAGACTTCTTCAGGTCGCACCACCACCAACTCAGACAGCCTCTGAAGTCATCGGAGTTTGGGGCACGCACAGGACACTGTCGACTCTTCAAAGTGAACTTATGGAAAACTGAAGTACAGATTTGTTTCCCCACATTTATTATAAAATCATAGATCGTTTATCAGTGCTTGTGTAGTCGACGTCTTCTTGGACCTAAGTACAGGCACTTCCATTTATCTTTGTTCCACTTCATCTTCTGAGACCCAGCCCGTATCTCTAGCTGCCATATCGTCTTGGACACTGAGTTCTGCTGCTGGAGCATTAACTGTCCCTTGCAGCTTTGCCATCTGAATGTCTGATAGTCCTTCCAGTGGCACATGGAATTCATTGACGGAGGGGCCACTCTCCTTCCACAGCTTCCCATGACTTCCCCCTCCCAGGGGGATCAGGGATGCTGGCTTAGGGTTCCCACTCCCCTCTGTCCCCTGGAGCCCATCTCCTGGAGAGAGCTTGCAGGTTTGGCTTTTTCATCTTTCCATATCTGAGGGTAGCTGCTGATAACATGCCAGCATCAAGGGCTCAAAGACCCAAATCAACATCAGTTACACGCAGCTCCTGCCAGGCATACATCACCCCCTCCAACCCTGAGAGGCTGACAGAGCTTGTCCTTGGTGTGTCCCTCACAGGCCACAGACCCAGAGGATGTGGAGAGAGAGAGCATCCTTCGTGGGCTGGTCCGAAGGCCAGCCACCGCCTTGGTAGGCTACTGCAAGCTCTGGTTTGCAAACCATCCTAGACGCAGTAACGAAGACCCCAGATCCATTTATCAAGGTCCCTGTGCTCTCACGGGGCTCTAATGGGGACTGAGTAATCAATGCTCCTTGACGCCGAGCTACGGGGCTGCATGGGAAATGTGTCATGAGCGTGGCATCTCAAACGGGATGTTTTTCTCTCTCTCTCTTTAGAGATGAGGACACCAAGTTTCCTCCTTGAAATGAGGACAAGAAAAAAAGACAGAGAAGGAAAAATATGCAGAATGACTCAGAACCAAGGTACCTGACTAGTGCATTGTAAGTGTGTGGAACTGTCCTCACTTTAAAGATAAAGCAAGGTGTGGAGGGAAGGGGTGGTGAAAAGACCCAGGACTGAAGTCAAGGGCCTGGGTTCTGGTCCTGGATCTGCCCCCAACTACCTGGGTGACTGGGAGTGAGTCACATTGTCTGTCTGAGCGACAATGTCCTCTAGTAACTAGATAATTTCTGCAGATCGTTTCCCATTCTAATACTAAGATACAGACCATCATTTAAGCAATAGACGTGCTCCTGAAAATATACGGGCAGACTTTTGTGCTCCCAACTGAAGTAGACTTTAAATAAACCAGGCCAATATCTCCTTCTCTTTTTCTCTTCCCTCCTTCACTCCCCCCCTCTCTCTTTCTTCCTCTTCTTTACTTAGGAGTGGAGTTCTTTCTTCAAAAACAAGTCTTTAAAACTACCGGCCATTCTCACACCGGTCAGAATGGCCATCACCAAAAAGTCTACAAATAATAAATGCTGGAGAGGGTGTGGAGAAAAGGGAACCCTCCTACACTGTTGGTGGGAATGTAAACTGGTACAGCCACTATGGAGAACAGTATGGAGGTTCCTCAAAAAACTAAACAGAGCTACCATATGATCCAGCAATCCCACTCCTGGGCATATATCCAGAAAAGATGAAAACTGCCATTCGAAAAGATATATGCACCCCAATGTTCACAGCAGCACTATTTACAACAGCCAAGACATGGAAGCAACCTAAAAGTCCGTCAATATATGATGGATAAAGAAGATGTGGTTTATATACAACAGAATACTACTCAGCCATAAAAAAGAATGAAATAATGCCATTTGCAGCAACATGGATGGACCTAAAGACTATCATACTAAGTGAAGTAAGTCAGATGGAGAAAGAAAAATACTGTATGATATCACTTATATGTGGAATCTAGAAAATAATACAAATGAATTTACTGACAAACAGAAATAGACTCACAGACATAGAAAATAAGCTTACGGTTACCAAAGGGGAAAAGAGGGGAGGGATAAATTTGGAATTTGGGATTAACAGAGACACACTACTATATATAAAATAGATAAACAACAGGGATTCACTGTATAGCACAGGGAACTATATTCAGTATCTTGTAATAACCTATAATGGAAATGAATCTGAAAAAAATATATATATATACAACTGAGTCACTTTGCTGTACAACTGAAACTAACACAACATTATAAATCAACTATACTTAGGTAAAAAGAACCTTATGCAGAAGTCAAATAAATATAACTGCAAAAGTGATAGTGGCTTTATGGGGAGGGATGTTTGTCGACCCTTGGCCACACCCCCTCCCCTCCCCTCCGCTCACTTCCCTCCCTCTCCGTGCACACATGCAATTGGCACCATTTGTGAAGCACTGAATTAAACTATCCCCCTATTTAAAAGAGTCCTTGTTTTGATGAACGCTCTACCTGGGAAAGCAAAAATGACTCAGCCACATGAGGGCTAACGAAGCACTTTCCTGTCGTTACCTCATCGCTCTTCTCTGCAAATCTGCCAGGCTGGGTGATTTACCTGATGCTACTGGAGAGGAGACTGGGCTTAGATGCATGAGAGGTGGAACGTGTCATTCTTGGTCATCGCTGCAGCCCAGACACCTGGGGACAGTACCTGGGGCATAGCAGGTGCTCCGGAAATAGTTACTGAATGAATGGGAGTGGGACTTGCTGACGCTCCTTAACCAAATCCCTGCCAGGGTTGGAGCTCCAAGTCTTTTCGCCCTCTTCTGGTTCACAGGCACTGAGGTTCCTTTCTTGGAAACATATGAGCAGTTGCAAATTCCACCCTGTAAATCTGAATTTTGGGTTGCACAGGTCTATCTCCCCCACACGCCCTGAACCATAGCAACGTAGTATCTCAAGGCTGTGCATCATTCATAGCAGAGGGAAATAATAAATCTCTATTCTGCCTTCTTCTCTTCATAGAGATGATCAAAGAAAAAGGGAGCCAGACAGGGATCTAAAGCTTTGGGCAGTTCTATTTTGCCCTAAAAGACTGTAGCAGACGTTGTCCATGCTCTGCCCAGAGCCTCTAACTAAGGACCTTTTACTGCTCCTCAGTTTCCTTCCTCCAACAAGCCTTATCTGCTATTCTTCTTTGGAAGAAGTAGCCCATGGGCTGCTGGAAATGCTCCATCTGTGGCCAGGAGCAGAAGGTAGAATGTATGGCCAGATGGGGGTGGGGCTTAGCCAATGACGGATGGGTCCTGGGTCAGGACTGTAACTCACATTCTGGGACTCCTGGTAGGGTCAGGTAGAAGCTGCCCTCCTCGGGACTTTGCTGAAATCGTCCCTTTGTTTCTATTCTATAGCTTAGAGTCAGGTTCTTGAAAACCTGATGTGAGAC
Organism: Grampus griseus; assembly: GCF_964374135.1. Lineage (NCBI taxonomy): Eukaryota > Metazoa > Chordata > Mammalia > Artiodactyla > Delphinidae > Grampus > Grampus griseus. The sequence goes on along the minus strand of NC_139011.1, from coordinate 8,966,258 downwards.
AAAGGGGAGACTGGGAAAAGAGGGTCCATGATTATCAGTAATCATGAGTCTGAGGATATGCAAAAAAGCATAAATAGCCACATTTCGCTGTATAATAAACTCCTTTCATGATCCATGGAGAGGAGTTGCACTTCATGGAAGAGTGCTGGGTAGAGAAGTGGAAGATGGGAGGCTTTCAGGAGAAAAGGGCCAGAGGACCAAACCACATGGGAATGAAAAACAATGACAACAACACAACGGCAATAACAAAACACACCTCTGCAATAGGCCAGAAGCTTGGGGAGCATTTGCTACATGCACAACTGCCTTATGTGCATGATATTCTGAGGGACATCGGGGGAAGGGGCTGAGCTCCAGGTCCTGGAGACACCACGTGCATCAATGAGGAAGTACTGAGCCCTTCACAGAATGCTATCCCGGAAGAATTTCTAAGCCAGAGGACCACAGGCAAACATGACCTCGCTCCACACAGCCCAGTGCTTAAGGAGACTGGGTGGAGGGAAGCAGGCTCCCACCATGCGTGCGATAGTGTTGGAACCAGTTCCACTTGGATCCCAAAGGACATCCAGGTTTCACACTGTACAGACCCCAGTGAAAGGGACAAGTAGAGGAACAGCTCTTAACACAAACAAAAGAAGGCGAAAAATGCCACTAATGAGGTGCAAACAGCATGCTCTTGGACCTTCAGCAGGGAGAGGGCACACCCCATCATCTGGTTATTTGCATCTCAGGAAGCACTTAGCCCCCAGTCCTCCCAGACAGCACAGAGAGGGAAGAGGGGGTGGTGTCACTCCAGAGCTTGCACACGTGAAATGCGTAAGAAACAGGGGTGCACTGGAACCCCTTCATGGAACTCCAGAGAGCCGACGATTAAATTCTCAGTAATTTTTCAAGCTATGGTTAAACTCATCTGTTATTAAAAACTAAATTATATAAGCTTATAGTAAAATAAATTATATGAAAAAAGGTCCTAAATGCTCAAAACTCATCACTACCTAATGATTTTATATTTCACTGTTACCTATGCCCTTGAGGTTATTTACATCTTTTGTTTTCTGTCTGGTAGAGATATTATATAAGGGTGCCCATCTCTTCCCTGTGTTCAGTGACGTCATGCTAGTAGTCTGAAATTCACCAGAGAGGGACTATTTACACCTCAGAAACCAGCAAACACTGCAACACAGGGCCCCGCCCTTCCCCCGCTCACGGCTGGTTGTTAAATGTTTAGCAGCACATCCATTGGAGAGGAATCTAAGAGTGTCCAGACAGGGTGCAGAGGAAATAAATCTCATGACTTCATTCATTCATCCAACACTGCTTATTAATCACCTACTATGTGCAATGCACATGTAGTTACAATTTCTTCATGGTTGGCTGTAACAGTGAGCTCAGTCAAAGCTGACTGATTGAGCTAATTGGGGCAAAGGTCCAAGCAAACCACAGGAAGTTCCAACTACTGAGCATCTTTCAATAAGTGCATTTTGATGATTTCCAGGTCATGTGCGGCTCCATCTAAGAGCTAACTGTCGAGGGGTCTGGGCAGACCTGCTTCAATAAATAGATAAAGATCATTTAAAAGCAGCCCATTAAACGTTTGCATGCAAATGGACTTGCCAGTCTCCTTGAAAAACAGTTTGTTCTCCTAAGGAGGTTAAATATTTTCAGACTTATTTGTGTTATTAATTTGCCTAGCCAAGTGTGTGGTTGAGGGTGCATTCTTAATAGAGGATGCAAAGACCTGGCAGAATGAGCCTTATCCTTGAAACCTAAATGAGGGAGGTTTTATGAATGCCATCGAAATGACCACAGACTTTGCCTGTTTCCCGAGGAGAATAAATCTCTGCCCCATTCAGATCAGATAGCCCTGGTGTAACCTACAGGATGGGGAATAAAATAGAAAAATGAATAAACTCCAGGCACGCTGCATGCCCCCCACCTAGCACAGTACGCAGCATAGGTGTAACCCACAGGTGAGGCACATAATAGAAAAATGAACAAACCCAGTTGTGTTGCATCCCTAGCATCTAAATAGCACGCGGCACATGGTGAGCGTCCAGTAGATTTTTGTTGAATGAATAAATATTCCCATGCCATAACTCTAACCACAGTTTTGATGAGAAGGGTTCTCTAATAATGGTAGACAGAAAAAAATCATAGAAGAAAAGGAGGGAGAAAGGGGGATTTATAAAAAGAGTTAGACTCTTTTCATATCATATCTCATTTACTCCTTGCAAGGTTTTATTCTCCCCATTTTACAGATGAGATAAACTAAGGTTAATCAGTGCACCCAGTGTCTCACAGGTAGGAAGCACAGAGGGAGGTCAAAATCTGGTCTGTTTCAATTTAAAATCCATGCTCTTTCTATGTATTATGAAATGGTGACAATCTTCCCGGAAATAATCAATATAAAAAGAAAATCTTTCCCCTGCTCCCTAGAAAGTATGACGAATTTCCCTTATTGGAGAAGAGAGAAAATGGAAAACTGAAAACTCACACCAGAAACACAATGGTGGCCTAGCACCCCTTCCTCACTTCCTTTCTTCTGTCGTGGACCACAGAGGAATGGTGTGTGTGTGTGTGTGTGTGTGTGTGTGTGTGTGTGTGTGTGTGTGTGTGTGTGTGTGTGTGTGTGTGTATGTGTGTGTGTGTGTGTGTGTGTGTGTTATTGTTTTCCTTTATTTTCCTGATCATCAACTTTTGCTTCGACAGTGAGTTGGGTGCTAAACTCTACTTACAGCATCTTTGTTCCACAAAACTCTCTGTAAGGGGAGTATTATCGCCTCCATGGCGTGGATGAGAAAATTCAGAAACGGCTGATTTGGCTAAAGTCCACACCAGTAAATGGAATATCCAGGAATCTAGCGCAGGCTTATCTGTCACGAAAGTGTGTTTCCATTAACGGTTTTCTCAAACTCTAGTGTGTGCAGGAATTACTCGGGGACCTCACTAAATACAGATTTTGATTCAGCAGGTCTGGGGGGTGGGGCCTGATGAGCCCCCAGGTGATGCCGAAGTCTCAGGCCACATTTGATGAGAAGGTTCCCAGGTCAACTGCTTAGTCAATTCAGAGCGTATCCCATTGTTTGGGGTGAGCTCTCAGTCCTTCCTCTTGTCTTGGTGAAGTTTCGACTCATCAGCCACAGTGCGGACCTGACAGGACAGGGTAAGCAGCAGTCTGTCCCCCCCCTGGAGCCTGGCCAGCTTCCTCCCCCTTATATCCGTTCCATCTCTGGGCAATAGGACCATTTACCCTGGAGCCACACAACTTCCCGGCTCTCCCCTCTTTGCCCACACACACCAACTACCTCTATAAATGGTCTCTGAGCCTGCAGTCTTGGCCCCTCGAGACTATTGTTCATAAGATAGTCATTGTGAGCTTTTTAAGTGTAAATCTGATGACATCACTCTAGTTCTTAGATTCCTTGGAGAAAGGCGAAGCACCACCCCCCTTGCTCTGCCCCAAATCCTCTACAACCAGAGGACCTTCCTTTCTATCTGCTTGTGGATACTGTGGTTCAGCATAGAATGTAATTAAAAATAAAATGAAAGATTCTTCTGCTAAAGAAAAGCAAGAATCCCCCTGACCAATCCAATCTATGTTTTTGCCTTTTACAGATGAGAAGAACGAGCCCCAGAGAAGCCCAACCCCTTTCCTGAGGAGCCCAGGAAGAAAACTGGGGAGCTGGCACAAATATTAAGACCCTCCTGAAGTTTTCTTTGGTTTTCTCCTTCTCTTTCCATTGCACCACACCCCTCCTCACCAACAACTTCCTATTTTTCATCAGATATTGCTTTCCTAAGATCCACTAAGTGAGTTCCTTTACTGGCTGAGAGCAAAACACTCACGTCTGCTATGCCTTCTCCAAATCTGCCCCCTACAATTCCAAGCACGAGGAAAAGCAGAAAGACGTGCAGACTCTTACATTGGTTTTATAAGCAGCTTGTCGCAGACTAGACTGGTTGCTTGGTCATGAGATCCGAAGCTTGGGGACAGTTAGGGATAAATAAGGAACAGTGACCAAAGCTACCACCTCCCTCCCAAAATTGAAGGAAAGATCTTTAAGGCTTTTATGAGGTACCATGGCCAAGGTAAGCTGACTCTCAGGACATGCTAAAGTGAATGCAGAAGCAGACTGAAGTACTTTGGGCCCTGAGCTGATGGACATTTTCCCCTAAAGTATTATTCTCTTAAAAAACATCAAGAATATTTTATGATGAAGGACATCCTTCCTTTAATCAAAAAGTGCACCCCCAAAGCCCCTGATTACCAAATCTATACAAGCAAACAAGGCTCCCTAAAATTGGTTAATTTCCACATCAGCCCATTGTCCCCAGGACGACATATTCACAGCAGGTTGATAAATATTCCTTGAGTGAATAAGCATGTAATGAAGCCGACTGTTTGCAGGGAAAAGAGGAACTTGGTACATCATTGCTTGCTAAGTTGAACGGTCTTGTTAGATCCAGAGATGGGACAGCTCAGTGTGGGCTAAGAGCAAGGGAAGGTACTCTGCGTGGCCTTTGGGTTGGTGGAGAAGAGAACATTCAGGAGGGTCCCAAGAGAATCAAAGTCTGCAGGTGGGGAGTTGTGTCTCCTTTGCTATATATGGTAGAGGAGAAAGCCAGGAGCCAGTTAAAATCTGAACCAGCAACTCTGTCTAGTGCATCAGCCACAGGAAGGCTTTTGTACGATGTGCAATGTACAGGAGGGTGGTATACGAGGGACCTTTAGTTATGTTCTTAATGTGGATTTGAAAAAGCATACAATGTAGCACATCAGATAACATGACTTCACAGATACTATTGCTTAGGATCAGGCTAAATTTATGGGAGCCAGAATCAGCGAGTTCACTTCAAGAGAAAAATATTAAATCGATACCAGCTTGGACGTGACAAAAATCATGAAGGTGAACAGGAGCGACTGGTAATTGACAAACACTTCGTGAAAGCTAGGTATCAATGGTTGTTATTCATTGTCTCATCAAAGGGCATACTGTGTGTGAAAGTGTTTTGTGGATTTCATTCACTCATTCACAAATGTGAAAATTTATAATTCAGCAAAACAGATTAAATGAAATACTATAGACAATAATGAATAACTTACTTCTCAGACAAGGAAGGAAGGAGACAGTATCTTTATGGACCTGCTAAGAATCAAACAACATGGGAGGCCTGGGGATTCAGATAGAAACAAGATGGGTTTCCTTCTCAAGGAGCCTTCTGTCCAGCAGGAAGGCAGGCAACTATGGACGTAAACTGCGATCCCACGTGAGAAGTATTTTCACGGAGATGTGTACAAAGTACAAGAACGTGTAGGAGCCATCAGAGTAGGGGCAGCTGGCAGAGGTGGTGGGAGATGACTTTAGCACCTTTTGCCAGATGGGGCTATCACCTGCGTTACCTACAAGTCAGGTATTGAAGGAATTCTAGTGTACGAATCCCAAGACACTGCAATCATTAAAAAAGCATAAATGCAAGCTATTACTATTGTATTTAATGCAATGAATGACATCAAACTTTAGTATGCATGAGAAAGACCTGCAGAACTTATTTTAAAATGCACATTTTGGGACTCTCCCTTAATAGGCTCTGATAGTATGCTTGGAATGTTGGGTTAATCTGAAATGTTAATAAAGCCTGGGAGATTCGGATGTGGTAGGTAGATACTCTGAGAGACTAACTTATAGAAGGCAGGAAACTTATTTACTTTGGACAACTCAGTATTGAGCACAATGCCGGCATACAGCAAGCGTTGAATAAATGTTTGGTAAACACACACACACACTAAATTATTAAAATCTAATAACAGATCTGAGCTCCAGAATAATATTTTGTTTTCCAATGGATTTAATTTATAGACTTAAAATTTACACTTGCATCCTTCCAGAAAGTAATGGAGATAGCCCATAATTAAAATTCAGACACACACAAATATAAACAGGATTAATTGCTTTTTAAAAGTTAATTTTTTGGATTGATTAGCCCAGGCTCAGGCTGACGGCTGTTGGGCCTCCCTTTGGGCGGTAGAGACTCTGAGAGTCTGGATGCCCTTGAAAGTGAGGAAACATTCTCCTGCAGTACATTCTGACCTGCCCCCTTCTACTAGTTGGTCTCAATTAATGGGGTCTGAAGCACCAGCTTGTCAATCATCAGGAACATACTGTACCCTCAACAATCAAACTCAAGGCACGCCTTCTCATGTTGCCATTTTCTCTGTCTCTGAAAAGTGTTAAAAGTAGGTTCATTATGGCCAACTGAGCCAAAGGGAACAGGACAATCTTTCTCCAAGTGGCTGGAAAATAAGCCAATCGCTGGTCCATGTGTCACCCAAATACCTCAATTCGGATACTTTTTGAGCTTTCGACAATGCTCTGTCCTAACTTTCCATTCTTCTCATGAGAACCTGCTGCGAGCATGAGCTGCATAACGGTAATTCCATTCACTGGAAGAATGGATGAACGGATGAATGAATGAATGGATGAATGAAGGCATGAAGGCATGGTCAGGTCTCATTATTGTCTACTGTACTTCAAGCATCCAGGCACGGGTACGATGATAAAACAGAGCAGACACGGCCCCTCTCTGGGCTTACAATTTGCAGGAGAAGGCTGCATTAATAACGTATTTATGCTAAAGTTAAGACAGAATAGACCCACCAGTTCGTCCCCTGTTTGCAAATCAGGAAGTGAGGATTCCCAGCAGGGCTTGTTCTGTGTGAGCCCCAGGAGGAAAAAATAAATATACTCTATTGGTAGCAGTAACAGTGAGGAATATTGTGCCCAAATGAAAAGAACTTTTAAAATATCTTCACACCTCTAACAGAGACGGCATAAGATAAATAGAAAAGTAGCCGAGTCCCTCCGTGAATTGAAGCCAGAATTGAAATATGCCAGAGGAAATCAAGCAGTCAATCTAGAAAGATCATAGGAATCATATTCTGGGAGTGAAAGGGAAATGGTGTCTGGGAAGGCAGTTCAGAGCCTCAAGTGTTGCTAAAACTCATCAGTAGCAAGTAGGAACCGGTGCAGTTTAGGACAGAGAAGACAGGGTGGGTGAGCGCACGGGCTTCAGGATGAAGACCTGGGATGACAAGGCAGATCTTTACTTAGCTGTGACGCTAACTGGATGACAGGGGTGTCCGGGGTCTGTTCACACTGCTTTGCAAGAGCCCATTATGTGCACCCCTTCCTGACTCTGATTTCAGTCAGTTTACATTGGTTACTTGAAACTGCCCATGGTGGGAGTACTAACACTATAGGAAGAGGCAGATGCTACAAACCAGCGTTTTTCTTTAAGTTAGTAAATATTTATCAGCACACGACTAGTTACAGAGTCCAAGCTAACAGCCAAAGGGACCTGCATGAAACCAGGAATTGAGAGGCAAAGCTGTACTCAGGTGGTGGTGGCACTGGTTGCCTTGGAAGTGCCGTTTCCCCTATCCTGACATCAGCAAAGGAGATTCAGCTCTCACATGGGGGCCTGGAACAAGCGCTCATGAAGGTGGCTTCCTACCCTGAGTCTGCATCCCTATGCTAGAAATAGCCATGGAGGATTTTTTTTTTTTTTTTTTTTTGCGGTACACGGGCCTCTCACTGTTGTGGCCTCTCCCGTTGCGGAGCACAGGCTCCAGACGCGCAGGCTCAGCAGCCATGGCTCACGGGCCCAGCCGCTCCACGGCATGTGGGACCCTCCCGGACCGGGGCACGAACCCGTGTCCCCTGCATCGGCAGGCGGACTCTCAACCACTGTGCCACCAGGGAAGCCCAAAATGAGTGATTTTTTTTTAAAAATTATTTTATTTATTTATTTTTGGCTGCGTTGGGTTTTTGTTGCTGCGCGCCGGCTTTCTCTAGTTGTGGCAAGCGGGAGCTACTCTTCATTGTGGTGCGCGGGCTTCTCATTGCAGTGGTTTCTCTTGTTGCAGGGCACAGGCTCTAGGGGTGCGGGCTTCAGTATTTGTGGCATGCGGGCTTCAGTATTTGTGGCACGCGGGCTCAGTAGTTGTGGCTCACGGGCTCTAGAGCGCAGGCTCAGTAGTTGAGGCACATGGGCTTAGTTGCTCCGTGGCATGTGGGATCTCCCTGGACCAGGGCTCCAACCCATGTCCCGTGCACTGGCAGGTGGATTCTTAACCACTGCGCCACCAGGGAAGCCTGAGCGGTTTTTTAAATGAGATAAAATACCCCAAAGTGCCCAGCCCAGTGTTTGGCACATTGATGGTATTTAAGAAATGTCAGTTTTCTCCCCTTGATCAAGATGACTGATACTGAAACCTTGGCCTTCCATGTTATTAGAAGGGAACTCCTCTTTTCTGCAACCCCATTATCAGTGGTGTTGTGGGAGACTTTATATTATGGGTAGTAGATTACACTGCCATTCCTATTTATTCATTTGCCCATAAGAAGACTACAAACTCACCTCCCATCGCCCTCTGTCTTGCAGCGTCTTCTGCGTCTCATAAACTGTAGACGTTGCTCAAACTCAGAGAAGGTGAGAAATTAAGAAGCATTACTGAGTTCACGCAGACGTTAACAAAAACAACAAAAAACACAAAACCCAATAAGACTGTGTTTAGTGCCTCCAACAGTGAGTAAGCTGATTTTGCTGAGAACTCCTCTGCTGGTAGAAAATAGTGTTGAAAAAAATCAAAGCTATGGCTATTAGCCACAGGGAGCTTCCATTGACTGCTCATACATTTGTTAAGTAAGACCAAGGCAGTTTTGGCTCTGGGGAAACTTTTTTGATTTACACAAATCAAGTTCATGTGATTTCTCAACTAGTGGGCTTTTTTCCCCAAGAACTCAAACTATTCAGGCCTCAAAGTGACAAATGAATAATTTTTTTGAGGAATATATAGAGAGAGCCACCCTATTACACTGAATAATTCACTTATGCACCCATCTGTTCACTCATTTATTAAAGAAAATGTTTATTGAGCACCTGTTATGTGTGTGGTATAGAATTAGCCACAGAAGATACGTAATTGCAAAAGAAACAGTCTTTTCTTTCAAGGAGCTCACAATCTAGTACCTGTGTCAGAGAGCTATTGTGAATTTTAAATTAATTACTTCATGGAAACACTTAGGAAAATGCCTAGAACATGGTGAACACTCAAAAAGCGTAGCTCTTATTTTTATTGTTATCTGACAGAGAGACAAGAAAACATACTTTCAGTCCACTGTGGTCGAAGTTGAGGGTAAGGGTAACCTTGGGGTCGTAGTGCGGAGAGGTACCGACCCCAGCCTAAGAATGTCTGGAAGTGTCCTTCCACAGATAGCCCGTCAGCTGACTCTTAAAAGGAAAGAAAAAGAGGCAGACAGAGAAGACTGGAAAGGAGTTCTGTGAGATGAAACCAGAGAGATGGAGGCCAAATCCTAACCAGCTTGACATATTGTGTTAGGGAGTTGCGTTTATCTTGCAGATAACAGGGCACCATCGAAGGTGAAGCCATCCAGAACATACCACCGTGGCATTCAAAATTATTTCGAGCTGAAGTCATTTGAGAATCGAAAGATGCAGAAAAGGGCCTTGTCTGAACTCCCCACCCCCATCTGCCTAAAAGCAGAGCCTTCCAAGAGAATTCAGCTGCCATAAAGTCCTCCCTTCCAAGGGAGGCTTCCTGTACAGGGGGAAGATTGATTCCTATCACCAGAGACTAGAAGTCAGTATTGGGATGAGAAACTGCATAAACATTGTCACAAAACTATCATAACTTGCACAGACTCTCCTAAGGCCCATTTTTCTTTCCCCAAAGTCATTCCTTTTTTTATAAGTGCCCTCTCTCCCCTCATCCTTCTCCTATTAACTTGGTATATAAGCCCCCAATTTTTAAAATAAATAAATAAATAAATTAATTAATTAATTTTTGGCTGTGTTGGGTCTTCCTTGCTGCCCACAGGCTTTCTCTCGTTGGGGCGAGCGGGGGCTACTCTTCGTTGTGGGGCGCAGGCTTCTCATTGTGGTGGCTTCTCTTGTTGCGGAGCATGGGCTCTAGGCGCGCGGGCTTCAGTAGTTGTGGCACATGGGCTTCAGCAGTTGTGGCTCCCGGGCTCTAGAACGCAGGCTCAGTAGCTGTGGCGCACGGGCTTAGTTGCTAAGCGGCATGTGGGATCTTCCCAGACCAGGGCTCGAACCTGTGTCCCCTGCATTGGCAGGCGGATTCTTGACCGTTGTGCCATCAGGGAAGTCAAGCCCCAAATTTTAATCACTTCTTTGAACCATGTTTTCTGCACGCTCCTGCATACATATGTGAATGAAGTTTGTCTTTCCTCCTGTTAATCTGTCATTTGTCAGTTTAATTTGCAGGTCCTAAGAACAGAACCTGAAAGGACAGAGGAAGAGTTTTTCCTCCCCCCGACAAAGGATTTTAAATGCAATCATGATCACATTTGTGTTTCACAAAGATCTTTCTTGATGTGGGGTGAAGAATGGCACGAAAGTGGCTCCTGGTGCAGCTTTCCCCAGGAGATTACTGATGAGCGACTCAACCAAGCCAGTGGCAACAGACAGCAGGAGGAAGAGGCCGACTCAAAACACATTGAAGTCTTAAAGTTAAATCGACTTCAGAACTTCAGTAAAAAGGATGGAGGATAGCACAAGTAAGATGGCATTGCTCTTTGCTGCTGAGTTTTGGGTACAGAAGAAACTCTGGAAGAAAGCTATTGAGATTAATTTTGAAGATTGTGCCCGAGGTGCCTGTGGGGCAGCTTCCAGGTGGTGATGGCTAGTCAGCAAACACAGGCTGGAATTTCTAAGACAGTTTGATTTAGAGCTAGAAATTTGAGAGTCGTGAGCTAGCAGGTGGTCCGTTAAACCATGGGAACAGATAGGATTGAACAGAGCGTTCGAGAAGAGCAGAGGGTGTGGAGTGGGTCATTCCTAGACCTTCCAAGAGGCACATTCTTGTCACTAAATATACTGAACAAGGAAGCAAATGCAGCATCGCCCCAGGACGAAACACGGCAGGGCAGAGAGCAGCCCCAGGCTGAATGCATTAAGGCTAAGGATATGCCACCATCTCTTACACGGAGACTTGCCGGGGAGGGGGCTTGGTAAATATCTCAACCCACATAATTGGCATCTTTCACAGAACACTCTAGCGCAGAAAAGCTGCTGGCTCTGGGAAGGGCACGATGGGGTCCGACGGCTCACCTTCCACCTGAGAAACCAATTTTGTCAATAACATGTTTGCTCCTCTGCTTCAGGGCCACGCTGGGTCCACCTCGCCTGTTTCCAGGTGACAGGACCAAACGCCCCTCCCAGTTTCTCCCGAAGGCTGCCTCCCTAGAGTGGTATGGGGTGAGGCCCAATGAGCATTCGAACTGGCACCTTCCCAGGGCTCCCAGCAGAACGGACCCCTGGAGGCTGCAAAGTCCTCATCTGCACACTGGCAGCTGCCTCTTCAGTTTCCCAAGCCAGGATAAAAACAGCTCCCTACCTTCCAAGATGAAGCCTCCGCTAGAGAAAAGAGAAATCACACCCACGCACTCAGTCGAAATTCATCTTCCAATTTCTCAGCCTGTCACTGCTGAGAAAGACACAGCTACTGCTGCCACCACAGGCAGAAGAGGAAACCGCTCCCCCGCCCTGACACACACACACACACACACACACACACACAGCACAACAACCCTCCGACCTCTCTCCAGATTCAGTCACAGGAGAGTTTCTTACAATGCGTCTTCCTGCCACTCAGGGAGGTCCCTGTGACAGTATTTTGAAACTCTCTACAGAAAGCAGAGAGGTGAGAACTGATCCCAAGCCACAGGTGCCAGAGCAACGGGAAGACATGATTCCTGAAAGTCATGGCCACACTAGTTTTTGGGCAAGAAAGCACTATATTTTATTGGTGCTTTCCAAACCTGTTTTTCTTTTTTACCATTATGCTGTGGCCCTATATACAATATTAGGTTATATAGCTTCAACCCTCCCCTCCCCCTCCTCCAGAATTACATCCACTTCTCACCAAGAACCCTTGTTTAGTATTATGGGTTGAATCCTGTCCCCCTCCAAAGGATATGCTGAGGTCCCAACCGTCACTTCCTCAATATGTGACCTTATTTGGAAAGAGGGTCTTCCTAGAGATAAAGTTAAAATGAGGTCATTAGGGTGGGCCCTCATCCAATATGACTGGTTTCCTTATAAGAAGGGAAAATTTGGACACAGACAGACATGCCCAGAGGGAAGAAGATGTGAAGACACACAGGGAGCAGATGGCATGGGACCGGAGTGCTGTATCTACAAGCCAAGGAAGGAACGCCAAGAACTGCCAGTAAACCCCAGGAGCTAGAAGAGGCATGAAGGATTCTTCCCTAGAGCCTTCAGAGAGAGGCTGTGGACACCTTGATTTTGGACCTCTGGTCTGCAGAACTGTGAGGGAACAAATATCTGTTGTTTTACACGCAGTGCACGGGGCTTTGCTACGGCAGCCCTGGGAAGCTCATGCACTTAGATATGCGGGCCTCTTTGCAGATGCTTTCAAGGCTTTCCTTTGACTTGTGATGTCCACCGCAATTCTCTGCCCTGTTCCAGGCCACATTTGTGTTCTGCATGATGGCTCCGAGGCATCTCCTCTTTTAAGATGAGGGTTTTTTTTTTTTTTTTAAATCCTATGTACAGCCTAGTTAGCTTTTTTTAAAATAAATAAATTTATTTATTTTTGGCTGTGTTGGGTCTTCGTTTCTGTGCGAGGGCCTTCTCCAGTTGCAGCGAGCGGGGGCCACTCTTCATCGCGGTGCGCGGGCCTCTCACTGTCGCTGCCTCTCCTGTTGCGGAGCACAGGCTCCAGACGTGCAGGCTCAGTAGTTGTGACACACAGGCTTAGTTGCTCCGCGGCATGTGAGATCTTCCCAGACCAGGGCTCGAACCCGTGTCCCCTGCATTGGCAGGCAGATTCCCAACCACTGTGCCACCAGGGAAGCCCGGCACAATGGTCTTTTGGGTCCCTCCCCTAGTCCCCAGCAGTCGTGATCCAGAGGGTCGCACAACAGTTCTAATTTTGAATATTTTCAGAAAGGAAATTTGTACTGACTGGGCTCCCATAACATATAAAACAAGGTGCTCAACACTCTGGATGTCCCATTCCTCACAACCCCCCTGTGGGAAATAGCGACAACCATTCCAGTAATTTCCAGCAGAGGTGACTGAACTTCAGAGACTAGGAAGTTGATGAAGGTCATCTAACTAGGGCCATGGTAGGCTGTGGACTTAAATCATAGGCAAATGACTCCTTAGCACAGGCTCATCCCTCCGAACCACAGGAAAACCTACCCTTTTTCTTGTCCAAGTCTGTATTCCTGTTTCTGCACATGTGGTCAAGCTACCTGGAGCATTCCCATAACCCCAGAGCGTCTCAGGAGTTAATGTGCACACGAATCCCCAGGGATTTTGTCAAATAGCACATTCTGATTCAGTAGGTTTTGGGTGGGGCTGAAGCAGGAGATAGATGGGCCCCAGGGTAAGCAGCTGGAGTTCATTCCTTGTGGACAGAAACTCCAAAACATCAATAGCAGGACTATCGAGAGAGGAGGCTGTCCCTGCCCAGATGAGAGATAAAAGACCACATGTTCCTCCTTCTTGAAGTCAAGGAGACCTTCCTGACTACACATGTGCAGAAAAGTTCCTTGGATGTCAAAAAGGGAGTGGGCGTCACCCCACAGTAAGTGACGTCAACTATCCGTAGGCCTCTTCGCTAGAATCCACCTTGGCTGAGAGATGCGCACGCACACATGGGAGGTTCCTGAGATAAACCCAATACGGACTCAGAACCAGGCGAAGCGAGATGACTGGCCAAAGGAAATGGGGAAGGAATGCCCCATAAAAGTGATTCAAACTACATGAGGGCATGACTCTCTCCTCCCGTGTGTCTATCCATAGGTACCCTTTTCCTCCTAATAAACACCTTATTTGTTTCACTACTTTCCGTCTCTATGTGGAAATTCATTTCTACACAGCTGACTGGCCAGGGCATTGTCACTGGCCACTGGCCCCTGGTGGTCTAGTGGTTAGGGCTCAGCTCTCTCACCGTTGAGGCCTGACTTCAGTCTCTGTCTGCGAATCGAAACTCCGCTTCAAGCCACTGCCGGCCGAGGCCACCCGAGATCAGGCCCTGGGAGACTGCCTTTCAAATATTTACTGAGAGCCTACTGTGTACCAGGCACAAGGCTAAGTGCTTGGAATACATCAGTGAAGAAAACCAACCAATGTCTCTGTCCTCTTGCAGGGGGTGGCGTGGGGACACTGTTACTTGTCAAGGGCTGTGGCCTCCTGTGATGACCCGGCATCGAGGTAGGTATTGGTTGCCTGGTTGGAGGAAAGTCTGCTTTGTTTTCTGGGATCGGCACACAGGGGATGTGAGCATGGTAAAGGATGGAGATGACTGGAATTTACAATCATGAGGTGTGGCTACAGGTTCCCGTCGCTCAATCTGTGTGTCAACATTCAGACAGCCCGCCTGCAGCGTTTCCCACCCCACCTGGATATGGTGCCTTAGACTCAAAATGCAAAATTTCCTTTAGACTTAAGTCATATCCAGGGTCATAAAACAAGTGAAAGAGTCCATATCAAATGTCAGTCTGGGGGCTTCCCTGGTGGCGCAGTGGTTGGGAGTCCGCCTGCCGATGCAGGGGACGCAGGTTCATGCCCCAGTCCGGGAGGATCCCACGTACCACGGAGCGGCTGGGCCCGTGAGCCATGGCCGCTGGGCCTGCGCGTCCAGAGCCTGTGCTCCGCAGCAGGAGAGGCCACAGCAGTGAGAGGCCCGCGTACCGCCAAAAAAAAAAAAAAAAAAAAAAAAAAGTCAGTCTGAGGGCCTCAAAGGCCAAGATTTGAAGGGAAATGGGAGATGAGAAAGCTAGCATATATTTGATTATCTACTTCGTGTCAACGATTATTCTTTGTGTTATGATATCGGACCTTTATTCACAACACCTAAGGTATTATTTTCTCAACATAGAAAGTGAAGCTCAGAATGTTTAAATGACTTGGCTAAGATCAGGAACTGCCATGTTATCTTCTATAATCGATTATAACTGGCCATCTACAGGGTCCAGTGCCATCAGCTGAGCCTGTCTTAAATGTCACATTTCACTGGAAGCCATTGTAAGGGTCGCCCATGGCACTGGCGCATCACAGCCCTGGGCGTGGTCTTCCAGCTTTTGCCATCTGTCAGTTTCAGTGTTACTATCCAAGGCTTCCTGGAGAACTAACAATCTCCCTCCAGCCTCCTCCTTCCTGAAATTACTTTGAGTCTCATTTTGCCATGCCCTACAGCATCAGCTTCCTAAATCAGTGGCTCTCATGAAATGTGCTTTAATTCTCCAAGCAATAACCTTGGAGGTACTCACAGAGGTGTTAAATTCCCTCAGTCTCCCCCAAGGCGTTTATTTATTCATGCGTTAGAATGTCGTTGATTATATCTTCTTGGATTTAGCAGCTTGCCAAGAGCAGGGTGTGTTTGCAGGAGTTCACGGAATCAAACTAAGTAGCAGGGAGGGCTGGCCCAGGTCACGGAGCCGGTCACAGGGCAGCCTTAGTTCTTCCAGCATTTCCAAAGTCTCCCCCCATTTCACGGCTGGACTTAGTGACAGAGGAGCAGCAGATCCTCCAAATAAAATGATTTAAGAGGCCCAGGGCTTTCTTCGTAATACGTCAGTCCCCTAATAAATAAGGTTCTGCCAAGGCTTTCCATCCATCCATTAATTCGTCGCTAGGTAAGCTCCCTAGCCTGACCCTTAAAGTACTTCATGACTTTGCTTCTGTGTTTCCCTCCAGTCTTTTCTTGCCTTGCCCCATTGCTGTGGAGGTAGCTTCCTCAGCACCCCTTTCATACAAATTCCCCCCTTTCTTCCCCATTCATTCAGTAGAAGCTTCCAAGTGAGGACTATATGACCCCATGTAATAGGCTGATCGGGCTGGGGGTGGGTCCCTAACCCAAGCTGGGCCAATGGAGTCTTTCCCTGAGAATTTAGTCTTGGGGCATGAGAGATGCTGTCATTCTCTTTCTGGGAGCATGGGGTATGACATGTATTTTGGGAAGCTCTTGGCAATCATGTTGCCCAAAGAGTCCAGGGGAGAAGGGGGAATGTAGGGAAAGAGAGAAAGAAAAGGTGTTTAAGAGAAAGGAGAGAAGGAGGGTTAGTTCTCGTAATACCTTAGAGAGCTCAGTAATCCAGGAGACACCCTGGTTTTGTTTCGTTTTCAGTTTTTGTTTTAATAATAAATTCTCTTTATTTCTTAGGTAGCTTTGAGTTTCTGCTTTTGCAATCAAGAAAACCTGACTTTTAAAGCACAGGTCGCCAACAGTTTCCCCCAACTTTTGATTTCCCACACTTTTCATCCGATTGTATGCCTCCAGGCCTGTATTCATGCTGCCCCCTGACCCTCCTCCACTGGACCAAGCCTCTTCCTACTCTGTGAAGCCCCTGCCTGTTGCCCAGCATGGGCCATGGAAGGTGGTGCTGTGAGCGGCTTAAGTGCACAAAGATGGGGCCAGGCAGACCCTGAGTTGGAATCCTGCTCTGACTAAGGGCGAACCTTGGGCCAGTGACATGACTAAAGTAAATATTCCTAACTTTCGTCAGCTTCAAACAGAGATTAAAATACTAGTTCCTGTCTTGCAAAGTTTGGTGTGAAGAGCAACTGAGATCACGTGTACTCAGCACTGACACAGAGAGTCCTCGGTAGATGTCAGCTATGCCATCATGTCATCATCATCACGTTGTCATCATCAACATCATCACGATCTCATCATCATCGCTATCACTAGTATCCACTCCCCGTTGTGTCATCTGACTCAATGTACTTTGTAACGTTATTGTGAGTGTGTTACTTTTCCACTGCTGTGTGACTACCACAAACTTAGTGGCTTAAATGAGACCCACCTACTAGCTCACAGATCTCTGGGTCAGAAGCATCTCTGCTCAGGGCATCACAAGGCTGAAGTCCAGGTGTTGGCTAGCTGCATTCCCACCTGGATCTTGGGGTCCTCTTCCGAGGCCATTCAGGTTGTTGGCAGAATTCAGCTCCTGTGGTTGTATGACTGAAGTCTCTGATCCCTTGCTGGCTGGCAGCCAGGAGCCATTCTCAGCTTTCAGGGGCCACCCACACTCCTTGCTGCGTGCCCCCCTTCATCTTCAAAGCCAGCAATGGAGAATCTCACTTGTGCTGCATCCTTCCCAGGCTTCAAATCTCCGTTTTTCTCTGATCTTTGTTTCCAGGTTTAAAGGGCTCATATGATGAGGTCAAGCCCGCCCAGATAATCTTCCTTTCTTAAAGTCAAGTGTGCCAGATGAGATAACCCAAACCATCATATCCACAGTCCCTGGAATTAGGCAGGGGCCAGGGAATGGTGGGGGCCACCTTGGAACTCCACCTGCCATCACGGGCTTAGACAGAGACGATGTGAATAAACCTCGTCTTGTGCGCTACTTGGCACAGAGCAGGCGCTCACCCAGTGGTTATTTTCTTGTTTTCATTATCAGTGTTAATCGCAGTCGTGTTCTCAGTCAGGCTTCTGTTTTCTCAGTGTCAACTCTGCTTCCTCTCTCTCTTAAGTTACAAGAAAAGGCACTTGAATCTCTGCAAGCATCAAAGATTTATGGGTTCTTTTGTATGTTTGGATTGAATAACCTGATGGAGGTCACAGTTAAGCTGGAACCATTTGGGAAACAGAGGTCCCATTGGAAAGATTTTCAAAATGTTCACTCTCAGGCAGAATCAAGTATTTTTCCAGGTGAAAAGAGTTTGCCCTTTGCAACTGTGATTCTGTAACTGGGCTCGGAAAACTCTTCCCAGTAGTAGTGGAGTTAAGGAAGAGCTTGGAGATAATCCCACATTCTTCCTAGTTTGGCCACATTAGTGTAGGCGGCAGCACGGAGGAGAATCGGGCTTTTCCGATGGGTTCATCCAGAGGAGAATCTCATTCATCCACTGCTTCCTGCCAGGCCTTGTGCTGGGCCACAGAGATACAGCTGGAAGGAGCCCAGCATGGACCCCACTGAGCAGAGCACCTGCCAAGAGGGGAGGCTGACAATGACACACAGACCCACACATCAGAGGATTTCGGACAAGGGTAAGTGTCATCAAGAAATGAACAGGGTGGAGCCACTGGAAGTGGCTTAGGAAGGTGCTAACTCAGTGGGGGCAGGAGGAAAGCCAAACCAGGGAATGGCATTTTGGCTGAGATCCAAGTGATGCGAAGGAACCGGCCCTACGGAACCCAGCAGAGCATTGCAGGCAGGTGTCACGATGGTGCAATCATCACCACTAGGTCCGATTTACTTTTTAAAATGATGGTTCTGGCCATTGTGTGGAGAATGGACTGTGTGGCATGAGACAAGGAAGCTCCTGCAGTGGTCCAGGAAGAACTGGATGGTGGCTGGACCAGGGCAGCAGTGGTGATGGAGAAAAACAGATGGTCCTGAGGCTTTCTGTTTTCCAAATCGGGACACCTGATGTGGTGACAGGAGCACAAACTGTGAGGCTGGACAACCTAGCTTTGGATCTGCCACTTTCTACCTGCCCTAAGCATGGGCAAATCACTTAATTGAGCTGAGCCTCAGTTTCCCAATCTGAAAAATGGGAACATGAATAACCACCTCATGTGTTTGCTCTGGAAACCAAACAAGATAAAACACACATACATCCTATCACCATGCCCGGGAGGTAGTGTGTTCCATAAGTATCAGTTTTCTTCTGTTTTGAGATCTCTCTGTCCCACACTCAAAAGGCAGCCCCACCTTAAGGTCGGGTCTCAAGAACTCTGTTCAGGCATTCCCCTGTCATTACACAGAGTTAATTTCCCAAACTTGGAATGGAAGAACTGTGGGGCTTTCACCCACCAAGGGAAAACCGTTTTTCATGGAGATGGGAGAATTGTCACAATCTGAAATCCCCTGCCACCAAGCCGTGTAGTCTTGGGCAAATCACAACTCTTCTGAGACTCAGTTTCCCCATTTACAAAGGGAGTCATCTCCTCTGTCAGCGTTAAGCTGTGTATGCCTGGCGGGGGGGCGCTAAAGGTGACAGTCCGTATTTATAGTGTCACCACATATCCTGGTTTGTCCAGATCTGTTCTGGTTTACTCTTGCTGTGCCAGCATAATTATTAATAGCTCTGCCTTTCACTGTCAGAAGTGGTCTGGTTTGAACAACAAATTATTTGGTCATTCAATTTATTCACTTCATTACTTTTCCCGCAGGTCAAGTTAGACCTTTTCCTTTATTGCTTCAGCTGAAATATTGAAAGTGCCGGGTTCTGACAACTGAAGAGCAATTTTGAATGTTGGGTGTTTTTTTAAATTATTAAAGGAATCTTTGCCTGCTTTTCTGCCTTTAGAATCTAGTCAGCATAAGACACAATTGCCTTGCCTTTGTGTAAGTATCTAATTTATGTTATATATCCATATTAAGTTTCTGTAAATTAGTAAAAAGGGCAAACATTTTTTCTATGTCCTCAGGCTGCAACGGAGGGCAATGGGGAGGGTGGGGGGCAGCTGTGTAGCTCGGTATCTCTCTTCAGCAGTGAAGAAGAGTGATGTATTCGTGTGTGAGATGAATGCAAGAAAGCAGGATGGAGGTCTCTGCTTTTTCCTCCCATCAAGAGCCTAAGCGGGGAAGCCAAAATTCCAGGGATGCTTTCAGAGTAGGGTGTCCAGGTGATTCAGTAGCTCGGGTTTTATGCTTATGTTGAACCTGCAGCTTAGAGATAACCCAGAATGTATCCTAAAGGCACTGGGCCCCCCACACGCCCTAGCAGAATATCGAGGTCGAGGCAATTCTCAGGTAAACCTAGGATTTAGCATTTTCTATTCCGGCGTCTGAGTAGAAATAATTTCATGAAATGGACTCACGGAATCTGGATTAGACAGCAAGGGAAAATGAAAACAGGGAAGAAGATTTGCTACTGACAGAATTCAAATCAAGTCATGGAATATGCTTCTGGTTGGTGTTTGGCTGGAAATGATTTTGAAAACATGAGTTTTCAATGTCTGATGTAGCTTTGCTTCTCACTTTTGAAGAGACTACCGCTATCTCAGCTGGTGTCATGAGTGTGTTCCCTCCTGGATAAGGGTAGCATTGCTTGGGAACACTCTGGGTCACCCATAAGACTGGCTTAAAGGAGGACATTTTATTTTTCTCACACAGCAAGATATGTGAGGCAAGCACCTGCTGACATCTGTTCAACAGCTCAGCAATGCCACAGCCTATGTCTCAATGACTGTCTTGGCTTTCCCCTCGTCTTGGTTGTCTCATCATCATAACACACAGCATCTACAGGTATTAAACCCATGTACAGGACAGAAGGAAGACACGGGAAGCCTTTTATAAGGAAAAGCCAAAAGCCTTCCTGCCACACCTCAGTGGCCAGAACTATGTCACATGACCACCCAATCTACAGGGATGCTGATGGAGTTAGTGTCTGGGGCTGTTCTTGATGAACTGGGTGTCCGTTAGGAATGAAGAGAAGAAAGAAGAAAGACTAGTGGTTGACTAAGAACACCTGCCACAGGGGTACATTTCAGTGATGGTATTGTTTACTTGAGGGCTGTATTTTCGAAGCTGGGGATGTAAACAAGTCTTGACCAAGGGCTTGCTCTGTGCCCACGGTGCCCATTTGTTGAACAAATGAAAGAATAAATGAATCAGTTAATAAGAGTCTATGATGTGCCAGACACTGTATTAGGGCTTTTCCATATTTTAAGTCCTGTAGCTCTCACAACAACCCTACAAAGCTGCTATAATAATTCTAACTGTTTCATGGATGAGAAAATAAACTTAGTAACATTAAATAAGTTGCTCAAGGTTACGGCTGGAAAACTGCCAGGACTCACATCACTGCGTTTATCTGCTTCTAAGCACAATGTAAAGTTCTTCTTACTTTATAAAGATATTATGCAACAATAGTATCTTAAATAATCATTCTGTGATTACAGTTATTGTTATCCATCACCTCCCTTTATCTTTAGAAAAACACTGAGTGGTAGAAGGGAAAAGGATTAGTTCCATTTTTCACAGAAGTGGAAACTGAGGAGGGAATTGAACTAACTTACTCAGGACTATAGTAAGCATTATACAGTCAAGGGCATCTGGAGAGATCAAGGATATTTTAATTTGCTTAGAATTTATTCCTCTTTGCACAACCACTTACAGCAGCACCACATTTCTTACGAGGCAGGAAGAAAGCCCAGCTCATTTTTTTTCATGCATTAGTGGAAAAGAAATATCTATCTGAGTCATGCAGAACGGCAAATACCTCATATGTGGGTACAGCAGAGTTGCTGACCTGAGAGGTGGTTAATGCACCTGCTTGCTCCTGTCTAATAACGTTTTACTAGTCAATCAACAGACATTTATTGAATAAGACACTGTGCAAGGAATTAAGGGGTGAGGTGGGTGGAAGGCAGTCCCACCCTGTGTAGGAACTGGGCGGGGCACGGACATCCATGGACCATCTATGATGTCTTGGCAACTTGCATACCCTGTCTCATCTGACCACGAGAACAACCTCATGATACAGGCCCTGTTTATGCTTAGAGATGTCAAGACACCTACCGAAAGCCACACAGTTGGTAAGTAGAAGACTTGGGATTTGAAACTAGAACACTCTGATTTCAGAGCTGCAAGTTTACCTTCTGTACTACACCACTTTCAACAGCATAGCAGCTGGTTTTATAATGATCTATTGCTTTGTTGGTTTTCTTGACTAAATAGATGATAGATATACTAAAACGTAGATTCCATACCTTTTTCATTCACCACCGGATCTCCAGCACCTAGGACAGCGCCAAGCACACAGTATGTATAATACAAAATAAATATTTATTGAATGAATGAATAATTGAGTTATTTTTTGTTTTAGAATCCCAAGGGCTTATCATAACTTCTGACATTGTATTTTATGGGGAACAAAACAGAGTTTGTATTAATTTATGGGCACTTTGTTTACTCAAATCCTGTGGAGTAGACCTCACTTTCCTAGTTTTATAGATGAGAACATAAATCTCAGAGAGAGTAGGCACTTGCTTTGGGACAAACGACTCTTTGGAAGAGAGGCTGGGATGCCACCTCCTTTCTACCATGATGTTCTACATAAGGAAGTGGGGGCAGTCTGAATATTTCTGAGGAGGAATAAGACAATAGAATTCCTAGAAGGAACTGTGGCAGTAGGGCATAAAAGGTATCAGGATGGGAAGATACCAGGCAGGAGAAAGAGAAGAGCATCTGATTAATGTCAGTTCCATTCTGACAATGGGCCACGAGGCTTAACTTTCATGATATGGAGCCCATTCTACAGATTAACAACCTGAGGCTCAGGAAGGTTAAGTGACTTGCGAAAACTTACAAAGCTAGTATGTGATAGAGCCAGGATCTGAATCCCCACATGTTGGATATGATACAACCTCACGAGTCTTATAAGTTTCTAGTCTCACAATGGCAGTCTCGAAAGGAGAAAAAATAATGTGATCTGGAATTGTTCCCAAAGGCTTCCTGGAGGAGGTAACAGGTGACTTTGGTTTGGAAAGTGAGGTAGGGAAGGAATTCCTGGCAAAGGTTTGGAGGCCAAAAAGGAAACACATATAGGGTTCTGAGGGGTTTCAGCCTGAAAGAAGCAGAATAAAAAGCAGTAACTAAAAAGTGATTTTTTTAACCCATTTATGAAAATTGTGTCAAAAGCCTCATCAAGTAAGACCAAGAGCTGCTTCATGGAAAGAGCCATAGCTCTGGAGCCAGAGATTTGGTGTCAGAGTCTGATTCCCAGCTTAATAGCTGTGTGTCCCTGGGTAAATTACCTAACCTGCCTGAGCCTCAATTTCACAGCAAGATAAAGTTACTAATGGTGCAATGTACACACTAAGTGCTCAATAATGGTTCATTTCCCTTTATCCCTTCCCTTCACGGCTGAACCTTTAAGGGTAGAAATATCCATCATCTTTCCTTGTATCCAGATTCCAAGCTCTTAGGAAAATATGTTGGTTTCACAATCCAGGTATCATCATTATTGTGCTGTGCACGTGTGCTCATCCTTCACTGAAAACCTGAGGAAGATCAGTGGCAAAAAGCATCAACTGAGCCTTCAAATGCCAGCTGACAGGAGGAAAACTACAGCCTAGTAGAGCAAGGGGGTGTCCTGGATGTTACTGTGCTGATTCAAACACGGATGAGCAACTGATGAGGGACCGAGGTTCTTGGTCTCCCTCCAACCTCTAGAGTCTCAAAACTGAACAGGACCAGAGATAGCAGATAGTGCAAGGTTCTGAAACCTCAGTGATTACTTTTCCATATTTAATCACCACCTGTACCATCAATTACTTCTTTTTCTTGAGCTTGATTTTTTCACATAAAAGACATTTTCATAGTTATTTTGAAGAAGGAAAGTATGTTATTACCTGCAATAATTAGAAGGAAACTGTACAACTAAGTACAATGACAAAAAAAAGACTGTGACTAAATTAGAGCCAGATTCTGTTGCCTGGCTAACGTTTTGAGCCCAGGGCTTGCTCTTTTTTTTTGTTGTTTAAGAAAAGAAAGACCGGAAGAGGAAGGAAGGAAGGAGGGAAGGAAGAAAGAAAAAAAGGGAGGCAGTAAAGGTAACTATTAAGGGATAGAGAGGTGTTGAAAATATACTTTCAACAAAATGAGAATTCCTCCTTTTAACCAGAAAGATTGAAAAGAATAAAAAGGGAAAAACTTAACTATGTGATTCAATGTTATCTAGGGTCCTATTTCTTCATTTACTTTTTAAAACATCTGATAGAAAGAAACCGCATTGGGGAAAACACAGATCCAGCCCCTCACCATGCACGTGAGAGACTGAGGTCTCCTGAGCATCCTGAATTTGAATCACTGTACAGAACCCAGCCCGACATCCCCTCTGCTCCCTTCCTCTGCCTGCACAGAAGCCAGGATACGGTGCTTCTCTCATTTCGGCCTGTGTCATCCCATAATCATTTGTTGGCAACTCTGGAGCCTGAAGGTAAAAGTTTTTCATTATTTATAGAAGCCTGGCTTTTATTATAAGAGTAACATAATCACAGCACCAAACTTAACCAATGAAAAGATGAAAAAGCTACTCACTACTACCCTATCACTTTGGTATCTCTTTGGTTAGCATTTCTTTTATGCATTCATTTACATAATGGCAATCACAATATGCATACCTCCCCCTGAATGGTCACAATATGCATACTCCCCCCGAATGGTCCCTCCCCACCCTGAATGGTCTTATCCCCTGAGGGATGTAAACTGTCACCTCAAGCTATATAATTGGTGTCTGACCATATCAAAAGCCTTGGAAGGGACTTCCCTGGTGGGGCAGTGGTTAAGAATCCACCTGCCAATGCAGGGAACACGGGTTCAAGCCCTGGTCTGGGAAGATCCCACATGCTGCGGAGCAACTAAGCCCGTGCACCACAACTACTGAGCCTGCGCTCTAAAGCCTGTGAGCCACAACTACTGAGCCTACGTGCCACAGCTACTGAAGCTCACGTGCCTAGAGCCTGTGCTCTGCAACAAAAGAAGGCACTGCAATAAGAAGCCCATGCATCACAACGAAGAGTAGCCCCGCTCGCCGCAACTAGAGAAAGCCCGTGTGCAGCAATGAAGACCCAACACAGCCAAAAATAAATAATAAATAAATAAATAAATTTAATTAAAAAATCAAAAACAAAACAAACAAACAAAAGCCTTGGGAAAGAAGTGTTTCCTCTGTGATTAATTTCAAGTCCTCTATCCTTCAGTTTCCTCACTTGCAAAATGAGGGTAATTCTAGCGTATTTACTCACAGGGCAGTTGTGAGAATTCAATGAGATGATACACGTAAAACACTTAAGAACTTGCTTGTTGAAAGAGCTACATATAAGTTTCTCCCGTATTATTCTTACTCAGTTTACCTTATCTGGGACAAAGCTGGAACTGGCCAGGCCTCAGTAGGTCTCTGCAAGGACCTAGGATTAACTTCTGCAAGTTGGGATGAATTCAGTTCCTGCTCAAAGAACTCCAGCACTTTCTTCCACTGTGTTGCTCATCTAGGCACCCCTGGCCCTTCAGGATCTAATCTGTGCCCAGCTTTCTTATGCCACCTCCTGCAGTTTGCTGTTTGCAAGTGTTTTGTTTCATCATTCTGGAAAACTCCTATTCATTCATCAAAGCCCTATTCTGATGTGCTCTCCTATAGGAAAACTTCCCTGAAATTCTCTCTTAAAAGGAGGGAATTATGAGCATTATGTCTGCAGCCTATACCTGCATTTAAGGTTGTGTTTAGCAACTGGCCTCTAAATATATATGCTATATGAACATTGACTGCTTAAAACAGTCGCAGATAAGGTTAAAAACTTCTGGAGTTTTTAACCACCCCTCTCAAGCCCACCAAGAAAATAACTTAGTTGCTTCCACTACTGGTCTTCTAAGTTAATCATCAAAGTGACATAGCTTTATATGTCTCTTACATACCTGTATTATACTTGGTGTGTTATTTTCCTACTCAGCACGTCTCGGATATTCAAGCATATTAGGACACATTACCTCATCCTTCCTAACTACTGTCTAGTATTACCCGGTATAAGCCTGTCGCTATTTAGCTTTTCCCCAACATACACGGCGCTGCATCCTTGAACTTACTTTCCCAGGCACCTAACGCTGCTTGCTTGCTGGTAGCCTGTGAGCTTCTTGAGAATAGGGTCTAAGTTTTATTTATCTCAGTAGTCATTTAACTTAGCAGAGTATCTGTCATGTACAAAATGCTCGTGAGTAGTAGATGAATGAAGGAAGGAAGGAATGAACAAATGAATGAATGAAGAGAAACTCAAAGGATCCCTCCAGAATGCAGACACAGAAACAAGAAGAATCTCTTCACCTTTCCTTCCCAATCTGCTGACCCTGAGGATTCAGAACCTGGGCAGTTTTCTACATGGGACATGGCCAGGGGCCCGCAGTTATTTGGGGGGGAGCCACCGGCTTACAGTAAACAGACTGCCTGTCCCATCTTCTGCTTTTTGTACAAATGCTCAGAGCCCTTTGGGCACAGGCAAAGGGGATTTAAATAACCCAGGAAATAAAGAAATCATTGCTTCAAAATAGCCAAATGGGATATTTCCAATAAACCATTCCTTTCCAGGAGAGAAGGAATGTTGGGGGAATAACGCCCAAAGCAGCAAGTTTAGGAAGAAGCTATAAAGTTTACAGAAATAGGAGGTCTGCAGAGAAATGTGCTGCTTCCACATCCCATCTTCAGGGTATTGCTGGGGTGTTGCTTTCTTTTATGAGGCCGTCATGAAATTGGAAATATAAACAACACTTTAAATCATTATTTAGCAGGAGGGGAGCAATTTCTTTGCTTAGACAAGGCTGATCGCAGCCGTGATAATGCCTCTTGTTCATTTGTTCCCTCCCTCCAAGAGGCTGGAGATACTGGAGAGATTGTTCCAGTCTGTGCAATTTGCCGTGACAGGGCATTACATCAGATTATTTAATGGAGTGCTCCGCTTCAGGGTTGAGACAGCAAGTTCTCTCTCTCCCTTCTCTGCCTTTCTTCACACTGCCCCTTCCACCCGGCACGTCTTCCTTCACCTCTGTCTTCCCTAACCAATTCTGCTGACCCCTCGGCTCTCAGCCCAACATCCCTTCCTCCAGAAAGTATTCAGCACCTCGGAGGAGGATGTGGTGATGGTTATGAGCACCCGCCTATGTATGTGTGCAACTCTGTGCACCTGCTTTAAACGCCAAGTCTCACATTTGTCATTTATAAAAGAGGGAGAATATTGGCATCTCCTTAATAAAGTTCATAAACTATGTGTCAACGGCCACTGCCTAAGAAATCAGAGTCAAAAACAGAAACAAAAACAAACAAACAAACAAAGAAATCAGAGTCATTGTATTATGATTGTCATTAGACTTTATTGCCTGGTGTGGCTCTTGTTACGCTATCGTGTAGTCATATATTTACTTGTCTTTTTCTCTAGCTGTGATCTCCTGGAGACCTCAAATTCTCTACGAGCTCCAACAAAATTCTAACCTTTGCAAACGTACATGCATTTTTTTTCTCCTTTATCTAATTTCACCTGCACGACAAACCTAGACATTAAACTGTGTATATATTTTACACTTGCTTTGGACAGAAGAGAAAGTGAAGTTCAAAGGTGACTGAGTGACTTCAGCAGGGTCCCCCAGGTGAGACAAAGTCCAAGTCCACAGCACAACCTTGTCATCATATATGAACTCACATTAGCCACCCTCACTCCTCATTTGCTGAAAGGGTAAGAGAAATACCTATTAAAGGCCGAGAATGTTCCATTCAACATGATTGTTTGGAACAAGGAGGGAGAAATGAAAATAACAGTAGCAATCAGTTATATATCACTTACCAGGTGCTTCACAAATATTAACTCATTGCATCCCAGACCAGAGGAGTAGGTACTATTAGTATCCTTATGTTACAGTGATGAAAACTGAGATGTGAAACAGTTACCAAAGGCTACGCAGCAGGTAAGTGGCAGGGCTCTCCTACTCTTCTGATACCAGACCCCAGGTTAATGGCTCCCAAAACTGACCCACAGACCTCTTCCAGTCTGTAAATTTCCATATTAGATACAGATATAACATAGGATTGACAGTACTATCTTTTTCCAAGTAAGCACTTAAATAAGCATACGAATATGCTTATATATTCATGTATATATGACATATAGATTCATACGCTTATTTACGTGTTTGCTTGGAAAAAGAGAGCACGGTCGATCTTATTCGTGTTAGTTCACCAACATCACCTCCCCAATTAAAACCAGAAAATGACTAGAGCAAGGATTCCTTTGTACTGGCCTCTAGGGGGACCTCAGTACCCACCTCTGCCCCTCTCATAAGTCCTCTATCCAACACAATGGGCAAAATGAAGAGACAGCTCAGATTCCAACAAGATTTGTTGGGACCTTTCCTCT
Source organism: Grampus griseus (assembly GCF_964374135.1). Taxonomy (NCBI): domain Eukaryota; kingdom Metazoa; phylum Chordata; class Mammalia; order Artiodactyla; family Delphinidae; genus Grampus; species Grampus griseus. Next base: position 8,938,330 of record NC_139011.1, on the reverse strand, counting down.
AATCGCAGCACCTCATTACCCTTTACTTATCCTTCCACGCCTACACATTCAGTCCACGTGATCCACGTGGGGCTGATCCTCTCCACACCCGCCCGGCAGAGGCACAGACCCCAGATCTAGACAATCAGCAGACTCCCTCCCATCTTGCCACAGTGACTGCAGTTAGTTCAATTCGAGACAACGCAGGAATGGATGTTAGCCGGAATGACTGGTGTCTCTCTTCATTGGAACGGCTCATTGCTAGGACCTCATCCTGGGGAGAGTCCAACAGAGAATGGAGCCTCCACGGATAAAAGCAGAGCCAAGAGACAGGGAAACAAAGGGATCCCTGACAACACCGTTAGAGCCCCTAGACTCAGCCTGGCTGCATCTTCAGCAATCCTTTAATGGAGAGAAATAGGCTGACCCCATGGAATAGCTTCTATGAATGGGATGTGTTTAGGCTTAAGTTAACTACATAGTACATAGTCTGTGGTTATCATTTCATATGGTGGGGAGATCACACGTTTTTAAAATATTTCATCAAGTCCTAAGTTTCTAAGGTGAGCTTCAGTAGGGTTACACCTACCTAAAATATGGAGTAGAGGTTTGAGGGCACGAATAGCCTAGTCATACACGAATATGAACAGATTATAAAGACAATCTCTGAGGAGATGTCTGGCCCATCTGTGGGCCATTTCACCATCCCCGAGAGGAGTGAGTAGACCCCGAATTGGGCTCAGGCCCTTTCAGACACTTGTTATCTCACAAAAGGGCACCGGGTCCTTCCCCAGATCAGTTCGTTCTGTCCACTGGTCACTCCTACCTGGCAAAATGCAATAGCTGCCCTTAGGATACTCAGGAAGGGTGACCCCAAACTCATCCCTACCCACTAGCTCCCAAAAGCTTGGCAGAGGGAAACTTTATCGAGGGACATCTTGTGAAGTGCTGTTCACCAACTGCCCCAGATATTCTAAAATCAACCCCTGGGCCAGGTACGATCCGTAGAAGATGTGCATTGCTCTCCCAAACCTGCTTTCATTGAATGGTGTGGAAGTGAAACACGTTCTCTTCTGTTGAGGAGGACCATGGCGGCTCCATGGCATCCCACGTGGCATCATCTCTCATCTCTGTCTTGAGGTCCCTGGGGATGCTCTTGAGCGTACTCTAATCTGATGGATACTAATGGCCCTCTTTTTTTTTTTTTTTTTTTGGCAGTACGTGGGCCTCTCACTGCTGTGGCCTCTCCCGTTGCAGAGCACAGGCTCTGGACGCGCAGGCTCAGCGGCCATGACTCAAGGGCCCAGCCGCTCCACGGCATGTGGGATCCTCCCGGACTGGTGCACGAACCCGCGTCCCCTGCATCGGCAGGCGGACTCTCAACCGCTGTGCCACCAGGGAAGCCCGTAATGGCCCTCTTTTAATCACAGCTCATAGTCGCTTACGGAGTGACACTGCTCCAGGTAAAACACTGCTGTCTCACTTTTGCCTTTGTCACCGGCTTCTAGGAGGCCTGCCAATCCATTTTGCCTTCCTCACCAGTAGAATAAATCATCTCTGGAAAAGCACCTTTTCACTTCTTCAGAGAAAGATTTCACAAAGGCTCCTACACTTCCCTTTCTGAATTTCACCCACTCATCTGTTCAAGCAGAAACAGATTTATAGAGAGTGTCCTGTGTACCAGACACTGTGCTGGGTGAGGACCTCCCCAGAGGTTTGCATCCAAGCAGAATGTGGGGTTCACTCCCAGGAAGCAAAGACAGCAAGACTTGGAAGTCAGATGTGAGCACCACTCCTGGCTCTGACCCCAGCTGTCGACCTTGGATAGGTCACCCTCTCTGGGCTTTGGTGACCAAGTCTTTAAACTTCAGTCATAATGTCTCCCTTGGAGAGTTAGGAAAATTAAATGGCATAATGGGTGGCAAGGATCCAGCAAAGAGCCTAGTGATAAAAAACAAAAGCTAACATAACTCAGCACCTACAGAGGTGGTTGTATGTGGGTACTAACGTTATCCCCATCTTACAACAGAAGAAACTGAGGCACAGAGGAAACAGGCCCGAAACTGGAAACAAGATGCTCTCCTGCAGCTCCTAAAACACAGTGGCTTTGAGCACAGGGGTTTGCCTTCTCCCTCTGCCTTCCTTTCTTCTGCTTTATACACTTTCTCTCCTCCTCCTTCTTTTCTCAGAAAACGTGTATCGATAGAAGAGACACCTGGCATGTTTTGAAACCATTCAGACTTCTCCTGGCTTCCCCTTCACCCGTACTAATAACGCACAGCGCTCAGGGAATCCAGCCATGTTTGATTTTACAGTGACCTGGAAATTCCCTCCATCCGTTACTGGATTTCGGGCACAACCTCACCAAAATCCACCCTAGAAGATGAACTTCTCCTTCACTCTGAAAGCCCTGAAGAAAATCCCACAGGATTCCTCTGGGACCCACATATGAAAGTTCAAGTGCATAAACAGCCCCGGTGAAGAAAGCAGATGGGAGCTCTATTCTATCACGGAGATGTAGGGGGCAGGCTTTGGAGGCCAATGCTGCTAAATCTTTAGGACCTTGCTACTCAAAGTGTGACCCATGGACCATCATCACCCGGGAACTTGTAAAAACGCAGAACCTCAGGACTCATCCCAGACCTACTGCCTTAGAATGATTTTAATCAGATTTCAAGTACCCATTGACATGTGAGGACACAGCTTTAGAGAGAGGGGGGGAAGGGATGCATGGAATAAACAGGAGAAGGGATGTCCTCTCCACTGCCTGGCGAGGAAGAGTAGATGCGTTCCATGTTAAGCAAATGAGTCACTGTTAAGCAAGTAATACAGAATTTACAGGGGCCTTTAAGGAACAAATAAACAATGAAAAAAACCACTTGCAGAGACAAGCTAGGAATACAGACAACGCATAAAATGAGGTGTACCACCTTGAGGGCAAAGGTTTTAAGGATAAATGAATAGAAAAGACAGTTCAGGAACAGCAGAATAAGGTCCTCCTAAATCCTCTCCTTCATGCAAGCAACAAAACAGAATCAACTTTTCAGACCTCTGGAAATTAACCAAAGGCTTGGAACAATCCAGGAGTATTTATTCAAGAAACACGGCTGAATCTCAGAAGGAAGAGCAAAGCTTTGTTGCATCTTAATGCGCCTTAGTGCCATTTCTTCCGCTCCAGCCCCATGACAGCCCTGAAAACCAACAGCCCCACAAACCCCCGTGAAAACCAGCAGTCTAGTAGCCTCTGGAGGGGTGAGAATGGGTTTTCAGTGCCTTCAAAGCCAAGTTCCCAGAAAACTGTCATTATTTGATCTGTCTGGCAGTTCCCTGGAAAATCCCATCGCAGGGCCTTGTCTTTATTTGACCTAACTCAGAACTTGCCCAGTGAGAGCTGCTTTTTTTCCCTTGAGAGTATCTTCTTGAAAACCATCAGTGGAAACTGTTAAACATCATAGCTGACTGAGGTGGCAATAACAGCTGGGGAAAACAATGAGTTAACCAAAAACCTTAAAGGGAAAATCTGGGCCACGAGGTTCCTGAATATTCCTGGGAACCTAGCAAACCAAGCACACGCGTAGGGATGTGCACATGCCCAGGGCTAGGTGTCTGCCCAGGAAAGACCTGAGAAGGCCCTAAGCCTTCATTTCTGGCTGATTTTGAGGCTCTGCACAAGCAGAAAGTGAAGACCACGGTGGAGTTACAAGCTGCCTGCCTGAGCGCTGAAGCCACGCCCTAACACACATGCAGTACAGGCAGGGAGACTTACCCAGGAACTTGAGAAAATCCCTGTCTAATCATTAGTTGACCACTAAGCTAAGTGAAGACTTAAGTGGCCGCACAGGAAAAAGAATACAGATTTTAAAGAATTAATTCAGGAAACTCACTAAACAAATACTGCCAACCACAATAAACAGCGGCAACAACAAATCCTGAGGGTATCTGATTTCTAGGGTTGCCAAATCTTATGACTTAAAGTGTCCAGTTTCCAATAAAACATAAGCCATGCAAAGAAACAAGGAAGTATTGCTCATATATAAAAAAAAAACAGGTCAATAAAACTGTCCCTGAGGAAACCCAGATGAAAGACTTCTAGACAAAGATGTTAAGTCTGCTAGGTTAAATATGTTCAAAGGACTAATGGAAACCATGTATAAAGAATTAAAGTATGAGAACAACGTCTCACCAAGTAGAGAATATCAATGAGGAGACAGAATTAGAGAAGGACATTATACGAAATGGAATATTCACCAGAACTCAACATCAGGTGTGCACTGGCAGGAAAAAGAATAAGCCAACTTGAAGAGAAGTCAGTTGAGATTATTCAGTGTGAAAGAAGAAATGCACAATTTAAAAACTGCTGGAGATGTCAATACTCCATATTCAATAATGAATAGAACAACTAGACAGGAGATCAACGACAGCATAAACCAACTAGACCCAACAGACATCTACAAAACATTTCTTCCAACAATAGCAGAATGCACATTCTTCTCAAGTGCACGTGGAACATTCTCCAGGATCACTATTTGCTAGGCCGTAAAACAAGTTTCAAAATATTTAAAAGGACTGAAATCATACAAAATGCATTTGACCAAAATGGAATAAAGTTAATAATCAATAATAGAACGAAACCCTATTGTTTTCATCCAGGATATTTTTTTGCTTCTCACCGTGGAATGCTCCCAACCTACTCCCATCCTTGGAAATACAGCAGCTAAAATAAAATGCTATATCTGCTTGAAGCTTCCATAGTTCTTTGTTTATCCATTTCTGCTTTGATCCTTCCAACCCTCCCTCCATCCATCTAATCACATATTCATCCTCTCATTTATTCTTTCATTCTTTTAGTATTGAAACCTAACCCCCATACTACAAAAGTCACTTTTTTAAAGTGTAAAATTTGTTGGTTTTTAGTATATTCACAAAGTGGGGCAACCACCACTACAGCTTATTTCCGGAACATTTCATCATTCCAAAAAGAAACCCCACACAGACTCACCGTTCCCAACAGCGCTAAAATTTAAATCTCTTCTAAGGAGGTCAGAGGCAGAAGAGGGATTGGGGCCCAGGAATATGCATGCAATTCAGCTCTGTATCTGGGGTGCACTGAGCAAAGTCGGGGGTCGGGTGGGATGTCCTGAAGCCACTGATCCTTGCTGAGGTACTGGTTTTCTCCCTGAAGTCGGAGAGGTCTCCTTTTTAATATCATGCTTCTTAGTGCGGCCACCTTCACCCATGCCTGACTCTGCCCGATCAAGTGTGCTCCGCCTTGCCCAGCAGGGCTCCATTTGCTACATGGACCTGCACCAAATGACCCGCTGTCCCATTTTCACTGTGCTTGTGCGTCCCCACCCCCATAGACATCCTTTGTTCTCTGACTGGCCCGCATCCTCAATCCCTGCTCTGCAGCAAGCTTCCCAAAGGGTGGAGGATGTTTTGAAGCTAGGACGAGGAAGGCAGTATGCAGTCGTCCCTCTGCAGAAAAGATGCAAGTGGCAGGACGGGACAGTGGCAAACAGAGTGGGGACCCACTGGCGGCGGCAGATGTGACTGGAAGAACAGGAAAGACTGTAGTGGGGAGTCTTGGGGTAGTAACAAAGCTGACTCTGCTGCTCCCCCCTGGGCAGCTCCCCATTTCCAGCCTTTACCTGCACAGCCCTGGATGCCAATGTCCACACTCTGCTTGGGGAATTAGGCTGCTCTCTTGGTTTTCACTTTAGCCACGGAACAAAACTCTTCATATGTAGCAACAGGGCTGGGACGAGGGTGAGGGAAATGAGACGCTCACCTCATACACAAAATTTAAGGGGGTGCTTGTGCACAAGATGCTCATAGCACTATTCAGAACAGCCCCAAAGTGGCTACAACCCAGCTGATGAACGGATGAACAAAATGGGGTGTATCTATACAATGGAATCTTATTTGGCAATAAAAAGGAATGAAGTACTGATACGTGCTACGCTGCAGATGAATACTGAAAATATTATGGTAAATGAAAGAAGATGGACAGGACACAAGAAATGGCCATTTAAATGAAATGTCTAGAATGGGCAAATCCACAGACAGAAAGTAGACTAGTGGTTACCAGGGCCTGGAGAGAGGGGAGAACAGAGTGACTGCTAAGGGGTATAAGGTTTCCTTTGCCGTGACGAAAATATCCTAAATTTGATTTCGGTGATGGTTCCACAACTCTATGAATGTACTAAAAAAACTCTGAATTAGACACTTTGTATGGGTGAACTATAGGGTTGTGTGAATTATATCTCAGTAAAGTTGTTACCGATAAAAATTTAGGGGGATGTCAAAGGTCTCAGCAATGAAGATATTTAATGCGACATTTAAAAGGTCAAAATTAATGCAAAAAAAATCCATGATGAGTAAAGTATCAAAAAATTTTTAAATAACAGGATAAACCCTGTACTGGCACGATTCCCCTCACTTACCTCCTGTTTGTCCTGGCCGTGTATATCTAATGCATATGTGTGATAAACCCTATGTGTAGAATAGTAGTTACTTCTGCAAAGGGATTAACCTGGGTAGGGGGTACACAAGGGGCTTCTATTTCCACATTCATATTATCTCATGCTCAAGTTGGATGGTGGGTCCATAGGTGTTTATTGAATTACTCTTTGCACTTTTTTTGAATATTAGGGATAAGTGTTAATTCATTAAAATGTTAAAAAATTTGTCCTCAAATTTATTTATTTAGAGGAAAAACATTTTGCATGGCCGTTAAAGAAGTTAAAGCATAAATGATCAACAAAACAAATCAACCCCCCCAAAATTCTCTACTGGGGCATCAGGAACCCAATGATAATTCAATGTCTGATGCAACACAGGTCTCTCAAGGGTGCCTGTGCTGGGGAAATGTATAGAGGTGAGTGGTAATCAAGCCCGCCTCATTCATTCAGACTTCCACTCATCCATATTTATTGAGCACCTACACTATTCCAGGCCTTGTGCTAGGGACTGTGGACTCATGGAGGTGTTGGCAAGCCTCCAACATTCAAGGAGCTCGTTACCAGGCTACGCCAGGTGAGGGGTGGACAAGGAGACAGACCAATACGGTCTGACACGATACGTATAATCCTTAATGTGGGTGTCAGCAAAGACTTCTGTGGGGAAGTCACCTTTGAGCTGAGGGGCAGGATGACTAAGTGGGGGAAGGGCATCGCAGGCAGTGGGAATAACATGTACAGAGGTTAAGACGCAGAGACCAGTAGGCTGCATCCAGGGGATGGGACTTCTATCAGCCATCCCGTATCACCATATGCTCTTGAGGATGGAGGCAAACGCTAAGGAGGGGAGAGGCAAAAAATGGAAGGTGCTTCGGGTCCCCTTTGACACCCTGGAGCTGCCACACCAGCCTTGGAGAGGCTATGCCCAGACTTCATGAAAACACGGGAAAAGAAATATCTCACCCTTTTGTTACTTAGGTTTTATACATCAGAGCGTAACCCTAACTGAAATACCAACACCATTTACTGAGTTCTTACTGTGGATGACCTAAGTCCTTTGGAGGCACTGACTCATTTAATTTGGCCAACAAACCTTTGAATGGGTACAATCATCGTTCCCATTTTAATCAAGGGACCTGAGATGCTGAGGACGTGCCCAAGGTTCCATACTGACTAAGAGGAGGAGCTGGGATTCATCTCTCCGACCCCAAAGCTGATGCTCCTTGCATTGCTTTGGCTTCCCACTGAGTCACAAATGGAGTTGGCATCGCTCCTCCATCCTGCTGGTCCGGTGCTAACCTCGCTGCTAGTTTAGATGGTGACAGAGGACCACTCACTCTGGCTGCTTAGTCCTAGACCTGGCATCTGCCTGGTAACCTATCCAGTCTTTGACAGTGATCTCAGATCTCAGTGTGCTCTGCAAAGGGCTAGCTTCCTGGGGCTAGAGCCTCACTTTCGGGCCTAGGGCCCTGATTCCCATAGAGAGACTGATTTGACTGCTTTACCCTGACTCACCACTCTGTCCAGTTCTGTGCTCAAGGGCACAGCCCAACAGGTTGCTGCTAAGGAGGTTTACTGGGGCTGAGGTTGGTTTGCTGGCTTATTCCTTCAAACGGCCAGAGGCAGATGGAACCAGAAGTCCACCTGTGCAGACTGTCAATGCTAAACCATCATCAGGTCCAGAGAAAATCTTGTTGATGAAACCGAAAGAGACAAGTTACTACACAGAGGCCAAGAACGGAGAGAGAAATCAAGTCAGGAAGGAAGAAAGAGGTCTTAGGATGCTTGCAGGGGGCGGGGCCCGGGTCCTCCTTTTATTGGGGGCTGAGGATGTGGTGGTCTCTGTCTCATTTAATGGTCCAGGTTAGAGCGGCAGCCTCAGTACTCAGCGGGCCTGTAGACACATCTGTGACTTCAGAGAGGGCGCCCACGGCTGACCCCTCACTTTGCCCGTGCCCAGAGACGGCCTCGCTCCTTGGACAGTGTGCGCTCCCACCAGACTGGAGATCTTGAACTTTTGGGGTCACCGCCGGCCACGTCATGTCTCACCCTAGTGGCTCTAGCGCAGGTCCCTGTCCCTCAACTCCACCCACTTCTCCCTAGGCAACCTGAGAGCTCACTCTGTGTTAGGCACAAAGCCCAGCATCTTCAAAATATCTAATGTACACTCACTATGATCCTATAGGTATATGATGATCCCCAGTCTGAGACACTGAGGTGCAGAGAGGCTGAGTGACTTGCCAAGTTGACCCAGCTAGCAAGTGGTGAAACTGGGTTCCAATCCAGGTCAGTCTGCCTCCAAACTCCATGCTTTTGACCTGTAAGCTAGGCTGGCTGCTTCACCTTAAATTCCTCCCTTGGCCAGCCTCTGTCCACAGGTGTCCAAAGGACTGGGCTGGAAGAGCATCAGGTAACTGCTGAGCATTGAGCTGCGCAGGAAGAACCAGAACCACACTCCCGCTGCCCCCAACAATCAGGAGGGGCTGTGGGTTGCTGTCATCTCCCCAAAACTTCCTGGCCATCTCCTGTCATGCTAACAACTGGGGCCCACTGAGGCTGGTGTGTAGTGAGTTCTATTTGGAGAGCCCAGGTGGACTGAAGGAATGGAACTTTCAGACACACAGGGGCTTCTAGGCAGGGGCTCCTACTCCAAATCTATCAGAATCTCCTGTGGGACTTCATAAAACACAACTTGTACCAGAGTCCCACCCCAGAAATTCAGATGCCTTCCAGGTCTAGAGTGACAAGGCAAATCCATTTGCCTGGGTTCAAAGCCACGGTCTACCACTTATTAGTTGTGTGACCTTGGATAAGTTATCTCACTTCTCTGTGCCCTGGTGCTTCACCTACATTTCAGAATAATGACTACCTTACAGGGTTTTTATGAAAGTTAAAGGGACTTCGAATACAGCCTGACCTTCGGTAAGCATGCAGTAGGATGAGTTGTTATAATCATTCATTAGCTATAAACTTTTAAAAAGCTCTGAAGGTTAGAGTTGAGAACCATGGCAAAAGGCAAAAAGGGTTCTTTCTTCTTCTAGTGGAAAGAACCCAGGCTTGGGCTTAGACAGACCTGTGAGCTATGCGACCTTGGGCAAGACACTTAACCTCTCTGAGCCACAACTGCCTCATTTAAAAAGTGGGAATAGCTACCTTGTAGGGCTGTGGAAAGAACTGGTGGTAACTAAGGCACAGGGGCCTGGCACAGTGCCCAGCAGGTGCTCAACAGACCACAGCTACTGACGTTAAGCCATTCTAGAATAAGAAAGCTTAGCTAATTTCTACGGAATCTGGTGGTTTTAGGATATGAGTGGCCATTTATCCTCTTTCTCTGGATGAAATAGATGCTCTGCATTTTCAGACAGGAAATTTGTATTTGCTCGTAATAGCAAGGCCACGCTGTGTCAACCAGCACGCTTAGGACCTCTGGAGGGGAGTGTTAATAGCACAATTTTAATTCCTTGGCAATGAGTCTGTCTGTTATTCCCAGCTCTCCCAGGACGCTGAATTGCAAGGCAAGGGCAAGAAAGCATGGCATTCCTTACAGGCCCCACTGTTCCGACAGGATGCGCCGTCTCCAGTGCCTTCCTAACCCCTAGACAATGTCTGAGACACACCGTCAATCACCATGGAGATGGGGGTTTTTCCCGCGGAAGCTTGCGTGTCACACCCTGTGCATCAGTACGGCAGATTTTAGCTGTGACACACGCAAATGGTTGGAACTGACGTCAGAGCACACCATGGCCTCTGTGTCTACCGTTCATGTGCTTAGCTCATCTGGCTTTTTAATGGCGTTCTATGAGTCAGTTTGCCTTAAATCTCTGGGGTTTTTTTTCCTCCCTAGAACAAGGTAAGGAATGAAACACTGGCAGGCACATTTAATGTCAGTGTCTTTTTCTGTCTCTATCTGATGTCATCATCTAGATTGTGAGCTCTCTGGGCTTGGAGGCATCACCTTCTATTTTCCTGTCCCTCCTACAGCCCAGATGGCAAGCCAGGTAAAGCAGAAGAAGTCAGGCAGCCCAACTCAGCTGTCACTTGCCAGCTGGGGACCTCTGTAAACAATTTATGTCTCAGAGCCCTGGATTTCTCCTCTGTAAAAAGGGAGCTAGATGTCGTACCCCCCAAGGTGTAGTTAGGAATGAATGGTACCACTTACCTAACGTGCCTTTCAGATAGTAAGAATTCGCTCAGTGCTGCTTTAAACTCATTACGTATAGAGTCAAAGCATTTGTTGATTGAGCTGACTGGCGGATGGATCTTTCTGGATGTGTTCTTTGCAGAACCAAAAATATTCCCAAGCAGCAGAAATGATGGAAGATTAATGACTCCTGACCATCTTGAGGGTTCAGGGGCGGGACAGGTAGCAGACTAAAATTTACTGAGCCAGGAACCGAGATTCCATTTTATCAAAGAATTCTCACAGTAACTGTGGCAGAGCTTTTCTGTGCCTGCTTTACTGATGGGAAGACAGGTGGCACGTTGCAAGCTCTTCACCGCAACCTGGTTTTTATTCTTTTAGGATGTTCCGATTACAAATCCCAGCCTGCTTCACAGGAGGCGTTTTCCAGTAGGAATGGGAGAGAAAGTGACCTGTATCCGTTAGGACCTGGTGCAAAAACACTGCTATCCACACCTCTCCACCCTACCCCTTCAGGTGGGAAGCAGAGGGCTCCAGAGGCCTGGAGCAGTGGTGATTCTCAGACTTGAGTTGCCTCGGAATCCCTGAGAGTGTCTGAAAGCCCAGATTTCTGGGACCCTCCTAAGTTTCTGATTCAGCAGGTCTGGTGAGAAGCCTAAGAATTTGCCTTTCTAATAAGCTCCCAGGTGATACTACCAGTCCAGAAACACGTTTTGGGAACTTCTGTTCTAGACGATGACAGAGCTACAAGATGAAAAGTGCCTGGGTCCCTGAATCACCATACGGAGAAAAGCATCCCTCTGTATTTAACATTTGAAATCTTGTGTTATGTACCTGAAATCTGAGGGTTTACTTATTACCGCTGCTAGAAGGACACTGGAAAGGAAGGCTAAAGAAAATATTTTCTCCATGTGGAAACGGATGATTTGCAGAAAACGAAAGCTACTGGACGGGAAATAAGGAACCAGGGTTTCCTACCAGGACCTCAACCCGCTCAGATCCATCAGGAAACTCCAAGATGCTTTCTGTGGACTGCGGTCCTGATACCAAGAGCCACCTTCAAATTCCACTGCATGTAAAGAAGCGGTTGTAATACGCTATCAGGGATACATGCAAAGAAACAAAACCACCCACTTACCCAGGGTCCCAGATTATATTCAATCTTTGTTTCTGGAGTTCCGCCATACTCCTTCCTCTTATTGCCTGTTGGCATCATCTCAGCTCAGGAGTAAACATCACAACTGAAATGTGTTGCTCCCTTCCTCCGTGCCAGGCACCATGTAAGTTCTTTGCACGTATTAATCACACTGAATCCCAGCATGCCTTTCCTGGACATGTGCAATGGCTTTCTAGCTCACAGCTGCAGATTAATCTTCTCAAAGCAACGCTTTGAACTTGTCACTCCTGTGATCAAAATCTTCAGGGCCTCCTTACAGGGCAAAGTCTAAACTCCTCAGAATAACCTTAAATTCTCTCCAAAATCTCACACATAGCTGCTTGTCAATCCTAAATCCTTATTACAGTCTGCATCAGTAACTCCTAAATGTTAGTATACATCAGGACCCCTGGGATGACTATGGACCCTCCTGAATGAAAATAGCTGGAGGAGGAACCCAAAAATCTACATTTTGACATCTCAGTGATTCTGGTGCAACTGGTCTAAGGACCACACTGAAAAACACTGCTTTTTACACGTTAACTTATTGTTACCCATAAGCATTGAAACAACTAACGCCCTATCCATGTTGCCAACTGGACTTTATTTTATTATTATTATTTTAAAAATATTTATTTATTTATTTATTTTGGCTGCGCTGGGTCTTAGTTGCGGCACATGGGATCTTTAGTTGCAGCATGTGGACTTCTTAGTTGTGGCATGCCTACGGTATCTGGTTCCCCAACCAGGGCTTGAACCCGGGCTGCCTGCATTGGGAGCACGGAGTCTTACTCACTGGATGACTAGGGAAGTCCCCAATTGAACTTTATATCAGAGAGAAATTACCTTTTAGGCTAAAGTCCTGTTACAGCAACTAGAATTATCTTCAGTAATGCACAAATTCTGTCTTCCCCACTAGACTCTGAGCCTCTTGAATACAAGGGCCTGATCGCGGTGCCCCTTGCATATTTCTCTCCTCTTCCTGACTCCTGCCCTCTCTCCATCACAGCCCCACCTAACACGAATCCTGATGCAGAGCCGGGACTCAATAAATACTTGTCAAAATGAGATTTCTGACTTTGTGCATTCAGTCAACAGAGAGGCTGGGCAGGGGTAGGCAAGGCAAAAGGATGGGGCTCCCTCAATAGCCCACACCTCTCCATAGAGAGAATTTACAATTCCATCACCTACTCTGAAGTGGCTAAGTTTGTCCAGTCGTTTCCAAGTGGCCCATTATCTAAGGGACCACTTTCTCTAACCTTCCCACCTTCCCATTAAATACCTGCAGCTTCCCTAGGATTTCCAAGCTTTATGATTTTTCTGGAAAAACAATTAAGCAGACTTTATTATGCAGCTTTGCCGAAGTAATCTGAGAAAACTTTAACTTGATGCTTCAATTAAAACTCTGGCAATGGGGCTTCCCTGGTGGCGCAGCGGTTGAGAGTCCGCCTGCCGATGCAGGGGACACGGGTTCGTGCCCCGGTCCGGGAAGATCCCACATGCCGCGGAGCGGCTGGGCCCGTGAGCCATGGCCGCTGAGCCTGCGCGTCCGGAGCCTGTGCTCCGCAACGGGAGAGGCCACAACAGTGAGAGGCCCGCGTACCGCAAAAAAAAAAAAAAAAAAAAACTCTGGCAACGGATACTGACTCTGCCAGATTGAAAACTGATGGTTGGGAAAAGGCCGTTTTTCTAAAAATACCAAGTCAAGAATTTTCCAGTTTCCAACTGCCTGAAAGAGAATCTCCATATGCAGGGAGTCCTGGTCGCAGGCATTTCATCGCAGAAGCAGGCACATGTTGTTTTCCAAACACACTCGTCTGAGAGCATCCTTCCAAGAGCTGTGGGCAACCAAAGGCAAAGCTTGCACCACTTCCCTTTTAACTCTGACCATGGACAAGACTTTGAGCCTCTCTGAGCCTCAATCTCCTCATCTGTAAAATAAGGAGCTCTGGACTCTGAGGTTGGCAACTACGGCCTGTAGGCCAAAACCGGTCATTGTTTTTTTATAAATAAAGTTTTATTGGAACACAGGCACGCCCATTCATTTAAGCATTTCCTACAGCTGCTTTCATGATGCAAAGTCAGAGTTGAGTAGTTTCAACAGAGACATCCATGTATGAAAAATTTAATAAATTTAAAATTTTATAGAAATATTTCCCAGAGTGTTTTTTTCACAGAATATTTTTACAGGATATTTCTTTACAGAAAAGATTTGGCTTGTTGAATGAACCAATGGCAAAGATTATACTTTGTCACTGACACTGTTATGTAATCACAGAGTGAAAATGACATCATTGTGCAGTGACTGACCAAAGGGCTAAAAGGCCACTTACTGAAATGGAAGTCACCAGGTATCACATTGGTTAGAGCCAAGAAAAAGATGGGCTTCTCCTATGACCTGTTCTGCCTTATTTTTATTAAAATTTTAAAAAATCTCTTGAGAACTCTGCACTCAGCTTGTTTCTATGGTAACTCTGGCTGTCAGGCATTTCACTTCTGGTCACCTAGGCTGTCCAGCAGGATGGAGAGATGGGATGGACATGGGCTTTGACATCAACCAGATCTGGATGCAAATCCAGCTTCATCTCTTGCTAGCTCTGGGTAACTACCTTGAGCCTCATGCTTAATCTCTCTGTGCCTTAGTTTCTGAATCTGTAAAATGGGGAGAATAACATATGCAAAATGCCTAGCATAGTGCCTGGCACAGAGTGGGTTCACAGAACTTAACAGTGTTACCAAACCGAACTAAGGTCTGCTTACCCGACGCAGAGCAAAACCAGTTCACTGATGTTGGGTCATGGTGAAAGTACAGCATTTACTGCAGGGCACCATGCAAGGAGAATGGGAAGCTAATGCTCAAAAGACCCAAACTCCCTCATGGTTTTCAGGGAAGGGGGTAGGAGAGGGTCACAGGGTATGTGATCAGCTCATGCACAATTCTCTGATTGGTTGATGGTGAGGTAACAGGGTGATGTTTGGGGATTACAGTCATCACCCTCCTTCTTGTTCCAACCGGTCTGGGGTCTACATGTAGGTGGTCAGCATGCTGTTAACTTCCTCCATCTGTTGGGGGTTTTAGTATCTGCAAAACAACTCAAGGATATGGCTCAGGATATTATTGATAGCCTTTGAGGAGGAACTAAAGATTCTTGACTTTATTTTATGGCTAAACTATTATTATTTTGTCTTGCTCGACTGCTTTCCTTTGTTTCTGTATTTTCTCACTTCTCTGATTAAATTTGCTCTTTGGAACTCGGGGAAGGTCTAGGAGGCTAAAGCTTTTCTACAAACAAGAGGCGGGGACAAGGAGCTTTGTCCCTGGCAAGGGCCCTAAGGGTCCTGCTCAGTTTCAGTAGCGTCCCAGCCCTTCCCTCCCCTGCCATTGGCAGTGTTGGTCCAACTCTGGTCCACATGACTTAAGGCTGCCACCATTCCCATAGTCACTGTCTATCCAGAAGGAAGAGCCAGAACGGCTGGGCTCTATTTCTGTGCGGCCAGGAACTGAGTCTTCTGGCAGGTCAGTTTCATTGCATGCTAAATGAGAATAACTATTGTTCTATCTAACAGGGTACACTAAAGGATCAAATTACAGCTCCTGCTTTTTCTGCAAAATATATTGCTCCCTTCCCTGTGCCTCTGCTCTTTCTAGAACTCGTGTGTCACATTTTATTCATTCCATCAAATACCCATTGTGTCTGATGTGCCATGCACTGTGCTAGGCTCTGCACTTGCCATCTTCAGGAAACTTGTGGCAGAGAGGGAAATGTCAACAAACAAACAAGTGTAAACTGTGAAGTTCTCAGTGGAGTGCTGGGAGCTGGGCGGCTGTTTAGGTAAGAGGGGACTCTGAGCTGGGTCCTGAAGAAGGGAAAGGAGGTAGCCATAGTTGAGGGCAGGGGAAGGATCCAATTTATCTTTGCTCCCCAGGGCCTACACAATTCCTAACACGTAGTAGTCACTGAGTAAATATCTGTGGATTGAGTGAACCAGTGAAAAGGCAAAAGGGCATATGGGAAAATGTTTTCTAAACTACACGGCATTATACACGTGAATGGACGATTGCTACTACTGAAAGATTATTTACACGCCCTTTCAAATCAAATAAAAGCAAACAATGAATTCACTGTATTATCCCTTGCGGGGCAGGGTGTGTGTGGGGGGAGAAAAAGCTATGACATAACACCGAGGAGTTCCAGGCACAATTGTTTTTTGCCGATCAGCCTTGCGGAGTTAGAAGCAACCAGGAAGGTCAGTAACTCCACCCTCCAGGCCCACACAAGCCTCATAGGGTCCAGGGGTCGCTTTGAGGATCGATGGAACATTCCCTGTGTGCACTGGCTCTGACTGGTGACATCTGAAGCCCGCCTTGGGAACCACCTGCTGAACCTAAATAATAAAACTAAAATCTTACTACCACGACCATCACCGTCTACGATTTATCTATCGAGCACTGACTAGGTGCAGCCGTTGCACTGACCCCACCTCGTCCACAGCCCCAGCAGATGGTGCCCCAGAACAGGCCTTCGATTCCAGGGCTGCTCTTCAGGCAAACCGTGAAAGAACCCCACCTGTATTTTCATTATTTATTCGTAGGAGTGAAAATAACGCTTGAAGCTACGTTTACTGTGTCCTCCCCACACTTCAGAAATGGTCCTGGGCACCTGCCCTGGATTATCTCACAACCACTGCGGGAGCCGGGGGCCCTTTATCAATTTTACAGAAGAGGCAATGGAGGCCCTAAGGTGTAAGGGACTCGGCAAAGGTCACTCAGGAGGAGGGGCAGAGCCACGGACAGAACCTCAGAAACGTCCAGTCGAAGACTCTCCTTACCAGGGAGCCGAACGGGCATTTGGGAGCCCCTGCCCAGCCCCCTGCACCTTCAATGGTGGGGAGTCCACCGGCCCCAACAAGGCCACCCACAGGGGTTTCAGGCATGATGGACATTTGAAACTATTTCCTCACATTGATTCAAAATGGGCATCTCTTCTCACTCCTCACAGGCATTTTTAGCCTACTTGGGGCTGAGGTCACACCTGCCTTATTTTCAAACATCAAGCAACCCTCCAAAAAACACATTTTTTTTTTAAAGAAGTTAAAATAAATAAACAAATAACATGAAAAATTAAAACAACAACAAACAACCCTCCATGGTCAGGACTACAGACGAAGTGAAGAATCTGTGTTCCAGAGAACACCCGACAGAACCAGGATCGATCCCATTCTGCCATGCAGAGTCGCACGACTCTGGGAAATCACTCAAGTCCCTCGAGTCTGCACAAGGGTAATAGCGCCGACGGTACTGCCTGGATAAGCAGTGCTACAAGTCCAAGAGTCCGCAATGTGTGCACAGTGCTTGGAACAGAGCAGGTACTTACTTAATCAGTGATCCTTCAACTTTCTCATCTTAGCACAGAATGAACGTGCCACATCAATGAGAGACAACAATTATGACTGAAGGAACTTGCAACAGAACTGGCTTAAAGATGGCAAAAAAGAATAAACAATATTCTTTTTAAAAGAAAGGAAAAATCTTTATTGAAACTTACTACGTGCTAGACAGTATGCTCACCACTTTTGTGTTTCCTGAGTTTACAACCTATAAGGTAGACGTTACAGCCGCTTTTCACAGATGAAAAAGAGTAGGACTCAGAGACGTTGAGCAACTTGCCCAAAGTCACACAGCTTTTAAGTCACAGATTCAAACTCAAGACTTTTGACCTCAATCCAGCCCTCTTTCCACTCCATCTGTCCAAGCCATGGTTATTATCAGTGTTTGCTCAACCGTGGAATAGATGCGGGTCATGCTAAGCACTGCCAATACACGGGGGAACTAGATGCCCAAGTTTGCAAAGTAAATCTTAACAAGACTTAGAGAAGAAACTGCGAGGCTGCCAAATTAATCTGAAGGCGGACTCCATAGAGAAGGAGGGAAGGGGAAGACCGGCTGGGGAGACAGATTTGTGAGCGTCTTTTCGCGAAATCTAAAAATTACTAACCTTCTACATGTCAAAAGATTTTTTTGTCAACACATGCGAGAACGCCCTGCTGAGAAGGAGCCCAAATGAGCAGATGGGTGAGTTCGCAGACTCGCAGACGCTGAAGTTGGAAAAGTCCCTGCTGACAGTCTCCAAAGGACAAGCCCAGAAACCCCCGCTGTGAGCCGGGCTGGGTTAAATATCCCGGGAGCTGACTGGATCTTGTTGTCTGAAAACCAGAGCGGACAAAGGTCTTTTTGTTTCTGAAAATGAGACTCCTCCCTCTGTTTTCAGATCCTACCTGTCCTCTGTGTCTCTCCATTTCCCACTTGGTGTCCCATCTCTCCTTCATCCTTGTGGGGTAGGTGGGGGGATGACATCCTTCTGAGACAGGGCGGGGCTTACTCAAGGCTGGGATTCAAATGAGTCAGGAGGACCGAAATCCATCTGTCTTCCGAGACCACAAGATTTCCTTCAATTATGAAAGTAGGCAGACCACAGGAGTATTAATAGCGCCCATGCCTTTGTCATTAATAGAAATCACAGATGTTCTGATATCACATCATAGTTGTAGCAGAGATCTCAAAATAACAGTCACTCTTTTCACTGCTTTGCGATGATGGTACTTGGGCTTGTTGCCGGATCTCGTTATTTAGCATATTACTAAAGATGCACATATATTACTGTTTCAAAAATGGTTTGTTTTGAATTTTGATAACTGCATTTCAGTATAATTGGCTTCTTGTGTAATCCTATTAATTTTATTTTATGCATTTAAAAAACATTCTGCTGAGAATGCCACAGGCCGACTGCCAGGAGGGGCTGTTGCACAGACAGCAGAGAAGAATGCTGAGCCACAGACACTGGCTTCCTAAGATCACACTTTGGAATCGGCGTTTTCCTTGAGCAATTCTTCACTTCGCCAAGGCCTAGGGAGACAGATAAGAGAGGTGCAGAACCGGAAACAGGAACCATCACTGACAATTTCCATTTGGATGGGAAGACAAGCATTGTTCTCATGAAATCAACCTCATGATTATGTCCCTCTCAGCATCTGTGGACAGTCATCAGGGATGCCATTCTACAGGTAAGGAAATGGGTCGCCCGGGCTATTCCCGGCCCTTGGTCACTTCTGGTCAACAGGTGCCCTGGCTGCAGTAGCACAGAGGCCAGTCTTCAGGTTTGAATTTTATTGTAAGAGCCAACAGAACTGTTTGCTGAACTTCTTTCTCTATTTCTTTTCAACACCTGGGAGGAGGAGAAACACACCCAGGTCTGGGCATGAGAGTGACTATGAACTGATATGCCCAATCAACTCCAGACCAGGTAAGGGAGACTCCTATCCAAGCCTAGTTTTCACATCTGCAAAGTGGAGATAATATTACCTGCTCTGTTGATGGTGAGACACAAATATACACACACACAAACACTATCATATGATTGTATATATGCACACACATGTGTAAGCATATACACACATGCCTATATGATTGTACGTGTATATGTATGTATATATGAGTGTGTGTATATATATGTATGTACATCTGTACTTATACACACAAATATGACTGTCAAGGGGTATCATGGATCTAACAAGCTTTGACAAATTCCATAAGGAATTAACAATTGGGATAAACTTAATGATAAGACACTCATTTGTTTATATAATATGATTACTGAGCACCCAATATCTATCAGACTCAGTTCTGGGTGCTGGGGACACAGTAGTGAATAAGAAAAACCAAGCCTCTGGTCCCACGGACCTTACACTTCAGTGGGGGAAAGACAAGCAACGAACAATAAACAAATACTCAAGATAATTTCAGAGAGAGGACAATTCTGTGAAGCTATGCCAGAGAACCACGACTGAGGAGGGTGGGCTGCTTTACCCTGGATGCTAAAGAAGACCTTTTGATGGGGGAAACATTTAAGCTGAGGGTCCAAGGAGCCAACCATGGAGAACTGCAGGGACTGTATTCTAGGCAGATGGAAGAGAGCTGGTGCAAAGATGCAAAGGCAGAAATGAGTTAAAGGAGGAAAAAAAATCCTTGTGTTTGCCCTGTAATTGGCCAGGGGACCACAAGTAGGAAATCAGCAGGAGCACTGCTGGCATCGTGGACCAGGGCTGAGCGATACAGGGCTTTGAACAGTGGAGGAAGAAGAGATGTGGTTTCTTTATTTGCCTGGATTCCAGCAAGACCAAGAATGGAAGCTAGTATCAAGGGTGGCTGTTCCGGCTGGGATGGGGAGAGAAACCTGGGGTGGGAACTCACATTTACTAAGCAGCAGGTATATTCAGCGGCAGGCCCTTGCGGCTTTGTTTCATGCCCCACATCAGTATGGAGCACTTCCGGTGGATAAGCTATCACTGTCTGCATTGGACAAACCTGGAAACAGACTGAGACTGAGCATCTTGCTCATAGTATGCCACTGGTGCCACCTGCCCTTCCGTTCAGACAGCACGTCCCCTGCAAACGCAGCTGAGAGGGACACTGTAGGCAAACCATGGCTGTGTGCCAGCATTCCCAGGGGTAGAGCAGCCCCAGGATGCGTTCTGGTCTCACGCAGTGCCTGCCCTGCCTCCTTTGCTACGGTACTCCAGGGGGGCAGCACTGACCCCCATCAAAGCTGTGTCCAGTCCTAACAAATTGACGTCCTGTGTATATATATATGTTTCATAAATACATATATTATATATATATGTATATAATTCACCTACTTTACTCCATCTCCATCTGTATCTGCATCTGCATCTCCATCTGCATCTGCATCTGCATCTGCATCTGCATCTCCATGCTGGTGTCAATCTCCATGAGGACAACTGTGATAGCCTCCCCTGGGCCTCCACATTCACTCCTCACTTAAAGGCAATTCACTGCAGCCTGGGAGAGCTTTACAAGAGCACGTCCTTGTAGACTCGGTGTGCTGGGAATCCCACAGCGGCTTCCCACTGCTCAAGGAGCAGAGCCCAGCTCCTTCTATGGCTCAGGAAGCTCCCATGACCCAACCCTGCCCCTCCTCTCACTCCTCTTGTGATGATCCTGCAGGAAAAGGGAACTTGCTCCTGACCTCTCTTCCCTGGGTCCTCTGTCCTAGTCATCTTCCTCATACGCTTCATCCGTCTCACTCCAACTCCTCCCTCAAGCCTGGATGAAAGGTTCTGCGTGGCATGACTTTTTCTAACCACACCAGGTCACGGCTCTAGGTCCACAAAGCGCCCTATACCCAGCGTACCCTGTAAGACTCATTGGAAACACTCACTCGGGAGGTCAGGGACTGATTCTTTCTCCCTGGCCTCTAGAGGAGTTTCAAAAAAACCCCACCTTCCTGAGTGAACTGAATTTATCTGTGATTTCCTAAACAGCAGGCGCAAGAAAAAGATTCCCTGAATATCTGTCTTCCGGCTCTTTATCTCATCCTCAGTGGGTTAAGCGGGGCCACGTCCCATTCCTGAATTTTAACAGGATGAGAACCTTTAGTCCGCGCTCAGAAGGAGCGCGCAGGCCACCCTCATTCCCAGCCTTGTCTGTCCCCTTGCCCAGTTTTGAGGGACTGAACACAATTCTGTCCCTGGCACACTCCTGGTGTCTCTCGGGACCCTCTCAGGAGCACAGCACTGGGGTGTTTCTCTCCTCTTCTCACCCACAGTACTTATCCCCCCTCGCTTCCCCACCAACCATCTTCTCCTGTTTGCATCTCCCTCCTGTTCCCGTACACGAGAAAAATTCTGTTTCTGAGATCATGCTCTGCCAGGGCGGCTTGGCATCGGCACCGAGGCGGGCATCACCAGCCCTCCCTCCCCTCAACATCGGATGTCGAGGGCTCTGTGGGCCTAAAGCTCCCAAAATAGAACTGCACCATGATCTCCACTTAGCAGGTTGCCCATGTGATGAGAGCGTGCTGGTGGCCTGGCCCAATGACCACAAGGCTGCTCCGAGGCCGGCCACGGGTTCCCAGCAGAGTGGGGCTGGGAGCAGTGCTGGCAGGAGGGAGTCAGGCTGGGATAGAGGGAAGGAGGATGCTGAGAGCAACCCAGGAAGAAAAGAGCAAGGAAGGCAACAACTGGGGAAGAGTCCCGGATGGGAAACAGAACAGAAGGAAGAAACAAGGAAAAAGGACACAGGGAGAACCCTCTGAAATTGTGTTTTTCTTGGTGGAAGATACTATAGAAATTCTTAATGAAAATCTGCTCCACTGCTTCTAATCATTTGCCCGGGCCTTTTTTTTCTAGCCAGGCATTATTATTTTTTATTTATTTATTTATTTATTTTGCGGTACGCGGGCCTCTCACTGTTGTGGCCTCTCCCGTTGTGGAGCACAGGCTCCGGACGCGCAGGCTCAGTGGCCATGGCTCACGGGCCCAGCCGCTCTGCGGCATGTGGGATCCTCCCGGACCGGGGCACGAACCCGTGTCCCCTGCGTCGGCAGGTGGACTCTCAACCACTGAGCCACCAGGGAAGCCCCAGGCATTATTATTAATTCCCATTTTCCAGAGGAGGAAACAGAGGCTCAGAGAGGTAAAAATACCAGTATTTATCTTTCACTCTCCAGCATACAGTCCTGAGTCAGGATACAAAGGAAGTTCTATCTAGCAAAGTGTTCACTGCATGGAAATATGAAGAAATGAATGGATTCAGTATATCTGACTTCAAATCCTGTTGTTTTACTATGATATTTACCTGCATTTCTCTCAACAAGCAACACACATGGAGGAAAGACCTGGATCATCAAGCAAATAAAAGTGATTTGCTCCTTTGCATATGTTCTTGGGCATTTTGCTGGTAGAAACCCCAGCGCTGGGCGGGAGACCTTCTTCCTGGTCTCACATGAGTCATCAGCAGTGCAGGTCAGCATGGCCAGTGGGCTGCTGACCCCCAAGACTCCTCCAGAGGTCCCTGCCACCTCCTTGTCATCTGCACCCTGTGCCAGGTCGGGAGACGGGGAAAAGTCATCAGGGGGACAACACACTGGATTTGAAAGTGCTCTGAAAACACTGAGAGATATACACATGTGGAAGGTGACACAATTCTGCAAAATAGGGGCTGGTGTGTCCCTGATGTCATCTTTTACAAACTGGTTCCTTATAACATTAGCATCACGTGGGCACAGGATCACAGACTAGAAAGCGTAGGGCTGGACCCCAATCTTTTGATTCCTATTCATTATTCAAATAAATATTTTTCTGGCATCTACTTTTGTGCCAGACACCAGGAATACAGATGGGACCCCTATGTGTACAGAGCCCAGAGAGGAGATGTACATTAAACAACAGGACAAGCAAAGAATTACAAATTGGGTTGTGTCCCATGAAGAAAAGAGGTGAGATGCTGTAAGGAATCTGCTCTGCTGATGCTGAGGGCAGGGAGATGCTCTTGAAGGAAGGGACTCTGGGGCTTGGGGAGGCATTCCTGGTCCAGTAATGAGGAGGTAAACATACCTTGGACTGTAAGTTACACCTCAAAAATAATAAAATCAAGAAAAGGTCACATCTGCTTTAACTCAATAATAACAACCATTTATTAACACCTACCATGTGTGAGTAGCTATCCAAGGTGACACAGCCAGGTGGTGGGCAACCTGGTATTTGAACTTGGATCTTCTTCTGAGGCTCTATGGATTTCCTTGTGTTCTCCACTGAGTACCCCATGGAGATGAAGAAAGGGAAGCAAGTGTCAGCCTGTGTATGGGGAATTTTCTACAGTGTTTTTATGAATATCTTTCCATGGGAAAAAAGTTCAAGCCGTACTGACTAGGCTTAGGGTTAGACACTTTGTTTTGATGAAAAAGTCCTATAATATGATAACCTCATCCTTCCCTTGCTAAGATTATAACAGAAATATTTCCCCATGTTATTAAAATTTCTATAGCGTCATCTCCCATGGCCATGGAACAGTCCATAGACTGGGCGAGAGAGTGATCACATACCCAAAAGGAATGCCTTTGAGGGAAAAGAAGAGCTTGATGTGGGCATGTAAAGGGATTGAGTATACAACCAAAGGGAGCCGTTGGAACTGAAGCTAAGCTGAGACATACAGGCCGACCAAAGACATTCAAGTTCAATTAAAAAAAAACTGACCATGAGCAATTCTACTTCTAGGTATGTCCCCAAAGGACTGAAAACAGGTATTCAAACAAAAACGTGTACACAAATGCTCATAGCAGCAATATTCACAATAACCAAAAGGTAGAAACAATTCAAATATCCATCAGGGGATAAACAGATAAACGAAAAGTGGTAAATCCATATAACGGAATGTTATTCAGCCTTGGAAAGGAATAAAGCACTGATACACGCTACAGCACAGTGAACCCTGAAAACAGTACGCTAAGTGAAAGAAGCCAGATATAAACGGTCGGATGTTATATATTTCCATTTATATGAAATGTCCAGAACAGGTAAATCCACAAAGACAGAAAGCTGATTAGCCGTTTCCAGGGGGCAGGAGGGGGTGGGAAGTGATTTCCGTTTAGTGTGATAAAAATGTTTTGGAACTAGATAGAGGTGATGGTCAAACAACCTTCTATATGCTACATACCACTGAATTATATGCTTCAAAATGGTTAATTTTGCTGCCTGCCACCTTGTGAGCTCTGGAAACCACAATTTATTTTGCTTTCCCTTCTTCTTGGACAGAGAAGGTATTTGCTGATTTTGACATTATAAATACTGCTGCAATAAACATCTCTATGCCTGATGTGTTTCCATATTTCATCTTATTCCTTTAGGATAGACTCTTGGAGGCAGCATCCTCGGGGTAAAATATGTGGGTATTTTTATGACATATTGCAAAGTCATTCTCTAATAAAAATGGATTAACTCAGCGTCCCGCCAAAAGTATGCAAGAGGTCTTATCACCTCGTCCTCACCGACATACCCGTGGTGCTTAACATTTAAAAAAATTGCTTGTATGATACAGCATCTCATAATTTTGCTTTCCGTCTTGTAAAAATCACTTCTCCAAATCAAATTCCTGTAGGTAGTTCTCCCACGTAAATATGAGCTGCCCTCCAGTTTCTGGACTATTTGTTTTTCCCTAACTCTGTAAGTGACTCTCATTGCCTCTGTCCATGCTGGTTCTATTGCCGGATAAGCACCTACAAATTCCCAGATTGCCCACGCTTCTCTACTGCTCTCTGATTCTCCATCATTGGATCACTTGTTTGCACATCCTTACTTGCAAAGTACTTTGCCCCTACCTCTTTTTCAAGGCAACACATTGTATGAGAGTTCTGGTCTTATGCGTCTACTTTGCTCTCTGGATTTTGAGATCCTTGCATTTGGGACTGATACTTACAAATCTCTGAGTTGAACTGAACCCACTAGCCCAGTCCCTGACCCACTCCACACAATTTATCAGCCTCTGCATGGGCCCACCTCAACAGCTTGGAGACACAGTCGGAATACTTAAGAGCCGTTCACGGTGAAGGGAGAATGTTGTCATTCACGTTATTGGGTGGGAAGACCTTGTGCGTGGGACATGATTACACTATTCGAGACACAATGCAGAAGTTCAAAGTGGCAGACCGATGTCTGATTTTCAAGCAATCGAAGTGGATTTCAATAGGATCCTGAAAAGCGAAGATGTCAATGGAGTTACAAAGACACTGGCTATAAGAGGTGGGTTGGAAAACAGATCACTCAGGTATGTTCTCATTCAAGGTTATAGGAAGAATATACGACTAAGTCCTCCTTTAGCAGGAATATGCATTGAGAAGGCTGGAGAGAGAGAGAGAAGAGCTGTGAGCATCATGACGTGGAGGCTAATTAAAAGTGCATAGATTTGGGCTTCCCTGGTGGCGCAGTGGTTGAGAGTCCGCCTGCCGATGCAGGGGACACGGGTTCGTGCCCCGGTCCGGGAAGATCCCACATGCCGCGGAGCGGCTGGGCCCGTGAGCCATGGCCACAGAGCCTGCGCGTCCGGAGCCTGTGCTCCGCAACGGGAGGGGCCACAGCAGTGAAACGCCCGCAAAAATGCATAGATTCTAATGGTGAGCACTTCTTACACATTGTGATTTATATTATCGATATTTGGGCATGAAGTTTCCTGACGCTCCTGTGACAAATCATCACAAACTTGGCAGCCGAAAACAACAGAAGTGAATTCTCTCAGAGTTTTGGAGGCCAGCAGTCCAAAATCAGTACCACTGCCCTGACATTGAGATGTCAGTGGCCACCCTCCGGCTGGAGGCCCCAGGAGAGAATCTGTCTCATGCCTCTTCCAGCGTTTGGTGGCTGCTGGCATTTCTCAGCTTCTGGCCACATCACTCCCACCTCTGCCTTGTCCCATGGCTTTTTCTCTTCCATCTGTGTGTCACAACTCTCTGCCTCCCTCTTACTACAAGGGTACCTGTGACTGCATCTAGAGCCTATCAGGATAATCTGAGATAATCTCCGTATGTCACGACCCTAACTTAATCACATCTGCAAAGTCCTTTTTTTCCCAATGCTTTTATATTCTCTCTCTTTTGCCTCCTTGTTAAATTACAGACTTCCTGAAAGCAGGTATTCAACCTCTCAGGTCCCTTATTCAATCTGTGACTACATCCTTGGTAGCAGGCAGAAAAATCCCAACATCTCCAAGCAGGGTTAGGTCCCAATGACACGGCCCTACTCTCTCTTGCATAGACTCTTCCTTGGTTGTTTAGATGTAGTCTCAGTGTAGAAAAATGGTTTTGTAGAAAGCAGACCTTCATACGTTCAGCGAACGTAGAAGCCCATCTCCAAGTTCATGTATGGAAGACAGCCCACGCTCTTTCACACCAAATCTGAAGTCCTAATAAGAAGGAGAACATTCATAATCCATACTCCTGACACAGAAAACGTGCCCGAGACCCTGACGAGTCATTACGTTAAAAAATTAATGTTACTCATCTTGGTGTCCTCGAGACCCAGCCAAGGACTGATCATCTGGCAGACGAAGGAGAGAGTGATAGAGGATGAGGCAGGAGAGGAGGAAGGCCACTGCAGGCTCTGTAAGGATGCTGTGCTTTATCCCAAGAACGATGAAAGGCACTGACGTGTTTCATCTGGAGGTGGGATGGGGGAAGGGGAGAGACACGACCCAATCTGCATTTTAACATGGGTCTCTCTGGCTGCTGGGTGGAGATTCAAATAGATGGAGAAAGAATGGTTGTTGCGGGGCGGGACATTCTGGAGGCTGTAATCATACAGACTGGAGATTATGGTTTGAACCAAGGGCATCCTTGGAGATGGAGAAGATAAAGACTTCAAGAGATATCTGGAGGCAGACCCAAGAGGTCTCAAAGATCAACTGGATACAGAAGATGAGGAAGAGGGAGGTTTCAAGGATGTTTTGTAAGTTTCTGGTGGAGAATGGGTGGAATTGCCACCCATTGGGTTAGAAAATACTGGGGAAAAAAGAACGAGTTTTAGAGAAAAGAAGAAGTTACTTCAATGCCAATAACAAGAAGGCAACTGGACGTTCCGACTGAGAGCAGACACACAGACACACAATCGTGAGTGATATGCGCCTGGAAGAGGACTGGAGTCGTGAGTGTAGATGAGATTTCTTAGGCACCGTGTTCTGCCTGGGAAAGACAGGTACCTCCATGACAACAGGGGACCCACAGTCAGAGGTGGGGGGGGAGGAGAAGCAGGACATCTAGTGTCATGAAGATAAAGGAAGAGAAGATTTCCAGAAGCGCTGAATGTTGCTGAGGTATCAAACATGTTGAAGAGAGGAAAATGTCTACTGGATTTAGTGTCATGCACTGGAGACCTTGGCAAGAGCTATTTCGGTGGATGGTGGTAAAAAGAAGCCAGACCAGGGTGGGTGGAAGGGGCGGAAATGGAGACAGCAAATTCAGACAATAATTTTGAAGATTTGTGGAAGCTGGTAATGTTTACAAAGCACTCAGCACAGCGCAAACACCTAGGAAGTGCACAATCAGTGTGAATTTCTTGGCCTTCCTCATCTTGAACACAAACAGCCTTTCGGATACTGAGAGCGATGAACACAAATGTTCTTTTCACAGCTTGGGAAAGTACCAACAAAAATAATTCTCCATCACCAAGATTTAGCCTGCTGATCTGAAATATCCACAAAAATAATTCTTTTTGTTGCTGTTTCCCAGGATATTCCTGATGTCAAGTCATCTAACTCTACGTCATGAGAAAGGTCATTTGTTAATTAAGTTGAAATAATTTTTATGCCTCTGCTACAGTTTTCCAATGTGTTTCTCAATCACATCTAACCAACACTTAGTTCAGATAGTATTGCCCCCAATGTGTATCTATGATTGTATACAAGATTCATGTTATCCCTCTCACTTATTAAAAATCCACATGAGACTTCACTTGGGAAAGATAAAGGCGTTCACTACTTGAACAGAAGGTATGAAAAATGCCATCTATACATAACTGGATGCAGAGGAACTATAGAGACCCTAAAGAGAGGAGCCCAGAGCCACGACCTCCAAATGCTTGGGGTGATCCATCCAGGCATGCTGGGTGTAACTGAGTATTGGAGGCCAGATGAGGACCTTAAGGGAAAAGTTAATTTAAAAAGAAACAACAACATTAAGCCTGTCTTGGAAGACAAAATTTAAAAAGATGACTTGGCCTCCACGGGTTGCAGGCAACAGAAGAGATAACAAAGGTAATATCCTGCGGTACAGACAGTCCAGGCTCTGAGTGACACAGACAGAGCAAGGGCTGCTCCACGGGGAGATTTTAAGACGTTTTGTCCCCAAACAGCCCCACCCAACCCGAGTCCTGTCCAAATGTCTGAAATTGTTCATTACTTACACAGTGAAGAGTTCTAGAGTTTTCACATATTTAGTTTTAATTCCCAAATGATATGCTTGACTGATCTGTTGCTACTTCAAGTGATAGATGTTGAAATAATCAACTACATAAAATGCAGGGAGGGGCTTCCTTGTGGCGCAGTGGTTGGGAGTCCACCTGCCGATGCAGGGGACACAGGTTCATGCCCCGGTCCGGGAAGATCCCACATGCCGCGGAGCGGCTGGGCCAGTGAGCCATGGCCGCTGAGCCTGCGCGTCCGGAGCCTGTGCTCCGCAACGGGAGAGGCCACAACGGTGAGAGGCCCGCGTACCACACAAAAAAAAAAATGCAGGGAAAAGTCTGAGTCTCACTGGGGCGAAGAGTTCCTGGCCGATGGCCAGACCTTGTATGTCGTCGGTGTCCTTGGGGTCTGTAGTGGGTGATTAATAATAATAGCTAACTATATATCAGGAAGCGTTCCCGAGACTTCAAATGCATCATCTTAGGTAATTCTCACCCAACCCAAGGAGTATGAGGTAAATATTATTATTCATCCTCCCATGCAGATGAGGAAAGGAGGCTCAGAGAGACCAAGTCACATGGTAATAGCACAGAACTGGAATCCCAACCCATGTAATTTGACTCCAGAGAGTAAGCTATTGGCCACCACACTACACATGTTTGTGAGTGGGTAGGTGGAGATATGGAAGGAAGAAAGGAAGAGAGGGAGGGAAGGATGGAGGGAGGGATGAAGGAAGGAAGGATGAACAGATAGGATAGGTGGAAAGACAGGTGAACAAATGCCCGAATGGATGGATAATGAGATGGACCAACAGAGGGATGGATGGATAAATGGACGGATGGATGGAGAGTTGAACATATGGATATTCATTTGTCTTAGGCTCCGTAAAAAAAAAGGAACTTCCCAGAGGACTAGCGACAATGATTTAATACTGACTCTCACATTATTTGAACCCAGTTTCACATGAAGGAATGACACACCAGTTATTGCAATGCCGTGCCTCTTATTCTGGGAAGGCTGGGTTCTGTGTTGCATGAATCATGGTGATGCAATTGACTTTGAGGACTGGTCAGGCCTGAAGAGGGAGGTCCATAGAAGGGTCAGGTCTTCAGACTGGGTGTTGAAGGGGAAGGCGCTGGGTGGGGAGGAGGGTTCTATTTCTTCAGGTCTTGATGATCAAAGAGTCATGATGTGTAGGACGATGCTCGAGAGACTGGGTGACCAGATGCTACCTGGCAGGTGCTGGCAAACAAATGACAGGCAGGGATCTCTGTCCCTTCAGGTCTCATGTGAATTGGGACAGAGCTGATGAGCCCTGGAAAGGACCAGAACTCTCTCCTTTGTAAATGGCATTACTGAAAGATTCCTCACAGGCTCTGAGATGATTCTTCTAATGTTCTCCCTTAGTGTTCAGTAAGGTTGTTTGGAAAGACAGAGTTTATTCCAGTGATGCTGGAAAGAGAAAGGGGTTTAGGATTTTGTGGGCCATTATTATCGGGAACAGTGCTTCTGTGCGGGAACACCTTAAGTTGAGAAGAAGAATCAGAGAGAGAAAGAAAATCCAAACTGATGTGTTAGGCAGCACAGCATCAGGGACTTTCAGTCCTATGGGTCCTGTCCACTGGGAAATTCTCATTCTGGGGCTAAACTTCCCAGATTTTGAGATTTATTTCATAATCCAGAGAAACACCTCCATAAGCACTCATGGAATACCTGAATGATCAGATGCTCTATATTTTCAAAGCTGTAAACATCTAGACTTATGGCTGACCCTACAGCCCGATGCTGGTCACACTGGCGGCTGCCCACCAGGCACTGTCCCTCTGAGATGGTGTTTTTACGCACTCCTTCTCCATAGGCGTGTGGAACAAATAAACAGGTGGTGAAAGTAATAATTTTTATATTTGATCAACAATTCCAAGCCAGTATTTTATATACATTTTCTCTATTCCTTAAAACTATTGGGCACTTTAAATGTGGTTAGTGTGACTTTTTTCTGTAAAGGGCCAGACAGTATATGTCTTGGGCTGTGTGGGCTGCAGTGTCTTGGTCGCCACTACTCAAATCCCTCATGGTAGCATAGAAACAGCCACAGGCAATGTATAAACAAATGGGTGTGGCTGTGTGCCAGTAAAGCTTTGCTTACAAAGAGACAGGGTGGCCCACGGGCTGTAGTTTGAGTACCTCTGCCTTGGACTCCCAAGGATAAGATGTGTTTCAGCAGTCAGTGCCTGGGAGCAGCAGACACTCACTTTCTAGTGCTGACCGGTCTGTCACTGTCCAATCTTCATTTACTGAGCACCTACCTCATTGAAGGGGCCAGATCTTAGGGACGCTACAGGTAATACCTTAGGAGTGATCTCTTTTCACTGGAGTATGAGGTTTGATGGGCACCCTATCCAGGTGAACAGACCGCTGTAGTCTTGCATGAGAGATTTATGATGGGGAGAGCATGGGATATTTTGGAAACAGAGAGGCAGAAAGGTGGTGGGACTTCCCTGGTGGCGCGGTGGTTTAAGAATCCTCCTGCCAATGCAGGGGACACGGGTTCAAGCCCTGGGCCGGGAAGATCCCACGTGCTGCGGAACAACCGAGCCCGTGCCCCACGACTACTGAGCCTGCACTCTAGAGCCCCGTGAGCCACAACTACTGAGCCCGCGTGCCGCAACTACTGAAGCCCACGCGCCTAGAGCCCATGCTCCGCAACAAGAGAAGCCACTGCAATGAGAAGCCCGCACACCGCAAGGAAGAGTAGCCCCCGCTCGCCACAACTAGAGAAAAGCCTGCGCGCAGCAAAGAAAACCCAACACGGCCAAAAAAAAAAACAAAAAAAAAAAAACGTGGTGATGGTGGGTACCAATCTGGGTGTGGGCACAAAAGGTGGAGGGGAAGTGTGTACCAGGCAGAGGAAACTGCTCCTGCAAATGCATGGAGGCCAGAGAGAACACATCTCATTCAGGGAACTGCAAATAGTCAAGGACAGCTAGTGTATAGAACTGGTACCTTAACCTATTGGAAGAAAGGTCTGCAGATTATTTAATTAATTAAGTTACTTATTTATTTTTAATTCTAATTAAAATTATTTTGAAATGAGCATACATTCAAATGGCACAGTACCGAGTAGCGTATAGCAGTAAGTCTCCCTCCTACCCTGCTATTTAGACAACTGTTCCCATTTCCACAGGCAACCAAAGCTTCTAGCTTCTTATATATTCTTCCTGACATATTCTGTGCAGATACAAAAAAAAAAAATATGCACATTGTTTTCCTCCCCGAGTTGTTCCCCACACAAATGTTACCAGACTACACACTTCCCTACATTTTGCTTTCTTCACTTAAAAATCTAACCTGGAGGTGGTCCCAGGGCATTTGTATTCATAGGGAAGCTGGATCCTTGAGAGATTTTGATGGACATCCAGGGTTAAGACGCACGGCGGAAACGTGCTATTTATCTGTGTATGCCCTGTGCCAGCAGCGTTCATGGCAAATTCGCACTGGATGGATCGAGAGAACAAATGAAGAAATAAATGAAGTGGGAGAAGAGAAAATGCATTTAAAAATGAGATAAGGATGGAAAAAAGGAAGGAAGGATCCTATTAATATTTAATCCCTTGGAGGCATCTTGCTCCAAGATCTGAGAAGTGGCATGTCCTCGTTTTGGAAAGTGGAATATAATTAGGGAGGTGCCCCGGCTTTCAGACTGTAGGTCCCATTGCCTCTTCCAGAATCGGGTGCACAACTTTTTAAAAGTCTCAATCAAGCAGTCCTTCCCTGCCTCTCTGAAAAATGAAGCAATTTAAATTCTGTTTATAAGGTCAAAGAATTGAGCCCAAGGCCAGGCAATGATGGAAACGCTCTCCCTGTTGGCAGAGGGGATACTGGCTTATACCGAGGCCATGTGCCCCTTTTCTCTGCCCTCTCAGAGCTCTCTGGGCATCCTTCCATCCCAGCACCTACAAGCCCTGATTGTCAGTACCTGTTCATATGTCTGCCTCTCTGTAGCCATCTGCAGGCAGGGATGTCTGTCCCCTATAACACTCCAGGGACACACTAACACATACAATAACCTGGGTCCTACTGCAACGGGGAATGAATGGAAAAATGTGTCTATTATGGGATGGAAAGAAAACAAAAGAGAAAGAAAACAAAAGACAAGAATGGACCACAGATCATTCCATCATAGAAAAGTGACAGTTTTGGTTTTTTTTTCATTTTCTCTTCCTGACAGGGAAAGTCCTTTGCTGCCATTTCAAGTGGCAGAACGTTGGAAGCAACTTCTGCCCATTTGTCAGGAGAGCCCCGCACAGAGATAAGAATACATGGATTTGTTTCACGATTTCTGTTTTTGTTCCCGGTAGGAAGGGCTATTTCTGACTTATCTTTGCAGGGCCCCTTAAGGCAGGCACAACGATGCGCTCACAGGCTGTCAGTAAGTGGCAGGTTTAAAAACCGGGTACCTGCTGAGAGGTGCCCCAGAGGCCTTTTCAGGGATGTGAGACGGCAGAGGGAAGTCCAGATCTGGGACCCATCAGCACCTGGCGCCATGACCCCACGACTGTAACACCAGAACCAGGCTGGGTCTCAGGCCCAGGCAGGGTGGGGAAGCGTTGTGGTTTCCAAGACTACCTGGGGAAGACAGCCCTACCCATCACACACTAAAACAGAATCTCGGGGGAACTGCACCCAAAAAACTATGTTTTAAACTGAATCTCAGGTAATGGTTCCACCTGCCTGGGACTCCCCACCTGCCTGCCTCGGGTATATTAACTCTTCTCCAGGACCCTAGTGGCCTCATCTGTAGAGGAATCAGGAATGACATCACTGATGATGAGGCAGGCTTGGCATGGAAATCAGAGAAGATGGTGAACAAGCGCTTTGTCCTCTGGAAGCATTCACAAGGGTTCACCAGCCTCAGGATACTGACAATTATTTTTACCCACTTGCTGTTATAACAAGGGATCAAGCCAGCCGAAGAAGAATGAGAATGTTGCCAGCTTAGCCAATGTTTTTTCTTTCCACTTTACTCGAGAGAAGGCTCACTGTCAGCTCGTGCTTGGCAAGTCGGACTAAAAGGTGATGGGCTCCCTTGGTCTCTCTCCTCCTTTCTGCACACTCCACACCCCTGTGATACCCAAACTCTTCCTTCAAACACTGTCTCTGCCCAGACATACCCTGGAGTCCAGGTGCCTTGTGGCTGCCCCAGTTTCCAATGGACTCCACGCCCATAGCTCGTGCTTTGTGCCTTCCCCACCCTTTGCTTGTCTTATGTCCTGTTCCCTCTTACTTGGGGCATGGAAACACGAATCTCCTGCTCAAGAACCAGCCAAGGCTCTCTATTTCCTTTTTTTTTTCCCCAAACCTTTTTTTTAATACCAGACCCTGAACTTCTGACAACTCAACACACCTTTTCATTGCATAAATAGTCAACTCTTGCAATCGCTCTTAGGATCTCTACCAAAAATTTTAAGAGCATTTCTGTTGTTCTTGTCGTTGGTTTGTTCACTTGTTTTGGAGCTTCAAGTTAGGTTTGTTTTTTAAACTTTTAATTTTATATCGGAGTATAGTTGATTAACAATGTTGTGGTAGTTTCAGGTGTCCAGCAAAGTGATTCAGTTATACATATACATGTACCTATTCTTTTTCATATTCTTTTCCCATTTAGGTTGTTATTTAATATTGCGCAGAGTTCCCTGTGCTATACAGTAGGTCCTTGTTGGTTATCCACTGCAAATACAGCAGTGTGCACACAGACTATGAATAGCTTCTAGAGGTTTCCAGGCCCTCCAACTATGAACCTTTTGGCTCATTCCCCTCTGTCTACCTATCCCATAATACTCCACTCCAGTCAGGCCAAGGATCCCTGCTGCTGTAAAATGGTCCTGTTCATTCCAGCCACCATTCCCCCCCTCCCTGCCTGTCACACCTTCTTTTGCCACCTGACCGCCAGCCTACCCAGCCAGTACAGTCCTGTTCAATTCCATTTTTCTCAGGGGTCTTCCCAGATTTTTGTGCAGTTTACCACAATCCGACATGAAAACAGGCCCACAGTTAAACAATTCATTAAGGAAGTGTTTACTGACCACATACTAATGACAGTTTGGACCAACTGAGAGGGGTGGTGATTAAACGGACATACTAAAAGGAGGTCTTGCTTGGTCATTGACAGGATGTGGAAAGAGAGGGAAATGAAGGACTGTAAGATGACTCTCTAGGGCTTCCCTGGTGGAGCAGTGGTTGAGAGTCCGCCTGCCGATGCAGGGGACACGGGTTCGTGTCCCGGTCCGGGAAGATCCCACATGCCGTGGAGCGGCTGGGCCCGTGAGCCATGGCCGCTGAGCCTGCGCGTCCGGAGCCTGTGCTCCGCAACGGGAGAGGCCACAACAGTGAGAGGCCCGCGTACCGCAAAAAAAAAAAAAAAAAAATAAGATGACTCTCTTATTTCTAGCCTGAGAACTGGATGAGGGTGCTGTCCTTCACTGAGATGAAGACATATGAATGGGGTTAGGCTTGCAGGAGGATGCAAATCAGTTCCAATCAGGACACTCTGCACCTTGGCTGCCATGATGCATTGGGGAACAGGGTCCCACAGAAAGCTGGCTATGTGTAATGTGTAGCCCCGGAGCTCAAGAGTCTAACTGAGGCAACCCCCAAATTAGAATATAAAGTAGCAAATGCAACAGACAAGGTGGAAACAAAGCTAAGGGAGCCAGAGGCAGGAACAGATGCCTGGGGATGTCAGGAGACTTCTAGAGGAGGTGACAATTGAGCTGCTGCTGGAAGGATCAGTACAGGCTTAACATATAAATGGGAGGGAAAAGGAATTCTGGGATGAAGGAACAGCATGTGCAAAGGTACTGTGGTGTGAATGAGGATGGAGTGTTCAGGCCTGCCCGCCTCCCTCTTGGGCGATTGATGGCTCTGGCTGACAGTATTTTAAGGCTGCTGCCCTTTTGACTTCAGTCTTTCTTCCCCGCTAGTCAAAATGGCAGAAGAGTAGAGTATATGAAGGAATCCAGGGCGGTGGAGCTGGGGCAGATGAAGGGGCAGCAAAATAACAACCCTTGGACCGAGTCTGATCCAGAGGATATGCTTTACCTGGTCCACAAAGTACTACAAGAAACTAGATACTTAACACCAAAATCCAGATTTCCCTCTTCTAATAAAAGAAAAAAGAAAGCCTGGACTCTCATTCTCTCGTATGACAATAGGCCAGTGGAGCTGTGGCTGGGCCCTCTGAGCAGCCGTGGACTTTCCAATGTGCCAAATTCTCCAAACTGCTACTTCACTCTTGGTATCATCCACCTGGCCCTTGTTGGCATCTGAGACTTGACCTACGGCTGCCCCTGGAAAACAGTGCTAAGGAGTTTAGACTTATATCTGGGGGAAATGCAGAGCTGGTCACTGGGGACAAGATAATGAAGACACAGGGGTGAGGTTATTTCCTTTGAGTCCCTTCCCCTGAGAGGGTTGACCACAAACTGGTTTTGAATAGACACCATCAAAATGTTCTCTGGTTGGGCTTCCCTGGTGGCGCAGTGGTTGAGAATCTGCCTGCTAATGCAGGGGACGCGGGTTCGAGCCCTGGTCTGGGAGGATCCCACATGCCGCGGAGCAACTAGGCCCGTGAGCCACAACTACTGAGCCTGCGCGTCTGGAGCCTGTGCTCTGCAACAAGAGAGGCCGCGATGGTGAGAGGCCCGCGCACCGCGATGAAGAGTGGCCCTCGCTTGCCACAACTAGAGAAAGCCCTCGCACAGAAACGAAGACCCAACACAGCAAAAATAAATTAATTAATTAATAAACTCCTACCCCCAACATCTTCTTTGAAAAAAAAAAAAATGTTATCTGGTCTTTGAAGTCAGTCTCCTAGGACTAAGCTTCCCTTTCTCTCCTGCCCTCTCAATTCTCAAACCCATCTGTAACAATGCTGTGTCCCAGGTATTGAGTCAAAATGCCTCTATCCAATTTTACCAGGGAATTCATCCACCCCAGGACCCCTCCGTTCAGTGGTCCTTTGGCTCATGGCTGCCCTGGACTTCCAGAGATGTATGTGTCTGTCCAGCAGGCAGCTGCTCAGGAGAACCTATTGAATTATATCACAATCTTCAGGCACTGCTGATCCACCACCCTGCTGGGGAGGCATGCAAGGCAACATGTAATGACTGGGGGAAGAAAGACTCAAGTCAAAGGGCAGCAGGCTTAAAATACTCTCCGCCAGAGCCATCAGTCGCCCAAGAGGGAGGTGGGCAGGCCTGAATTTTCTCTCAGCAGAGATCACGTTCATCTATAGCATTTAAACCTACTAAGGAAACAGATGAGATTAGCACCAATAAGCCCCATGCTATAGCCTTACCATTTCAGTGCTATGAAACCCATGAAGGCAGCAATGATGGCAAAGCATTCATTTGCCAAACTTATTCTTTATACCTACTATGCGTCCTACCTACTGTGAGGTCATCCTCAAAGACCTCACACTCTATTAAGAAATGTAAGCAACTAAACAGACAACTGCAGTACGATGTGAAAGGTACACTGGCTGAGATACTAAGTATAACGTTGACATGTCTTCAAAACTTTGCGTGGGGATTATAGAGGCTTCATGGAGGAGGAGAGAGTTGAGTTGGATTTTGAAGGATGAGTAGGAGTTGGCTGAGAGGATGAGAATAAGGGTATATGGGCAGAGGGAACAGTCGTGGTATAAAGCTGAGTGTCTTTGGGGCCAGTGAGAACAGGGTTCCTGTCCTGACTCCATCATTTACCAGCCAAGTCATCATGGGCATGCTACTTAACCTTGCCAGGACTCAGTTTTCTCATATCTAAAATGCAGATAAAGAGAACCCCTTTCAGGGTTATTTACTTAACAGAGTAGCCCGAGCCTCTAAATCAAGTGCAAATTAACTAAAATTAAAACTCCAGCTCATTATTCACAATAGTCATAGCTTGAGAGCCACGTGCGGCTAACGGCTACCATACTGGACCGTGCAGAAAGTCTGTTGGACAGTGCTGACTTAGAGGCTGAGACCTCTGGGTATAAAAGACATCCTGCATAAAAATGTTCAATAACGTAATATATAATAGTGGATGGTTTATATATTATATTTTTATTTATACAATAAATACATATTCTATTTATACAATACAATTATAATTTGCAAGGGCTTAGAGCAGTAATTCCCGAAGTGTGAAATGACTGGAGGCAAGATTGATAGATTGTAGTGACCCCGATGAAGAAGAATTAACATCAGTTGGGAAATGAAGAAATGAGGGAGGGGGAGAAGAAAGGAAAAGGGGCAGGCTGGCAGCTAGGGTGCTGGTTCTTTTACATTTGTCCCCCAGAGCCATTTCTCTTTCCTGTCCTGCCCCGTGCCTGGGAGACTGATCTCTGAAGACCATCTCATCAGGGCTCCCTTGCAGGCTGCCTTCTGGTTTGGTTTGGCTAATGGGAGTGAGAAATAAAACAGAAACCAATTTGCAGAACGAATGCTGACCCTAAGAACGGATAATCTGAACCAGCCCTGACATGCAACACAAATTAAGCTCAAAGCGTTTTAAAACTAGCTCCTTCAGTCCCATACGCTCCAAGATAAGACCACAAATTGATGTAGCAATGAACTCATATGTTCCAGAGATAAGACCACGGACTGTTCCAGGAACCTACCTAGTTCGTAAATTCTGGTCAAGCTCTGTCCAGACCATGCTTACTACCATCTGCCCTCAAACCCTCCTATGACTCACTCCAGCCCCACAACCAGACAAGTACTTTCCATAATGCTTCTCCTTTGAGATAGTCTTGAAATTCTGTTTTGGGGCTGCTCATCCTTGCTCATCATGTTTCATAAACCCAGCTTGGGAAGATCACAAGTTTTCCCTAGACAAGCTAGGAAGAGTTAGTGTGAAGCAGAAGTTAGTTTAAAGGGTAACAAAATTTTCCTAGATAGATGGAACTGGTAGCCTAAGAAAGACTGTTATTCAGGGCAGAGTCTTATGAGTGATATCCCTTAGTTATATACACATACACACTGTTCTGGAGGAAGAGAATAATGGAATATTACCTGCCTTAATAAAGGCAGACCCTTGACAACATCCCTTTATATCTCGAGCTGGGAGGTGGTGAAATAATCTGCCCAAAGAGTCATGGGATTCTAGATGGGAATAAACCAAGACAGGATACAAAGTGGCTCAGAGTTTGGGGGGAGTCTTGGTCAGTGACATAGATTTCATACATGAACCACAGAATCTGTGAGAAAAGGTTGGTTCCCGTATTACAAGCAGCTAAATTTGACCCAGCCGTAGAATTATTCGTTACCAATCAATGACTGAGCATATAAGCATGCAATTAAGTAGGTGAAATCTTGGAACCTAAGTTTACAGCATCTTGGAAGCAAGCATAGGATTTGGGCCAGCAATAGCTCCAGTGCAGGGTAAACAAAGCAGCCCCTGGACTGTACAGGACCTGGGTTCAACAGTGACACCATGCGGCAGTGAGAAGTTACAGCAAGAGTGGACTGAGTAGCTGTCCCAATTTTTTTTTTTTTTTTTTGCCAGGGAGCATTAAGGTAACGACTGGCTCCTTTTTGAATGTAAGCCCTTTGAAATTGTGGCTAATTCTAGAAGAACTTAGTGGTCTTCCCCCTAATAAGTAATAAATTGGGAAGGCAGAAGTGAAGTAGGTTGTAACAGTCACCTTGGGAAACCCAGAACTTAATTCTAGTCACTTGCTGTGTGTGACTTCGACCAAAGCACTTCTCTTCTCTGGGCTTAATCATCTCATTTTTAAAACATCTTTTCCAGATCTGAGACTCCTCAGAGGGCTGTAAGCTCCATAACAACAGGGCCAATGTTTTGTTCATCACAGAATCCCCAGAGCCTGGTGGTGTACAAAGCACTCACTCATAAATGCTCATTTAATTGAACTGAATTAATGATCTCAGTATGATCTATTCTTCAGTGAGGTTCGCCTTGAGGCAAATGTAAAAGAAAAATCAGCTTTGGGTCAAGATATTGATCACTAACGGATTCACAGTGGTGCTGAGTATATGGAAGACACTGATAAATGTCCGTCCCTTTATCTGTTCTTTCCCCTACCTGTCTTTGTAACTGTTAGTGTAAGTT
Source organism: Grampus griseus (assembly GCF_964374135.1). NCBI lineage: Eukaryota > Metazoa > Chordata > Mammalia > Artiodactyla > Delphinidae > Grampus > Grampus griseus. The sequence continues at coordinate 8,898,740 of NC_139011.1, read as the reverse complement.
TTAGTGTCATACATTCTTGGGCATGGAGGGAGAAATATAAATGATCTTGTTCAGAGGCATTTAAATGTTTTTAAAAGCCAAATAGTCCTATCTTGTAAAGGAAAAGCCTAGAGGAAAGCTCAGTATGTAAAACACTTTAGTCAGAGCTATTCTGATTGGCTGTGTAAGAAAGGAGAAGCCTCTGTGATTGGCAGGGTCAGAAGGGGTGGGGCTTCCATGACTGGCAGGGTAAGAAGGGGAGGAGCCTCTGTGATTGGCAGGGTAAGAAGGCAAGGTCTCTCCCCTTGGCCATGGGACTCTCCCTTCTTTCCATCCTGGGGGCTGAATTTGCCTGGAGAATGCTTTGAACTCTGCTGAACACAGTCGGAAAACTGCTCTTCTAATGCAAGGCTGAAGTCTTACAGCTGAGGAAACAGAAGATCAGAGAAGTCATGTGACTCTTGCAGAGTCACACAGGTCCCCAAGCTTCCCTTAGGCTTGTCTTTATGCTCCCTGGTGACAGAAATGTGTCCACCAGCTTCTTTTCTCCCTGGGCCAGCTGGTTGCTCCCATGAGAGCCTGTCTCCTCCTCTGGCCCCCTGAGGATGGCAACGCTTGCCTCCTGGTCCAGAAACAAGCTCTAAGGCTTCCTGGGGCTTCCTGAGATCTTTCAGTGTCAGGCCCGCAGGGAGCCACAGGCAGGAAGGCAGGAGGACAAAGAAAGGCAGGACATCTCCAGGGAACTCAAAACAGAAGGAGTCCTAGGATTTTGGTTGAAAAAATATACAGCTGGGCTCCGTGGCTCCCCTTGGCTTTGAGCCTGGGTCCCCTTCTTTCTCTATGGTCTCCTGGGTCCCTGGGCTTTCTTCTTTGTCAGTGGCTCCAACTGCAGTCCCTCCCAGTCCAGTGAGGAAGAGAGCAGATGAAGAGACATCTCAGCATCCGTGGCGATAACCACGATTGCAGAGAGGCTGCTGGAGCACAGAGAAGGGGGCGACGGACTCAGCCTGCTGGGGAAGGGCTGGACGAGGGACCTGGCTCTGGAGGGAAAGTAGACAAGGATAAGGTGGGAAGGCGTTTCTGGGAAGACTATATAATTAGCAGGGAGAAAAGGAGATTTCCCAAAACTACTATTTAAGGATTCATGTGGGAGGCATACGTGAGGCAGGTGTGTGAACCACGCACTGTAATTCAGGAACTGCCTGTATTTATTTTAAAATCATTATTATCATCAATGGGAATAATAATAACCACAAGACGTAACACTTACCGAGGGCTTGCGATGGGGCAGGTACGGTGACCGACATGGTTTGCTTGCTCATATAAGTCATGTGTCTCACAATAACCCTGTGACATAAGAATGTTATCATCCCCACTCTGCAGATAGAGAAACTGAGGCTCAGAGAGGTTAAGTGAATTGCTCAAGATGCCACAGCTGCTAAGTGGCAGAAACAGGAGTCTAGACCAGATCTATCTGACACCAGATTCTGAATTGTTAACTATTATCATCTCTTGTTGCACATTCATTCATTTTTTAAGCAACTACTCTATGCCAGGCACTGCTCTATATTTTCCTACGTTGATTCCTGACATTCGATTTAGAGGCGAATTTCCAGGGGCACAGCTACCGTATGGAGCCATGTGCAAACTGGAAGAGGCCTGTGAGCTAATGAATGATTCAGCTCCACTGAGGCACCCCAAACACACTAGCCTGCATTGACAGGTGTGCCTCAGAACATGAAGCCAGCTTCCAGCATCAAAACCAAGCTAACTGCAACTCCCAACAGCAAGGACCACATGCCAGAGATCTGACTCTCACTGAATTCCAGCTAAAGGAATGAACTGGTAACTGCATGATAAGGATTTTGCAAACAAAAAAATGAATTGAAGAAGCATAAGCAGGCAGGACAAATCCACATCCTTTTGATGACCAAGTCCTGAAAACAGGTCCCTCTAAGGCGTTTGAATCCCAACTACCTCACAGAGAGCTCTGAGCTATGAAATTCTAAACTTGGAAGGACCCTCGAATCTCTAGACTTTCCCAAATGTTGGTTGGTCAGACAGCTGATCACCATCTTTGCCTTATCCAGCAGGTACTACCCATACTATTAATTACTTTATATTTTTTAAATCCACTTTCCTTTCCACTTAAATCCAATTACAGTATTAGAAAGGGGAACTTTATATCACAACCTTTAAAAGGAAAGTCAGATGCCCTCACGTAAATGAGTTACTGCTAGAATAAATGTGCTGGCCCCAGGAAGTCATTCAGTTCAAAGCAATCTGAAAACTAAGGTCATAAATCTACGTGTCCCCCATATGCGGGGGAGAACAATAAGCTGCAGGGTGGGTAGGCAGCCTGCCTGGACCCCTGAGTGGCCGCTGCCTGGCCCGGACTGGCCATGTAGATTCTATGTCCTCACCCAGGAACCCTTCCACGGCCATCCCATTGTTTGATGGATGCCTTTTCTTATTTACTAGCTGCATGTCTGTCTGAATAGCCAGGCACCCCAGGCTCATCTCCGTGACCCTAAAAGTTCCCCAGCTGCCATTTCCATTGCAGGTTTCTCCGTGTCTTAGCATGAATCTGTTGCCTATGCCTCTTCCACTCTGTTCTCCACGGAAGTGCAGGTGAGGGGTACAAAGTGCTCCACTGGGGTCACCATGGTGAGGGCCTGGGGAAGAGTCATCTATCTATATGAGGAGCAGGTGTGATGGCGTGCCAGGAGCTGAACCCCACTGGCCTGCAATGGCTGTTTGCTCCTATAACTGACTGACAGGAAGCTGGACATGTCCCTCTGCTCCCATCCCTATAAGTGAAGGGTCAGACTGCAGTGGTGCTACTCAAGGTGGGGCTGCATCACAGACACATACAGCTGCACATGCTGATTAGGCTGTGGGACATTTCCCCATTTTTGTATTACGGGCTTCGGGCGACTCAGGTGGGGCGGGGGTAGGGAAGGTGAGTCCAGAAAGCCCACCCAAAGGTAAGACCCAGTGATGAGGCTCTGACCCCAGGTCCTACCAAGAGCCTGATGATGGAAAACAAAGGCCCAGGGTAGCAGGGCTCCCAGGGTGTCTGAAACTCTACTGACCATGTGTAAGTGAAATTCACTGCTCCGCCCACTAGATAACGCGGAGTCACAAAAGCGGAGTATGAGCTGAATAGCCTCTATTTTGAAAAAGGGTTAAAAGTGAATTTGGAAAACTACATCTGAATAAATCTTGGAATTCTTTGAACAACTCTGCATGGTTTATTAAAGAGATGGGTTTTGGGGGGCGGGCAGAGCCACCTACGTCTATATTTAATAAGACAGCTAACCTGGTAGATTAAAGTTATTTGTTTAGTCAACAAACCTTTACGGAATAGCTACAGTATGTCAGGGAGTTTGCTAGGTGTTCTCCATATGCCAGGTCACATGTATTACACCGGCACTGCGTGATGGCAGAATAAGGTACCACCAAATGATTTGGAAATTCGGAAATAAGAGTGCCCTCTGGTTAGCAATTTATTTTAAAAGTAAGCATACAGAATTGGAGGACAATTATATGAATTGTCCTTAAGGAGACAGAAAGGTCAAGGTGATGTCTGTCCAGCAGTCCCAGTCTCCTTCAATTGGTATTTCTCACTAAAATACCAACGAGGACACAGGAGAAACAGGCAAAATTTCCTCTAACTCATAACCACACTGAAAACCAAAAGGGATAAGTAAACTCTTGCCAGAATTAGGAAAGAATTTTCATGAACAATATTTGATGAATTCAGGCATATAAAGTGCCTGGCACAAAGAAACACTAACTGTTAACTGTGATTCATCTAAAGTCAAAGGAGCTAGACTGAGAGAAAGTACTGGTGACCTTGGCAAACACTGTCTTGTGAAAGAGAGAGGCCCAACCAGGCTGAAAGGTGTGAGGGGGAGCAGTGGATTGAACGGCGCCCCGCAAAATTCACGCGCACCCAGAACTTCAGAGTCTGCAGACGTGACTAGTTAGGATGAGCTCACACTGGCTTAGGACTGGCCCTAAATTCAACGACTGGTGTCCTTATAAAACAAGGAGAGGAGACACAGACACACACAGGCAAGAGGCCGTGTGCAGATGGAGGCAGAGACTGGAGTGCTGTATCTACCAGCCAAGGAACTCCAAGAAATGCTGGTGGCCACCGGAAGCTGCAAGAGGCAAGAAAGGATCCATTGCTGGAGACTTCTGAGGGAGCGCAGCCCTGACCACACCTTGATTTCAGACCTCTGGCCTCCGGACCTGTGAAACAATCAATTTCGGTTGTTTTAAGCCACCCAATTTGTGGTACTTTGCTACGGCACCCTAGGAAACTACTACAGGAGATGTTGAGCCCCTCCTCTCCACTGGCAGAGAACCAGGGTCTGTATTCACCAGGAAAGTGGTCAGTCACCTTTCTGCTTTTGTGTGCTGCTTCATGAATCGGCCAGTGCTGTGTTCAGGCACTTCCTCCTCCCAATATTTTCATCTCCAGGGAAAAGACAAAGCAGAGAGCAGCAGCGATGCAATGCATCCTGGGGGATGGGGGTCACTGCAGGCGAAACACTCCACTGGGGATGGAGACGGGACGGGTTTGGGGGCTTCGTGCGCAGGAACTTGGTACCCTTCAGGTGCTGCACCACTGCAGACACACAGAAAGCTCTGCCTGCCTGGCAGTGGAAGCTCCCACCACGGTTCATCAAAACTGCACACAGCAGATGCCTGTAAGACCCCAGGACCGGGGCCCGAAGCCGCTGGGCACACCAACCTCCTAGATGCACCCCTGGGAAGGGCTGGGACCATCATTCATGTGGCAGTGGCCAAGGCCAAAGGCAGTCCACGTAAGTCTGCCTGTTGCCAAACCCTGGCCTGGAGAGACAACCCTTCTCTAGAAACGAATAAAGAGGAGGAAATAGCAAAAATAAAGCCCATGAAAAGAACAGTGTGACATGAGTGGAAGAGAAGGTTATCCGGAAGTCTCTAAGGAAGAGGATACCTCTGGCAAAGGGGAGACTGAAGAATATTTTAGAAACGCAGAAAGGGCTTTTGCAATAGGACGTCAGAGAAACCGCCTTCTATGAAAACGGGAAAAGGGAGTTACAAGCAGATCATTTGCAATGGAAGGAGAACTGAATATGACCAAAGGCAAATACCTCCATGAAGAAGACGGCTGCAAAAGTCCTTCAGAAAAATGGTAGCACGTGGATTGCCGAAGAACATTTTAAAGGAATAACCTACGGTGACTAAATAGGGTTTATGACATGGAAGGCTACCAGGGTTTAAAATCAGCAAATCATCTCATTATTTGTATCAGCAGATCATTTGACCAAGCTTATTGTCCATTCTTGAAAAAAAAATCCAGTAAACCGAAAACGGAAGAGTATTTTGTTGACATGAGGAACTATGGGAATGGTGAGCTATGTAATGGGATCCAACTAATGTCATGGACAAGGACCCACATTATCATCAAAGTAATTTAATGCTATCCCTTTAAAAGGAGGAGTCAGAGGAATTAGAAACCAGAAATAATAGTTCTTGCGTTTGCATGTACCACTGTTTTTAGTAACATGAATGTCTATCTCCAGCAACAGCAAGAGTAACATTCACTGAAGCCTCAGAAGGACTAAGCATTGGTTAACACTTTACATAAAGTTCCCAGCTGAATCTTCACAATAACCTTACGAGGCAGGTACTGTCCTTATACTCAATAAGCAGAGAAGGAAAACGAGGAACGGAGAGGTTAACTTTTTCCAGATCACACAGTGGCGAGTAGAGAGCCAGACGCACTGGCTCTGGAATCCACGTCTGAATGAGAACTCGCAAGCAAATCAGCTGAAAAGAAAACCGAGCACACCGAGCATTACCACTAATAAGAGACCAGGTTGTAAAATGGCTGGATATAAAAAGAAATGCATACGCCCAGCACAGTGCAAAAACAGGAAAGATAAAAGGGGAAGAGATAAATCCACTGAAATTAGCAAAACCAATAATAACTCTGGCAACCAAACAGTGAGGGAGAGAAAATCCTAACAGGAATTACTCAGCCCTGTAGGAAGACAAACAAAGGAAAAACATGTCTCTGGAGGAAAAGACTAACTGTAAAGATCTTGATCATTTCCCAATTAATTTTAGGCTTATTAGAGTTCTTACAAGACCCCAAAGATTGTGGTGGAGAGACCCGGTTAAACGGATGGATTTTAAAGTAAACCTGGGAGAATATACCAGAATGTTTGGAAAAGCAGAGTAATGAGAAGTGCCTTGCCCTAAAAGAAAGTGATAGTGAAAACTGTTAAGAGAGAAAATCATTAAGAGTTCTCGTGATGAGAAAAAACATTTCTTTTTTTTTTTTTGCTTTCTCTTTGAGATGCATGAGATGATGGATGCTAGCTAGCTAAACTTACTGTGTTCGTCATTTCACAATATACGTCAAAGTCAAACCGTTATGCTGTACACCTGAAGCTTACACACTGATGAATGTCAATTCTATCTGAATAAAACTGGAAAAATGATTATTAAGCATACTTAATAATAAAAAATAAGGTACAAGAGTTATAACTTGTATAACAAGAATTGTTGGGTAAAGATAACCAAGCAAAATAACTGAAAAGAGGTTCCAGTAACGGGAAATTTAATTTATGGGAAGGTAGCGTCAGAAACAAGTGAGAGAAAGAAAAACCCAATATACGTTGTCCAAAACAATTAGCAAAATGAGATATTTCCTCCATTCCAAACACCAAAATAATACCGAAGTCCTACAGGGTGTGGTGTGAGAGAAGTCTCTGAATATGAGAATTAGGTAATGACCATCATAGGAGGCGGAGAAGTTAATTGCGAATGCAGGCGTGACAGAACGAAATGTGTCCAGACATTTGCAAGAAATTGTTTAGACTGAGGATAGAGTTCCAGAATAGGGAACATAAGGAAAGAAGACCATGACTGTACATTGGATTTAGTTAGGGAGTTTAGGTTATCCTATAAGTGATGAAGAACCAACTACAGGATCATTTTAAAAAGATAAAAGACATGGTCAGGTTAGGATTTTAGGAAGATGTTTTGGTTGGAAAAATGGAGGAGAAACCAGAGAAATGGGAAATTGAATATAATTAGGAGACTGCAGCAAGAGGCCAGGTGGAATACAATGAAGGTATGGAATAGGGCAGGAAGGATGCAGGGAGAAGGGTGGTCAGGTATAGAATTGAGAGATGCTCAGGTAGTAGAATCATCTAGACTAAGGCTTGCCTGGAAGGGGAAGGTTATGAGAGCAAAACGGAAGGGGAGGTCTTGGCTTCTGGTTGGTGACTGATAGAATTGAGGAATTCAGGAGGCAGAAGGGATAATGGTTAGGAAACGTTTATGTGACACGTGACTGAAGAGACTTGGGCTGTGACTCTCGGGCATTACAAGGTAACAGCTCATACTCCCAGGGTGTGACTTGGCCAATGCCTACCTTCAAGGAAAAGCTGCTTTTCCCTGGCTCACTTTTTGAGGGGGTCTCTGGGGTTTTGTAATACAGGTTTCTCTTCTGTAAGTACTTTCTTCAAGTTGGAAGATAACTTATTTCTCCTAACAGCTCAGTTCCTGTTTGTTTTCCCTTTTACAAGGGCAATCCATGTCCTTTAGTTTTCTTATATCTGAAACATTTCTATTCAATTAGCTCATTTCTCCCTGAAGTCATATCCTTCACTTTAATAAGAGGAAAATGAGGCCACTCTATGTATTATTAAACTTCATTTCAGGCCAAAATTGAATTATACACTAGCAGTAGTTCCTCTCATGTATCCCAAGTTATTGTTCTATGATTCATGCTTCTGAATGGTTTTCCATCTTTTGGAGGCAGTGGGGGAACTGTCTTAAAGGAGCCTGAATTGTAGCTCAATGAGTATTTTTGAGAAGTCTGTAATTTTGGAAAGTTTTACAGAAACATTTTTACTCACAACGACCCTGGAACAGGGAATCTGCTTCAGGCTCTGCACAGGTGAGTTACTGTTTGTTTCTTTGCTTGTTTTCTTTTCCCAAATGTAGTGGTATTTTAAACGATCACATTTATCCCCAGATGAGGCAGGGTGATGAGATAGGCCCATTTTATCCAAACTCTCTGATTTCAGCAGTTCACTCTGGCATCATCCTTTCCTGAAAGATTATATTTAAATGCTCAGCTCACCTTGTCTGCCTTGAATAGTCTCTGCCTCTGTTTCTTCGGATTCACTCTGACTGGCACAAAGCTGGGCGTTAGCAAGATGAGAAATGACGGTTAAGAACAAAGTCTCTCAAGTCAGACGGACCTAGGTAGAACCTTGGTTCTGCCAATTCCATGCATGGCTCTGTGATGTGGGGGCAAGCTCCTGATGTCCCGAGACTCTGATTCGTCATCTGCAAAGAGGGGAAAGCAGAGGTTCCTTCCAGATAGGCCATTCCGGCCACTACGAGGTCCAGTGTGTGATCCTGCAGAAGCAGTAGTATGGCCTCCAGCCCAGAGTACATGTTCAACACGGCACACATACACATGGCATCACGCGGCCTGGGACCGAGTCCCACTGCCATCTAGCTGTGTGACCCCAGCTCAATCACTCACCCTCTCTGAATCTCAGTTGCCACCGCATCGATATGCCAAAATGAGGGAAATGGATGTGACTCATGCAGTGACGGAACCCATCTACTGCGTGCCTATTCTATGTGAGACACAGAAGCATCACTTGACCCTGAATCCACTGCTCCCAGAAATGCTGGGCCCTGGTCCTTAAGGATATCTAGAGCCCATGACCTTGGAGAAGTGCCTTGGATTGGCAGGAGAAACATTAGGGAGTGAGTGCAGGAAACAGCCAGGGCTGGAGATGCAAAAAGAGACGAATGCTAAAGACCAAGAAGGAAGGCTTCAGGGAGACTGAATTATAACAAGATAGAACTATAGAACTATAGAACTATAGATAGAAAGATCCCCAAATGCCCCTGAAAAGTAAAGGGATGGGGTGAGCCAAGGCAATCTGGAGGCAGGGGAAATAAGTGAACAGGCAGGTTGGAAGGGGAAGGCATGTTAAGGAGATGATAGTATTTCTCCATTTAACCAGGTGTTAGGAAATATCATAGAAGCCAGAGTCACTTCTGCCCAAAGGATGCAGAGATTGCTGGGGAAACAGGCTCAGAGAGACTGAGTAGCTTGTTCAAGCTCAAGATCACGCAGCTGATGTGATGATCTGCCATCATTTTCTATTAGAAATTTTCTCCTCAATCATGAAAAACTAAAAATATGAATCCACTCACTGGCGAGACTCTCTGACCTCCCAGAGCTTGAGCTGAGCAGGGAGGCATCCTCCTGACCATCGTCCTAACTGCAAAGCCACAGCAGGCACAGCGATGCCTGTCTCTCTGTGGGCTCGTTTTTTATCCTACTTGGTGGACTCCCTGAGGGCAGGGACCTCGGTCTAACTCATCTTGTCTCCCAGCGCCCAGCAGGCTCAGGACTTAACTTGTTGAGTGAGTTTAAAGAATAAATCAACACACAGGCACCTGAAAAACATGTCTGAGATCAGAAGAGAGAACAGAGGCACACTTTGCACTGATCCGAGACAGGCTGCCTGGGACTCTGCAAGTCTCCGTGGTTGGTCTGACCATGGTGTGATGGCCCGTGAATGAAAGAGCCGCTGAGAGCCCACCATGAAGTAGCTCTACTGCCCAGAGGTGACGGATGACGGCTACAGGTCCCTCCAGACTCCTGCGACCTCCTCTCATGCTCACGTATGATCCCTGGATCACTGACACAGCGTGATGCAATGGGCTTTCCATTGCTCTAATGGCCTGGCCTGTCAGTGTGGACTTATCACAACATATACAGGGACATGGGGGCATGAAGCCTATTCAGGATGCAAAGTGAAGAGTTTACTTAGGCCAACCTCAGTCTTACCCTCTCAGTTCCCCAGAAGTGACCCCACCCTCACCCCTAAAGCCGTTATGATGGCCAGACTTGGACAAACTTAGCTCTATTCCTGAACTACATGTTGAATGAATGAATGAAATAAAATGAATAAATGCCCACTGTGATTTCCAGCGAACCCACAAGACCTCATTGCCAACAGACAATAAAGCTGTCAGTTTTGAAAGTACAGTATCCTTAAAAAAGTTTAATGTACGGTTGCATTTGTATAGTTTCAGGTTCCCAGAACACTCACATATCACTTTATCTGGTGGTCAAGACCATGGGCTCTGGAATCCAAATGCCAAGGTTCTATTCCCGGTTCTGTCACTTGTCAGCCATAGGACCTCAGAAAAGTTACTAAACTCTCAGACCTCAGCTTATTCATCTGTTAAAATGAGGATGATGATGCCTATGGGCCCAGGGCTGATGCACACAGGTAAGGAGCATCCCCGTCGCTGCCTCATGGGGATGCTGGCCTCATCTTGTAGGAATGGCATTACCTGCCTATTTTACAGATAAAACCACTAAGGCTCAGGAAGATGACACGATTTGCCCAAGGTCACTGTCACCAAAACCCAGGAGATCTAGCTTGCCATAGTCAGTTTCCAGCCTGAAATGGACCCAAATTGTTCACGATACAGGTAATTCTGCCTGACCCTTGCAGCCCACCTAATTCTGAGGGCAAAAAGCAGCTCACACTCAAAGGAGGAGCTGGGACTTTATCTTCCAGAAGGAAAGCTAATATATCCCGACAGCCGTGTTTGCTCAGAGCCAGAGACCCTGAAATTACATTCAGCACCAAGCGGAAGAGGGAAGGCTTAATGGATCTACGCGCTGCTGTTATATACAACAAATGAGAAAACAACCGATGCTGGTGCCTGGTGAAGCTTCAAAATGCTCACAGCCTATGGGCACCTTCGTCTGCACCTGCTGAAGACCGTCTATATCCACTTGCAACCCTGAGAACTTCCTCTTCACCCACAGTCCCTCTCACAAATGAGTGGTTCTCAATGGAGGTTGCACATTAGAATTGGCTGGGCAACATTTGAAAAATAAATAAACAAGCAGAAGTACGTTAGATCTACCCACAGAGAGGTCAGATTCAAAAGGTCTAAAATGGGACCTAGTCTTTGCTTTTCAAAAGCTCTAGGTGATTAAACGTGCAGCCGGGGTTGAGAGCCACTGGGGTAGCTCGTGGTTATGGAGTGGCTGGTTGGATGGAGATATAAAGTCCTCCCACTGTGTAGAGCACAGACATACTCAGGAGTCACAGAAACACAGGATGCTGGATACATAATGCACCGTTCTCCCAAACTGGACCCCACCCCTCCTAGGTCCTGCCAGGTTCTTATCGCCCGACCAAAACCTGGAAGAGCCCTCCAGTTTGCCCTGCTAAAACCTGGCTCTCACACCACTATCTCACCCTACTAAAACTGCCTAGGTACCACCATCTCTCCTTGCTAAAGCCCTGGCCGTGGACCACCTGCCATCTTGTCCTGCTAAAGCCCAGCACTGGTACCACCATCTCACTCTGCTAAGACTTGGCCACGGTATCACCGTCTTGTAGGAGCCCTAGGTTTACCATGAATACCATCTTCTCCCGCTGCCACTGCCTCCTTGAGGCCCTCATCACACCTTTCCTGGGCTATTGTGGGTCTCCCTGCTTCCATCTGCTCTCCTTCCACAGAAGGAGGCATCTAAGCAGACAACTTCATGTCACTTCCAGGCTGGACTCTGATTTCCTAAAGGATAAACAGCAAACTTCTCAGCATGCCCACAACCCCAGCAAGACCTTCACAATTTCCTCTGGTTTTCTAATCACATTTTTTGGTGGCTTCCCACATTCTTTCCACCTGAGCCAAATTCATCTATATTCATTTCTAGAACACACCATTCACCACCATACCTCTGTGCTTTCGTCCAGGCTGTTCTTTTTGCCAAGAACATCCGCACACCAGTGTACCAGGTGAAATCCTACTTGCTCTTTAAGATCTATTACATACGGACAAAGAATCTAGCATCACAGAAAGTGTCCTGGGCAGGCGGTCCCCAGCAGGACCCGCCTCCCCACTCTGGGCCAGCCAGGCTCTGGGCCAAGTCCCCTCCAGCATTACTGTTTAAAATCCCTGCTACAGCCCTATGGAAAAGGTATTATTATTATGTCCACATTATAGGTGGAGAAATAGGCACAAAAAGAGCTTTTCTAGCCCATTTTCTGGATAATGGCTTGGATGTGGCCTCAGGGCATGCTTTGGTAGCAGTGAGCGAGCAGAGAGAGGAGGAGAAGAGGAACAGAAATGGGCCTTGGGAGGGAGGGGCTCACAGAGATATCCGGCCAGTGAGCAGTTCGCGGGGATGAGCATTCATCAAATAACACAGATGTCTAATATCCAGTTTTTTTGTTGTTTTTTGTGGTACGCGGGCCTCTCACTGCTGCGGCCCCTCCCGTTGCGGAGCACAGGCTCCGGACGCGCAGGCTCAGCGGCCATGGCTCACGGGCCCAGCCGCTCCGCGGCATGTGGGATCCTCCCGGACCCGGGCATGAACCCGCGTCCCCTGCATCGGCAGGCGGACTCTCAACCACTGCGCCACCAGGGAAGCCCTAATATCACGTTTTAATGGTTTGCTGTTTAGCGCATGATTTGCCTCTCCCATCTCTGACAGTATCCTTCATTCTCCAGAAATTCAGCTCTCCATGCCAGTGCTCCAAGGAAGGGCTTTGGAAGGAAGTCAAGGCAAGGGGCATAGTGGGCGTCTCTGTTGACTCAGGTGAGCAGGCATAGAGGGGAGGCAGGACTCAGACAGAGAGTCCATCAGAGCAGGAAGCTCGGAGCCGGATGACGCATTTGCCTGTTCCCACCACCACCCCACCAAGTGGCAGAGGTATTGGGAGAATAAAAAGAACTCACTGGGTTTCCCATCATATGTGGAACAAAGATAAGTAGGTCCTATCCTTTATTTAAATCTCAAAGATAAGATACCTGTATGACGTGCCAAACCATGACTGCCATAGAGCCCAGGCCTTCAGACAGCAGAGACTGGGACAGGCAGACCAAGTGTGTCTCTCTAGCCACTTGCGCAGCTCAGATACATTTGCATAGGAACCCTGGAGCAGAAAACGTGGTCTTCATCCCTAGATGCTCGCCCTGAACTGCGCAGGCTTTCAAACCTCCACGTAACCAATTAAAAACAGGCGTGTTATGAGGGCTTTGGGCCACAGTTGATGATGACCCATCTGAGGGAATGGAATTTCCCCAAATAATGACATTTCTCCGTGCAGCCCACGGACAAGCGCAGACGGGGCCACCTACGAAGTTGTTAGATTGGCGCACCTTGGGCCCTTTGTTTCAGAGAGCAGTGATTATGTCTGCAGGACACGCCGAGCTCCCAGTGTCCCTCTCCTGTACGTGCCTTCCCTACAGATCACAGGCTGGTGAGGCGTCATCTGCTCCCAGGAAGCAAGGAAGGAAGTTTCCATTCGTCCCACCCCCTGTGCTCCATACGGAGGTCCACACTCGTGCCTGACTACAAAGACCTGCTTTCTTCCTCCCAAACCAAATCCACCCAAACTTAAAGCTAGAAGCAAGGCCGAGAAGAGATCCCGTGGCCTCAGGAAAAGGTAGGCATTAGGCTGACTGGTCCAAATCAGAGACCAGCAAACTACAATCCACGGATCAAACCCAGCAAATCCAGCCTGCCACGTTTTTATAAATAAAGTTGTGTTGGAAGACAGCCACGTCCATTCATTTACGCATTACTTGTGGCTACTTTCATGCTACCAAGGCAGGGCTGAGTAGCTGCGACAGTGATTGTTTGTGGTCCCCGAAGCCTAAAATATTTACTTATTATCCAGCTCTTTATAGAAAGAGATCGCTAACCTCTGGTCAGCTGAAACCATCCCGATATGCTTCCAGCCACCGTACTTCTCATTTAATCCCCACCACAACCAATGGTAAGCATTACTGTCTCCATAATAGAGTAAGAGTGAAGTAACTTGCCCAACTTGCAGCTAAGAGCTGAAGTCAGGATTTAAGCCCAAGACTGCCCCTGCCCTCGAGGCAATCACAACCTCCCTAGGAAAAAAGAGAACAGAGAGTCTATTAAGAGTTGGAGCCAAAAGAGGCCTTTGAGATCATCCTAGGTCAACCCCTCACTTTGCAGCAGTGATGCCAAGGCCCAGGTGAGGTGTGTGTATTCCACCTTTGCTGGGTTCACTCAGCTGGAGAGGTGCTTCGTACTCCCTGAAGGCTCAGCCCTTCCCAACCAGGACGTTGAGTAGCCCAGAGCCCCCGGGCCCACCAGATAGAAGGGTCTAGGGTAAGTTATGTTGGTCTGATTCCTGGTTTCTGAGATGGGCTTTGGGTTGCCTCATTAGCTGTGAAGTTTCTGACTCTACGGTGAGGCTACTGCTTCAAGGATTGACTCAGCCCTCTAGTCATCATCGACCTCTCTGCTATGACCCCAGCCTGGCAGGCCTGGCACGCTGGCTTGAACCAGGCTCTGCCCCGCGTTGCTGGGCATCCTTCCAAAGCGCAACCGCCACAAGGGTCCTGCACTTGAGGAACTGGCCTCTGAAACCACAGTGTCTAGTACGTACCACCCGACCTGGACTCTGCAGCAGCTCCCACCCTCGGAATGGACTTCCTTGGACACCAACACCCCCAAGACCAGGACTGGCTCACTTTCAACACTCCGTGAGCATCAGGTTTCCCAGAATACTCTTCTCAGTCTCCGTAACCTCCATCTTCTTCCTCTCCTGTATCGTCAACTGCAATCCTTGTATTGATGACTTCCAATCTCTCTTGTTAGCCTTGATCACCGTGCTGAGCTCCAGACACATCTCTATAGTCTGCACATGCTTCAGTTTTTATACCTTTATCTCATGATAATGTCTTTCACTGCATTCTTTCTTCGCAGCAAAACTATACAATTTTTGAGAGCAGGACCTTATTTATTTATCTCTGTGTCCCTCATCTCTAGACACAACATCTCAAAATCAAGAGATATTTGTTAACTGGATGAAGTGAAAAAACGCACAGTGAACGAATGGGTTGAACGAAAGGCTGGGTGCAGACAGCCTTTGGCCCTCAGTTTCCCACGTAAGAAAACTCCCCTCTCATCTTTTCCTTACCCCGTTAGCTGTATCTCTAAGGAAGGACCACACTTGAGGCAGAGTCAAGTGAACACAGGTTAAGGTGAGAACTAAGGATAGTTACCAAACAGTATTTCCCTGTTTATTAAGGAACCATTCTTGGAGTATCTACTAGGTACCAACTATTGTGCCAAGGTCTTTATATGCATATTTCTTAAATAATTACGCGAAGGATGATGGGTTATCAGCTCCACTTTTACAGAATGAGAAAACTGAGGCTAGACGGCAACCTTCCCAGAGTTTCCCAGCTGGTGAGTGATGGCGCAGAGGGAGGGCCCAGCTCTCCAGCTGTTGCCATTACAACACACCCCCTTCCTGAGCTTTCCTGTTATGTCACTGATTTGTGAAACAAAGTTAGAGGCTTCCCAGACTGAACAAACCCAGAATAATATCGTTATGTCCTAGTTAATTTTTTTTAAGGCAAAAATAAATAAGGGCAGCGTGTTCCCTGGCCTCCATCCCATTGTTTCTAGGATCGCCACACACCACAGCTCAGTAGGAGCTCAGAGTGGGCGGAACCAACAACCACACAGGGACAGGCTGGCTTTCCCCAGCCTCTTCCCGAGGCCCTGGAGGGACGGGATGGGGGAAGATGAGGACCCACCCAATTAAGAGAGGAGAAACTGGCCGAGGAAGAGCAACAGGTGGGTTTCAGAAAACATTATCACATCGTCACATGGGATGGAGTGTGTGCTGGGGGCAAAAAAACTGGGTCCCTTCTAAACTCCAACACAGAGCTGGGACCTTAGTCAAGACCCTTCCCTACTTTTGGCCTCAGTTTCCACATCTGGGAAAGGAGACGGTGGCTGGTGTCATGGGCTGAACTGTGTGCCCCACAAATTCGTATCAAGTCCCAGTACCTGACAATGTGACCATACTAGGAGATAAGGTCTTCACAGAGGAAATTAAATTAAAATGAGGTCAAATGGGTGGGCCCTAATGCAATATGACTGGTGCCTTTACAAGGAGAGGAAATTAAGACGCAGACACACAGAGGGAAGACCTTGTGGAAACACAGGAAGGGGAAGATGACCACCTACAAGCCAAAGAGAGCAGCCCCAGAAGGAACCAATGCTGTAAACATCTTGGTCTGGGACTTCAAACCTCCAGAATTGTCAGAAAATGAACTCTGGAGGTTGAAGCCACCCAACCTGTGGCACTGTGTCATGGCGGCCTGAACAGACTCATACAGATGGACAGGATGGACATCTGGTTTCTGCTCCGGCTATGACACGCAGGTGGGTATGTCCAATACCGTGGGGTCAACTGAAGAGAGTAGGGTTACGAGAGGTCAACAAAGGTGGTCAGATACGGAACTGGGGCTGTTTACATTGGAGGAGGAATCACAACCATGGAGGAAGCACAACCTTTCCTTCTCACGACACTTACTGGGTGAGGAAATTTGTTTGAGTCCGTTAGGGCTGCTACAACAAAAATACCACAGAATGGGGGGCTTAAACCACACACGTTTATTCCTGACAGTCCTGGAGGCTGGGAAGTGCAAGATCAGGGTGCTGGCAGATTTGGTGTCTGATAAAGTCCCACTTCCTGGTTTGCAGGCATCTGTCTTCTCGCCGTGTCCTCACGTGGCAGAGAGAGATCACCTCTGTAGCTCCTCTTTTCTCATAATCCCATGACCTAATCACCTCCCAAAGGCCCCACCTCCACATAGCATCACCTTGAGGATTAGGTTTCAACATGTGAATTTTGGGGGGCGGGGGGGACATGAACTTTCAGTCCACAGCAGAGCTGGTCACCCTGAATGGAAGCAGCAGGGGGACAAATGTCACCATGGGCATTCCTCAGGGTCACGAGCTTCCCATCTCTGGGGATATTTAAGCAGAAACCCAGATTGGATCTGGGAATGGTGACGAGGGCTCGGGCTGGATCACGGCAGAAGAAAGTTGATGCAGGATACATCTCATAAAAGCTTTCTCAAAAGGGAGATGGCTGTCAAAGGAATCATGGGATTCCCATGCCTGGAGACAATCCAACAGGGTCCCAAGGCCACCTGCAGGGTTGTATAGATTCCCACCCCTGGTCAAAGTTTATACTAATAGACCTGCACTCATCCACAGAACGAACCTTTTGAGCATCCGCTGTCAGGCACAATGCAAGAGGCTTAGTGACACAGCAGAGACAAGACCAAGTCCCTGCCCTCAGATGGTTAATATTCACTCATTCATTCATTCACTCAATTACCTCTTCGAAGAGCCTTCCCTGAGCATCTCATCTCAAACAGTGCCTCCAGACCCCCTTTCTTGTTTTATGTTTTCCTGGAGGACTTAGAACCTCCAGTCACGTTCTACATCTGGTGCTTGCTCGTTTGTCAATCTCACTCACTAAAATGCAAGCACCAGACAAAGGGGATTTGACTCTTTTACTAATTTATTCCTTGCTGTGCCCAGATTTCAGGAAATCAACAAATAATGATTGAGTCCAACTCCACACAAGGCACCAAGGCAGGTGCTGGGCGAACAGTGGTGCATCTCACAAATCTGGTTCTTGTCTTTATGGCCAAGAAACACACCAACCCGAGGAAATTGAGAAAATAGCACGAGCTAACACTTACTTTCTGTGTGCCAGGCACCCGAAGACCTTCTATATCTTATTTCTTTGAACCCCCATGGTGCCTCTATGAAGTTATGTGCCATTATTATCCCTGTGTTACAGGTAAGTCAACTGAGGTTTCGAGAGATTAAGTAACTTGCTGTAAACCACATGGTAATAGGCAGAAGTGGGGTTTGAACCCAGCTTTGTGGGCAGTACGGTTCCTAGGGCTGGGCACCCAGGGTCCCTGTCCTGGCTCTGGCTTTAGGGACCCCACTAGGATCCTCCTTCTACCGTGTTCCCTGCCCCTGCACAGAAGGATTCTGCAGGACCAAGACGATGTGCCAGTGTGGAGCCCACGTCCCCACTCTGTCCCACCAAGGACCATGCAATTCCCCTGAGCAACACCCCAAAGGTTTCCTGGGCAGGGCAGGCCTCATCGTGGCTCTGGGTTCCCTAGAGCAGCCCAGGCTCCTGCGGGCACATGAGGGGGTCTAAGGTGACGCTGGAGGGAGGGCCTAAGTGGGTGGGGAGGGAGGAGCTTGGACGTGCGAGCCGGGGGTCCAGGCATGCACACAAGCCCCTCATGGTCTGGGCTGCAGCTGGGGCAGGGAGGTGGGGGACAGCCGTGGTCTGGAGGGCCCCGTTCATACTTCAGCCCCTGCCTCACAAATGTTAGAGGTGGGCCTGTCTGTGGGACTCCAGTCTCGGACCCTTAATTTCCGTGCTGTGTCCCACAATGAAGCCATCTTACCCAGCCCAGAGCCAGACTGGGGTAGGGCAAGCAGGATGCCTGCTCTCCAAGCTCAGGCAGGACGGCCGAGGTGCCACGCGGCACGTTCACCTGGGAAGGAAACGTGCCGCGTGGGGCAGGGGCTGAATTCAGACGGCTGGGAGGATGCGCCCGCAGGGCCAAAGGGCAAGCGGCACAAGGCACAGGGTTCCACCGCTCCACTCAGCCTAACCAGCCTCCTGCCCCAGAGGATGGGACCAACTGCTGGTGTCACAGTCGTGCGGCCTGGGAGTGGAGAGCAGGGGCAACTGGACCCCGGAGTTACGGGGGAGATGACCAAATCCCTCCTTCGCCAACCTTACTGGCAGTTCTGCCTGCTTACGTCTGTCTGTCTCCCTTCTCACTACCTTGCCCTTTATAAGAAATGAAGATAGATTATTTTTAAATGTTTGCTCCATCTCTTAAATACAACTTTACATTCCATATTTTAATCAAAAGCCGATGAGTTTCAAAATACTATGGAGCGCTGAATGAGTATATGAAATTGTCCATATGAAGCCGGCAGAGGAAAACGCACTGGGGTGGATGCTCCGGGTGGTGGGTTTATGCGTTCTATGCCATCCATCACCTTGTTCAGGCTTTTCTGTACTGTGTAAACTCCAAGTCAGAACCCTGACTTGCTTTTCTAACCACTTTCAGGTGAATGAAATTTTAACGATTCAAGTCTCTTCTTTTTCTTTACCGAGAAATCCCTAGCAAGATTAAGCAACTCATTTCTTTAGTATGAACCACTGCTTGTTCCCATGGGATGGTAAAAAGAATAGATTCCCCATCTTTGCCTTAAATAGGCATAAGGGAATTGGAATTTTTAATCCCTTAAATGGAAACAAGCCCAATTTCAAGAATGTTATAAGAGTCAAGAGAAAGACAGGTAAGAGTGAGAAATAGGTAACACCAGGTGAGTAAAGTGATCTGGAGCTGTATGGGGTGGGGTGGGCCATGGGGGAGGGACAGCTGGGGACCCTGTTGACCTTGGGTCAAAGTCTGGCTCCACCACTTCCTTCTAATTATGAAAGTTGGGGCGAAACTTGACTTTTCTGAGCCTTACTTTTCTCATCTTTAAATGGGGATGATAACCCTGAACTTCCTTTCTTCCCCCTTCACACCTTCTATTTTTCCCCTGGCTAATTCCCATTCTTCCTTTAATTTCAGCTTATGTGTTGCTTCCTCCAGGGAGCCATTCCTGCCATCCTGGCCCAAGCCGCGTGGCCCTGTGAGATGGGTTCCCACAGCTCATGGGCTACCTGTCCACCTGTATGTCCAGTGTGAGTTTTCACAGATAACTGGTTTTAAATGGTCTGCTTCCTCGTTAATTGGTGAGCTCCTGGGCAGGTGACAGCTAAAAACTATATCCCCCAAATCTAGCAGGTTCTCACTAAGCGTTTGCTGAAGGATGGTACCCTGCAAGACGCAGCACTGTTGTTTCAAACAACAAATATTTACTGTGTTACAGTTTGCCTGGGTCAGGAGTCCGGGTGTGGCTTACTTGGGTGTCTCTGACTCAAGGACTCTTATGTGTTGCCGTCAAGCTGTCTGCTGAGGCTGCAGTCTCATGCAATGGCTAGAGTGGGGAGGGAGCGTCTGAGTCCAGGCTCACTCATGTGGTCCTTGGCAGGCTTCTAGCTAGACGCCCCTCGTGGTGCAGTACCTCAGGGGGATAGGAATGCCTGTCTCCAGTGCCGCCCCCAAACTGCAGGCCATAGAGCAATGCTTACAGGTGGGACAGTCTCAGAAATACCTAATGGGGGCAGAGGGACTCAACAGGACATTCAAGAGCATTTCTTTCTGGGAAGACTGCATCCCTGGCTTTCATTCCCAGTGAGACCCTTCCCCCCGCAACTGTGCATACATGGTTATTTAACTTACAGTCCCACTGCCACTACCCTACTTCAGACCCCCACTGTCTCAGACCCGGATTTTACCGCAGTCTCCACGCTCTGACCTATCACTGCCCCGTTTACTTTAAGTCCCCATCTTTCAGCCAAAGTGGTCTTTCCAAAATTACAAATCTAAAAACAGAGCATCGTAAGTATTTTTCAATGGCTGTCCACTGACTTGCACCCCAGGCTTTCCATGACAGTCCCAACTTCTCTCGAGTTTCACTGTCTCCTCTGTGACTACACCCTCTCACTTTTTAATAAGTATTCACTCTGTGCCTACAAAGGGCCAGCGACTGTCATCGTTGATGTGGATACATGGCAGGAAGGCAAAACTCCTGCCCCCAGGGAGCTCGAGGTCTGATGGAGCAATCAGAGGATGACAGTCTGGGTGACAAGCATCCCGCAGAGGTGTGAGCAGGGCAGGGCACCCATTCCAGAGCTCCCTTCTTTTCCTTTAAAGCTTTTGTCCCTTCACACCGATCACAAGACCTATTCCCAAAGAGATTGATCTAGACTCCAAATGCAAAATCAGAGAGAAGCCTTCTAAGAGTTTCAAGCAGTGGTATTTAGAGAAGTGTATGGGGGAGGGGTGGAAGGATGGGGGAGGGGTGGAAGGATAGGGGAGGGGTGGAAGGGTGGGGGAGGGTGGAAGGGTGGGGAAGAGGGGAAGAGAACCTACATCCTCTTTATTCTGTGTCACTTGTTTTTATGTCTTTCCCCTCCCCTCCCCGCAGTGGTCTCATTTATTCAACTGAAGGACTCTTCAAGTCTTAGAGTCTCACCGTGAGCTCCTTGGGCTGGGACCTTGCCTAGCTCCCCTCTGCAGCCCCAAGACTAATTCCCGGAGAAGAGGCTCCTTCTTCATAAACAGAGCTGGACGTGTAGAAGGGAGCTGGCCTCACAGCAGCGGGAAGGCAGGGCCACCATCCCATCACCTGAGCTCTCATCCCATTTCCCTGCCTCCCCCACCTGACTAGAGGTTCCCAAAGGGCAGGTGCCGGTCTGGGCACGCGTGGACTGACCCCCGACAAGGCTGGCGGGGTTTCCAGAGACAGATCACCTGCATTACAAGCAGAGCTCGGCGGTGCCGTCACCTCCCCCTCTGCGCAGCCTCAACACCAACCGCCACCTTGGAAGTCAGTGGTTGCTTTCCCATCATGGCTCTATTCCACGTGCAAAGGGGAAGGTGCTCAGGAGTGATGCAGTTTCCTCATCGGTTCATCTCAGGTATAAGGTACCTACCTGATCCGACGGGGAGGGGGAGGACAGCGTTGAAGGCTAATCCCGTGGGGCTCCAGACAAGGAGCAGGGGGCGATTACAGCCATGGACTGACCTCCCACTCCATGCCAGGCACTATTCTAATGGCTTCATATGCACTATCTTTTCTAAGCTCAGAAGCACCCTGTGAGCTAGGATCTTTATCCTCCCTTTACAGACGAGGAACTGAGACAGAGACCATTAAGGAGGACGCCCGAGAGGTATGCGGGGCTCTGACGCCAGGCAGCGTCCGCACAGCGTGTCCTCCGCCTCCCCTTGTCTATCCTGTTCATCTCCATGTTCCTGGAGGTCGGCAGATGAACTGGCCTCCTGGTTAAGCGTGTGGTACGGATCACGTTCCCTTCTCTCGGCAGTGATCAGGTTCGCAAGTTCTAATATGCTACGCTGTACACTTATTTTTGCCCACATATGGAGAGATTGCAGAAATAATTTTAAAAACCCCTACATAATAAAAGACATTGTTGCCTGGTCTGAAAAAAAAAAAGTCCAGTGAACTGTCACACACAGTCACAGTGTTTGCTCCATCCCCTTCCTCAGACTTATACTCTGTATGGGGCACCCTTCATCTTATCACCATGACTAATAAATCTTTTTGGATCAGAGATGCCCCCCATGCAACCCATAGACCCCCTTCACTCAAAACGATCGTGTTTACAGGCAACAATGCACAGGGCGTCCCCAAAGGTTGTTCAGGTTGTGCACTGCATAAGGGCACCAGGCCAAGGGGCCTCCGGTGGAGGCTGAAATCCAGCCCACACTCCACTCAGCAAGCCCTGACCCTGGAGAGGGCATCCAGGAGGAAGGGGACAATCTTGATGATGAATCTGCCCAGAGAAGGAGCCCCTTTTGCAGTTTTTCCTCCTGAAAATGTTGGGCATCATCTTTTTCTAATTTGTATAAAGTCCTCTTCTGAGCTAGAACTCGCCTCGGCACTTACATATAATTCAAGGACAGCAGAGTCCCCAGAAGCCCATCAGTGGACGGACCGGGGGCATGATGGTTCCTCAGGCCAAGAACTGCAGAGTCAGCTCCCACCTTGTGAATGATGGGCTGGTACTAACAGGCTCCCTATTGGTCAACAGTTTGGGCTCAGAACATACTTCTACAGACAACGAATTCACAAGGTGTCAAGGGCTCAGCACAGCCCCCTAAGCTACTGACCTTGCGGTTCAGGAATCACGGTGCAGTCGTAGTCATGGCTACAACTAAATGCATTTGGGCTCATTTATGAGGATTAAAACCAACGTGCCGGCCCCATGTCTGGCATATAATAAATACTCATATAACCCTGCCCCCGCGCTTTTTGGGGTTGATTCTGTGCCAGAATGCCAAACTTGGACAGTGTAAAAATGAGCTTTGCAAAACACCTGTCAAGGGAAACCTCATAAAATACACGCTCTATTCTTATCATCCAAATGTTTTTTTTTCTAAATCAACCTAACATTGGAAGATGGGAACCACCTCGGGGCCATGTAGGGATGAGCTGGGTAAGGATAAAAGTGTAGTGGCAGGTCTCAGACGGTGGGAGGCTGGAGAAACAAATGCCTTCTGTAATTGTCTTTCTCTTCAAGTTTATTGAGAACATGTGGGGTGCTGGGTAAGAGTACAGGGAAGCACTTTGCAAATGTCATCCTTTGTGATTCTCACAATGACCCTGTGACAGGGGGTATGACCCAGCCTGGGAGACCCTGAAGGCGGGGGTCAGGCATGGCCCCAAGGTCTCACGCTAACACGTAAGGCAGAACTGAAACTGTACACCCAGACCCCTGGCTCCACGACACCTCCTGCACGGCTGAGAGCACAGATCTGGGAGTCATACCATCTGGGTTTGAATCCGAACTCTGCCATATCCTAACTGTGTGAGTCTGGACAACCCCATTAACCCCATGTAATAAAATGGGGATAACTATAGCACCCACCTCAGAGCACTGCTGGAGGATTAACTGATCTCTGATAACATTTAGATGAGTGCCTGCCACTTGCATACTGTTCATTTCACTACCATGGCTGTTATTTTGATCACTGCTCTTTGAGTGTTGGTGGTCTGACAGTGGTGTGTGCAGGGAAACCGAGGGTGTGGGGGGAACACTTGCTAGCCTCAGCCCCGATGGTGCCCGCCTGTCCAGAATTCCCATCTGTGCTCTGAGGAACAAGCCGGTTGTTTGTCAGCAAATGCCCTTTCCTGTTGAGGGGATGGTGACAGAAAAACATCGAGCTGTTTCTGGCAGGAAACAGCCCGGCAGAAACTGGCTCTGGGGCTGAGTGATGGATGGTTGCTGAGACTTTACAGAGATGTGACTCCAAGGTCGCCTTCGTGCCTCCTCAATGAGCTTTCTCCTGATAGAGCTTATCTAACGTTCTGGGGAGACCCGCCCGGCAAAACTCAGGAGGAGCCAGCGTAGAGCATGAGGGAGGACCACAGAGCAAACCCATCAAAGGAGCTGCATCCTGAAAACTCCCATTTTCCACATTACAGGAGCACCTGGAATACGATGGAAAAGACATCAGAATCAGAGTGGGGGGATGGACCTAGAGATTGTCATACTGAGTGAAGTCAGACACAGAAAGACAAATATCATATATCGCTTATATGTGGAATCTAACAAAAAGGTACAAATGAACTTATTTACGGAACAGAAGTAGAGTCATAGATGTAGAAAACAAACTTATGGTTACCAGGGGATAAGAGGGAGGAGGGATAAACTGGGAGACTGGGACTGACATATACACACTACTACATACAAAATAGATGACTAGTAAGAACCTGCTGTATAGCACAGGGAACTCTACTCAATACCCTGTAATGGCCTATATGGGAAAAGAATCTAAAAAAAGAGTAGATAGAGGTATATGCATAACTGATTCACTCTGCTGTATACCTGAAACTAACACAACACTGTAAATCAACTATATTCCAATAAATATTAAAAAAAAAAAAAAGAATCAGAGTCGGGGGGACCCAGACTCCAGCTGTGTCCTACCATTAATCAGGCAGCTGTGTGGCCTCGGGCCACTCTCTTCCCCTCTCTGGGCCTCAGGTGCCTCCTCTGAACAATGTAGGGGCTGGACCAGAGCCTGGACCAGGGTCCTTCCAGATGTGAAATGAATTTTTTAAGAGAACAAGAATCTATGTTGTGTCTTATCTTTTAACCCTTCCCCTTCATTCATCCATTCACTAACTTATGCATTCTCTCCACCAATTCAGAGTGGCCAAGTGGAAGACCCCTTCACCCCTCAAAAATCCAAACAGAACAAAATTGTCCTCAGCAATCCCAAATGCCTGGGAATTCAACACACTCCCTCAGAGACCTGCTGCCAAGGTCTGAATGTTTGTGGCTCCCCGAAATTCACATGTTGGAATCCTAACAACCAATGTGATGGTGTTGGGAGATAAGGACTTTGGGAGATGATTAGGTCATGGGGTAGAGCCCTCATGAGTGGGATTAATGCCCTTATGAAAGAGACCCCAGAGAGATCCCTCACCCCTTCTGCCATGTGAGGACATGGCAAGAAGCTGGTCACCTGGAAGACGGCTCTCACCCAACCATGCTGGCACCCTGATCTATCTCAGGCTTCCAGCCTCCAGAACGGTGAGCAATACACTTCTGTTGTTTATAACCTACCCAGTCTGTGGTGTACCGTTATAGCAGCCTGCGCGCACTAAGGCACCTGCTACTCCCCAGGACTTCCTGCAGGGTGGGGTCTCTGCTTTATTGTGCACCCCCAGGTACAATGGTCAGCCCTTCACTTTCTTCCAAAAATCCACTCACACGAAGCATTTTATCAGCTTGGGTCAGATTCGAGTGGAGGGTTATATGACAAGCAAATGATCCCCGTCTGCTCTGCCCCGTCTCCTTTCATCACCAGAAAGCCCACATTTTTCTGCCTCTGTTAGAGTAGCTTCCCCTTTCCCCAAAGCCTGGGTTTCTGGCCATACCCAGACCTTGAGAATGTGGATGGGGCACCTTCTACTGGCCAACTTGTACAGCCAAATGCACAAGAGCAGGCGCTCAGCGACACAAAGGTCTTCTCTGTAAAGACATTCACTCTCCTTAAGAAGCAGTCTAGATTTTCAGCAGCAAAAAATAGTTTCCTTCATTGCACCTGTACTGAGCGTCTCCCAAGTGCCAGGAACTAAGCAAGAATACAGAGTTGCAAGGAGTTCTATTAGCCACACTGTCTAAATTTAAATTAATTACGATTAAGACTTCAGTTCCTCAGTCACAGTAGCCACATTTCACGTGTTCGACGGTCCGATGCAGCTAGTGGTTACCATGTTGAACAGAGCAGGTACGGAACATCATCACTGCGGAAAGTTCTACTGGAACGCTCTGGTCCAGAAGGAGCAAAGAGAAAGGGAAGGAAGAGCTACGTCAGCCAAGAGGCAAAGCGTCAAACACGCATGAAGAGAAGTCCCACCGAGCACAGCATTAATGCCTAACCGCCCCACAGGCAGGAGCCACTCGCTGGTAACCCTTAACGGGAGAGGTGTTTGTTGAAGGGTTGGCATGTTCCACCCTCTTCAGCCTTAAAGAAAGATGGGAGTGTCATCTATGCGGCTGAAGGCAAATCCTCTCCGTGTCGAGAGGTTCAACTCATATGCCTCCTCTTCCCAGATGTTTCTCTCCTTAACTCCTGAGACAGTCATCTTTTTCACTCCTGCCACATCCATACACACTCTACCTTGGATCACAGCCATGGGTGTATGTGTCTTATAGTCCTTTCCAGCTGGGAGCTCCTTCTCTATCCTCGGGTCCTAGCACGGAACTTTGATAACCGAGTGAACAAATGAGTCTGTGAAAAGTGAATGAAGAAATGAATGAACGCACACACCATGGCCCTTCCACTATGGTCTTAAACCAGACCTGGTATCTCTGTTGTAAACCTCTCTATTCACTGTTGAACTTGGAGAGTCGAAGGTTCTATGCCAGCTGTCTGGTTACCATCTCTCTAATCTTGGAAATCTGTGGGAACTAAAGGGAGGGCTTATCCACCTCTAATCGTCCAGAGCAACACCTATACACAACTCTCACGCAACCATGCAGTTTTCACTAGACAAAAATAATTCACATGCGTCACATTTTTCTCTAATAAATGGGATGGTTTTGCCTGCACAGAAACATCCTGACTCTTCTTGCCACCCCTCTTCTTCCTATGCCTGTTCCCTCCAGACTTGGAGGAGTGTCCTCTCTGTTGATGCAAACTCTCTCCATGTGTCTTTGATCTAATCAATAACCTCCTATTTCCAGTGGGCATCGATCCACTGATACTGTTCCCTCTCCTGCACGATCCCTCGTCCACCATTGCGCATGGTTGGTTTTCTGTAAATTCCGATGGAGGACGCCGATCCCTCAGCACCGTTCTAACACACCCTAAGCTCATTTGATTGTCCCTGGCTCAAGTCCAAACCATGACCCTTTCTGTTTTTCTTTCCACCATCAAATCTCTTAAAAGATGCACCATGCCTTCACATATTGCTCTCACATAACTGTCAAGCAGACTAAAAGAGACCGTGTAGAGCACGTCATATCTAGAGCTGAAGAAAACAGACATTCACTGAGTTTGTTGTAGGGGCCAAACACTGTCCTGAGCACTTCACACATCCGGACTATGGACTCCTCGAGGAAACCCTACGAAGTGGTGCAGTTATGATCCCCATCATGCAGATGAGGAAACCGAGGACCAGTGGAGTTAAGAAATGCACCCAGGATCACACAGCTCATCAGGGGCGGAACCTGATTTGAATCTGAATCTAGAGCCCAGGAAACTAACACAGAGCAAGTGACTTTGTGGTACTCCTGGAAAAGACCACAACATAGGCTACAAGGGAGTAGACAGCTGCTGGGGATACTTGCATGGAGGCTATGGATAAAGTCAAGGCCAGTTGCAGTAGGAGCAAAAGGGAGATTGGGGGGAAGCAAATGGGTGGGTCCAGTGATGAGTGGGAGGCTGAGCTCTGACGGTGGGCAACTTGATGCAGTTGAACAAGCAAAGAAGACATCAACAAACAAAGGTGAGGTGGCCCAAGGAAGAGGACGAAGAGCTGAGAAAGGGACTTCCCTGGTGGTCCAGCGGTTAAGACTCTGCGCTTCCACTGCAGGGGGCGCAGGTTCGATCACTGGTTGGGGAACTAAGATCCCGCATGCCCCACGGCTTGGCCAAAAATTTTTTTAAAAAATAAAAGAGAAGAGAGTCCGCCTGCTGATGCAGGGGACGCGGGTTCGTGCCCCGGTCCAGGAGGATCCCACATGCTGCGCAGAGGCTGGGCCCGTGAGCCATGGCCGCTAAGCCTGCACGTCCGGAGCCTGTGCTCCGCAACGGGAGAGGCCACAACAGTGAGAGGCCCGCGTACCGCAAAAAAAAAAAAGAAGAGCTGAGATAAAGTGACCGATTTCTCAAGGTCAGCCTAGCTGGCAACATACAGCTCCACGTGGTCCGTGGTGCATTTTTGCTAGACCGTGTTCGCATCGATGGATGGATCAAGGGGCACAGCATGGTGACTGTAACTTGCTTTGGGTGAATCCCTGCTCCTCTGTCCCTCAGAACACTTACAAATATGACCCAGATGAAATTTAGAATAGCACTGAATCAGGGGTTCTGGCTAAATCACAGAGTACCTACATTCACTTGGCATCTCTCACTGGTTTAATGTAGTCACTCAGACCTAGCCTGCCTCCCTGCCTTAGGTCTGCCTGAAGAATTCAAATAATAATAATGATATACATGAAGGTGGACACATTTGGAACCTTGGAAAGAATAAAATTGAGGGAGTGTGCTGCTGCAGGAGTTTGTTCGAGCAGTGAGTTGGTACTGAGCACCTACCCGGGTCTGCAGCTGTGAACAAGGGGATGCTCATTCGGGACAGTCACATCAGGCCAGGAAGACCGCTGCTACGTGAATAACCACTGGAGTACAGCTGTGATAAACACTGATGAAAGAATCCCACATACAGTGAGAGCACCCCCTGGAGCAAGTCACATAGTCTGGGTTGAATCCTATCCTCTCCAATTGAGAAATTCTTTTCTTTCCTTTTTTTAAAATAAATTTATTTATTTATTATTTATTTTTGGCTGTGTTGGGTCTCCGTTTCTGTGCGAGGGCTTTCTCTAGTTGCGGCGAGCGGGGGCCACTCTTCATCGCGGTGCGCGGGCCTCTCACTGTCGCGGCCTCTCGTTGCGGAGCACAGGCTCCAGACGCGCAGGCTCAGTAGTTGTGGCGCACGGGCCCAGTTGCCCCGTGGCATGTGGGATCTTCCCA
The DNA here is from genome assembly GCF_964374135.1 of Grampus griseus. Classification (NCBI taxonomy): domain Eukaryota; kingdom Metazoa; phylum Chordata; class Mammalia; order Artiodactyla; family Delphinidae; genus Grampus; species Grampus griseus. The sequence continues at coordinate 8,869,943 of NC_139011.1, read as the reverse complement.
GACCAGGTCTCGAACCTGTGTCCCCTTCGTTGGGAGGCAGATTCTCAACCGCTGCACCACCAGGGAAGCCCGTTCCTTTTTTTCTTTTTGGCCCATTACATAAATCACTGAATCTCACTGGTCTTATCTCTAAAGTGCCAGAGCCCTGGAGAGTGGTGAGAAAATGAGACAATACGCACAGAACTTGACAATAGTAAGAGCTCAATAAATTGTTATTATTTATCATCACTAAAGGCTATAACAGCATTGACAGTGATGATGATGGTAATGATGATGATGGTGATGGTGATAATCTGATGAGAGTGACAATGATGGTGACGGTGATGATAACTGATGATGCTGATGGTGATTAAAATATGACGGTGACAGTGATAGTGATGGTAATGATGATGTGATGATGATTGTGACATTGATGGTGACAAGAGTGACGATGATGGTGATAGTGATGATGTGATAATCATGATGGTCACAATGATGGTGACAACAATAGTGAGATGATGGTGGCAGTGAGGCTTATGTCATGGCATGACCTTAGCTGATCCCACTCTCCCCAGCACTGAGGACCCACAGTGGCTACTCGACAATAAACCTGGAACTTGAAGCCACGTGGGTACCCTGCTCTGGCTGTCAAGTTCCAAAAAGGGCAGACTGGCATTTCCACGCTGGTTTTCTCCAGCTACATTTCCACTTCTGGCCTCTGCTCACGCAAGCGTCACCTCACTCTGAGAAAATGCCAGCCTCTTCGAGGTGAGCCGGAGCCTAGGGAGGCGGGCGCAGGAGCATCGCCAAAGGTCAGGATGACTCAGCCGTCTTCTAAGCTGCTGGTGATAGGGGAGGGTGGTGCTGTCAGCACAAGGAGTGTCTAGAGCCCTCTCCACCATGCTCTCCATCACAGTGAAGAAGCTTGACTCACCATTTCTTTTGCCTCTTCTGCAAGTCTAATGTGGGAACCTAGCAGATGTGTATAGTTGAGCTGCCACTGACTGACCAACTGCAAAACCATGGAGCAAATTCTTCCACGTCTGCCTGGAAAAATCTCCCAGGAGGCCCTGGCTGGAAGGCACACCGGTGCTCAAGGAGCTGCAGGTTCTCCCTCCAGCCAACCTTGCTCATCGCCTATATAGTACTGTACTGTAATAGGTTTATAATACTTCTCACACGAATAATACATAAAAAAACAAACACACAAAAAATAAAGAAAACATTTTTAATCTTACAGTACAGTACCTTGAAAAGTACAGTAGTACTTTTCAGTACAGTAGTACTTTTCAGTACAGTACAACAGCTGGCATACAGGGGCTGGCATCACGTGAACAGGCAAGAAGAGTTACTGACTGGAGGAGGGAGAGGAGGTGGGAGGTGGTAGAGCTGAAGGATCGTCAGCGATAGGAGATGGAGGGCGAGCTGCCATTTCACTCACGCCCTATGCTGATGGCACAGGTGCTGGTTCCTTGCTGGATTTAATTCTATCCACCCTCTTGAAAAAATGATCCAGGATGTCTGGATAGCTCTCTGGGTAGTAGCTCTTTTTTTCTCATCATAGATGACACGTGGCACTGGATTGCATTCTGAACGGCTGCTGCAACCTTCATGTACCATTCTATGTTCAGGTCCTATGCCTCAAACACTAACAGTGCCTTCTCAGCTAAAGAAAATCCCCTTGTCATTTCCTGCATCAGGAATCGCTTCAGTTCTTCAGCAGTAGCAGCCACCTCACCGCTGCTTTTACTCTTGCTTCCGGACATCCTGGGCTTGAAGTAAAGATACTGTACTACTGTACTCGCTACAGTACTGCACAGTAAAGTACACAGAAGCAGAACTTCTTGTAGGTGATGCACGCATGTGACAATGTACGCCAGGCACGTGAACTAACTTACATGATTGGACGCACGAATGCACGCTTGCATCTTTGAAAGTTCGCAATTTGAAGGTTCGTGTGTAGGGGGCTTACTGTATATATGTATATATATAACTGAATTGCTGTGCTGTACACCTGAAACAAACACAATATTGTAAATCAACTGTATTACAATAAAAAAAAAATCTCTGTGTAAATTCACATCAGAGGGTTTGCTGGTTTGCATAAGGTCTGTTAGAAATAAGTTTTCATGAGGGTGTTTATGTTACAATCTAGGCTCTCCACGCTTTGTGGAGATCCAGTGCGGCACCGTCCAGAACTTTTGGTGATGGGGGACCCATTCTATAGCTGTACTGTTAACGTGGTGTCACTAGCTACACGCAACTTCGGAGCACGTGGAAAGTGGCTAGTGAAGGATGAAGAAACTGAATTTTTAATTGTATTCAATTTTAATTAAGTTCAATGTAAACAGCCACATGTGGCCAGTGGCTACCCTACTGGACAGCACAGGTCCAGAGCCTGCCTAGCCCATCTTTCCTCCCTTTCATGAAAGGCTCCACCACCTCATTAGACCACAAGGCTGGCAAGACCTGCTTCAAACTGTCATCATGTCTACCTCAAAGTGACCCTTTCTTGACTTCCCAGGCTACCAAAGGCTTAGCAGGCTACAAAGGATTATCAAGCTCAAAATATCAATGCTGTTGAGGCTGAGAAACCCTGACAATTTAAGGTACACAGCACAAGGCTCACATAGGAAAGTCACTGCCCAGAGCTGCTGTGATGATTAAGTCACGTGCTGCCCATGGGCACAAGGAGAGCATAATGTTTAGGAGGAAGCAAGTAGGGACTGGGGTGGTTACTTAGCTCTGGGAGTGACAGATCTAACCACAAGATGGCGCTAGTAAGTGGCAATGGTTACATGCCGACATGCTCATTTTTTTTCTTTGATTTCATTTTTTCATTTTAATGGAGATTATGCTATTTTACCTGTTAGGGCAAAAATACTTGCTGACTCATGTGTCAAGATCTGCATAGCTGGTTTTGTGAGTTTTTGACAGCTCTATCATGGTTCCTAGAGTTAAGGATTATTTTCTCTTTGGGGAGTTTAGGGATCTGTGTCCACTTCCCACTGTCCTGACCCCAGTTGCCTACTTGACATGATGTCCGATATATGCTTGTCTGGATTCATGGAAGGGACAGCATGAGAGCTGAGTACAAAAAGTAGGATTTTGACCGGCAGATCTGGGAGGATGCAGAGGGCAGAAAGAAGGGAAGGGAAGGATTTTCAGGCAGAAAAACTATCAGAAAAAAAAAGTGATAGACAACTAGGGACAGCTATTGGCACATGGAAAGGGTTAAAACTGGGAAGTATGGATACATGTGTTCCAATCTTGGCTCTTTCACTAACGAGGGACCTTGGGCAGACCTGGTAATCTCTTTTGGCCTCATTTCCTCATCTATAGTTTGATTTAACAATACCTACTTTGCAAAACCTTGAATTTTTATAGCAAGAAGGTGAGATCACAGGCAAGAGAGAACGCTGTAAGCTCAAAAATGGCAACGGGGGAGGTTATCAATGCCTTGTGGTTATGAGTGTGCGTTCCCTATCTGTCTACTAGGTCCCTGGGGCCGTGACCATGTTCTCATTGTCTTGCATTCCTTGCAGCACCTGGCTCAGGGCTTTGAACAAGAGAGGGTTGGAACTGTGTATGTTCTGTGAGATGCAGGAGCTTGTCTGCTTTTCCTTCTAGTGCCCAACTTGTGCTGAGCACTCACTGAACTTCCACTGTCCATGTTTGAAGAAAAGCTAAAAAGGATATCTATAGGAGAGGCGGCTGGCTGCCATGAGACCTCACAGGATAAAACTTAGCATTAGTGTATTTGCCATTTTCCAGGCCTCCTCTTCCCTTAGGTAGACTCACATTAACCAGACTCAAAGAGACTGATGTATAAACCAGCATGCCAAGTGATTACTGCACAGGGAAAACAACTGTCAAGGATACCAGACAATACTTCCTTAGGTCGGGATCAGCTGTAAACCAGAAGTTGGCTTCGTGAGACAGGAATCAAAACAAAGGCACTAGTTACATTATTTGAGTGTTTCCTGGCACTGAGAAAGCCGGACATTTCCATCTCCATCACAAGTATACACAGTCACTAAAACCAGATCATGTTCTTGGGTCAGCACGCGCTCTCCCCTAGACAATGCTCAAGAGGCACTTTCCACTCTGCTCCCCAGACTCTCCATACTCAGACTTCCATGGTGGGCCAACCTCACTGTGGAGGGGAAAATTCTTTCTTCAAAGATGTTCCTACCTTCTATGAGAAGGCAGCCTGGTCTTGCTCTGGACTGAGTCATTCTGCCTTGCAGGTCCCAGACGTCCCCATCTGGAGGATGAACTCTTAGCTAATCCCTCCTTGTTTCCTTTATTGCTGGGCTTGTGGAGTGGGTGGGGCACCCCCAATAATCCCTGGTAGCCTCTACACTTTATGTGTCTCAGCAGACGGCCTGCTGACATGGGGATGGGTTGGGTGTGGAGGTTCAGCATCCCTGCAGCCTGCCTGGAGTATCACCCTGCCACTGTCTCCACTACTGTCCCCAGGATACAACTGGAGGGAAATCAGCAAACAGTGCCTGTTCTAAAACGGTCCCCAGGGCAGCAAAAAGCTCGAGGTGAAGAGAGAATGCACCTTGTCCTTTACGCTACTTAATTAAGAACTGATCTATTTGTGGAAATGTTTCTAGAAACATTTCTAGAAACCAGATTGAGGTCAGGATTTAGAATGCTTCCGTTTACCTTACTGCAGAGCTGTGGGCAGGGTAAGCATAAATGACTGCTATAAAGAGACCTCAAAGCTATTTGTTACCCATGGTGAGCAAGGATCACACACCTAGTAAGAGCTCTCTCTCCCTGTTTCTAGTAGGCGCTGGGATGCCAGCTGGACCCTCAGTGCCTCTCCACCACCAGGCACCATCACAAGCTTGTTTGGAGAACTGCCACCCTGATGGAGCTGGCCATGCCCCTCCAGACTTAACATGCCCAGGGAGAGGCCCCTGACCCCAGGTGGGCCAATCATAAAGCCCCACCTCTCTACCACAGTGATAGGTCCAAAGATAGGCATGTGACCACAAGCCTGCCAATCAGAACTCTTCCTTGGGAATTTTCAGTGAGAGTTCAAGAGGAAGAGTCCAAAGCAATTAGACTTCTTCAGCAATGAGACTGGTAGCAAACATATTTCCACACTCGTGGGAAAGCTGGTCTAAAAGAATGAAGCTGGCAAAGCAGAAAGAAGTGGGGGAGTGAGAGGGAATGCCGATGGTTTCTGAGTGCTTTCAACGGAGCCTGCCCATCACGTGGGCTGCGGACATGAGTTAACACAATCCCTTTTGTGCTTAAGTGATGATTCTGTCACTTGCAACCAAGGAGTCTAGGCTCATTGACTTCGGAGGCACATTCACCCCCAAAAAGGTTTGAGCCAAGTCCCTTAACCACCCGGATCCTCAATGGGCTTTCAGGAACCAAGACTTCACGGATTCTCAGATGGTCCTCTCAGCTCAGGGGGAAGTGGAGCAGCAAAAGGCAGTGACCATCTGGGTCCAGGAAGTCAGGTAGGCAGGGCTTTGAGGGCAGGCTGACTCTGAACGGCAGTGCATCCCCTTATGAGGGTGATAACTCAGGCAATCACGCTTCCTCTCTGAGCCTCTGTTTTCCTCATCTGTACAATGGGAACATCAGAGGGCTGTCGATGGGTTTCATGGCTCTCAGCATAGTGCCAGGCACTAAGTGGGGGCTCCACCAAGGTTAGTTCCTTGCTGTTCAAAAAGCAGCAGAAGGGACACCTGCTCTGAGGCTGCTCATCCTCAGCTGTCACGTTGTTATCGTGGAAAAGAAATTTAACTGTCCATTCAAAGCCACACTTCTACAAGAAGGATGTACTAGGAAGAATGCTAGGTTGAGGCAGAAGGCCTGGTCCTGAGCTGACAGAAAGAGTGAGTCCTGCCCTTGGTATTGTAAGGTGGTAAGCACCACCCCAGCCTCTACTCACGAGATGCCAGTAGCACCCTCTCCCAGTTCAATCACAAACGTCTTCAGACTTCGCCAAGGGTCCCCTGGGGGCAGAATTGCCTCCAGCTGAGAACCACTGGGTGAAATGATGTCCAAGGATCCAACGCTCTGGGCTCGACATCACCATCACGCTCTCCTTTCTCTACCTTCTCACAGCGCCCTGTGCCCGCCTTCTGTCCCTCCAGATGCTGGGCACTGGGGCAGGTCACAGACAGTGTCTGTCGTGCTCTCCACTCCATCCCTTCATCAACATAGTCTCTGGGACTGGGTTGGGAGTGGTAGGATCTTTTATTAGCTCTTTCCTTACAGTCCCCAAAACACAAGGGCATCTCTGCTTGGTCCCCAGGACAGGTCAACATTGAAGAAATGTTTCTTGGTCTCTCCCAGTCCCTTACTTGCTTTCCCTCTCGGGGAGGAGTGACGGGCTGAGTGGGTTAGATGCCTGCAGTCTGAAAGGCATTGGTACCCAGTTCTCTACGAAGCAGGAACGATGATTTCAAGACCATATACAAGAGCATCTTCCCACTTTGGGGATCTAGGTCCTCGTACATGAGTGCAGTCAGGCAGACCCCAATCCTCCACAGACTTGGCCAGATGTGTGCTCACCCTGCAGACCCGTCTCTCCCCTTAGGAATGTCCCATGGTCTGCATGTGGAAAGAGAAATATTAGGAAGCTCTTTGGGCTCAGGACAAAGTCTCATTTCCTAATGAATTTTTACCATCAACCAAGCTGAGCCATGGCCCCTATCTGACTTCTGTGCGATTTCTCAAATGCTTTACAACCTAGAGGATACAGGGTGATGATTAATGCTCTTCTCACATCAATCTTTGTTGAGTTGATTTGTTGAGTGATAGCCCAGGAACTGGATGGTCTGTGAGGCAGTGAGCTCCCCATTGCAAGAGGAAAAACAACAGAGGGTAATGGCCACACAAGAGAAATGATATGGAGGCAATTTTAAGTATGAGTTTAGAAGTGGATTAGATATCTTTAAAAATATGTGCCAGGTTTGAGGTTCTACAGTCCTGTGGCTTGGGAGAAAATGAAGTAAATCCAAAATAATTATATTAATAATAATAGTAATAAAAGGCCCTGGGATTCTGGGAGTTGAGTCACTTATTCAGGGAGCACCAAGAACATCTTGAAAATCCTCCCTTTCTAAATGAGGCAGAGAATCCTGTGTTACTCACCCAGCCAGACCATCTGGCATTAGATTCACTCGCGTTCAAACAAAAACATCACCCACTTGCTTTTATGTCCTCTTAGTTTGGGTTTCCCCAAAAGAAAAGGACCTGGGTGGGCGATTCATCTGGAGGGCAACTCCAGGAAGCAAGAGTGCGGGAGCGAGTGGAGGGGTGGGCAGGCAGGGAGGACAGCCAATGTGAACACGTGCTGTAGGCATCAGGGGCTCGATTCCCTCGAGACCACCTGAGATGCTTACAGAATCTCACAGAATTCTCTGCATGAAGGTCAGGAGGCCGGAGCACTTTACACACATCTCCTGGGTTGGCACCAAGGTGGTTCACTGCCCTGCACTGTGGACCATGCCAGGTCCATCTGCAACTCTGAGCTCGCACTGGGCTGCCCCAGCAGACGCAGCTCAAATGAGATGTGGGGCAAGGAAGGGGACGGGACCTGGGGCACCGGAAGCAGCTGCAGCCCCCAACGCACCATGTCCAGCCTCTCGCTAGTCTCCAGTGCTCCAAACTCACGGCCCTGCACACTTATTGCGTTGAACTGTAATTTGTGTGTCAGTGTCCCCATGAAAATAGGAGCCTCTTGAGGTCAGAGACAAGGTCTTATGCCCTATGTGGGATGGGACCTGGTATGAAGGAGACAATGATTATTGCAGGAGGAAAGGATGACTCCGGTGAGCTGTCTTCAATGCCTCTAAGCTTCTTCCACTTCAGAATGAGGAAAGGGGCTGAGCGGAATCAGTTTCCTGAGAAGCATCAGACCTGCGAGGTGCTTCTAGAGAGAATGCATTCGGAGGCCTAATGAATTAGGGAGATGCTCCATCCCTGGCCCCATCTTTGGGCATCGCTGTGACTCCACCGAGAATCCTGGTCAGCACGGTTTCAATCAGCCATGTCCAGACTCATTCAGCCACAGGAAGCCTTTGTTATAAAACCCAATCATGTCGCGAGGAAGTGGAATCTCCAAGAAGGCACGTTGCGTAAAGCTTTGCCTAGAGATGCCTCTGGTTCCTTTCAGCTCAAGAACTCTATAATCATCACGGACTTCTGACTACACTGAGCATGACAGACTTACTTGATTCGGGAAGAAATGTTATCCCAGCGCTTCCAAAGGTAAGGAGGCGGGGAGCACGCGGTAATGACTGGAGTTGTTCCAAAAGAATAAAGGAGCCCAGTCCAATGCGGGGAACATCGACGTGGAATTCAAATATGGGGATCGGACGATGTCAGAGGATCTTCATTCGGGATCCATGTGTGTGCTTGAGTGGTGGGTATGAACCCCTGAAATTTATACTGATTTGTGGGAATGCATACTTTTCCTGGATAAGGACTCAGCACTTTCAACAGATTCCTAAAGGGGTCAGTGAACCCCCCAAGGCTAAAGCCCCCCAGACTCCACGATGGTCCAGACTGGCAGTCCCCACCTCCACGGGAAATGCACAGCCAGACACCATCAGCCGTGGGGGGGAGAACAGTGGGTCTGGGCCATCCCTGTCCATCGCTGGAATTCCGCTTCCAGTATACTCATTAACCAGTTCTCTGCCCTAACTCCCGTCATGCTTGTCATCTCTTTGACCTTGGCCCCGTACTTGACCTCTCCATGCCCTCCTTTCCTTATCTGTCAGCTGGGAAGAGCACAGTATAATTGTGAGGGTCAAAGAGGATGATAGAGCATCACAAACATGCCAGTTTAATTGTAGTGGGGCATTCAACCAAATTACCCACCCTTTCAAAAACGGGAAAACCCTCACTCCCTGGTTGAAAGCTAAGAGGCAGAAGTGTTTCATCGTTGATTCAGATCGGGGAGCTCCTGCTAGGCAACCCATAGCTAATATTTGATAACTAAACACTTTCCAGTCTTCAGAAATGTTTCCAGCTTGGTGTGTTGCTCATTGCCTTTTATCTCTGATGGACTTGTCACTCTTGCTTCCCCAGGGTCTGTCTTGCTGGGATCTCTGGGGAAAAGGGGTCTGCCATCCCCTCAGCCGCCTCTGCTTGGGTCAAGCCATCAGGGATGCCTTCACTGTGGAAGCTTTACGATGCTCCTTGGACACTTGGCGGGGTCTGGACAGGTGAGCGGGTTAGAGGTCTGTGGGTGGTGGCAGGGCTACCAGTTGAATCTGATCACACACCTCAGAGTCTTTGAGACAAATCCAGTCATCCCTTGTGCGACAAGGTGAAAGAGTTTCCTGATCGTATCAGTGGCCCTTAGAGAAACTAGTGACAACGCCGTTGACAAATAATGGGTGTTAACAAAGCACCTTTGTATTCATTTCATTCTCTGGGTTCTCCTTGGCAAACCCAGGTCAAGGTACCCACCAGTGAACACGGAAGGTGTGGTTCAAAGGAAGCCCAGGCAATTCACTGCAATATCCACAGACCTTTCTCCTGCCTCCCACCTACTCCTGGCCTGTGTTTGCCCAGCTTCTGCGTCTCACCCACATTTCTGGATCTGCACTGGCCCCCTGGGATGTGATACCCATTTAGCTGCTCCGACCTGAACCTGGGCATCCCCGTGTCCCTGACAACGCCTACCCTTGACCTGTGGTTCTAGCTTCTCCTGTTACAAATGGCCAACACGGCCCCAGTTCTGAAGACTCTTAAGAACTTAGGGAGTCCAGCATGTAATGGAGTCCCTTGTCGTGGCCTGTGAAGCGCTGATCTCCCAGCGCTCTCTGATCACATCTCCCGTCTCCCTCCAGCCAGGATGGCTTCCTCGCTGTTCCTGAAATTAGCCAAGCAACTCCTCTGTCTAGATTCCTGTGTGGCTCTCGCCCTCAAGCCCCAGCCTCTTCCCTCTGGCCCTCTGTTTATTCAGTTTCATGGCACTTTTGCTCACCTGACCTATGATGCTGGGTTTGCTTGTTACAGATCCGCCTCCTCCCACTAGAATGTAAGTTTCCTGATGGCTGAGACCTTGCCTTGTTTACTGCTACTGCCCAGAACAGGAGCAGAGCCAGGCAAAGAGGAGGTGCTCGAGAGCTGTTGGTGGGATGAGTGGAGGATGCACCTTAAACCTCACAGGGGCTCTTTGAAAGAGCAGTCAGCTCCGGCCCCCTGGTCCCATCCCCTCCTACTCCCAGAGGAGGCGTTATACTCAGAGAAGAGCTGGTGGCCGTTCTTCGGGCACTGCTGCCCCGCCTTCCACACCAGGCTCTCATTGACATCTCGACTCCCCCTACCTCCCAGGGACGTCACCCCATTTATTCCTTCTCATCTATTTTCATAGTCTGTACCTCCCTTGTTTCTTCCTTTATTTTCTTCATGAGTCTCTGTTTCAGTCTCTAGAATGTGTCATGAAGGTAGGACCTTTGTTTGTATCCCCGGGGTCCCTGGCGAGGAGGGAAAGGAGGGAAAGGAGGGAAGGGGCTGACCTGGCTTCAGCTTCACTGCTTAGACCATCGAGGTGATGCTTCCATCAAGCTTCGGTCCAGAATGCACTTCATTTGATCTTCCTTATCTCTTCGGTTTTCATTCCATCCCCTTGCCTAGCACCCAATGCAAATTCCCCAAATTGCAGCCCACAGATGGCTTCCCAGGCCCCCGCAGACACAGGAGCACTTTAGACAAAGGGCATTAACATCACTCAACCGCCTAACAACCTGTAAGAGCTACGTCCAGGCCCTCTGATGGTACACCCTATAGGCTTGCCTCCATGATGTTTTCTAACTTACATTTTGAACATCTTCAATGTATTTATGGTCTGTGGACAGTACCTATCATCAGGAAAATTGGAAGCACACAGAAGCTGTGTTTGAAACTTGCCCCTCCTCCGAGGCAGAGCATTCCACATCCCATACCTACAAGACCTCTCTTGAAACGTTAGCCTCCGTGGTTGGAGATGGTCTACTGATTAGCCCAGGGGCTGTGAAGAGCTTAGGAACAGGATGTGATTTTTTTTCTCTTTTGTTGGCCACATTGTGCAGCTTGTGGGATCTTAGTTCTCCAACCAGGGATTGAACCTGAGGCCACAGGAGTGAAAGGGCCGAGTCCTAGCCACTGGACCACCAGGGAACTCCCTGGATGTGAAATTTGATGAGAGAATGGCAAAATCTTTTCCAATTCCAAGGGCAGAGTGAAGGAATTCACATCCACTCAACCAATAAATAATGACTGAACCCTTCCAATGCCCTTTTACATACACCAGCCCACTCAATTTTCAGGTTAGTATCCTTGTTCAGTCTGAATTCTTTTGTCAAATGCATACTGACCCCTGTGCTAGAAGAAAAAAAGAAAACACATGATACTAATGTCAAGAGGATGAAAGAGACCATATAGGAAGTGACCTCACCTATGTAGGGGGATGGAGGAGGCTACAGAAGAGGGATGTTGAGTCTGAGTCTTGAGGGCATAAGCCAAGGTTAAACGGCAGCAACTGAGGCTCCAGAGAGGGCGTGCTATTCCCAAGGTCACCCTGCTAGAAGATGCGAGAATAAGAATTCAAGGTGATGATGAGATGGTACCTGCCCTACAAGTCAGTGTGAAGACTGAGTAAAACAGAAGATATGGAAGTATTTCCAGATAACTGGAATGCCCTCCAAGAATGTAAGGGTTTATGATTCCTCTAGGTCCATCAGAGGAGTTTGGGGTCATTTGCCAGGGACCCTTAACCAACAGATTGCTCAAGGAATAGGAGAACAAGTCGGTTCTAAAACCAAGTCAGGAAACAACTAGAGTAAATTCATATCTAGATACTGTCTACTGCGTCTGGGCACTTTCTATGTAACTCCTTTAATCCTCACACCAGCCTGTTGCCCCACTTTACAGATAAGGAAGCTGAGGCACAAAGCAATGAAGTTACTGCTCTCTGATACACAGCTAATAAGCTGGGATGCTGGGTTCCAAAGTCCAGGCTCCTGACCGCCATCCAGGGCCTCTTGGAAGCCAGGCAGTTTGGTTATAAATGGAATTGCCCCAGAGAACATCCCACTCAAAGTAGAACTCCTGGCCTCACCTGATATTTGTACCGGATAAACCTTCCCAACCCCTCACTTCCAGATTCCCAGAGCAAAACTCCCCCAATGTCCCTGTCTGGTAGCTCCAAAGCAGAGATCTTTTATACCTAATGTATTTTTTTTATGTATTGAACTTTTGAAAATCAATAGAATATTTTTTATCTTCTGAATTTCTCCTGTGCTGACTTCCTGATCATTGTTTCCATTGTGTCTTGGAATAGCAACTCTGTCTTTCAGACTGCGAAATTTCAACTCTGTTTCTCAGACTGTGAAATTTCTGTCCGTGGGAAATCTCTCTAAAATATAAATACATAAAGCAACTTGAACAGACAATAAGATATCTAAAATAGTCACTATTAATAGTAATCAAAGAAAGAGAAAAGAAAGAAGCTTTCTTTTTCACCTATAAAAGTATTCAAGTCAAGAGGGCAGTAAAACAGAATTCTTAGTTATTGATTAAGGAAGAGGACACTGGTAATTATCTTTTATAAACTAATTCAGGCAAATTTAGACCTTTAAACTGTCTATTTATATGTCTAAAACTAAGTCAGAGATATAAGCCCAGCAAAGTCCTTCAGTATTATTTATAATAATGTAATAGTGAAAAACAGTAATCTCCTTATACTAAATCCAGGAGAAAGAATATTATGCAGCCATTAAAATTACATTAACAAAATTATGTTAGCAAATAGTAAAGTAATAACATTGTAAAATACTTATGTTTTACATAAATGGAATGAGCAGGATTTTGAATTATGTGATGGAAACTTGAACACAGAAAAAACCTGCAAGAGACCCTCTAAAATATTAACAGTGTTTTTTCTTTCCTGTGTGGCTTGGGTGATTTTTTTTTATCAATCTGTTTTCTATTATATATTTTCCAATATTTCAAAAGAGACCACTATTAATTTCATTTGGAAACGTAAGTATAATTTTAAGAACCCTCAAAATGTATTTGCAAACCATACAACAAGATACTTCTACGTCTTGGTTCAGGTCTACCAGAAGATTCCCAAACGCAGGATCTGCTGTGTTTTCTAAGAATGTCACATTGTAACCTGTGGAAAGCCTCTAATTCTTACCACTTATCCAAATTCAAATCACGCTTGAAGGACCTGCCAAAATTCCACTTTGCCAAGTCATCTACAAACATCTACTGAGTACCTATCAGCTCCTGTGGAAACAGAAGAAATAAACAAAAGCTGTACCCTTGAGAAGTTCAGGTCCCTGGGGGAAATCAGTGCTTAAACAAACAAACATGAAATGATGACTTGCTGAAGCAAATGCTCTAACTGGAGTCTATACTGCGTGCTTATTTCTGAGAAAGCCTCAGGAAGCACTGCTAAATGGGAATGGTCACCAAGGTACCCTGATGCCAGAAAGCAGAACATTTGAGCTAGGTTAAAAACGGGATGTGGGATTAGCCAGGCAAAGAGGAGAGTGCATAACAAAGAAGATACTAAGGAAGTGTAAAGGCAAGCAGGCTTGAAGGGCATGTGGTCTTCAGCTCCACAGCTGGCAGGAGGGCAGATGTACTGAGTTGGGAAATGCCGAGTGGAGGCTGGGGGCTTATGACCATGCTAATGAGACTCTGTAATGAATTTGTAAGCATGGCGGACACCATGTAGCTTTGGGTTTTAGAGGTTAGAATGAAGGGGAGGCAAGAGGCAGGGAATCCCATCAGGCAAAGATTAAAGAGCGGAGGGGAAGCTGCAAACACAGGAACCATGAACCCCACAGACGGATCCCTGGCCGCTAGTAGACTCTCATGAAGTACTATGAATACATCAGACAAAAGCAGTGCACAAAGTGAGAATTCAGAAGTAAGCCCTTCATTCGGCCACTTGCAGGAGAGCTAACGAGATATGCTGGGCATCTCTGATGCAAATCTCTCCACGGGCACCAAGTGGAACACTAATTCTGGAGGATATTTGTAGGTAAAAGCCCCAAATACAAAAGGGTTCCATGTGGCAAATTTGTTTGGGAAAGACTAGATGAAAGAAGAAGTCAGACTTGCAGACTTCTCAGAGCCTTTAATAAGCTAAGGTGTACTCTGACTCTCCAAACGATGGCTAAGTGTTTCCCAAATTATTTTGTCATTGAACCCTTCTTTCCTTAATTGATTAGTGTCCTTGGGAACACACTTTGGAAGATGCTACCAGGCCATGTTGTATATGTGTGTGTGTGCCTGGTGTATAGGATATGGTTCTGATACAGACAAATATTCCCATAAAAAAGACTCATGAGCATTTGTAGTGACGTAACCCGCAAGGAGGGTTCATCAGTGCAGGCAGCCCCTGTGTTCCTGAGGGCCACCTCTCAAAACGTGCTGACCCAGCGTGACCTTCTGTTTCTATGGCACTCCACCACCAACTACCCTGGACGGCTTCTCTTAGTCCAGAATGTTAGTCCAGGGCTCAACAGCAGCCCCACAGTGAATGGCTCCTACGTGCTTACGTCATTCACACTTGTTCTTTCCAAACCATGCTTCACACCTGACCCATCTCAGCCTTCACGTCCCACTGGCTTGCGCTTCTTCTGCCCATCTTCCTTTCCTCCCTGCTTTTGCGCTTTCTGAGCGTCAGGGACTGGTGAATTTCATGCTGGGCTACTCTACTTTACCCTTAGTTGACCCTATATTTAAAAGCGGAATCGCTCAAAGAATCTAAACTCAAATGCAATTCGCTCTCTCTTTTAAAAAAGTCACATGTATCATTGAAGTCTGTGTACTGCTCTTGGCTGCAACATAATTCACCTCTTCGTTCGTGACGCTCATATTCGTGGAAAACTACTGTCCCCAAATGCCGTTAGTTTCAACTCCTCAGTCCATCTCTCCTGATACTTAGTCAATGATTCTCTGGCTCTAATTCATCACATCGGACATAATGCAAAAATTGAATTAAAACGTTTCAGGGCAGGAGGAATACAGATTATGACACAGGATGTGGTTAACATTGTGAAAGGCGATACTCGAGAAGATATAATTTGAAAACACTTAAAGAGGAAATTACTTTAGGAGGAAAAGAAAAAAAATCACCCCAATGGAGGTCTATCTAAGTGTCGGCCACACACCTATAGAACACATAGCTTTTGGTTCTGGGCTGATGACTTCACATTATGTAGCTACAATGGATTCCCTAAGCCTTCTCCATTGAATCTGCCTTTTCCCTCGGTAAGAGTTCTCTATCATCCCAGGGGAAGCCAGCCTTGTTTAGTATCTGAGGAGGGCTCAGAGAAGTAAAGTGGTGAGAGCCTGGCCTGGAGAGAGTGTCATTGCTGCTTGACCATCAATTCCAGAAGGGAAGGTATAGGTATGTCTGACTTACCACTGTATGTCCAGGACCTAGCGCAGATGTGGTACTAGGTACTTAATACACATTTTATAAGTGGGCTCAGTAAAGGGATGGGTAGGTGGGTGGATGGGTGGAGACGTATATTGGGTTGGCTGAAAAGTCTGTTTGGGTTTTTCTGTAAGATCTTATACAGTCCGTGTTAGCTCATGTCAATACTACTACAACAACAGCTACTACTGCAAATAATAACACTAATCATATAATAGTGAACATTGATAAATTGCCTAGGTACTTTCTTTTGGTATAGATTAGCCCATTGTGTAGTAGATACTATTATTATCTTCCTTACTTTAAAAAGAAACTAGGTTTTGGAGTGGAAACTTGGTCAAAATCACAGAGCTAGGAAGTGGTCTATTCTCTACCTTTATTTGGTGACAAAGGCTATCAATATGACAACAATGTCGATATCAATATGGTGCACAGAATATCAATGGGAAGGTGATAAAGGCTACTCTAGCACTCCTGCTACTGACCTGGTATTGGTTTTTGGCTTTCTGTTTCTTTTCTGCACTCATTCATTTAATATTTATTCCTTTTTAAATCCAGAGTTGAGCATAAAGCCTGCACACAGGAAGTGCATAATAACTCATGTTGAGTACATTAGTGGGTAAGTGTTAAATCTACTTTCTGTTGGGCTCCCTCCTAGGTGAAAAGGGGCTAATGTTTATTGGGCAGCGACTCTGCACTAGGCACTATGCTAGAGGCAGTATATAGGTGAAATCATTTCATCCTTACAATAATCCAATGAGGCATCCAGTTTTCTAAAATTTTACCCATAAAAAAAATGAGTTGGGTGCCTATGCATGTTTTTCCTATCACAATACCTGTCTCCTATTACTTCAAAATGAAGCACCACGGCTGAAGTGAGGGAGGGCTCTGGAGGTGACCTCCCTGGGTTTCCAGGCTGGCTCTGCCATTTTGCAAGTGTGTGTGACCCTGAGCATATTATCCAGCTTCTATGTGCCTCAGTCTTCACAGCTGTAAAACAGGCGGGATGATAATAATGGTACATGCCCCATGGTTTGTTATTGGATTAAATAAGTGAATGCTGGTAAAGGATGTAAACAGAATCTAGAACAAAATCAGCATTTGCTGTATAAACCTAGTTGTCTAGTTAAACAAGCACCAGCATGTTTATACTGGGATTAAGTTAACTTCACACATGAATACAGGCAGAACTGACATCTTTATATAAAAGCCTCTTAATTCAAGAGCATGCCAAACCCTCTCATTTGTTTAGTGCTTTTGTTGACTACCTGTAGGGCAATTTAAAGTTCTTTTCATATAACTCTTGCAGGTTGCTTGTTACATTTATCCTTAGGTATTTTATCTTTTTTGTTACTACAGTAAGTAAGTTTGTGGTCTCATTAAAATTTGCATTTTGATTTCCATGTATCAATTTTTTGCCCTGTCACCTTACTAAATCTCTTCTTAGCATATTTAATCTGATTCTCTTAAGTTTTCCAGGCATTAATCATGTTATCTGAAAGTAGCATTAATGCTACCTCCTCTTTTCTGATGTTCATACTTCCAATTCCTTTCTCTGTATAAACACATTGGCGAGTATCGCTAGTACAATGCTAAATAACCGCACTGATAGTGTACGCTCCTGCCTTTCATACTTTACTCTGAACGCCTCCAGTGCTTTCTCAGTAGGCATGATGCTGGCTTTCGAATTAAGATAAGTCTTTCAAAAATTTTTTTTTAAATATACATCAATTCTAATTTTACTAAGAAAATTTTCAAGAAATATATGCTGACTTCTGTTAAATGCCTTCTCAGCATCTATCGAGATGATCATGTGCGTGTTCTCCTTAGATCGATTTCCTAAGATGAAAAATGTTATAGATCTCCTAATGCTACATTCCAGAACAAATTCCATTTGATCATAAAATATTCTTTTAATGCATTGCTGAATTCTGCTAATATTTTACTTAGGATGTTTGTCACAAGTGAAATTGGACTACAGGTTTCTATTTCTGTGCAGTCTTCACTGAGTTTTGGCATCATTCTTATGATTGCTTTATAAAAAGAATTTGGAAGTATTCCTCCTTTTTCTTTCTGAGCTGCATATCTTAAAAGATGTGTAGGAATAGCCAAGGGGAAGATGTGGGGATAAAAGAAGGAGGCATTACAGCAAAGGCACAAACATAAGAAACATTGGTACGTGTGCATTATTGACAGCCTGTCACCTTCCCCTCCCACTCAACCCCGAATGCCTGTTCAGAGACCACTGAATACAACTGATCATGATATTTCCTATATACGTGGGTTTTTTCCCTTCTTCAGCAAGATTATGAGACCCTTTGTTTATCCCAGAGAAGATGTTCTTAAATTAAATTCCAGCAACAGGGACTTCCCTGGTGGCGCAGTGGTTAAGAATCCACCTGCCAACGCAGGGGACACAGGTTCGAGACCGGGTCCGGGAAGATCCCACATGCCGCAGAGCAACTAAGCCCGTGAGCCACAACTACTGAGTCTGCGCTCTAGAGCCCGCGAGCCACAACTACTGAGTCTGCATGCCACAACTACTGAAGCCCGCGCGCCTAGCGCCTGTGCTCTGCAACAAGAGAAGCCACCGCACCACAACTAAGAGTAGCCCCCGCTCGCCACAACTAGAGAAAGCCCGCGCACAGCAACGAAGTCCCAGTGCAACCAAAAATAAATAAATAAAAAATAAATTGATTAAAAAAAAATTCCAGCAACACACTGGTGTCCAAAGAACTGGACTAAGGTAAGCCAATAATAAATCGTCATTCACATATTTATTTGGTAGCTCATTTGCCCAACATTTATTAAGCCTGTTGGCAAAATCTGGAAAAACAAGATACCGCCCTGTTCAAGATCTCAGAGTCTACAATAAAGAAATAACAGTGGTCTGGTGCTAATCTGCATGACAAGTTAAGCTACTGAACCGATTTTTTTCAACTAATAAACAATTTTCCCCACAGATTTTTCTTAAACCTCTAGTGCTTGCCAGCCCAAACTCAAAGATACTATCAAACAAAAAGAAGCATTACTGAGATTAGTTGGAGGCAGTAGCAATCTCAGACTTTCACAACTACTTCTGGCAGACCTATTGTTGTGGGGTCGTCTTGTACCCTGTGTTAATGCCTTTTCGCCAGATCACTTGTCAGAATGAAATATACTTATGTGTCCCTGTGCTCCATCAGAACAGCATGGCTCTCAGAAGCTCTGCTCCTCCCAGACATATTTGAGAATCGGAATGTGCAATTCCCAGAGAAATAGAGCATACTGCTAGGTATACAGTAGGTGCATATTAAGAGATTACTCACAGGCTCAGACTTTGACTTTCAGCTACATGAACCTTGGGTTTGCATAAGGAATACACTGCACGGCCGAAAAAGGGAGACAATGCCACACCTCCTTCAAAGGGATACCATGGCAACAGCCCCTTCATAGGGGATTTGGGAGAACTAAGTAACCATAATGACAGTAAGAATCGACATGAATTGAGGACTTACTCTGTACACATGCTGTGTTTGGTATATAATGTCATATTTCTTTTTTACAAGAACCTTTTCGGTAATAATAGTATTACCTACATTTTACAATAAATGTTTTTGTTTAGAATAGTTATAGATTTACAGAGAACTGGTGCAGATACAGAACGCTCTCATAGACCTACAACCAGTTTCCCTACTGTTGACATCTTACTTTACTATGGTACATTTGTCACAACTAATGGATTAATATTGATACATCATTAGTAACTGAAGTCATACTTTATTACGATTTCATCGTCTTCCCCATCACTGCCCTTTGTTCTCTTAAAGGATGCCACTCAGAATACCACAGCACGTTTATTTGCGTTCCTTAGGCTTCTCTACACTGTGAAAGTCTCTCAGATTTTGCTTATTTTTGATCATCTTAACAGTTTTGAGGGGGACTAGCCAGGCATTTTGTTGAATGTCTCTCAGTTGATGTTTTCTCATGATGAGACTGGGGTTATGGGTTTTGAGGAGGTAAAGTGCCTTTCTCATCACATCACAGCAAGGGTACACGCTATCAACATTACATCCCTGTTGATGCTGACCTTGGTCAGCTGGCTGAGGTCGTGTTCATCAGCTTTGTCCACTGAAAAGCTACTCCTCTTTTTCCCTCGTTATATGCTGCACTAATTGGATGGAAATCACCACGTGCAGCCCACACTTAGGGGATGGGGAGTCGTGCTCCATCTCCCTGAAGGGAATTCTCTACATAAATTATTTGGAATTTTCTGCACTGGAGATTTGTCTAGAAGCAATGACATCCCAATAGCAATGAACACACTTACCAACCAGATCTTGATTTCTAATACCACTGTCCAATAAAAGGAACTGGGAATTTTTAGCGAAAGGGCTGATTCTAGGGCTGGGGCAGGGACTATACAAGATGAGGTTGAAGTACTAAATAGTGCTTAAACACACACACACACACACACACACACGCACACACACATGCATATAGACACACACATACACACACACACACGTACACACACACGTACACACACATGCATACACACACACGCATACACACACACATATACACACACATACACACACACGCACACGCACACACACACATGCATATACACACATATGCATACACACACATACACACACACGCACACGCACACACACACACCAGCAGACATACATCAAAGGGACACAGGAGCCAGTTGAAAGAGCTCTCAATGGCTGAAGCTGAAACAATGTGAGTAACAAAATAAGGCAGAATTCAACTATAACCCAAACTATAAAATAAACATCCACAAGTCCATACTGACATAGATAAATGATTACATTACCAGTTTTTAAAGATGAGGGAACTGTGTGATCACACAGCAAATGCAGGTGGAGCCAGGACTTAAGCCCAGACACTCTCACCCCAGAAGCAAGTCCCTAAAAGTATCTGCCAGACACAACACTCAACAGTCCTTGAGATAAGGTGAGCTCAGTGCTTAGGAAGGCAGGGGCTATGGCTCGGCTCTCTATAAATGTCTGTGGTTGTAATTACCACAATCATTATGTCCAAACTCCTGGCCTCCCCCACGCAGCCCTGCTCCCTCTGCCAACAAGGTTCATTTCCTCCGTTTTCCCTTGCTTGAATCCCACTTGTCTTTTAAGGCTGGGCTGAAGCCTCTTCTGATGCCCGGCCAGGCTGACGCTGTCATCATGACTCTGTCAGCACTCACCTGGGCACCCACTCCACCTACTCAGGGTCTCCAATGGCTCAGACGTCACAGTGTACCAAGCTGCTGGAGGGCAGGGGCAATGAGCCACACACAGTAAGCACTTAATAAATATCCATTGCACGCATGCCCAGCACAGTGTTTGAGCAACAGCAAACCAATGCATGCTTGCCAAGTGAATGGATGGAAGGATGGATGGATGGATGGATGGATGGATGGATGGATGGATGGATGGATGGATGGACGGATGGACGGATGGACGGATGGATGGATGGATGGACGGATGGACGGATGGACAGAAGGACGGATGGATGGAAGGACGGATGGATGGATGGACGGATAGATGGATGGATGGATGGATGGATGGATGGATGGATGGATGGACGGATGGATAGATGGATGGACGGATGGATGGATGGATGGATGAGTGAATGAATGAATGAATGAATCTTCTTGCAGAAACCTGATCCATGGAAGGAACAGGCATCATTAACTGTTTCCTGTAATGCTCTCCTGGTGCCTACTTGGAAAGTGAGTCCCCTGGTGGGCCAGTGGTTGGGAGGGGCATTTGTAAGCCACTAGCCTGCTCCCTCTGGCAAGCTCTCTGTGCCATTAGAGCGCCGTGTTTTCAGGCGTGTTTCAAACAGCCCTGATCAATAAGAAATGGAAAGCAAGGGTGCTTGGCCGAATTCAGCCACAGAGCAATGGGGGATCCAGTTACACAGCTGGCAAGGTTGGGAAGACCCACTCCAAGTTAGGGCAGATGCCAAGGTGCAGAGACCACTGCTGGGAATGCCCCGCCTACTGGTACTACCGGGAATAACCATTGTGTTAATAACAAGAGGCAGCGTTCCTGGACCACTTTACAACGTGCAAGGCACTGTGTAAAGTGCTCTTCATGCCTGGTCCCACTTACTTCTTGTCACTGCCCAACAAGGACGTCAGGGTCACCATCTCCGTTTTACAGATCAGGAAACTGAGGTACAGAGAGGTAAAGAAAATTCTCCAAGGTTACAAAGCCCACAGTTTGCTAAGCAGGGAAATAAGCTCCCGCGTCCAAGCCCTTCAACCGCTCCTGTAGGTTTCTCTGCCCTTCCCATTTTGCAAATCCTTGGTGAGACCCCTCGTTTCCCAGAGGCCGCCCTGGTCACTCCCAGCTGCATGTCACTGACTTCGGGCCACAGAAACATTTGTGCTGACAGTAATCTTCTCACAACCGCGCCTTATCTACCAGCTCCTCCATCTTCAATCCGACTCTCCTTGAAGGCAGGACCTGAGGTTTCTTCCTCCCTCGGCACGAAGGGAGCGCTCAGTAGGTATCTAGTGCTCACTGATGGACTGGCTATTTCACTAGGCTCTTGTCATCTCCAGGCTTCTTTGTTCCTCTGGAGTCTTTGGCACTGTGTGGAATTGTAATGTGATCTACTGCAAACGATACTGAATCCCAAAGCAGGCACTTAATAATTGGGGTAAGTGGCTTATTCTCTCAGAAACTTTATCACTGCTCTAAATGGGACTAATAGCCTATCTGCTAGGGTTGTCAAATTGATGACACAAATATTTACTGAGTGCTGAGGCCATGCACCGAGGAGGCTGCAGCCCAGTGCAGGAGGCAGACGTGCAAGCCAAAGGCTTCAATAAAGTATGGTGAGGGCGAGAACTGAGGCACGTAGGGTGCAGTGAAATGCAGGAGGGAGGGGCCAAACTAGCCTGGGCAATCAGAGAAGACTTCCTGGAGGAGGAAAGGCTGGAGCCGAGTTAGCAGGGATGAGGTGAAAGTGGCTGGTGGGGAAACAAGCGTCTTTATGGCCACCTTCAGCACACTGGTCCCCACGGAAGAGCGGGATTTGTGAAAGACTAGACCCCTCTCTGAGAGCTTGCCCTGTTTAAAGCAGGAAGAAGTATTTCCAGAGGCACTGGAGGTGGCATTCCTCTTCCTGCCAAGTCAGGACAACCAGGAAAAAACCAACACCACACCCCATGAAAAAAATAAAGCCCTACCTTTGAAATTTAAGCAACACTGGCTGGATACCCCCAAGCAGTGGCTCCACTGTGCACAGTTAGTAATTCCAGAGTAAATAGCAGCAGACAGGCCTCGTGTTTCTTCAGTCTCCCCTCTGCACACGGCAAACATCATGCCCTGCCCTTTGGTGAGCACCCGACTTCAGCACTGGCCTGACATCCAGCCTTGAGAGCTACGCCAAGGGGACCTATAGTCATTTAAGGCATCATCGTTCTTCACACGGTAGCTATAAAGCCAAGGTCAAGGATGGAGGAAAGAGAATCCCAGGCCTGCCCACCGCTGTGGCCTCTGCTCCAGCCCCGTGTGTCCCCGGCACCGAGTCTCCTCACTTCATCTCGCAGCCCCGGCTCCAAGAACGGGCACACCTCTAGCCTCGGCGTGGCTCGGTCTGGGCTGCCGGCTTCCCCATTCCATCCATCTCTTTTTTTTTTTTTTTTTTTTTGCAGTACGCGGGCCTCTCACTGTTGTGGCCTCTCCCGTTGCGGAGCACAGGCTCCGGACGCGCAGGCTCAGTGGCCATGGCTCACGGGCCCAGCCGCTCCGCGGCATGTGGGATCTTCCCGGACTGGGGCACGAACCCGTGTCCCCTGCATCGGCAGGCGGACTCTCAACCACTGCGCCACCAGGGAAGCCCCATCCATCTCTTAGAGGTTCTGTACCAGATGCAGAGTGCCCTTATTGCTTCCTTGAGTAAGGCCTTTTCTGTCCAAGACTGTGGCTTAACACTGGGCTCTGGAATCAGACTGTCTCTGATGCTATCCCGCCACTGGCGCTCACTAGCTAAGTGTTCTTGGGCATCTCCTGTACTTCTGCAAGCCCCGAGCTCTTCATCTGTAAAATGGGCACCCTAACAGTACCTACTCCCCCAAGGCTGTTCTGAGGTTGGAGTGAGTGAAGACATAAAAGCATTTAGGGGCTTTCCTGGTGGCACAGTGGTTGAGAGTCCGTCTGCCGATGCAGGGGACACGGGTTCATGCCCCGGTCCGGGAGGATCCCACATGCCGCGGAGCGGCTGGGCCCGTGAGCCATGGCCGCTGAGCCTGCGCGTCCGGAGCCTGTGCTCCGCAACGGGAGAGGCCACAACGGTGAGAGGCCCGCGTACTGCAAAAAAAAAAAAAAAAAAAAAGCATTTAGAACAGAGCTAGCAGGGTGGGCTCAGGGGAGCACAGATCACTCTCCTTGGTACAACCTCATGGGCTCCTCGTGAAGCCAGGAGAAATGCACGCAAACCGTGGATGGAGTCCTGCTCCTAGAAAAAAGTGCCCCGTGAAGGTGCTTTCCTTAATGGGGCAGGAAGAGGAAGAAGAGGAGAGAGAAAATGAAAGGAAGTACGAGAAAATGAGCAAAGATGTAGAATTTCCCAAAGCTGCCTTGGCCACAGCCTCTGGCTGGGGTCCTGCATCCTCGGGACCTCCAGGCTCTCCTTTCTCGTTCCCAAAGATGAGCTCAGCAAATGCCCACTTCCCTGTGGTCTCTCAGCTCCAATGCAGGCCTCTCCCATCACGCAGGCTCCTCTTAATGCAAGTAGAAGAATGCGAGTTCAAAGGCACGCCCACATCCAGGCCTCCAGCACTGGAGGTGTCACTGAAAAGTTAGCCACTGCAGTCGGAATACACAGGGACAGATGGCCCTGGAGACCTACATCTGGGACAAGTCAGGTTCTCTGAGTCTCCATTTATTTATCGAAATCATTGGGGCAATAACAAAACACCTAACACACAGGGCTGTGGTGAGAATGATGTGATAAGATGTGCTTTATGCCGCTAATACATGCTAGTAGGGCAGGTCATCTTAACATGTTCAGGGCAGGACAACAGAATGTTAAGAGTGACATTTGTCTAGGACTTTCTAGCTGCCAGGCCAAGACCTAAGTGCTTTTATGTATTGACCCATCTGATTCTCATGCCAACCCTACAAGGTGAGTCCTTGTGTACCATCTCCATTTCACTCCCAGGAAACTGAGGCACAGAGAGGTCAGGTTACATGCTCAAGGTAACACAGCCAACAAGTGGTAGGATGAGCCTTCCCAGTTGAGATCCCCCCGGGATTCCATGCAGCTCTGACCTTTGCTTGCTGACTGCACTGCAAAAAGTTAACAAATATTCCTTCTCTCTCTCCTCTCTGTGCTCCCCCAATGGACCAAGCTTAGCTCCTGACACATAAATGGTACCCAGTGAGCTCTGCTGAATGACAGGGAGAAGACAGCCTGCCTTGAAGAGGAGTCCTCCTCTCCCCAGCTCCCTGGGCTGCTTCTGCCCAAGGAGGAGCTCATCACTGGCTCTACATTTCCTCCCAGAAGCGCCTCCAGGCTGCAGTGACCTCCCCAGCTGAGATCCCTTTGCCTGCCTTGTGCTATCAACCGTGGTCAGCGTGTTCCCTCAGACACCATCACGGGCCACCCCTCAGGGCAGCCAGGGGCAGGGGGCCCATAGCCCTGAGCGGCAGTGGGGGGCTGGGACCTCAAACACCTCTCATCAATGAACATGACCCATCATGGGCGAGACATGCAAAGGCCCCCAGAGTCACACAGACCTGGGTTTGAATCCTGGCCCTGCCCGGCTTGCTCTGTGTCCTTGGGGAAGCCGCTTTCCCTCTCTGAGCCTCAGTTTCCTCATTTGTAAAATCCAAAGCCTCCAGCACCTTTTTCACAGTGATATTGCAAAGATGAGTGACATAAAAGACACAAATGTCAGATCCAGCGGCAAAGGCTTGACGTCTAGAACAGACCGTGGACAACCTCTGTTAAAGGAAGATTCCTCTTGGGCTGCCAGTTGTCTCCATCCTCCACTCCCTCCTGCCCCGTCTCTCCTACCCTGGGGCCAGAGGAGCCTTGACCCAGCACTGTCCCCTGCTGGTACTTCCTGACACGGGCCCCGCCCGGAAAGCGAACTAGACTAGCTATTCACGACATTTGCCATTCTTCAATACAGTATTATAGAGGACTGCAAAGAGCTTTTGTTCGTGTGGATCAGATCAATCAACATCTACTCTACTTGAAATTAAAACTGAGATATTTTAACATATGTTTAATTCATTTAAAAATAATAATAAACTTATTACGTTAGCATAAATAACACATCTTTGATGAAAACCAGCTATATTGCGCAAAACAGATAGGCACTGCGCTAATAAGCAGAAGAATAGTGCTGTTTGGGCCTTTTGGCTAAATCTCTTTTCAATGTTTGGCTCAAGAGAAGACAGCTGGACTCTCATCTGCTTTTGCATCCAATCCATCTTGATCACACAGGCCGTGGAACCTCTGAGAAACTCCACTGTAGGCTCACAAAAGAATGGGGCTGAAAAAGGCAAATGTGTCCTGAGTGTGATTATGAAAATAGTTTGGCCTCTTGGATTCGCTGGAAGGGGGACCCTCGGGGTCCCCAGGCCATGCTTTGAGAACAGCTGCTTGAAGCCCATTCTTTGCACCCTGGCAGCCAGGGTGATTCGGTTCCCTGCTGACCTGCTCTCTGTGGGGCTGACTCCCACGGCTGGCTCCCACGGCTCTCAGGGGAAGGCCCGAGCTTCCCCACTGGGCATCTCGTGCTCTTTCATGGGCTGGGGCACTGCCTCCCTCTCCCGGGCACCCCCCAGCCACACCTCCCACCTGTAGGCCTCTCCCTGCAATACCTGTTCAGCCTCTCCTCCTGGCCCATTCCCTCCTATGCCTGCTGACTCACCACGGGTACCACTTCCCTTAGGAATTCTCTACTGACCCCACCACGCCCAGGCCAGGTAAGGGCTCACCTGTGCTCACCTGGTACTCTCTGCACACCTCATTCTAGCACTCCCCGCACAGAAGCAGGTTTTTCAGGTTAGAAATCGGTCTCATGGACCGTGAGCTCCTTGTGGGCAGGGGTGTGACACAGCAAGGAGCCCAGGCCCACCTCATGTGAGACCCTCACAGAACATCCATGTCGATCAGCGTGTTTTCATCTAATTGGCCTTGCCCAGCATGCCAAGTGTCTTCCCTCCACTTCATCCATCCAAATTCCATTTCCCACAGCTATCGGTTTAATACCTCACTTCTAAGAGATGCACTTCTTTCTCCTCACGTTACTGTATTTCTGAAATCAGAATGTCTTACATGGATGTGTACATTTCATGTTTCTAATTTTTCTTCTTGAAAGTTGTAGCTAAATCGAGGGTCTGTCTTACAATCAGCAGCATTTTCCTTTACAACGATTATAGTTATCCTATTCCAAAATACGATGCTGGGAATTCACTTGTGCATTTAACTAAGTGCTTACACCCCTCACGCTGTTCCCCCAATAATCCACACAGGTCTGGGCGCACCAAGCGTGGTCTTGTTAACTGGGGGGTTTGGGGGGCAGGAAGAAAGGAATGGAAGAGTTTCAGGCAACGAAGCTTAGATGCTAAGAATTGAGAGACAGAGAGAGAGAGAGGGAAAGAGAGAGGGGGGGAGTGGCCATTCCACCTCAAGTCACTTGATCTAGAAAAAAATGTTTCTTTTGTAAACGTGACTTTCCAGATACCAAAGACATTGGTTCCAACCCCATCAGGTTTTGCTATTGTTGTTGTTGATATTGTTTTGTTTGGGGTTTTTTTGGGGGGGGGAAGAGAGAAGTTTATTTATTTTTAATTTAATTGTATTTTATTGTGGTAAGAACACTTACCATGGGATCTACCTTCTCGACAAGGCTTTAAGTGTAGAATACAGTATTGGCTGACTATAGCACAAAGTTGTAAGCAGCTTTCCAGAACGAAGTCATCTTGCTTCCCTGAAACTTTACGTCTATTGATCAGTCACTCCCCCTTTCCCCTTGTCAATGGAACCATAACGTCGAACAACTGACTTAACCAAGCCAGGACTTCTTGTTCTATGAGATATGAAATGCCCTGGTGTATAATTCCCCTTGGCTGAGCTATCTTTTACTTGCAGCCAGAAGCATCCTAACGATACAGGTCCTATTCATAACCTGGTTTGTGTGTTTGCTTTTCACCTCCTCTGTCATGCGTGGGCAGCTCATCACGTCTATGAACAGAATAATAAAAACTAATATCTATTAAGAACTTACTCCTTGCAAGCACTTTAGGAAACCTATTATGAGTATCATCTCCTTTGTGATCCCACAACAAACCTATGTGCTCAAAAAGAGTAGCCTGTTTTCCGGATGAGAAGGAAACCAACACTTGGAAGGGAAAAATAACATAATTCAATACAGGGACCAGAATGTGAGACCAGGTCATTCTGTCGAGAATCTAAGTTTCTTCTCCACAACCACAGCCACTGAGATTCAGCCCATCATTTATGGTGGCTGCAAGGCATCTCGTTTTCTTTGTGTAACACAAACGCCCCCCAGGGATGGCCCACGCCCAGCGGGGTGAGGGCCTCCTCCCCTCCCCAGGCCCTTTCCAGCTGGTGTTCAGCATCTTCTAATTACCGATCCCTATATATGCGAAACAATAATATTCCTCGATTGCTCCCTCCTATAATTTCATGTAACAGGTCCCCTCAAATAGAAAGTCCTTAATTTTAATTGCATATTATGTTCCGGTTCTGAGGCCAGACAGCTATTTCTTCATCCAGCTAACTGTTCGAGAGACAGAGACGTGGCGTGTGTCACACCAAATGAAGTATTTGCCAGTTGCTATTACTACTGGGGCTACATGACGTTCCCCTGATTTCCATTCAAGGAGCTCCTAAAGAAATCTTGGCATCTTTTTTTTTAAATGTTCTTTTTGGCTTATCCTACCTATGATTACATTAAGGCCAACAAACCCCAGAGTTGTACTATTACTGGTGATGATAATAGTAATTAAGACAATGTAAAGATGTACAGCCATATGTTTTACTTGCTTATTGAATACCTACTGTGTGCCAACCACTGAGCCGGGCATAAGAAAAAAATTGCCTAATCCGTCTTCCGCATTCAAGAACTACTTAAGAGATTCTAGTATCCCCGCTGTTACTGTTGAGAATTGAAGAGCAGAGAAATAAAAACACTTGTCTGCATGAGGCACACAGCTGTGCATCAGGAGGGGGGTTTTGAGCCCAGGCCAGTGTCAGCCTGAAGTGTGGGATCTTGTCTGGCTACTGTAGAGACAGAGGCCCCTTCTAGCTTCATAACTCACTCCATGAGAACGAGACAAGCATGTCAATTCCACTTTATACATGTGGTCACCTTCCTAGACAGGAAGTGATCTTCCCGACTTCGGTGGATCAAACTCAGCATCAGAAGCCACATGAAGAAGGGCTTGGTGCTCACATAAAACACCCCCTAGACTAACAGCCTGCCTCTTCCTGGCCCACTTCCCCTGCTGCCCACGCCAGAGAGTCTTCTGCTGGGTCCTCTACACGCACACACCCTGACACACCCTGGATCTCCCCTCTGACTCACACACACACACACCCATGCATGGCTGTAGGAATTATAGCCACATTCATCAGACTTAAAGACTTCTGGCTTTTTTCGCAGGGGCTTCAGTCTTACAGCTGAGGGAGAGAAAATGTCCAGAGAGGAACTGTCAGTTCATTTAACTCCTATTCACTGAACACCCACCCTGTCCCAGGCAGGCCTTGTGCACGCAGAGATGGGACAGACACAGATCCACCACCTCCAGATCTCCAAGCCCGAGCGGGGGAGTCCCAGCTCATCACGACATATGGCCAAAGCTTAACTATATGGAAAAAATGGGCAGAAAGTAATGCCCTCTTACTATGGAAAAAGAAGGGAAGCAGAAAGACGTGGAAGAGGGGAAGGGTGCCCGCACACCTGGATAGAGACTTGAAATGTAAAGCAGGGAGAACGGAGCAAAGGAAAGATGAATGTTCAGAGCTGTCAAGAAACCGATTAACCAGAAAGTAACTCTTGAGCGTCTCTGTCTGCTGAGAGACTTACCTACTTATGTTTAATCCGCCCAATACCCTTACAAGCTCGGGCTATGATCGCTAACTTTACAGATGTGGAAACTGAGTCTCAGAGAGGTTAAGTCATTTGCCAAAGGCCACACAGCTGAGAAGCGGCACTGCCAGGATTCAAGCCTAGATCGATCTGGCGCTAAAACTCCTCCCCTGTGCCAGTCAGTCACCCACACTGGCCCAGACCAGCATGCACAGAAGTGCCGCCCCTGAGTCCTCACCGACGAACCACACGCTCACTGGGCCTCAAGTTCTGGAATACTAAGTGGCACAGATTTCCACTGAGAAGTGACAGCGCTTCCCAAAGAGGTGCTGATCATGTGTGGTGTCATGACCTATAGAGGGAGCTAGGGCTCCCAGACCACAGGACCCCGAAACGTTTAGAGAGAGCCAGGACTGCTATGCTGCAGGCAGAGGCGAGAACTTCCCTACAGATGGAGAGTCCCCATTGGGCTAACTCCTGTTTACATCACCGTCAGCCTACAACTGGAGTTCCCTCATTCACCAAATATTTATTGAGCATCTACTATGTGCTAGGCATCTAGATGCTTGCGCTCTCTCAGTGAACAAAACAGCAGATGCTGACTTCATGGTGCTGACATCCTAGTGGTGGATGGGAGGAGCAGATCCCACCAGCATCCATCGGGCCCCGACCCCGGCCCGAGGGCCTAGGAGCCGGATACTCAGAGGGACACCATCCCTTCCCTTTGGCTCAGTCCCTCCATGTACAGCGGAGGATCAGAGAGGTCTGGGTGGGCCTTGACTGTGGTCAGGCTAAGCTGAGCGCCAGAACTGGAGTAAGAACATCCCGGGCACATAAGCGGAAGCCTACTGGGCTAGGCAGCCATGTCCTAATACGTCACCACACCAGTTCCCCACCCCATCACGGCCTCTGCTGCAGTAGCCAGCAGAGAGCTTGTCCCAGTCACATTAAGTAACAACCCATGCCATACGGGGTGGCGGGGGATGCCTGAATGCATAGTTTTGAATCTTTGCAGATTTTTTAAAAATTAATTTACTTATTTTTGGCTGTGCTGGGTCTTCGTTGCGGTGCGCGGGCTTCTCGTTGCGATGGCGTCTCCTGTTGTGGAGCACAGGCTCTAGGCGCGTGGGCTTCAATAGTTGTGGCGTGCGGGCTCAGTAGTTGTGGTGCATGGGCTTAGCTGCTCCGCTGCATGTGGGATCTTCCTGAACTAGGGCTCGAACCCGTGTCCTCTTCATTGACAGGTGGATTCTTAACCACTGAGCCACCAGGGAAGTCCTGCAGTTTTTTTTTTTTTTCTTAAATAACAGCTTTATTGAGATCTAAGTCATACACCATAACATCTTACAGGGTTTTGAACTGCTTCGTTGCGGGGGTCAGGCTTTTTGAAGTGAGACATTAAGACCCGTGGCCAGGCTTCAGAGGAGAGAGATGCTGCTGAGGAGCTGGGGACAGGGGTAGGACGAGGGTGGACGAGGGCATGCCTTCATGCCATCCTTGGTACGGTGATCCTGTGAAGAGCTTAGGGCCAAGGGGTCAGATGAGCTGCACCCAGATGCTGCCTCTACCACCTCTTAGCTTGGTTCATCTGGGGAAGTTACTGACCCTCTGTGAACCTCAGTGTTCCTGTCTGTGAAATGGAGCTAGAGCAAGTAACTGCCTCAGAGGGCTGTTGGGAGGATTAAATGACACAGGGTCTCTAGAGTACAAAGCCTGGCTCCACGCCCAGAGCACCTCATGAGAAGCACCTAGCTCTTGCTGTAACTCTCTCATTCCAAACAGACAAAAATCTAACCCCTTGTCTTCTATGAGTACACAGCTGAAAATACCCCATCCCCAAACCATTCTTGACCTCTTTCCCCACACATCCAGCAACTTTCCTTTGAAAACCAGGTGCTGACCTGGTGAGAATACAACACAGGTGGGGGGTAGGGAGAGAGGGGGGTGACATTATGGAGGGACGCCTCCCGCTGATGTAGAGGTGACACGGCATGCAGGGGCTGGGGAATCACATACATTTTCTAACCATAAATGACTTGTGCAGCGTGTTTTATTTGCAGAGTGCAAGATTGTCATGGTAACAGGGCCAGGGTGGGGAGGGAGGTGGGGACCCCGCCCGCCTGCAGGAAGCCAGAGGGGGACTGGGTGGACAGCAGAGGTCAGAGAGAGCCCAACGCTCAAGGGGGGCAGTGAGGCGAAGAGGAGGGGGTGGTGGTTACACTCACATCCCCTCACTTAGGACTGAGACGGTGCAGCATCCTTGCATTCACGCATTCAATGCGCCTTCTGAACTGCTTGTCATATGACATCAACTAATAACAGAGACTCTCCTTGACCAGACTTTAATCTGGCTAGTCCTGGACCTTGACCCCTGTCCTGCCTTTGGCCTGCCCAGTCCAATCTTAGCAAAGAAACCTGCTGACTCTGTTTAGCAAGTACCCCCCGTCTTGATACCTGATCGAGTTCCTCATGCCCCACCTTTGATGTCTAAGTCCTTGGTCTGCCTTTGGTAAGAATCTGTTGGATCAGTTTAGCAAGAGTCTCCCTATCTTTGAGGCCTTCTCTTAGTAATTTTCCATCCACTGGTATAAACCCTCACCCCTTCCTTTGGCTATAAAGCCCCACTTTTTTTTTTTTTGGCCGTGCCAAGCAGTTTGTGGGATCTTAGTTCCCAGACCAAGGGTTGAACCCAAGCCTTCGGCTGTGAGTGCACGGAGTTCTAACCACTCGACCGCCAGGGCATTCCCCCCACTTCTCCTTGTATTCATTCAGAGCTTAGCCTGATCTCTCTCCCCTACTGCAATCACCTTGAATAAAGTTTTCCTTATTGTTTTAACAGGTGTTGGAAGGGACCACACTCTGTTCATCTCTCTTACCCACAGCACCCAAAGTGGTACTGACACAGAGCACATGCAAGGTATGCAGAGAGGGGCTCTGGTGGATGGGGTCAAGGGTGGGCTGGGGAAGGAGGGCTACCTGGAGGAAGAAGAACCCAGAGACGGCTCTTTGCTGTTTCCCAATATGACACAGATGGCCTCTGAGCCTCGGCTCTACCTTTCCCTCTGAGCATCATCAGGCAGGGAACCAAACCGTGACTCAACCACTTCCTAGCTGTGTGACTTCAGACAAACCATGTAGCCTCTCTGGGCCTCAGTTTCTCCTCTGAAAAATAAGGATTAAATGAGTGAGCAGAGGAAAAGCATCTACAGAGTTTCTGCATTAGGCATTAGCTACGGTTCTTGTGATGGTCTTTGTCGAGCTTCCTTGACGAGACAAAAAGCCAAGCTGGGGAGACTTGGAGTCAGTGCAAGAGCATCAGCATGTCACCTGACAAGCTCCTACACATCCTTCAAATCCCAAATCAGAGCTCACCTTCTACAAGGCTTTTCTTCCCCAAGGCCTGCTCCCCAGACTCAGGGAGTCTGTCTCCGGGGCACATGCCTACCCCGAGGCAATGTTTTACTTCCTGTCTGTCTCCTCATTCCTGTGGGCTGCTATGGCTGGCTTATCTCTGTGTGCCCATCAACGAGCACTGTGTGTGGCAGGGAATAAACACAAGCACATTTCAAAAGATGAATGAACAGAAGAATGAACGAGTGATTTCACCCAAGTGGAGAGCAGACGGGAGGAAAGTAAACACCTTGAAGTAATGGGATGGCAGTTTTGAGATTCCAGGATGGAGACAACTCACCAAGGACACAAGTACAAACAAAGAGGCCATGTACAGTGGAAGATGAAAGAATCGAGGCCCTAAGCCTGCAAGCAGTAAACCTCAGAGGGCAGCGGAACATCCACACAGAGGCTTAATGGGAAAGGTTGCAACCCAAGAATTCTATACCTGTCAGCTGGTCATTCACGTGTAACAGCAACATGCGGCAGAACCAGATATGGTCATTGGAGAAACAGGTTAAAGGATATTTTCCAATACTTAAAAGTGACTGCTAGGGAAATCCAGAGCAAGGCTTATACCTTCCAGATCAATAGAGGCAGTATATTCAAGTCACACTGCCTGGGTTTGAGTACCAGTTCTTCTGTTTCTTTATTAGGGGCAAATTCTTCAAACTCTTGATGCCTCACCTTGCCATCTGTACAATGGGAACGCTGACAGTGCCTGCTTCACAGGGCTTTTGTGAAAGTTGAACCGAATAATCCATATACAGTGTTTGGTCCAGTAACTAGCACTGGTAAGCGGCACGGATATTGTGATGTGCCACTGAGATGCCCCTTCAGGCACAAAAGACTCCCTTCCTCCCCCTCCAGGTGCTGGAATGCTAGTAGAACAGCCTTGAAAGGATTGCTTTGGTTGATGAAAACTCCTCGCCCAAGATCATGTCTACAGCCAACCACTGACCAACACAGGGGTAGAGAGGCCCTGCCTGCTTGCTCCAACTGAGGACAATTCTGAAAGATCATCCCAGCTTCAAGGATCCCAGTGAAGTTGGCAGAGGCCTTTGAAGGGACTGCATGGAAGCTCTACTTCTCTCTCTGCCCAGGGCTGCTTCCTTCTCTTCCTTTCCACAGGTGCTAATTTCAAGAGCACTCCCTAACAAACATCCTGTAGGTTAAAGTCCTTCTCAGAGTTAGCTTCCTGGGGAGGCACCTGCCAACAAAAAGACCAACACAGAGATCCCCATACACCACCATCATTTGAGAAGACCCACCAGCCCCTGGGAGGCAAGGCAGATACACTGTAGCCTGTCTACCCAGAATGGGTAACTATTCCATTGGCAGGAAAAGATACATATTTCAAGGATGAGTATCCCTTTCCTGCCTTCAGGATCTCAGCCAGCCCCATTACCTAAGAACTGACAGCATGTTTGAGCAGCACCAGATCCCACATAACATCATGTCAGACCAAGGGATCCACCTTAGAGTGTAAGAAGTGCAGAGGTAGGCCAACAGCAAAAAATAGAATACCAAGGAAACAGCAAGGAAATACAATGTACAGAAAGCAAAACTGAAACAAGATGGTAATGATGACAGATGACTAAATATATAATAAGTGCAAACAGATTTAAATATCCTGAAAATACCCTAAGAGGGTTAAAAAAAAAACAAACACAAATCTACCAATTTGCTATCTATCAGAAACACATCTAAAACAAAGTGACAAAGAAAAAGGAAAAATAAAGAACTCTGGGATGGGGTTGGGGGTGGAGGTAGGGCAGGGAAGATACTGGATTGCTTATATTGTTTAAAAAGATCCTTTAGGTGATTTTGGTAGATATCTTCCTAGGGAAGCATACTTTCGGATTGAAAAGAAAATGATAATGAGCACATCTCATATCAGAATATAAAAGTAGTATCCAAAGCTGTTCTCAGAGGAAAATGTGTAGCCTTAAGTACTGTCAATACTGGAGGAGGCTAGATTAAAATAAATGGAATGAGCTTGCAACTATAATTTTTTTAACTATATGGAACAGTTTAATGGAATTAAAAATATAAAAGCATAAATTAAGAGTAAAGTTGAAGAATAAATTCTAAAGCTGGTTAAACATAGACAAAAATTTTCATAGAAAGTTTTTATATCCACAAATATACATTTTTAAATCACAAAAATATATCCTATATATAGTTCTTTTTAAGAGTAGATGAAATAGATGATGATTTTAAAGGAAAAATATGAATTACCAAAATTCGTTCAAGATATTTAAAAACTCATCACAGCAAAGATATAATAAAAAATTCAAAGTTCTTTTAAACCATCAAGGAATGGATCATGACTCATTCCTCAGCTCTCAGGAAAAAATGAAAATTCTCCCAATCCATTTTGGGAAGCACAACACCATGTTGAAAACTAACAAAAATAAAATAAAGAGCATTCTCGCATACACTTACAGAAGCAAAAATCCTATATAATATCCTAGTAGGAGACTCAAGCGGCATATTAGAAGAACAAAACTTATTATGTCCTAATAGAACATTATGTTCAGTACGGCCTTTGTGCCAGGAGCATGAAAGATAGTCTGCCATTAGAAAAGTTATTAATGGGAGTCAGCATTAATAAGGCAAAGGGAAAAATGCATATAATCATCTTCATAGATGACCAATGGCAACTGATCAAGTTTGGTATCTGTTCGTGTTGTTTTATTAAATTAGTAGTATTAAAAGAATTCATCAAGATAGTAAAATAATTTGAAACCAATAGAAAACATCTTACTTAATGTTGAAAGCCTAAAGACAGTCCCACTAAGACAACATAGGGAAGGCTTTAGGAAGCAGAAACTTAAAGATCAACCCCCCCCCACACACACACACACAAGCTTGATAAGGCAAATTTTTTTTTTTTTTTCCTGTGGTACGCGGGCCTCTCACTGCTGTGGCCTCTCCCGTTGCGGAGCACAGGCTCCGGACGCACAGGCTCAGCGGCCATGGCTCACGGGCCCAGCCGCTCCGCGGCATGTGGGATCTTCCCAGACCAGGGCACGAACCCGTGTCCCCTGCATCGGCAGGCGGACTCTCAACCACTGCACCACCAGGGAAGCCCGATAAGGTAGATTTTATAATAATGTGAAACTTTTGAAGAAGAAAAAAAACAATGAACTTCAAAGAAAAGTTACCATTTGGGAAATATATTTGCAATGTATCTGATAATCCAAAGATTACTGTCCTTAATAAAGAACTCTTACAAGATATTAGCAAGTTGAAAAAGAAAAAACATAAAGAGTTACATAAATACCATTTTCAAATTCACCTGAAATAAATGAACTGAATATTAAACATGTGATATGACTTTTTAATCCATCAAATTAGCGCAGATTGAAAAAAAATGATGGCACAAGTCTAATTGAAAATTCTGGGAAAGAGTATGTCTGAAGATTCTGAGAAAGAGGCATTGGGTTGCTTGGAGTAATTTAAATTGATTCAGAAATTTTTAAAGCAATTTGGTAATAAGTTTAAAAATACTTATAAATATTCATACCTTGATCTACTTCTAGGAATACATTCTGAAGAAGTAAACTGAAAAGCACATGAGGACTTCAGGATGAAGGATGTTATTTATACTAATCAAAAATTGGAAGTAATGTACAAGTTCAACGGGTCACCGATTTAAAACATTCCATATATGATGAAATACCAGAGAGCCATTAAAAATCACCAATTAGAAAAAAATTTATATTAGAAAATAGGCAAGAGCTATTGCTAATAAATTATATTGCCAATAGCATGTATAGCATGACCCGAATTTGTATAACTATGCAAAGAACAAAAAAGATGGAAGGAAATAAACAAAAGTTTTCATTAACTCACTTATTCTTTATTTCAAAAAATATTAATGAAGCATCTACTAAGTATCAGGTTTGGTTGCAGGCATCGTCAAATAAAATATGCATGAAATTAATGTATATGGTTATTTTTGGGTGGTGGGATCAGGTAGAGATTTTTATGTTCTTTGAGATGTTATTCTTTTTCCCAAATGTCCCACAAGAAACATGATTTTAAGCACAGTGCAGTAGTTGTCATCCCAGGCTATAATCTGGACTCAGCTGGGAAGCTTAAATAAATACTAATACATAAGCTGATAAAACAGATTTTTAAAAATATGTTCCTTGAAAAATCTGGTATCAATTAAAAAAGAAAATGAAACTGATTTCTACCTCACACGATACACAAAAATCAATTTCAGGTTGATGGTAGACCTTGGAATGAAAGATAAAACAATAAAACTTAGAGAAGAAAATAATGGAGAAACCTTCATGATGTTTTCATAAAGGAAATAATTCACCAATTTCACCGCATTGAAATTAAGAACCCTTGTTCGCAAGACAAAACAAAAGAAACAAAACCATTAAGAGAGAGAAAAGTGAAGCCACAGAGTGAGAAAAGATATTTGCTACACATATAATTAATAAAAGGCTTTTATCCAGAATACGTTTTTTTTAAAAAAAAAGTTGGCATCCTAATGGGAAGGTGGTGTAGAAACTGGAGTACCCACATCACAAAAGAGGATATCCAAGCAGCAACTAACCAAATGAAAAGTGGGCAACCTCATAAGCCATCAGAGAAATGCAAATTGGAGCCACAGTGAGATACTTCCACAAGCCCATCAGAATGGCTACAATTAAAATGGCTGATAATAGGAAGGGGTTTTGGGGAGGTGGTACAGGAAGAACTCTCATACGCTATTGCCAGGAGTACACATTGGTACAACTGCACTGGCAAACAGACATTAGGTATTACATTTGAAAATAAAGATCCTGGAGCCCACAATTGTACTCCTTGCCATAGACCTTGCATATGTACATATACGCACCAAAAAGCACATACAAGAAAATTTCTAACAACGTTGCTTGTAATAATCCAGTATAGAAACCAACCCAAATGTCCATCAATGGTGACTGATGCTACAGTCATACAGTGGAATTCCATACAGCAGTGAAAATGAATGAGCTCAAGTGGCGCACAATAACATGGATAAATCTCACAAACGTACGGCTGAAGGAAAGAAACTAGACGCAAAATAACACCTTCTATAGGGTTCCAATTAAATAAAGTCCAAAAGCAGGTAAAAGAAACTATAGTGTTTAGGGATGAATACTTTCGAATTGAAACTCTAAAGAGAAACAAGAATGTAATCACTGTAAAAGTCAGGATAATGGTTACTTTGTGGGGAGAGTCTGGGTTGTGAGTGGCAAGGGACAGTGCGGGAGCTCTGAGGTGCTGGTAATGTCCTCACCTGCATGGCGGCATAGGGCACAGCTGTTCCCCTCACGTTAATTCCATGAGCTGTACATTTGTCTTATGCCTTTTTTCCATGCATGTCGTAATCACCGTAAAAAAGCTAATAAAGCAAGAACAACAAAAATACTGATGCCTGGGCCCCACCCCAGACCAAACAAACAGAATCTCTGAGCGGAGAGAGTGGCATTTGCATTTTTTAAAACACTCCCTGGGTGTTTTAAAACACTCACGTGAGCTCTGAGAAGCACTGGTACAATGGGAAAAGGCAGCACAAGCTCTCCAGTCTGTGAGCTGAAATTTAAATGCTACCTCCATTTCGCCTTATCTGTGTGACTCTGAGCACTTCTCTGTGCCTCGGTTTCCTCTCCTGTAAAATGGGTGCAACAACAGTATTTCTAAGTAAGCTCTGAGGATTACAAATGCCAATACCCATGAAGGGTTTAGAGTGTTTCTTGGCACATTTTAAGTGCCCAATAGGTATTAGGCTGCTATCTTTATAATAATAATGTAGCAATATATATTCTTTTTAATGAGATAACATGAATGAAGGGGTCAAAATAATTACAAACATATAAAAATGTTATTACTATTAAATATTTGGTTTCTACAATCTCAGGACAAACTAGGATCATCCTCAGGTATGGAATACCTTTATCCTTTAGGACTGGGAGGATGGGTACAATTTCAGAACAGAGCAATGTCATTCAGAATCCAGGGTGATTAAGTCATTGAGGGAGTTAGGGGGCATTTCTACTTGGGGCACACCCTCTGGTTTTGTAAGTTTATTTTATGTTTTGATAATATTTTTATTGAAGTATAGTTGATTTACAATGTTGTGTTAGTTTCAGGTGTACAGCAAAGTGAATCAGATATATATGAATATATTTTCTTTTTCAGATTCTCTTCCATTACAGGTTATAACTCCCCAGAGACAAAGTCCAGATCCACCTTTCCTGGATTCGGCTGACAGTGGCTACGGCACACCCTGTTAGTGGTAATGGGCACAGATGCTCGTCTGGACAGAGGTTCATTTGTTCGGTAGCTCAGACACAAGCCCTGAAGACTACGGTATCAAAAGGCCAGATCTTAAACATTCCCTCCACCTTTTACTGGCTGGGTGACTGTGGGGCAGGCACGCAATCTCTACATGCCTATGAAATAGACAGGATGACAAAAGAAGCTCTCTCCTCGTCTTAGATGTTTTGATGAGGCTGTGCGGAGCTAAGGGATACAAAAGCCCCAAACACACTAAACGCGCTCAGCTAGAAAACACTTCACCCCCCCATACATCCAGCAGGTGGCTGGGGAATGACACTGATAAAACTGATTCTGTAGGCTGACCTGGATTTTAGAAGCCCGTGGAGCTAAAACAAACACCACCAAACTGCTTTTGAAGGCTGCCATTGGGTACACAGCACCACCAAGGGAAAACGGAGTCAGAAACATCCTTTCTTACTGGTCGACAGCAACCAGAAGAGAGAAAACATCTTCCTCTCCCGCAGCAGGAGACTCAAAAACAGCTACCCATCTCTCTTCTTTCTAACCCCCTGGAGACTTATTCTCACCCAGCTGCCAGCCAGCCTCCTGCACCACCTTCTATGTGGGGAGCAGCGCTCTGGAGCCACCAGTCTTACGAAGGACTCTACTGCTTCCGAAACAGATGCTCACGGTGCCTGGGTACCACTGTCTTGGCAACTGCCTCCTGTGCTAAGAGGGGGTGGGTGTGGACACAATGTGTTTTCTTGAGCCAGAAAAAGAAAAAGAAAAATCCATTTGAAAGCCCCCATCAAATACATACTCTGATACTGACATATGAGTGACAAGGTGTATGTGTCCACTAGCCACACCTGGGGGGAGGGGATGGTGGGCTGTTGCGTGTGCACATCTGGCTGTCTGTCGTAGACCACTGTGGACTTTCATTACCCAGCAGTTCCAAGCCAGATCCTTTTAATGCCTTCAGCATCCAGCTTCCCTCCCGGAGAAACATATCTGGTTACAGCGTAATTCCTCAGACCTACACTGAGTCACTTTCTCTGCAAAGAGAACACTGGCTCTTTAGTTCTTGGGTCAATTTTATTGACTTGTCTCCAACAGAAACTCTCTGGAACTCATCTTTTGCTCCTGAGTTGGGTTAAAATTTTCCAGGAGAGGATTCACCATTTTTGCTGTGATCTTCAAAATGGAGGCACTACGCTGGCCCCCAAGTCCTGTCCATGGCCCATTACCTATCTGATCTCAACTGCTAGCCCTCAGCATCTTCCTACTCTGCCCCAGCCATACTTGCCTCCTTGCTGTTTCTCAGAGACGCCAGGCACATTTCCACCCCAGTGCCTTTGCACTAGCTGTTTCTTTGGCCTACAGGTTCTACGGCACATGCCTTGCATGGCTCACCCCTTCCTCTCCCTCAACTCTTTGTTTAGATGTCACCAATAACACCTACACTGATTCCCCCCTTTAAAACTACCATAATCTCCCCGCCACATTTTTCCCGCCTGGCTACTCAGTCTATTTTATCCCTTAGCACTTTTCATCTCCTAATATGATAGTCTTTAACAAATTTTTGGGGGGTAGTTCTTTATTGTCTTGGTGTCCCACACAGTCTAGAATGTAAATTTCATGATGCTAGGAATTTTCCAGTTTAGTTCAAGTCTAGGTCCACAACATGAAGCACACAGTAGGTGCTTAACACTTCCGGCGTTTTTACTGCTACTTCACTTTTCCCCCCGCTGAAGTTTTCTGTCTGTGAAGAAGTGAATGGCTGCATAAGTGTCACCTCAAGAGAGAGGACACTCCATCTAAATAACTCCTCTGATTTCCCATCTCCCACCATCACTGTATTCTCTTCCTGAACTTATCACCCCGGCACTACCCAATGGAAGAAGCACAGAGTTTTGTCTTTGTCATTGTTCGTGGCTCTATCCCAACCATCTAGAAAAGAGTTCAGCAAACGTCTTCTTTACAGGAAAGGCCAGAGGGTAAATATTTTTGGCTTTACAAAAGCCATAATGTCTTTGTCTCAATTATTCAACTCTTCCTCGTAAAACAAAGCTTCCATAGACAGTAGGTAAGCAATACAAGTGTGTTCCAGTACAAGTTGTGGGCTGGATTTGGCCTGCAGGCCATAGTTTGCTGACCTCTGATCTAGAACAACACCTGGCACATAGTAGGCGTTCAATAAACATTTGCTGAATACAGGAATGACCTGAGTAATTTATCAAGTGCGTACTCTGTGTCGGGCACCATGCTCAGGCTTTCTTTCAAATATTTCATTTTAGCCACAGAACCACCTATTAAACTCATGACGGTTATCCTCAATTTAGAGGTCAAAGGACAGACGCTAAAAGAGGCCCTGTGATTTTTCCTAAAGCCATCATGATTAAGTGACAATGTGGGGACTGCAATCCAGGTCTTCCAGGCCCCTGATCATTCCACCACTGACACGTGTCCTGCATTCTTGCTGCACGTTCCATGAAAATGCCAAGTCATGATGGGGATGATGGCTATAATTCTTCATCACCTGTTGCATATATATTCTTTCACTCATCTGTCCAGCCAGGGTGTGCCAAGTACCCACTGTGTCCCTTCATCTGCTCAGTGTGATACAAGCTCTAGCCATACTCGAGTCCACGTTCAGGCAAAGAAGCCACCAGCATGAGGAAAATACGGACCATGTGCCAGGCGCCAGGCTGTGGGCATTAAAAACTGTGATTCTGACTCAGGGTCTGTCTTCCAAAGGCAAGGCAAGATGTGCAAGTACTCAGAGGGCCTCCCCTGTGCCAGCCACCGTGCAGCATCCTTCCCTGCCACGCTGGGAAGAAGGTGACAGGTACCATTAGAAGATCCAGGCAAAGGTCAGGGGAGCTCTGAGAAGTCAGAGTGGACTTTGACCTTGGGGCTCAGGGAAGGCTTTAGCAGAAGGTCACTGCTGAGTCATGGGTTTGGGGGAGTCAGACCTGGAACCAGTTTCCATTCCTGCCACTTAATAGCCACGGAGACCCTGGGCATATGACTCAGTTTCTCCCTGACCCAGAAAACAGGGATGAAAATAGTACAAACCCCCATCATCAAAGAATTTTTTATAAAATTAAATGAGCTAATATATGTAAAGCGATTGCTGGATTCAGAGAGAGTACTTAAAATGTGGCCACAACTGTCACCCTCATTGTCATGATTTGATGGGGTCCTTGAAGATGTGATGACCATGGGGTGGTGAGAGAAACTCAGGGACTGGCCCAGCCCATGAGGCCCCTGTTAATTAAATAGTCCGAAGCCAGAGAAGTCCCCAGATTGGACCGTTTGCTGGTTTGACCAGCATCATGCACCACGGAAGGAATCCATCTGTTGCTAAGACGTCGTATGGTACACCTTGGCCCCGGCTTCCTGGATGTCCTGGGGAGACAAACTGTGCTTCTGCTCAGAGGTGCAACTTAAAGTACAACCGAGGACCAGCTCCGATGGCACAGGATGTGGAAACTGATCTCCTACTGCTGGTAATGGGGCCTGCCTCCCTGCAACCAATCCGAGCTCAATGAGTCAGCCCAAGCACCGCCCACTCAGAGCGCACAGAGGGGCGGGAAGCACTAATAGGTGCTTCATTAACATCCCCTCTGGTCCCCATTGTGTTTCCTGGAACTCCCCATCCACACCAGGCTCTGACAGAAGCACCGGTGGTGGCGGGGTGGGGTCTAACCCAATAGCAAAGAGGTGGCTTCGACTCTGATTTCACAAAATGCAGCTCAAGTCAAAGTGGTCCCCTACTCCATTCAGTACATCTTTTTTTTTTTTGCGGTACGCGGGCCTCTCACTGTTGTGGCCTCTCCCGTTGTGGAGCACAGGCTCCGGACGCACAGGCTCAGTGGCCATGGCTCACGGGCCCAGCCGTTCCGCGGCATGTGGGATCTTCCCGGACCGGGGCACGAACCCGTGTCCCCTGCATCGGCAGGCGGACCCTCAACCACTGCGCCACCAGGGAAGCCCCATTCAGTACATCTTTTGCAACTGACAATAGCTCTTTTTTCAACTTGCCCATGCATCTTAGCTCAAGACAATTCAGAAACATAAAAACAAACCCAGGGAAGTGGAGAGGCTTTTAATCACATAGTAATACTAACCTAGTGTTTATCCAGCATGTCATCCTAAGGAAATTTCCAGCTCACCAAGGATTCTGGAGCTTCCACAACGTGTCGTGGGCTTTCCCAGGTGCTCCCTTACTGGTTTCTCCCGATAACCTTCAGGTCAGCACTCGGTCGATCCCTACCGGGGCTGAGGTTCAGGGAGCCTCAAAGCCAACAAAGGCACTAATGGCATCTCCTAGGGGAATGACACATCTCACCAGAGACCAGGAATACTCATGGGACTCATGGGACGCGAATTGGCCCTTAGCGATGCCCTAAGGTAGCAGGCTGGTTTCACAGGTGCCAGGCCCGGCTGTGGTCAGAGGCCCGAGGTCAGCCCCAGACTTGCCGGTATATCTGTTTGGACTTCAGCACGTTACCTAATTTCAGCAATTTCACTTTCCTCATCTGCTAAACGGAGCTGATTCTAGTATCTATTCCCGGGCTTGTGGTGAGGATTAAATGAGACAGTATGAGAGGTCCTCGGCACAGGCTGTGGCCACGACCTCTATCCCTGACCCAGGTACTCTGCTCCCTGTGCCACATACGCTGTCTCATTTCATCTTCACAGTGGCCCATGACTGGCCCCATTTTACAGATCAGGATAACAAACATTTGGGTCTCCAAGTTCAGTTGTCATGGAAATCAATTCTCTAGCCACTACCTACACTGCGCAGTGAGATTCTGCAAATAAGAACCAACCTTTGCAGAAGGTGAATTTACAGGGAAGAAAAACATGCTGCTTCTACTGTAAAGAAAACAAAAAACTTGATCTCCTCAGAGCCACACATGGTCAAACAAACCCGGCAAGGCAGTAACTTCACGTATGTCAAGAGGGAGAAATTTCTTCCTGTTGCTTTCCAGGTTTGGTCTCAGATTTGTCCAGTCCTTCTCCCTGCAAGTACAAAAGCCTGGGTACCAAAACCTTGGGAAAATACCAAAGAGATGAGGGTCATTGTAGCAGGCAGAATTCTGACAGCACGCATGGCTCCTGGCTTCTGGTGTCCAC
Organism: Grampus griseus; assembly: GCF_964374135.1. Lineage (NCBI taxonomy): Eukaryota > Metazoa > Chordata > Mammalia > Artiodactyla > Delphinidae > Grampus > Grampus griseus. Next base: position 8,825,628 of record NC_139011.1, on the reverse strand, counting down.
ACACACAGCAGCACCTGGATCTGTGCAGGCTTCAGCTAGCCAAGGTGGTGCAAAGCTGCTACAGCGATCTTGCCAAAGGTAAGAGAAAAGGAACTGGAGGGGCTGGGAGAAAAGGGGCGTGTGTGTCTGTGTGTGTGTGCGCGCGGGCGTGTAATAGGGAAGAACAAATCCAACTCCATATTGGATCTGTTTCTTTTTCTTGAAACTCTGTATTTTATTGCTTTTGCTACAAGTTAAGGATGTTGCCTACAGCCAGAAATACACAGGGCAGCCCATTCTCAAGGCTCTGACCTTTAAAGGTACAACACTCTTCCATTCATATAAAGATAAAAAGTTGCAGAACAGAGAATAATATTTGTCTTGTTGGAGGTTTATAGGAACATTGCAACCAGACCTAGGTGGACAGCGGCAAGACCGGCACCAAGAAGTTCGCAACAACCAACCACATCCGCCCCCTCTTTTAGTATAAAGAAGCCTGAATTCTAACTCGGGGAAAAAGGTTCTTTGGGACACTAGTCCACCATCTTCTCTGTCTGCTGGCTTTCCCAATAAAGGTGCTGTCCCTTGCCCTAACACCTCGCCTCTGGAATTACTGGCCTGTCATACAGCGAGCAGTATGAGCTTGGACTCAGTAACACGCACACTTGCAGGGATGTTCAGGTCAGAGCAAGGGACTCTCAGCTATTCTGAGAAACTACTGAGAAAAGAGGATGTCACGAAGTTTTGCAGAGAGCAATGAATACAAACCCTCTCCGCCCCTCCCTGAAGCATCTGTGAAGCCACAGAAAGGTTCCTCTTGCTTTCCAGTAAGAATATATCTTCTGGACTAATGCAGCACTGTGCCAAAGAGAACATACTATAGAGTCAGACTGCCCGGGTTCAAATCCCAGCTCCATCCCCGCCAGCTGTGTGACCTTGAACATGAACTTCCTTATCTGTGAAATTGGGACAGTAGTAGTACACCTCCCAGAGACTGCTGTGGGGTGGTGCACAAGGCACAAGCAGCATGGAATAAATCCTTGATAAGAGTGCAATAATGAAAAGTGATGTGTGAGGGGATAAACTCAAGGGAGGGCAGCGAAGACCCAACTTCATTCCGATAACTTGGACAGTTCTTTTTTCTTGAAAACCTCTTCCACTCCTGGTGCGTCTTTCACGTTAGCATGTTCATCCTTTCCACAGTGCTTTAAGGTAAGTATTCAGTCCAAGTCTACATTTTAGAGACAGAACCTTATTTTCCCATTGCTATTTTCAACATCCTAGGAAGTGGGTAAGTTCTAGGCAGTGCTGTTAGGTGGGGATGGGCAGCCGGAGAGGAGAGAGAGGTTTCCACACAGCGTCCAGCCCTGGCGAGCCCTGGGTTCCTGTGGATTTCCCACTGGTTCCCCTTGGTGATCTTCAGAAGGCCTTATCCCTAGTGTTTCCTGCCCTAAAACCTTCCATCTCCTCCACATCTCTGTATCTACAGCCCCATTTCCACCCAACTTCTAAACCAACTGGTCTACACAGGGTACCCTCATCTTCACCTCCCATTCAAGTTTTTTTCCTCCAAGTTTTTATTTTGACATTTTTCAAACTTACAAAGCAGTTGAGAGAAAACAGCGAACACTTACATGCCCTTCACCTAGATTTATCCAATGTTAACATTTTGTCCCCTTTTGCTTTATTTACACTTTTTAAAAATTATGATACATTGGAAAATAAGTTGGAGACATCATGACTGTGGGGTGGAATAATGGCCCCCAAAGAGGTCCTCATCTAACTCTAAGAGCCTGTGAATATTCGGGGTAACGTGGCAAAGGGGAATTAAGTTTGCAGGTGGACTTCCGATTGCTAATCAGCTGACCTTAAGATGGAGAGATTTTCCTGGTATCCTTGATAATATCTAGATTTTAGCCCTATGAGACCCATTTCAGACTTCTAATTTTCAGAACTCTAAGCTGATAAATTTGTATTGCTTTAGGCCACGAAATTTGTGGTAATTTGTTACAGCAGCAACAGGACACTAATATAATAACCGTTCCTCTAAATTCTTCAGCACCTCTTAATAACAAGGACATTTTCCTTTATAACCACAATGTCATTATCACACCCAGGAAAATTAACAAAAATTCCATAATATCATCTAATATGAAATGCACATTAGCATTTCTCTAACTGTCTCAAAAATGTTTACTCATACTTAAAAATCCAGGATCTAATCAAGGTCCATGATGGAATTTGGTTACGTTCCTTTATTCCCTTTTAACCAACAACAGCTTCTCGGGGTTGGGCGACGTTTTTCACGTTACCGACATTTTTAAAAGGCCAGTTGCCATACAGAGTAACACACATTCTGGATTTGTCGGGTGGCCTCTACTCCTAATGAGAACCGGATTAGGCCTCTTTGGTAAGACTATCTCATGGAGGATCCTGTAATCCTCCACGCACTCCTCGATGAACCACTCAAGTCACCAGTGCCTTCCACGTTTCTTAATCCAACTGACACATCTCTTTCCTCGTGTAAGACTTTCTCAGTAGCATTTGACAGATGGATCACTGTGTCTCCAAAAACATTCTCTTCTTCTCAGCTTTTATGACACTTAGCTATTCTAGTTTTCCCCCTACTTCTTTCTAAGATCCTTTTTGGTCAACTCTATGGGCTTATTTTCCGCTACTCAACCTTTAAACACTGGAGCTACTCAGGTTCAACGTGCCCTTTCTCCTTCTCTGTGTCTTCACCTGGGCGAGCTCATCCGCACCCACGGCTTCCATTTGCTGATGGCTCCCAAGTTCATGACCTCAACTTGGCCCATTCCTCTGACAGCTGGGCTCACAGAGCCACCTGTCTACCTGACATCACCAGGATGTTTCCATGGCATCTCTAAGAAGTTAAAAACGAAACTCTCAATTTTCCTTCCAAAGCTTTTGATCCCCAGTCTCCCATTGGGAAAAAGCACCAGCTCCTTCATTGTTGTTACAACTGGAACCCAGGGAATCACTCCTCATTGTTCCCTCCATTTGCTGTCACAATTAACCTGGGTTGAAAGTCCCTGGACACCATCACTTATGCCAGTCACTCACTTCTATCCATCCTCCAGTCTAAGTTACTATGATCTCATGTCTGGCCCAGGTGTTGGGATTAGACAGTCAACAAGACAGCAAAATCCCTCAGTTTCCTCTTTGTAAAATAGACTGGTGTATAGTAACTAAATTAGATAACACATAAAAAGTCCTTGACATAATGTCTGCCTTACAGTAAATATTCAATCAATGTTACCTTTAAGGGGAAAAGAACCTAGAGTAAGTAAAGCAGTGGGCAGGTAGGGATAGAAAGGAACAGTCATCACTGGGAGAAAGGAAATAAAGAAAATAAGATGAAATTAGAAAGTGAAGCTCTTTCTGGATGCCAGAGTTTCAAGTCCATCTGAGTTCCCTAATGATCAAGGCAAAGAGAAAAACAAGATTAGGTGCAAGAATCGTAGTGTTCAAAAGACAAAACCAGGTGGTAACAGCCCTCTCTACTGAGCACCTGTTGTGTGCTAGACATTCCAACAGGCCCTGGAGGTATAACGATGGATGGGATGATTTAGCCCCATCTCACACTGGGCCTACCCTCAACGAACTCTAGTTCAAATTCTTAACAATACTATTATTATTACAATTTATTTTATTCTAACAATAATTATGGTTATTAACATTACTACTTGTTATCATCCAGTGCCTCTGCCTCTGAGATGATGAGAGCTTCGTTATGCCACCTTCTGACAGTTCAGCCCATTTATTTTCCAAGTGGCTTATTATTATGACTGCACTTTTCGTAAAAAGCCCCACGGCCAACGGCACACATTAAATTCAGTTGGTCTGGTTGGATGGTGGCTTTGTAGGCTGAAATCTCATTCTACCAGACCACTACTTGAAGCTTCACTACTCAGCCTGGGAGGCTGAGCTGGGCCCCACTGGGCCCCAGGGGAGCATCTTGCCCGACGCCGACCTCCGTGGTCCCTCTCAATGCACAGTGAGCTGGAAGGGGGCCCGTCTTAGAGCGAAGCCTCCTCCCTCCCTGCCTGGGTTGCCTCGGCAAGTTGCTGAACCTCCCTGGGCCTCAGCTGCTTCTTCTGTAATAAGGGAGTCATGACAGGAGTATATACACCGCATAGGGCTGGGGAAGGAATCATGAAAAATCTCACACAGGAGAACGCCTGGCACAAAGCACAGGGTCAGGAAATGCTCTGTTTTCTGACAGGGATCCCTGAGGGAAGGATCTGTTTTCCAGAGCCTATCAGTTGTGAATTAAAACAGGTTGTCAACAAATGATGCTCAACAAATGATGCTCCTATGGCCTGCCTATGTTTGGTGGCCTCTGTATGGGTGACCCAGGGAACCACCTTGGCTCTTAGAATATTTAGCTTGAAAGATCCTTGCTTTAAGAATTATATTTTTAAAGGTTAAAAAATACTTCCCAAAGAAGTAATTTGTTTAAGGGCAAATGGAAGGTACAGGACTCAAAATCATGATCACCTCAATCCAAGTTCAAGAATTTTTTTTCTTCACATTTAGCTAAATGCCAACTATCTACCCTGGTGTCTGTTTATCTGTCTGCCTATCTATCTAAGTCCTAGGATTGTCTTTTAAAGAAAAGAATATCTACTATGAAAAAGTCACATTTATAAAACATTTACTCCTGGTGCAAAAGGCTCACAGGGTTATTTTGTGTCTGCATACTTGGGTGGGTATGCAGGGACGGCGGGGGAGACAGATGGTGCCAGGGGCAAACACTGAGCAACAAAATCTAGAGTGACACCAAATTCCACATCAGTTTTGAAAAATCTCTGTTTCGAGAGAAATCACCTTGTCTTCAAATTGAACACAAGTCCAAAATATAGTCTTTATTCTCTGCAAACAGTTTCTGCTGAACCAAACAAAACATGAGAACAAACGGCTTCAGGTCTCTGCCATTCTTTGACTCTTTGGTTAATTTTTATTTTCATTTTCCGGTGCAATATGGTCTCTCCCAATTAAGGAGCTTCTTGGTGTTGCTTTTGATTTCTGTGCATTTTTGGAAAATGTATTAGACTTGAACAGAATGGAAGAAACCAACTTATACTGGCTTTTTATTTTTTAAATAGCATTCTCTAAAATAATTTGCTCATTATTTCCATTTTCTAAATTCTCTAAGTACCTTCCTCTGCCAAAAAAAAATTTCTCAAATGTCAGAATATTATTTGCGGTGCCTCAAGAACTCAACATTTTATTAAAGGTTACTTGCATAAGCCTTTTCCCTTATTAAAATGCTATTTTGTTGAGGATTCTGCATCTATGTTCATCAGTCATACTGGCCTGTAGTTTTCTTTCTTTGTGACATCTTTGTCTAGTTTTGGTATCAGGGTGATGGTGGCCTCATAGAATGAGTTTGGGAGTGTTCCTCCCTCTGCTATATTTTGGAAGACTTTGAGAAGGATAGCTGTTAGCTCTAAATGTTTGATAGAATTCGCCTGTGAAGCCATCTGGTCCTGGGCTTTTGTTTGTTGGAAGATTTTTAAGCACAGTCTCAATTTCAGTGCTTGTGATTCGTCTGTTTATATTTTCTATTTCTTCCTGGTTCAGTCTCAGAAGGTTGTGCTTTTCTAAGAATTTGTCCATTTCTTCCAGGTTGTCCACTTTATTGGCATATAGTTGCTTGTAGTAATCTCTCATGATCCTTTGTATTTCTGTAGTGTCAGTTGTTACTTCTCCTTTTTCATTTCAACAAAATGCTATCAAACAGAATCCAACAGCACATTAAAAGGATCATACACCATGATCAAGTGGGATTTATCCCAGGAATGCGAGGATTCTTCAATATACGCAAATCTATCAATGTGATAAACCATATTAACAAACTGAAGGAGAAAAACCATATGATCATCTCAATAGATGCAGAGAAAGCTTTCGACAAAATTTAACACCCATTTAGGATAAAAACTCTCCAGAAAGTAGGCATAGAGGGAACTTACCTCAACATAATAAAGGCCATATATGACAAACCCACAGCCAACATCATTCTCAATGGTGAAAAACTGAAACCATTTCCTCTAAGATCAGGAACAAGACGAGGTTCTCCACTCTCACCACTATTATTCAACATAGTTTTGGAAGTTTTAGCCACAGCAATCAGAGAAGAAAAATAAAAGGAATCCAAATTGGAAAAGAAGTAAAGCTATCACTTTTTGCAGATGACATGACACTATACATAGAGAATCCTAAAGATGCTACCAGAAAACTACTAGAGCTAATCAATGAATTTGGTAAAGTAGCAGGATAAAAAATTAATGCACAGAAATCTCTGGCATTCCTATACACTAATGATGAAAAATCTGAAAGAGAAATAGAGGATACACTCCCATTTACCATTGCAACAAAAAGAATAAAATGCCTAGGAGTAAACCTACTTAAGGAGACAAAAGACCTGTATGCAGAAAACTATAAGACACTGAAGAATGAAATTAAAGATGATACAAACAGATGGAGAGATACACCATGTTCCTGGATTGGAAGAATCAACATTATGAAAATGACTATACTACCCAAAGCAATCTACAGATTCAAAGCAATCTACAGATTCAATGCAATCCCTATCAAACTACCAATGGCATTTTTCACAGAACTAGAACAAAAAATTTCACAATTTGTATGGAAACATGAAAGACCCTGAATAGCCAAAGCAATCTTGAGAAAGAAAAACGGAGCTGGAGGAATCAGGCTCCCGAATTTCAGACTATATTACAAAGCTACAGTAATCAAGACAGTATGGTACTGGCACAAAAACAGAAATACAGATCAATGGAACAGGATAGAAAGCCCAGAGATAAACCCACGCACATGCGGTCACCTTATTTTTGACAAAGGAGGCAAGAATATACAATGGAGAAAAGACAGCCTCTTCAATAAGTGGTGCTGGGAAAACTGGACAGCTACATGTAAAAGAATGAAATGAGTACACTCCCTAACACCATACACAAAAATAAACTCAAAATGGATTAAAGACCTAAATGGAAGGCCAGATACTATCAAACTCTTAGAGGAAAACATAAGCAGAACACTCTATGACAGCAAGATCCTTTTTGATCCACCTCCTAGAGAAAGGGAAATAAAACCAAAAATAAATAAATGGGTCCTAATGAAACTTAAAAGCTTTTGCACAGCAAAGGAAACCATAAACAAGATGGAAAGACAACCCTCAGAATGGGAGAAAATATTTGCAAATGAAGCAACTGACAAAGGATTAATCTCCAAAATATACAAGCAGCTCATGCAGCTCAATATCAAGAAAACAAACAACCCAATTCAAAAATGGGCAGAAGACCTAAATAGACATTTCTCCAAAGAAGACATACAGATTGCCAAAAAACACATGAAAGGATGCTCAACATCACTAATCATTAGAAAAATGAAAATCAAAACTACAATGAGGTATCACCTCATACTGGTCAGAATGGCCATCATCAAAAAATCTACAAACAATAAATGCTGGAGAGGGTGTGGAGGAAAGGGAACCCTCTGGCACTGTTGGTGGGAATGTAAGTTGATACAGCCACTATGGAGAACAGTATGGAGGTTCCTTAAAAAACTAAAAATAGAACTACCGTAAGACCCAGCAATCTCATTATTGGGCATATACCCTGAGAAAACCATAACTCAATAAGAGTCATGTACCACAATGTTCACTGCAGCTCTATTTACAATAGCCAGGACATGGAAGCAACCTAAGTGTCCATCGACAGATGAATAGATAAAGAAGATGTGGCACATATATACAATGGAATATTACTCTGCCATAAAAAAGAACGAATTTGAGTTTATTTGTAGTGAGGTGGATGGACCTAGAGTCTGTCATACAGAGTGAAGTAAGTCAGAAAGAGAAAAACAAATACCGTATGCTAACACATATATATGGAATCTAAAGAAAAAAAAAAGGTTCTGAAGAACCTAGGGGTAGGACAGGAATAAAGACACAGATGTAGAGAATGGACTTGAGGGCACGGGGTGTGGGAAGGGTAAGCTGGGACGAAGTGAGAGAGTGGCATGGACATATATACACTACCAAATGTAAAACAGATAGCTAGTGGGAAGCAGCCGCATAGCACAGGGAGATCAGCTCAGTGCTTTGTGACCACCTAGAAGGGTGGGGTAGGGAGGGTGGGAGGGAGATGCAAGAGGGAGGAGATATGGGAATATATGTATATGTATAGCTGATTCACTTTGTTACAAAGCAGAAACTAGCACACCATTGTAAAGCTATTAGACTCCAATAAAGATGCTAAAAAAAGGTTATTTTAATTTTTCTATTTATACAAATAGTATAAATAGAACAGGTTAAGTGGTTGGATACAGTAAGAGACTGAATGATGCTAAAAATGCAGAGTTGGTAGACAGAGAGGGCAGAGAAGGGAGAAAGGGAGAAAGAGAGGCTGGGAAGATGAGCCAGGAGAAAAAGGAGAGAAGGAAGGAAGCAAATAAACCACACAGCACATCTGATGGATTGAATGGACTTTCTCAGAACCCCAGGTGATGCTGGCATCTGCCCCAAAAGGAAGGAGCTGAACCTCAGACCGCATCCCCATATGGCACGAGCTATGGGCTGCAACAGCAAGCTCTGGCTCACCCCTCCTCTGACCACACAGTGAAGCCACCTGCACGCATCGGCCTGCACACACCTGAAGATGCGTTCAGTGCAGCCATAAATCAAGTGCCCTTTGAGCCGGGCCATCCTAGAAATCCACCAACAAAACGGGAAGTCTTCTCCGGACCTCTGTCCAAATAACGGGAGGTGTCCACAAAGGTGCTGGAGGACAAACCAATGGTGTAACATGCACTTAAGATTTATATATTTATTCATAGGCTTTGTCTCTGTATGTGCAGTAGAATCAACCTGCTTCACAAGTTTTAACAACGTTGCAAGAAAAACTCCTGTAATGAGTTACAGAAATAGCTCTCACCTCTGTGCGCCCACAGAGCAGCCTAAGCCTCAGACTGTTTTTGTCATTTTTTTATTCCAGTGCATTTGAACATTTTTGCAGCTCTCACAGTAAGCTGTTTGTTCTATTAGCAGACAAGCAACACGCTGCCTGCACCTCAGGAAGACAGCTCTCCTGATACACCTGGTGTCCTGTTTCTCTTATCCCATCCTCGCCATACTGGCCTTCAGGAGCCATTTTACATCGAGGCCCACAGGCTAGAAAAAGGGAGAGAAAGGGGGGCAAAAGAATCCTCAGATTTCAATAACCCCTTACACTGAACAAAATACCAAGCATCCATAAAGATGGAAGAACTTTTGGGGCACCCCCATAAGGCCGTTATTACATCCCTGTCTGGGCACATGCCCCCATAAGGCCATTATTACATCCCTGTCTGTGCACATGCCCCCATAAGGCCATTACTACATCCCTGTCTGTGCACATGGGATGCTGAGAACCTCAGAACAGGACGATCCTGCCCACCCCTAGGCTCCCAGGGCCTGCCCCTTCACCAGTTATTGGACTTCAGATAAACTCTCTTTCTGAGCCTCAGTTTTCTCTTCTGTAAAATGGAAACATTCCTTTCTATGGTCTGTTTTCAGCCTAGGAGCCAGAGAGATGCTACTAAAACCTAAAGTCAGCTCATATCACTCTCTCAGAACCCTCCAGGAGCATTTCAAATTCCCCAGAGTGAAGGTCCAGGCCCTAAGACGGCCTCCAAGGTCCTGGTGACCTCAGCATCCTCTCATCTCTCTGACTGCGCGTCCCACTTCATGTTCTCACCATCTGGACCACGCTGGTCTCCTGGCTGCTCCCAGAACACGCGAGACCCTTTCCTCCGTCAGCACGGCATGCTCCGTGTTCTTCTCCTCATTGCCCCCTCCCTCCCTTCCATGAACTCTGCTTCCAGGGCCCTTTGGATAAGGCCTCATCATCACCCAGCACCCAACAGCAAGCCACCCTTCCCCGCACCCAGCCCCTGCTTGTTTTCCTCCCGAGAGAGATGACCACTCAGCCCCACCTGTTTTGCTTATTTGCTTATTTCCCCCTACCCTAACTGAAACCTGAGCTCTGTGAGGATGGGGATTTTAACCTGCTTTGCGACAGCTGTATCCACAGTGCCTAGGACAGTGCCTGACACCTACCAGGTACGTAATCACTCTTTCCTGAAGGGAAGCTTATTTCAAATGAGAGTCAACAAGCCCTACACGGCGTACGAACGCATTCTATCAGTGTGAGAGCAGAGGGCAAGGGACAAGCCATGACTTCTCAGGAGGTCCTTTCTGCTTCCTTCTTGATTTTGCACGTGCTCAGGATAGGTGATGAAAGTCATGTCCAGACGTCCTGTCCCCCACAGGGCAGGCAGGCCGTCTCCTAGTGGAGATGGTCACTGAAGCTGGAACGGTGTCTATACTTGGTAACCTTATAAAAAGGAGGACGTAAACGTCTAGTGGTGGCCATCAGAGAAAGTCTCCCAGAGCAGCAGGAATGTGCGATGGGCTTTAGAGGATGTGCAAGATGGCAGTGAACAGAGAGGTCAGGGAAGGATATTCTGGTTCAGAACAACATGTACAAAGGCGGTGAGACAGGAGAGCAGAGTGCCTTTATCGATCTGTTCAAGCATCTTGCATTGACCATCTACCCTGTGTCCTGCCCTGTGCGCAGAGCTGGGTGGACTCTGGAAACACAGCATCACATGGTTTGTGGTTTGCAGTGAGGCAGGAAGAGGAAAGACCATTTTAGGACCCTGTTGGTTTGGTACTCATGTTGGGTGATGGAATAGCCAATGGAAGCACTAAGAAAAGGCATGACACTGGCTTTAGGAAGAAAGAAGGGAGACAAGGCAATGTCAATGTCTCAACAGTGGGGCACACATGTGTGAGGGTCTGCAGAGGTAGCAGATGGGGCAGGAGACCAGTGCAAAGGTCCCGGGGAGAACAAGGGTCTGAGCTGAGATGGTAAAAAAAAAAAAAAATTCCAGGAAAGAATTCTGGTCTTACTATAGACCTCCCTGTCCCCCAGATGCTCCAGGGATTCTCTTGCCACCCCTCCCGGCATCCAGCCTAGCAGCAAGTCTCATCAATTCCACCCTACAACACATCCCATACGGATCCCATATGGACGGTGGGAAGAAGCACGGGCTTGGCAACTAAGCTTCCTAGATGCACATCCTGGCTCCTCTACTTCCCAGCTCCATGTCCTTCAGCAAGTGATTTCTTTAAGCCTCTGTTCTCTAAGTCTCACCCATGACTTGGGAACAGTAATAGAACCGATGGGATAAAGCTGCTGGCAGTGTTTCATGAGTTACTCCAGCATACGTGCTCAATAAATATTAGATATTATTACCATGAATGCCACCCCTGGTCCAAGCCCATCAACCTCTCATCTGGAGCTGTGAAGAATCATGCTAAGTGGTACCCCAGCCTCAATTTTTGCCCCTCTTGAACCCATTCTTCACATCTCTTCCCACAACCCTCAGCATTGAGAACTCCAAAGGAAATGAAAAACGAGCCAATTCCCCCCATGTCTTCCTGCTGCACTTAGAATAAAATCCAAGGCTCTCCCTGCATGATCAGCAGGTTCTCCCACCTCACCCCATGTCACCCTCCCCCTTAACCACCTGGCCTTTAAATAAGTTCCTCCAACACGCCAAGTCCTTCCTGCCTCAGGACCTTTGCACTTACTGTTCTCTCTACACACAAGGGTAACCAACTCCCTGGCATAAGATCTGGCCCAAAGATCAACTCCTCCCTTTCTGACTGTCCTATCTACAAAGCTGCTCACCCCAGGAATTAGGGCTTACCAATTCTATGTATTTCCTTTCATATTTGTTAAATTAATTCAGTGATCTCCCCACTCTAGATTCTAGCTCCATTAGGGCAGAAGTTCTCTATCTTGCCCGGTGTTGAATTTCCAGCTTAGCATCTAATAGGAGCCCAATAAATATTTGCCAAGAAAAAATGAATAAATATACCAATTTCAGAGCTAGTGTCAAGGAAGAGAGTGTCTACTATCTCTCTTAGCATCACTGAACAAAATTATACTAGCTTCCAGAGATTCAGTCGTTCAGCCCAGTTTGGCTTCAACCACCCAACTGTTCATTTGTTCATTCATTCATTCATTCATTCCCTTGGCAAGTAGTCTACTGTCTACACTAGAAGCCAGGCACTGCCGGAGACAAAATAATAAGACACGGCCCTGCCCCCCAGGCACTCATAGTCTGCTGGAGGAGACAGCCGTGTCAATAGGCAAAGACAACGTGGAAAGACACATGCTAAGGAAGAGGCACATGCAGAAGAACCCAACCTGGCAGTCAGGGAGGGCTTCCCAGAGGCAGCGGCACTTAGAGCTCAACAGTGAGCTGGACCTGGCCCGGTGAAGGAGGTTGTGTGCAGGGCATGAGACAGATATATATATATGCTACTCAACCCTGCATTTATTAATATATTCAACACACAGTTATCTGGCATCCAGCTGTGCACCTTTTCTGTGGAATCTGCCTCCTTCTTTGTGAAATGAGGGGGTTGAACTAAAACCCAGTTCGACTCCCATCCGCCTCTAAGTTACCCGTTTGTTTCAGCACAGGGCCGGGTTCACGGCTCATGTGATCACGGTCTGATTTCCAGGCACAGAGCCAAACCCCAGGTCTGGCTCTCCATATAGCCTTGTGCTCAAGTACACAGCCTGTGTCATAACCCAGATAAAAGTGACATTTGATCAACTTGGAACAACAGGCTCTCAACAGGATGGCCCCACGTGGCGCAGGCTGCACAGGCGAGGAGCCAGCTCCCCGGCCCCGGTGACGCCACCGAGGGTCCCTGCACGGCGGTCCCACACCAGCTCCGACTCTGACTGCCAAGGAAGCCCAGGTGGACGTAGGGAAGCAGCAGAGATGCCCGTCTGCAAGAGTCTCCTCTCCTGCATCACAACTGTCAGGAAATCAATCACAATCATGCACGTGGGGCGAGGCAGTCCGTGAGAAACAGGGCACAGAGAAGCAGAGCGGTGAGGCTCTCCAGCGCTCTGGCTGCTGTGTGTTTATGTCCCGGGCCTCCCTGTGCCTGGCCACGATGGCATTACATTCTAGCGCCTTCCCTTCACTCTTCTCTACATGGTCTCACTTACTCTTTCACCAGGACCTGGAAAGGCAGGTGGTGGCGTTAGTTTCACATCTGCAGGACTGAGGCTCCAGGCGAGCCTCGCCCGGGCCTCTGACACTAACGCAGAGGGCAGGGGAGCTGGGCAGCCCTTAACTCGCCTTCACAAAATTCACGCAGGAAGGTTGGGGCCAGGGTTGGGCTAGGGGAGGGCCCCAGAGCCGGGTGCTACCCCACTCTGCATCGTGTCTGGTAGCAAACAACGTCTTCTGCTTGGTAAGCCCTTAGAGTCCCCTTAATTCTTCCTTAAACAAGATTAACCACAGATAAACACAAACCACCAGCACATTTTAATTCAGAGAAGCAACGAAGGCTGCTGTTATGGGGTCTGGTCTTTCGCAGGTCTCCTGGCAGGGCCCAGAGTGACCTGAGAGGCTGTTCACAAATGCCCTCCCGGGCTCCTTGAAAGGCTGTGCCTCCTCTTTCACGCGAGCTCCACCTGACTTCTAGCAGGGGGCGCACAGGGGACCTGGGGGGGCAGCGGGGCAGTGAAGCGATTCTACATGATACTGTCACGGCGGACACAGGACTTTATGCGTTTGGCAAAACCCACAGAATCGTACAACACCAAGAGTGAAGCATGATGTAAACTACGGGCTTTGGTGAATGACAATGTACCACTATTGGTTCATCCACTGTAACAAACATGCCAACTAAGGCAAGATGTTAAAAATGGGAGAAACTGTGTGTGGACAGAGATCTACAGAAACACTGCATTCTCCGCCTAACTGTTCTGTAAACCTAAAACGGCATTTTAAAAAAAAAGTCTGTTAATTAAAAAGAAATTAAAAATTAAGCAAGAAGTCCAATATACAGTGGAATATTACTCATCCATAAAAAAGAATGAAATAATACCATTTGCAGCAACATGGATGGACCCAGAGACTATCATACTAAGTGAAGTAATAAGTCAGACAGAAAAAGACAAATATCATACGATATCACTTATATGTGGAATCTAAAAAAAACAATACAAATGAACTTGTTTACAAAACAGAAACTGACTCACAGGCTTAGAAAACAAACTTACGGTTACCAAAGGGGAAAGGAGGGGGAGATAAATTAGGAGGCTGGGATTAACATATACACACTATTATATATAAAATAGATAAACAACAAGGACCTACTTCGTAGCACAGGGAACTCTACTCAATACTCTGTAATAACCTATAGGGGAAAAGAATCTGAAAAAGAATAGATACCTGTATATGTATAACTAAATCACTTTGTTGTTCTCCTGAAACTAACACAACATTGTAAATCAAATATACTCTAATATAGGGCTTCCCTGGTGGTGCAGTGGTTGAGAGTCCGCCTGCCGATGCAGGGGACACGGGTTCGTGCCCCGGTCCGGGAAGATCCCACATGCCGTGGAGCGGCTGGGCCCGTGAGCCATGGCCGCTGAGTCTGCGCGTCCAGAGCCTGTGCTCCGCAACGGGAGAGGTCACAACAGTGAGAGGCCCGCATACCGCAAAAAAAAAAAAAAAAAAAAATATATATATATATATATATATATACTCTAATATAAAAAATAAAGAAAAAAGAAAGCAAGAAAATGTCCAAATGAGGATTTGTCACAAAGACAGCCGTGACCTGGGGCTCTCCTGCGGGTCGTGGGAGCTCCTGGGCCCTTAGCAGGCCCAGTGGCCACTCTGACCACCTCCTCCCCCAGACCCTGTAGTGGGACAGTGGCCCTGCCCCAGCCCGAGCCTTCTGCGTACAGACCCTCAGCCCATCCCTGCTCTCCAGGGAGCAGGCTGCTTCGAACGCCGAGGCTGGCACATTCAAGCAAGCTCGGGTTGGGGTTCATTAATTAGCGGTTGGATGTTCAAACGGCACGCAGGCGCAGGCTGCAAGCGTGAATCCTGCCTGCCGCCCAAGCCTCAGAAAGACCACCTGACGCTCCACCCCAAGCCGTGTAGACGTCGAACTCTAAAAGCCTCAAGGAAACAAATACCATAATTGCTTTTCCACTGGCCAATGTCTATGAATCCTTCAGGACTCAGTCACCTCCTCTGGAAGCTTCTGGGCCCACACAACTGGGGCTCATGATCTTCTCCTGCTGTACTGAGTGCCCCACATTTACCGTTCTGGGGACGACTGTTCCTGCATCTGTCTCCTCTGCAGTCTGGTGGATCCTGCAGAGAACAGGGACCTAGTTTTATTCATCCTTTGGACACCCCAGGGAACATGCTGTAGCTGGATGTTAGTAGCTTAGTTTTCAGCTCCTAAGGACTCGCCATGAGGCCAGGCTACAGGGGAGGGTAGGACACTGTCCTCTCCCCACGAGCCGCTCCTGAATCACTTCTCCCTGAAACCTGTGAAATCACTTCTCTTCCAGAACCTGTGGCCAAATGCCACCAGGAACTCCTCAGATGACCTGCAAGTTGGCCAACACAGCTCAGACTTGCCCCACTTTCGCTTCTCTTCCACAAAATTCACAGCAAATAGAAAGACATTGACAGGGGAGTTTCGATTAGGGAGGAGGGAAGTAGGACAAAGAAGTGTTCTGCAGACCAGTGGTTCTAGATGGGAAGAAGGGTCACATAGCAAAGCTCCAGGGCAAGGAGAGCTCTGTCACTTGAGAAAGTTCCCCTGAAGCTCTGAGCATCAGAGCTCTCAGTCCCTCAGAGAGTTCTCCTCTCTCCCCTGGTTCAGAACTGGGGTGGTTTTTTTTTTTTTGTTTGTTTGTTTTTGCAGTACGCGGGCCTCTCACTGTTGTGGCCTCTCCCGCTGTGGAGCACAGGCTCCGGACGCGCTGGCTAAGCGGCCATGGCTCACGGGCCCAGCTGCTCCGCGGCACGTGGGATCCTCCCGGACCGGGGCACGAACCCGTGTCCCCTGCATCGGCAGGCGGACCCCCAACCACTGCGTCACCAGTGAAGCCCTGGGGTGGTTTTTTGATTGTTAACTTGGCTAAGTACAACCTCCAGTTACTCAAACACAAAGTGCTTCCTTGAAGGTATTTTATAGATGTGATTAAAGTCCCTAATCAGTTGATTTTTAAATAAGGGAGCTCACTTTGTATACGATAAGCATTTATCTTAATGTTCACAATAACCCCACTCTCCTGATTTTCCAGATGAGGAAAAGAGAAGATTCCTGAGTGACTCACCCACGATCCCAGTTACAGAGACAGAACAAGGGTTTGAATGTGTGTCTCCAAGACCAAAGAGCCTGTATTTTCCTGACATACCAAGGGTGGGGGTGAGGTCAGGGCAGAGCCTGGGCAGAGTGAGGGCGGAGCTGTGGAAAGGGACAGGAGACACTGCAGGAGAAGGTGATACATGCCCTTGGTTAATTTCCCATTCTTCAAAAGTTTGTCATGGAGCTGCCATGGGGCAAAAGTTCAGAAAGTGGCCAGAGACAAGACATTGGCTACTTCTGAATATGCACAGACCCCACCCACGAGCCATCAGTCCACAAAGTGCAGGGTAAGCTTGTCCAGGTGCATGAAATGGCCATCCCCACAAAGAACAACTCTGAGATTCTCCAAGTTATGTGGTCCCCCAGCTCACTCTCCCTCTAGTACCCAGCCTCTTCGTGGCACTAAAACTACAGGCTGCTTCTGAAAGAGCCCTTCTTGCATTTGGTTTCAGAGTAAGAGACCTGCTAAGGCACTATCTGGAAGGTGAAGACTTCAAGACGTGGTTGACTGGGGTTTACTCCACCCTATCAAAGAACTCTGGAAAAGCACCCACACCATGCAGTACCAGGGGCTGTGCTGGGGCAACAAGGTGGGGTGAAAAGATCAGCAGACAGGGGTCCTGCCTTCCAGGAATTTGCAGTTTAGGCTGGAGACTGACAAGTTCAAAAACAACTCTGGCCGTTTCAAGACAAGATCAACGCTGCAGCCGGGTCCAATCATTTCTTCATTCAACCAACACTTCTTTATGCAGCAAACATACAGATTTAGCTTTGGAGGGCCTCTACCAGGGATAGGACATCACAACAAAGATGGAGGAGGGGACCCCCGAAAGGCACCCCAGGGGGAGGCTCCTCCCAGAAAATAAAACCGCTGAAAACTTCACTCCCAAATCGCCTCCAGGTCAGGAAAGGCAATGCTGAAGGCAACATTCAGCCTCAGAGAACAGGAAACCAGGCAGAGATGTCCCAGGTGGGTGGCCACGTGTGGGTGATTTCAATTCTCTGTGCAACAGTTTCCACACTTGTGAATTGGGAGTAGTAATGCCGAATTTTCCAATTTCACAAGGCTATGGTGGGGAGTAAACCTTCTAATTGAAGAAACGGTGCCGTTTCAAAATATTTAACCCTGGGTTTTGTCTGAATACTGATTAATCAGAACAGATGGTGGCCTTGGGGCATCTTGGGTACCAGTAATTAACACTTTTCTTGCTGGATGGAGTGGAGTTTGGGACAGACGATTAGGGTTTAGGGGTGAGAGAGGGAGGTCAGGGACTCAGGAGCCTGGGGCAGCAGCTACCCCCCAAACCTGCAGAGGAGAACTTCAGTATTTTAACTGGGGTCGCCCACTCATTATAGGCTTCCCCTTGCTCTAAGCATGAAGGAAACATTGATTCTAAAATCTTGCCTTGCCTACTTTGCAGGCATCATCTCCTTCACAACTCTGGACCCGAGCCCCACCTGCCCAATGTACAACACACAGACCGACAGACACACAGGCCCACACAGAGACACACACAGAGACACATACGGAAACACACGCACACACACACACACACACACCCCAACACTAAACTAGTATGTTCCCTCAGTTCCGGACACCAAAAGTATAAGAAACACTATGAATTTAACAACAGGTCAGAACTCGGGGGCTTGGGGTAGGAGATACTAACGTTAAATATACAAACTGATCTCAGGAGTCAACTTGGATTCAGAAATCAGGTCAACGCTTCTCCACTTTCGTAGGCTTCAAGTGAAAAAACTGTGTGCATGTGATGAGAGAAAGGGGGAAAGACAATCTCGTGTGTGGGAAGAGCATGTAATAACTCACAAAGGAGACAGAAAATGAGGGGTTCTTTTTCCTCCCCTTTTTACAAACCAAGCCAGGCTGGGCACCTGTGCTTCCCATGCCCGGTGTAAGCCAGCGGTCAACACCTCCACCCGGGCCTCCGCCCGCCATCCTTCCTCAGAGGAGGTGCGGACTGACGGTGGTGAGGCGGGTGGGCGAGGGCAGGGCTGGTTCCACAGGAGGCGGGGACCCTTCCCGCTAGGGAGGCGACAAGCCCTACAAAGGGAGCCAACAGCCCTGCCCCGCAGCTCTGCAGACTCGCCCTCGCAAAGGGACCGGTGGCCTCATTCCTTTGGCTCCGCGCTATCTCTGATGGGGAAAGAGAACGACTCCCTAGACAAATCACAGATTGATTTTTCTCTCCACCCTGGAAAGTAGGGGTTTAGGGTTAGCTCCACCTGGAGTCCGCCAGGTTAAACTGGATTCAGAGTAAATCAATGTGGCTACACTTCAGTCCCAGAATCCAGGGAGCACAGTTCTTTTAGTTCCTGGCCGTCTCCGTTTTCTCTCTCTCTTCTGATCCTTCTCCCTGGAACCATGTCCCCCTCCTGTCCGCACCCACTGCCTTCCTCCGTCGCAGCAACGGACACACGGAACGGAAGCGCCTGTTTGCTGCTGTCTCCCCAGTACCACTGGGCTCGCGGGTCTCATGCTTCCACCGCCCTCAACTATCCGGGACGCTTGCAAAACTCACATATTCCTGGTGCCAAAGCCAGGCGGTCTAGCTCAGTGGGTCTGCAGCAGAGTGCAGAAATCTGCATGTTTCACACGCTCCCCAGGTAACCCAAGTTCAAGCACCCCTCGAATCACACCGAAGGAACCCTGGGCCACAGTAAGAGCCAGGGACTGTGTGGTTTCTTAGCACCAGTGCTCATCCCAGCAGGGGGAGTGGGCTTTTGACAGAAGGACGCTGGCTACTGGCTGCAGGAAGTTGCTAGGTGGCTGGATGAAGAAATGAGTGAGTAAATAGGTTAATTTAGTGATAATGAACTTATTCACAAACTTGCTCACCCACCCGTCCACTGAAATTGATTAAGCTCTGGACCAAAGGGCTATAAAAAGTATTATGCAGACTATGTCAGGGAACAATTAAAAAAAATTTTTTTTAACCATCACGGACTAAATTCAGCAACCAGCTACTCAAGTGCTCGATGTGGAATGGGTTCCATAAAATTCTCCCTAGAAAATCGTCAGCATAATACTCTACGGAGATATCTGCAAGAATCCAACAGGGTCTCGAGGCTCTTTGCCAAATACTGGTGCAGTGAGTTTGAGTCCTGCTTCTACCGCCTGGGGTGTGTTTCTGGGTGTATGAAATCTTCTCTGTGCCCTGCTCTGGTCCTCCAGGCAGCTCCCTTACCTTCAACAAAGCGAATATCTGACCCTGTACCCTGTGAATTAAACATGAGCCCCGCGGTAGGCAGATTTCCAAGATGGCCCCAGGTGTACACCCTGTATAATCCCCTCCTCTGGAATATCAGTAGGACTTGTGAATATGAGAGAATGGAACTTCTATGGTTATTTCACCTTATGTGACAGAAAGGATTCTGCAGATATAATTAAGGTCCCAGATGACTCCGAGTTACTCAAAAGGGAGATTATCCTGGGTGCGGCTGACCTAACCTGGCAAGCCCATAAAAGAGGTGAGAGAGGAGCAAGGTGCCATGTGTTGGAGAGGGCGCAGTGGGAAGGAAAGTGGATGGCATCCAGGAGCTGAGAATGGACCCTGGTTGACAGCCAGCAAGAGAGCAGAGCCTCAGTCCTACAACCTCAAGGAAGTGAATTCTGCCAACAGCAAGTGAGCTTGGAAGAGAACCGAGTCTCAGCTGAGAACACAGCCCTGGCCGACACCTCAAGTCTGCCTTGAGGTCCTGAGCAGAGAACACAACCACACTGTGCCAGGAACCGAACCTACAATATCTGTAAGGTAATAAATGGGTGTTTTCAGCTGTTAAATTTGTAATAATATTTCACAAAAAACTTCAGAGAATCTCTTCCCCCAAGGAGCTCACAAGCACCAAGGGACGATGAACATGAGCAGTAATTACCATGTTGTGCTATTTTCAAGGTTACAGCAACTCTGCCACCACCAGAGAAGAAGAAACGGAAACATCAGGGCCACACATAAAAGGCCATCTGCTCCCAGGACCCAGCACACTGCTTCCTAAAGTGACACTGTCCCAAGATTCCAAGCGACTGCAGGACTTCTGAGTCTCCAAGTGCACAGATAAGCCATGGGCCTGCTGAGGTTCCATGGGGGATGGAGCCCCAGTTCCCAAGAGTGGGTTGAAATGGACAAGCGGAGGATGAATGGAGCTCCTGCTCACGCCCCGAGCGTCCGTCCTGTTCAATGAACTACTTCATCACCCGCCTTTGAGCACTGATGCAGTACTTGCATCAGATGTAGACATCTACTGGCCTTAGGCGATTGAGGTTTGAACCCCAGCTTCACCCCCTTACTTACAGCATAAAATAGAGGACCCCTTCCACCATCCTCTGGGGCAGGAGTGAGAATGAAATAAGCCCACTACATGACACGTGGCTCAGGAATAGTGCTTTGCTGATTCCAGGAGAAAAAAAAAAAAAAAAAGCTCTGTGCTTTAAAATGGTACTTCTCAGAAGACATGAAAGAGCTTCAGAATCACCAGACACCAAAGGTGGTGATTAAAAATGCAAGCTCCCCAGCTCCCCACCCCGCCCTCCAGGAAATCCTAATTCACTTAAGCCTGCCTGGGGCTCAGGAGCCGGCCTTTTAACCCTTATCCCAGGCCATCCAGATTCAGGTGATCCATAAAGCACGCCCTTTTGAGGAAAAGATGCTCAGGAAGGATATCCGAAGGGGAGGAAGCGGACTGGAAATTTCTGCCCCACAGGAGTACCAAGCCGTCTCCAAGCAGAGTTCAACCGGGACCTGTGGGTTTTGGCAATGTTTTAGGCATGGAATAGAAACCCTTTTGCAAACTTCACTGGCCACCTGAGCTTGCTAAGGTAAAAGAGGTGTGTGCCTATGTGCATTTGTGCATCTGGACAGCAGTGTCACGGCAAGCGGCACAGAACAGGCGTTAGATGCCCCGGGGGATTCTGGGAGCAAAGAGAGGACAGCACAGTCACCTCTCCTGCCTCATGACAGTGCTGTCCAGCAGCACACCAGGGGTGGCACGCGGTGTCTGTGGATGGACCCCAACTGTGCAGCACGGTTCTGATCAGACCAAGAGCTTTGTTCTATTGACCTCATTTACTGAAAGCAAAGCGATACCAATCTGACCCAACAAGCCGCGCTGGTCTCCCCATCCCTCACCTCTCAGCGCTGGTTTCCCCATCCCTCACCTCTCAACTGGGTTCCTCTCCCCACTGACACCTCTCAGTGTAGCACACACTGGGCACTTGAGAAATATCTGCTGTACAAATAAAAGGATGGGTGGATGAATTCGTGAGTGAATGAATGAATGCACAAACTGATCTCCTTTCCTCAACCCACTCTGCCCCACGCAGTCAGAGTACTCTTGCCATAATACCAACAATACCAAGTTCCCCTCCTACCCAACACCCATCCGTGGCTCCCACTGGATGGATCACGTGCAAACCTAGTGAGGTGTGCCGGGACCTCCACCTGGTTCATGTTTATCCTTCAGATATTCAACCCTGTAAAGTTTTCTGGAAAAACCATGCTTTCTCATGTGTTCCTCAAAATCCTCCTTCATCTAGAAACTCCAGCTCATCCTCCAAGTTCAGTTGAATCAGCACCTCCTCCAGGAAGCCTTCCCTGAATGCCATAGGCAGGGTTAAAGTAGCTTACAGTCAGCTGTTACTTATTCAGTACACTGTGTCAGCAACCCCCTTCTCTGAGTGTCCTTAACATTCTGTACAGATGATCTCCATTCATCTGTTCTCCTGTGCCTAACAGTTACAGGGCCTGGCACCCAGGAGGAATAAAATAATTATATAAACTGATCTTATAATTCCCAGGGGACGTGTGTGTGTCTCCCCCCCCCCCCACGGTTAACAAACATTGTCAGACGCTGTCAAGGACACAGCAGGATGGAAAATACCCGCTTTCTTCCAGAACAGCACAAAGCTTTTGCCACATAAGGCACAGGCAGCAGGTTCGCCGCATCCATTTTCAGAAGCTGAAGAAGTTCCTCCTCCAAGAAGCAGGGCTTCCTCAGCACGACTGTGTGTCATGCTGTCTGCAGGGGCACGTGACTGGGGAATCCCATCTGTTCTCCAGCGTACCCCCCCCCCCAAAACCCGTGACAAATGAATTCGTCTGCAGTGTTTGCCAGGAGATGCTGCTTTGGGAGCAAAGGAGACTGGTGATGAATTATTCATCCCGAACAGATGCCTGCCCCAGCCTCCTGGGTACAGCCTGCAAAGGCACCCCCTGTGCCTACCAGGCTCGGGTCCCATTACGCAAGATAATAATAATAATAACAGCAGCATCTACCTTGGGTGGAGTTCCTACAACATGCCCTGTTGGGAGCTTAACCTACATTATTTAATTTTCACAACAGCCTCGAGGGGTATGAGCTAGCACCACCCCCATTTACAGACGGGGAATCAGCACTGCAGGGGGGTAAGGTAACCAGCCCCAGTCCACCATTTTCCCAAGTCTCCAGAAGGTACACTTTCCACTGCAAGAGGGAGAAGCATCAGGAAGAAAGCAGGGAAGCCCCGGAAAGCCCAGGGAGCGGAGGGATCCCCTCAGGCAGAGCTGGGAAATGCCAGGCCGCCCCTCCCCCTCTGGATTTAACATTCAGAGCAGCAACGCAGGCAGGCGGGATGACAGCCCTCACCAGCCCCAGCGTATCAAATGCAGCTATTTCCAGCAGCTTCTCTGCCAGAGGAGCCCTGTCACGTTTGCTAGGGCTGACTCTGGAGGACGTACAGTTAGATGCGGCAGAGCTGAGGAAGGAGAGAAAGGGGACTCCCTAGGAGCTCGACCCCTGGACACAGTTATTCACGTCCTGCCCCGTGGACCGCTCCTGGGAAAGGAGGAGGGAAGACAGGTAGCATCCTTTAAGGAGAGGAATAAAAACCAAAGTGGGTGTGAAGCAAAAGAATATATAAAGGGAACAAAGAGACATTTTGCTTGAATCGGGAAGGATGAACAGGAAGTCTGGGGGAAGTAGGGATGGCGAGTGGTCCACGCTGGAGCTCCAAGCCCCAAACCACCGCCTGAGAGAGGCTGCAGCCAGTTCTGTTAAAGTCACCTGGCAGAGCCGCAGTGCCTGAGCCCAGTGCTCTGGTCAGATCGTGTCACCTCACCAGGGCAAAGACTTCATTAAAGGCCCCCAAAGCTAGAGCAGCTGCAGAAGTCCGCAGATGGAGGCCTCCTGGATGGACACTCAGCCTCCCTGAGCCGCAGGCTGCCCGGACCTCGACTCCAGGCGGCCTCCCCCTGGTCCTTCATTTCCACCCCCGAACCTGAGTCTCCTTCCAGCCCCGCTCCTCAGTCTGATGTCTTTGCCAGCCTGAACCTAGTGAGATTTCTCAGCCTCCAGAGCAGCCTGGCCCAGTGCAGTGAGCATGAGGTCTGCCACCAGAGGAGTGTCACCATCACCCCAAGTGGGCACCCCTCTAACATGGATGCTGGCCCCTGTGCTGGTCCCTCTGTATCCCCCATGAGTCTGAGGGCTCCCTTACTGAAGGGACTGAGTCTTACCCTCCTCTGGATTCCGGGGACCTGATCCCCAGCTGCTGAGTCAAACAGCAGCCTCCAGCCTCCTGTCTCCGCAGAGACACGGGGACACTGGCTGCTCCGCAGACCGATCAAGGGACTACTTACAACAGCGGGGCTGGGCTTCGGGTAATCGACGAGGGAGGGAAAAGCTCCCTGGAACTGACCACAGCAGAGAACTCTTATCACCCCTGGGCCTAAAAGGCAAAAGAAGGGAAGCAGGGAGAGGGCTCCCAGCAGGAGCTGTGGCCCACAACAGCCCAGCGGGAGGGAACCAAGTCCTCTCTCCCCAGCTCTCACCCTCTGATCTTCCACTGCTGCCTCTGTTGTCTGCACCCAACCAGAAGTCCAGGCAAGGGAGCCAATGATGAAATTCACAAGGTTAGTCTCATAGGGATACAGAGCAGGTGGCGAATGGATTTGGAGAGACAAACAAAATACTCAGCACATAGACGGCATCCACTTTTTTGACCGGTCTGCGTATGGTCCCTGTTCTGGTGATACACCCATACTCCATGCGGTTGGGGAGGGGGGAGTTTACCCCTTAGCAATGGTCCTGTGACTCAGACCTGGGTAAAGTTCATTCATTCACCCAGTCATTCATCCATTCATTCCAGGCACCCATTCATTCATTCATTCCAGGCTGAGTAAGAAGGATGCATCTGTGAACAAAACCGACTTGCTGGGCTTCCCTGGTGGCGCAGTGGTTGAGAGTCCACCTGCCGATGCAGGGGACACGGGTTCGTGCCCTGGTCCGGGAAGATCCCACATGCTGCAGAGCGGCTGGGCCCGTGAGCCATGGCTGCTGAGCCTGCGCGGCCAGAGCCTGTGCTCCGCAACGGGAGAGGCCACAACAGTGAGAGGCCCGCGTACCGTAAAAAAAAAAAAAAAAAAAAAAACCGACTTGCTTCCTAGGGGAATCCAAGCAACACGAGTCGTCCCAGCATGAAGCCAAGCCAGGCGATCCAGAAACTCAGTTCTGGAACCTCTGTGGACCACAGTGGGAAAGGGACGTTCTCCTTCTGTCCCCTTGGAGTTGAGAGGATGGACGGAGGGTCTTGGAGAGCCACAAGCCACCTGGGAGGGAAGCAGAGTGAGGACCTGGAGGCCCAGGGAAGGGCCCTGACCCACCCAAGGTCAGTGGTGTACAAACGCTCCTGCGTCATGGTCTAAGGGAATATTTCCCCACTGAACCATCCTGCCTCATCTTCCAGGGGAGATGTCCCGCAGCTAGCCGGGGTTAAGGGACAGGAATCCTGATCTGTAAGGACTCTCATGAACATGGAGGACCTGAGCATCTCCGGCAGCTGGTGGTTTGGAATCACAAAGCCGATGTGGGGTTTTCTCTGAGTCAGAGCATCATTACCCACATTGAAAGTCCCACAGGAAGATGAGGAGGAAACAATTACTTTGATGCCTGAGGACAAGACAAATACAAGCTCAGATCCTAGGCTTCCTGAAGAGGACCGGTATCCACTGGCAGCCAGAAGGAAGGGCTGCCTTCTGTGACAGAGCTGACGTCTCCAGCTTCTGTGTGGTTTTAATAAGGTGCACTCGAGGGACGCAAGGCCGGGAGCAGAAGAAAAGCAGGCGCCGCAGTCAGGAGTTCTGGGTCCTAACCTGGTTCTGCTTCTAACTGGCTGTGAATTTAAGAGAAGTCCTTTATTCCCTGCCCTGAGCTGTAACCTCCTCTTGTGCTAAATATAAAAAGAAAACAGCTGTAAGGAGGACGGGTGAGGAAAGTGGCAGCACCATGGCTGGGGGTGGGCTTTGGAGTCAGACCTCAGTTTAAGTCCAAATTCAACCTTTAAAAGCCATAAAGCAAGTCAGATCGTAAGGCGCGGTTTTCTCACCTGTAAAATGGGTGAGCATGACAGCCCCTGCCTTCGAGCATCTTTGTGAGGGTTAAGGGAGGTGAATAAAGCCCGGCACACAGCAGAAACACGAGAAGGGGAGTCAGCATAACTGAGGAGGGGTTGGTCTAGAAAGGTCTGTAAAAGATGCTTCCTGGTCCACAATCCGAATGCTTTGGGCGCTGAAGCATGGTGGCATTTTTTGCATAAGGAGGACATTTCTTCCCTCCCCTCCCAAACTCCCTGCTGAGCAACTCAGCTCTCTCACCCAAGCCTCCGCAAGGCGTTTTCCACCTCCATTTTCGGCTAGAAAAACACCCTAAAAATTATTAGAGTTTTTGTCTTGATTTCTGAATATACTGGTCACCGTCTTAGTGGAAGCTAGAGCTACCTAAGTAAAATTTAATAAGCACCTTGAGTTCCTGACTTCTGGGACCAGACAGAAGGCCCTTCCTAAAGTATTTGCCAAGAAAACCATCAAGGAGACCAGAGAAAAGATGGTCACAACCATACCCACCTCCGCTTGTGAAGTTACCTGTGCCTTCAGAGAGCACTCCCTGCTGATAAGAAAGAGGAGACCTGTTTTCCAAGTGGCTAATACATGCAGGGACTCTTCTAGGTGTTGTACCAGCTTTATTTCTAATCCTCCAAACAAGCCTAAGATACAATGGTCAGTACTAGCAGCCCATTTCACAGGTGATACAAACTGAGGCTCAAAACCCCTTAAGTGGCTTGCCGAAGGCAGCACAGCAACACACCATCAGTAACAACTGATGAGGCTGCATTTGAGCTCAAGAATGTCTGACTACAGAGCCTGTGTTCTTCCAAGCATGCCATTCTCTCTTCAAAGGAAAAACGCAAACAGAACTGCCTGTTGGAATACGTGGGCACCCACCCAGGGGGATGAACGCTGGGCTGGGTAAATTCTGAAGTGTCTAAGAAGGAATCCCTCCCGTCACCACAATGTCATGGGCACCGATGATGGCGGCCCATCAGCCTCTGGGCTGTCACAGTCAGGAGACCAACCTGGTCACATCTGCAGCCTGTCCCTTACCTTTGAGCCGAAACCCAGAGCCAGGACGGATGTCTCCTGGGCTGACACCCCAAAGTGCGTGGGCTGTGTTTTTCACTCAAAAGAAGACAAATTAACCAGAACCCAGACAGCACATCAAAGAGGTCACTGTGGTCAGAACAGACTCATGGAGGGAAGAACTCTCTAGGCAAGGACAAGTGTTTATTTAACAGCTTATGCCTTGATGAAAAACTGATTTGTACCAAACCACAGTGTACTCGAGACATGTTGATAAATGATGCTGCAGAAGCATCGTGTTTCTGGGCTTTCAGTGTGTTTCGTATTCCTGAGGCCACAAAGGGAACGCCTGCTTCCCTGATTGAGGCTTCATATACTTGCCAACGCGGCAGAGAAGGCCCCTCATTGCTAAAGGGCAAGAAGTGACCTCATTTCCCTCTGTAACTCTAGCCCCCAGACCAGCACACAGTAGGTGCTCAAAAAAAATGTTGCTTGCGTTAACATGAAGTAAATTTACATTTTAATCCAAATGGTGAATACGATGTTTGAAAGGTAAACTGGAACGCAGGGCCGGTATATTCCAACGGGAGGTTTGAGCCGAAGGTGACAAAGGTGAGTTTCTCAAAGGTTTATACAGTCAGTGTGCGTACTGAGAAGTGCTCTGCTGTATTTTCGAAGTTTCCTGATGAGACATATGTATATGCATGGATATAATATACAGCATCTGTGGATATGAATGGTCACATATTTTAAGATATTTGGTAACTAAATCTATTCAGGCATGTGATTGGCACACAGACGCCCTCAGCAAACTGGGAGCTTACCCTGGTCCAAGCAAAGCTCGAAGAAAGTGAAATTCCAACAGTGTCATCACAAATCCTTCGGTAAGAAGTCTCAAGAAACCAGTGTTGGGAATCGGGAACTGCTCTCCATTAAGCCCCAATTACAAAAGGGCAGGTGAGCCAAAGGAACGGGAGATAAGAGATTCAGGAGACATCTTTAAAAGTGTTTCACATCTGTAGGAAAAGCACGAGGGACATGCAGACCCAGGAGGAGCAGAAGAAAGACACCAGGAATGACCAAAATTGTGTTGTACAACCTCGTGCAGGAGGAAGGAAAACAAAATGGGGGCAGATGGTGGGTCGGCAACAGATGAAAGGCAAAACGTGGTCTTTTTCACCTCAATGGGTGATTCTGTCTTCAGCAAAAAGAATGTTTTCCAAATTGGAAGATGAGGAATAAACCCGAATAAAGCAGGAACAAAAGGAGACACAGGAAACATAATACCGTGATGTGAGTCACGGGCCCTAGATCTGACGGCAGAATCGCCAATGAAATTTGCTTTCTGGAACAGGGAACGGGGGAGATGCCTGGAACCTGAAGATAGGCAAATGCGACCCCGTTTCCTTAAGGGCAGCCAGGATGGGCCCAGGTTCAAACTGTCACACTAGTGCCCCTGTCCCATCCCTACCTCTCCCCACCTTCCAGCAGCATCATAAGCCCCGTGTGTAGCTCTGGGGCTGCACCACCGACATGAGGAACAGAGGAAGGTCATTAACCTCCACTCGGAGCTGCTGCCCCTCTACCCAACTGCCTTTAAGGGCCTCCGCCATCTGTCACCCCACCATGAACACCTTCTACATCCCAAACACACCCCCGGATTTCACCTCCACACGGAGCTCTTCTCGGGAAATGGCACGACTATCTGATCCAGTTGCTCCAACCAGAGACCCACAAGGCATCCCACACCTTCCCCTTTCCTTTATCGGCACATCTCTTGTGCTGGCCAAAAAGTTTGTTCGGGTTTTCCGGTAAGATGCTACAGAAACGCTCGAACGAACTTTTTGGCCAACCCAATACTTCCAGAGTAAACACAACGGCCAAAGGGATCATCTCACAGCACACATTTTGCACTGACATTTCAATCTAACTCCCCATCCTGCAGGGCATCCCTGCTCTTCTGGCTTTTCTTTAGGTCCTGGAACACCCCAGCTCTCCCACCTCAGGACCTCGGAACACGGTTCTCTTCCAGCAGCCACTCTGCCCACACATCAGTCCTGGGCGTGACTGGCCCCTCATCCGACAGCTGCATCTCCGGGATGCCTCCACCCACAACCCTCCATTTCACCAAAGCCTTTGTTTCCAAATCATCACATGTAGTTATTTGTCTGTTTACTTATTTGTCTGTCTGTCTCTGCACTAGAATCTCAGCTGCCTGGGAGAAGAAGGGATAGACCTTTAAGCCAAGGTCTGAGGAAGCAAAGGAGCCCTTGGGGTAGATGGTGGAGAAAGAGGGGAAAGCGCTTCAGGTGGGGACTTCCCTGGTGGTCCAGTGGTTTAGACTTCCCCTTCCACTGCAGGGGGTGTGGGTTCGATCCCTGGTTGGGGAGCTAAGATCCCATGTGCCTCGCGGACAAAAAAACCAAAACATAAAACAGAAGCAATATTGTAACAAATTCAGTAAAGACTTTAAAAATGGTCCACATCCAAAAAAAACACACCAAATCTTATAAAGAAGCATTTCAGGTAGAAGGAACGGCATGAGCGAAAGCACAGTCATGAAACAGCACATACTGGGAGGAACAGGTCCTGGAGGAGGAGGGTGGGAGGGAGATGGGACTCTGCATATGGAGACGGGGGCCCAGGAGACCACGCTTGATCAAGCTGGGAGCCCCTTTCCAGGACTCACACAAGCTAGCCACCCCACTGTGAAGATGCAAGGAGAAGCCAGAACTCTGTCTGATGTCATCTGACAAAATTGGGGTACTACCACGTGCCCGTCCGTGCTGCCTGTGCGGAAGAGGAGGACATAGCGGGCATGCCCTGTGGACAACACAGGAGCTGCCGGGATAGGGCACCACTGCTGGCAGGGACCAAAAGGAGGCATTCCCGGGAAAGGATGGTAAAGCTTCCCACTCCACGGGCATCGGCGTCCCAGGACTTTATCCCGATTCCACTGAATCGGGGCCACTTTCCAGCAACCTGGACCTCCACAGTGTACAAGGTTTAGCGTCTTCCACCAAAGGCAATAGTCACTACCAAATATCCACCTGGAAAGACAGGAAGAGGCAGATAAAGAGCGTGGACTCCGCCCAGGCTCTCGGCTTGGAAATTCTCACGGCCATGAGATGTGACTGTGAGCCTGTCACCCAACCCCCCCATGGTGCCAGGTCTCCATCTGTAACACGAGGTCATTAGTGGCTCCAACGTCACGGGGCTGTTGTAACAATCGAACAAGGGAACCCCTTCGAGGAGGGCAAAGTCACCCCATTTTGCAGCTGAGTAAACTGGGGTTCAGAGAGGTGAGTAACTTACCCAAAGCCACACAGCCACAGTGGCAGAGCCGCAAACTCACGCCAGAGCCCACATCCCTGACCTCTGAGCTGCACTGATCCCTCAGGTTTCAGGGGGAACATAGCCCTGACCCCTCGCCCCCTCTCCCACCCCATCACCCTACCCCACCCCCGCCTCCATCCAAAGGACACTGAGACCCAAGCAGACACGCAGCCCTGCAGGTGACTTGGAACGTTGAAAGTGCATATTGTACTTCAGCTCCGTTAACTCTAACCACATCCTGAGCACAACCAAAACTAGGTCAAAAGAATTATTTCTGGAATTTCAAAAAAAATAAAAAAAACCAGAGCAGAAATATCCTAAACGTGTCTCCCATCATTTGCAGCCAAATGATCTCAAATGGAGGGCTTGTTATTATTCTTTTTCTTTTCCATCATGTCAAAATCCTGCTCCGGACTGGAATGAACCGGTTCCCATCAGCAGTTCCCATCCCTGCCCCAGCTCCAGGCCCAGCTAAGTGGGAGAGGGCAGCATTTGCAGCTGACTCAGTGGGTGCAGACCCCCCAGCAGTTCTGCCCATGTGTCACACTCAGAAGAGCACCCATGCCCTTGGCCCCTGCACCCTTCCTCCCATGTTCCCCTGCGCCTCAGCCCCCATCCCCTTCCGAAGGTTGCAATACTTAACAGCTCAGTCCCAGCACCCCCAAGGATTCCACCCTCAATCTCTGGTTGCCCTGCTCTATTATTTCATCATCCCCTCCCCTACCCCTCATTTTATAGACAAGGAAACTGAGGCCCAGAAGGCAAAACAGATTGTCTCAAGGTCACAGCTCATTAGTGGCAGACCAGGGCAAAGCCCAGGGGTCCAGGCACTCGGACTGGTCATCCTTCTGCCCCACCAGCAGCAGGGCTCTCGAGACACCACGGGTGTATTAGCTTTCTGGGGCTGCCATAACAACTGATCAGCCCCCATGGAGCCCTATGTGGCGGGTGGTGTCCTCTCCCCCAGGCTGTGATCACGTGTGGATAACGAACTACTGTGGACACCCTCTGTCCTGTATTTGGTGTTGTGTGTCCAGCCACCCCCATAAAGGCCGGACTCTGTCCTTCACCTGTATGAGCTTGGCCAAACTCTCTAAGTTTCTTCATCTTCCAAGGGATAATAAAGCCTTCCTTGCAAAAGACCAAAACTCAAATTCCTATAATCTAACTATAGAGGCTCCCCTGCCCCCAAGTAAAAGAAACAGAAAAGCAAGGACGTCAATAACCACTGAGATAGGAGTCAATCTTCCTTCCTACCCCCTCACGTTCACATATAAACAACACTTGGACTCTGAGAAGGGACGGATTAGATTCCCTGTGACTACATCATAGGTGTTATTATTAATCAGGGGAGAGTGGGCCACAGATTATTACTATAAAGCTATCGCATAAGAAAGACAAACGCAGGCCAGCAGGAGAGCACTGTATGGTACAAGGAAAGTAAAAACACTCATCCTGCATGAAGAAACTAAATAATGGTTGGTGTCCCCCAAAGACTGCTTGAGAAGGAGACCATGGTTCAGTAGTGATACCTGAGATTAACTAGTGATGCCTGCCACGGGAAAGGGAGTGGGTCAGGCAGCAGGTTTATGGCTTAAGTGCCTTCCTACCCTCAACAGGAGAAAGAACGCTGGCCTTGCACACAGAGCCCTGGGCTTCTAGCCATTCCGCCTCTCAGGGCCTCAGTGTCTCTATCTGCAAAATGAAAAGACTGAACTAGAGGACCTCTGAGGCCCCACCTCCTCTTCCTTGTTCTGTCTCCTTTAATCTAATTAATCACATCATGGTGAGGGGTCAGGATGGGCTCACTGACCCCAGGGCAGGAGAGCAAGACACCATTCTGACCACCCTCTTGGATCCTGGAAAACTGTACTATCTCCTGATTAACCCTTAAACTCCTACCAGGTCTGATTCCAAAGAAGCTTCAGAAGCAAAGGAATGGCCTCAAGCTGCATTTGCTCTCTGCAACAACGACTTAAAATATAAAAATAACACCCTGGTTCCCGCGAGACTTGGGGTCTGAAGAGCAAAGCCAAAGAAATCAAGGCTCTTGCTGGGCCCCATGCACACTCCCTCCCAAATTACCTGGGGACGGGGTGCTCCCCAGCCGAGCTACAGACAGGAGGAAAAGAGGGGAGCAAATCCCCAACACTCCCCCCGCCCCCCCCCCCCCCCACACACACACACACACACACACACACAACTGAGACAGCAGCTGAGCACAGGGCAAAACGTGGTCCAGGCTGGTCTCTCTTCACCAAAGAGGCCCAGATCTCTTTTCAATAAAATAGCCTTTAACCACTTTAAAGATCTTATTTAAAATTCCCCGTGGACACATTACAGGCAAGGCCTCCTGGCCACGATCTACCCAGCAACCGGGCCTCGGCCTGCGGACGCTCCCTGGGTTTTCTCTCTCTCTCTCTCTTCCAGTCTCTCCCAGGGTGTCTGCCTCTGTGTCCCCGATCCCGTGTGTGTGTCCCCACCGTTGTCTGTGCCTCTGCAGCTTGCTCTCTCCCTCCATCTGTCTCCACTCGGCATCTCAGCTCTCTCAAGGTCCATCTGCCCCCGGATGCTTCCCTCCTCCTTTGCTCCATCTGCCTAGCTCTGTCTCTCTCTCCTTGTGCCATTTCCCCTTCCACCTCCCACTCCTCTCTGTGATCCTGTCTCTAAAGCGGAGTCCTTCTGTTAGCTGTGCTCTCTTTTCATTCTTTCCTGCCTCCAGCAAAGTCTTTTCCAACTGGGAATGACTGCCGCAGCTAGTCCAAAATTCCTTGGAAACACACCTAAGCCACTTCTGCATAACGCAACTTATTTACAAAACATTATTACAACAATTAACACAATCTGAGATAGCAACCACAGCCTCTGGTCCCTGGAAACCAGCACATAGAAATTAGTCAGCGTTCCCTTTTCGTCCACCACCCTAGAGAAAACACACACACACACACACACACACACACACACACACACACGCACGCGCAAGCATAGCCCAGCTTTCTAAGCCTCACTGAAAAAATGATTAACCCTTAAAATGCTCCCAAGTTTGTGATTTCCTTTATCGTGTCTTAAAAGTGGAAGATACAGCAAGGTACACCCATCTCAAATTGTATATGTAAATTATGTTTTGTAAAAATATATGCCTCGCCAGGAATATTACTTATATGCATTTTAGAACACCACTGGCACAAAACTAGTATATTCATTCAGTTAAACAAGCAGATATGAAGCACCCATTGTGTTCTGGGGGCTGACATATAAATAGGAGACCATCTTTCTCCTAAAGGTACAGAAACAGACATCTAAATGGAACATGACTCTATGACATGATAAAGGCGATAATAGAAGGGACCCCTGAGGGAGGTCAGAAAGGCCTCCACGGGATTTCCAAGCTTAGCCATTTCAGGCCTTTCAATACGGGGTGACCTTGGCATTTGGATCAGTGCTTTGTATTTTTCAAAACACTATTTGAAAGCACTTGCCCCAGATCCCCTGGTTTTGATCCTCACAAGCACAGTGCCAGGCACACCGTGGGCACTTGACGTGTGCTTGTCAGTGAGGGATGAAGGAGTGGATGGTGTGAAGATCTCTGGCCCAGCAGGCATCTCGCCTTATTATCTTTGCAGCCTCAGCACCAAGCCCACGCCCGGCTCCCAGCAGACGCCCGGCTCCCAGCAGACGCCCGGCTCCCAGCAGACGCCCGGCACATGGGTACTGAATGAACAGCTGGGTGAGGCAGGAAGTAGAGGCACCGTATCCTTATTTGACAGATGATGAAACTAACACAGAAAACAAAATCCCATGGCTAGTCATCCAGCTAGCTAGAAGGACTGCTGAAAACAGAGGAGTAGCCCTAACTATGATACTCCAACCACCCAATACATGCTTTATCCTCTTAGACACTGATTTGTTTTTCTTTTTCCAAGGAATAAGTATTTCTAGACCCACTCTCAAAGTTTGTCTGTGGCATGTCATCAAATAGATGCAGAA
The DNA here is from genome assembly GCF_964374135.1 of Grampus griseus. NCBI lineage: Eukaryota > Metazoa > Chordata > Mammalia > Artiodactyla > Delphinidae > Grampus > Grampus griseus. The sequence goes on along the minus strand of NC_139011.1, from coordinate 8,791,620 downwards.
AATATCTAAAGAATGAGTTTTCCAAACAGTCTGCTCAGAGCGCCTCTGCTCACTGCCTTAGATTGTTTCCAAAATCAAATGCTCCCATTCATTCATTCATTCAAAAAGCAGGTACTGCTGCTCAAACACGTACTCCCTGCCATGCCCTGTGCCAAGAACTGGGCATAGGGATAGAACATAAGGGACATGCCTTGGCCTGCGTAGTCATTCAGAGACCGTCCCAACCAGAGAGGCTTCTTCCTTATTTCATGAGCTATTTATTCTTAGAAATCATCTTCAACATGTGCTTCGGTTAGATTTCCACCCAGAACTTCCCTTATAAGCATCATTTGGAATTAGTTTGACTGGGCTCATGGTTCTCAGCCCTGGCTACACGTTAGAATCCCCCCCAAAGATTCAAAAACAAACATAATCTCAGTCTCCATCCCACACTAAATAAATCAGAATCTCTAGGGTGGAGCAGGATACAGCCATCAGGAACGCTCGAAGTACCCAAGCAATGCTAATGAGAAGACTCATCAGAAACTGCTGAACCAAGAATTTCCAAGCATCCTCTCAACAATTCAGCACAGAAAGGTCACTGAATTGAGCCAAAAGGCCTGAAGTGTCAGCCTTGGGTCTTCAACCAATCTGCCGTGTGACTTTGGGCAAGTCGCTTCCCTTCCCCTGGACTTGGCCGGTTGTCTCCTGTTTGCAATCAACGAGCTAAATGAACCAGGGCACCTGCCAGGGCCTTTCCAATTGTGTAACCGTCTGTGTCTACAAAATCCCTGAGCCACCAGAACCTACGCCATTCCAGGAGACAAACGCCTACAGAAGCTAGGGAATCAGTGGGGAAATCAACCATCGCCACAAGCTCCTCCCTATGCATTCAGAACAATTAGCTTCAGCGAGAGGAAGTATTTGTTCATCTTGGTGGACCTCTCCCCACACGGTAGCAGTAGGAAGATTTTTCCATTTAAACTGTCAAAGGCTGATAAAAGAATACATCTCAGAATAGCTCATAACCCTCCCCTCCACAGCCCCTTTCCATTCCAAAGTGCCCAATGCTGCTCTCCCCTGAGCATCAGTCTAAGGGCTCGGTAGGGGCAGCTCAGCCTTCCTGTTCCTCACAGGCTACGTACTCTCCTGGCTGCCAACCTCGGGGCTCCCTCACCCCGTCCACTCTCCCCTCACCCCATGAACACAGTGCACAGTGCTATCCTCCTGGCCAAGACCCTGGCTGTGTGCCTGACAATAACACTTCATGCTTCACCCTGATTGCATTAGGCCCTAGAATCTTCTTTCCTCAGACTGCCCCCAGGCAGCACCAAATCCAGGTCGGCCCAGCCTCCCAGAGGCCACTCGCATTCCTTGAAACCCCACACATCAGGGTGCTTCCCTCCTACGTCCCCTGAGAAAGCACGTCCTCATGACGTTCATGGACCATTTTCAGGCATCACTAGCCCAGGAGAGGTTCCTGCCCCTGCTGCCACCCACAGCAGAATCACATTCTCCCAGAATCCAAAGGGACCGGAGAGGGGAGGAGTCAGACGTCTACTTCCAGGGTTTCGATCTCACTAGGACGTTCCCGCTGAATACCCATCCAGGTTGTGTCTCCTCAGTCAGGAGACACGCTGCCCACGCTGGCCAGCTCTGGTATCCAGGGAGTCCTCAGTCATCCCTGTATCTCCCGGCCTGGCCGCCCTCAGAGCTCACTGCAGGTGTGCCCAGCAAAGCCCGAAGTTCTCCCCAGGCTCTGACCTCTTCCATCTCCCCGTCTCCTGGGACGATGGAGCCCGGCTCACCTCACAAGGGATCCTCATGAAATCAGATCTATAGATGAGGCATGCTGGCTGTCCTCCTTGGCAGGTGGGCCCACAGTCCCCAGAATGGGAGGAGAGAGGAATAAGCATTGTTTTGAGAGCACGTCTAGGCATTTCCATGGCTCTATTGAAGCCATTTTCACCCTTCCTGCTGGGGCCCAGACAGGCAATAGCCGGGGTAGCACCCCACCTCACAGAGAGCTCCAACCAGGCCCGTGCTGAGCCCTTTTACTACGGTCCAGAGGCCTGGAGTCACGTCTCATTTATTTTTCCCACACTAACTGCACAACCTTGGACCAGTAACTTTAGGCATCAGTCTCGCTTTCTCTAAAGTGATTTTAATAAGATCTACTCCTTGGGGTTATTGTGGGGACTCACTGAGAACCACAGGTAGAAACTCTTACTGATTTCATTTAACTTAACTTGATTCACTCCCCATGTTTTCCCGTTGATCCTCTATTGACTCAACACGGAAATTCACAAGCCTGAGGGACCCCACTCTGTTTATCATTCTACTGCAGCATCTGGCACGCGATGGGGCACATGGCAGGCCCTCAGTGCACGTTCGGAGAGTGAATCAGAATTGAGTCAATCGGGGTTAGGGTAAGAATCCATGGCAACCCAGCTTCCCGGTGGTAGAGACGTGACCAGCTAAGACATCGAGGGCCTAAGGCAGAAAATGAATAAACACGGCAAAAACCCAAGACAAAACCAAACTGCAATCTGTCAAAATACTGGAGGTTGTTTTCAAGTCCAGAGTTTAAATCAACCAAGAATTTACTTAAATACATAAAAGTCGAGCACTCCAACTAGGTTAAACAGCACGCTGGATTTCCAGAGCTTTAACAGTCTTCCAATAATGTCCTCAACCACTCTCCTGACTGGTCTCCGTCCTGCAGAGACTTGCCCCTCAGTTCCACACAGGACATTATGGCCAGCGTAACCCCTTCTCATTTAAATATGTTTTCCCCACCAGACCGAAACCTCCGTGTGGGTAAGAATTCGTGTCTCTTTTGCTTGTATCTCCAGTGGCTGTCATGACGCCAGGCACAGAGTATCTGTTGAACTAATGGTCCAGTTGATGCTGAGACTAACCTGCCAGCACTTGAACAGAGAGAACCCACAAGCAGGGATAGCAATACCATGACCCCCAATTCCGGCTTAAACAAAATGGTACTGTCTTCTCTCCATGGTGGATGAAGAATCCCCGTTTGGTGTTACTAGAATTATTGGCTCCTTCAGTGCCCAAAGTGCATGGGGTCAAAGAGTCTTATGCTGTTGGAGGAGAATCAGAGCAGCCACCCCGAAATCTCCAGGTGTTTATCTCATCCTTTCACATGAGCGTCCAGATCAGATGTTATAAAAGTCAAGGATGCCGTTCACCTGGATCCTTAGCCCCTACCGGTTCCCAATTCAATGAAGAGCTCCCACTAGCCATCTGTTTGTGGAAAACACCCCCCCACACTGATGTGTGAGCTAGTTCTGACTCAACAGAGAAGGGCTGGGTACGGCCTAATGCTCCCTCATTTCCTTTTGGGTCAGCTTTCTTTCCAAGTCAACAAAGGTGGGTTCATCTGTGCTCCCCAACACAGCATTCTAATTTTCCAACAGTCACCTGGGGAACTCAATCAATGAGTGTGAGAAGGCTGCACACTTCTTTCTGGAAGTTGAGGGAAATTGAGGGAAGCTGATGAGAGTATGTTGAATTGCTTTTTTTTTTTTTTTTTTTTTTAGTATATACTTAACAAAATAAACTATTATTTCCATGGTATTTTACAGTTGCTAAATCTTTCCATCACCTGTTCTATTTTCCTCCACAGTTACCACTGTTTAACAGTCTGTAAAATTTTCCCATTTGTTATGTTTATCATGGGCCTCCCCAACTAGAATGCTCATTCCATAAAGGCAAAGGTTTTTTTTCTTTCTTTTGCTCACTGAAATATTCCAAGTGTCTGTAACAGTGCCTGCACGTAATAGATGCTGGATAAGTATTTGCTGAATGAACGAATCAGCTCACGTGGTCATCACAACCTTCCAAGGCAGACAGTTTTATTTCTGTCACATCGAAGAGAAAATTGAGGAGAAGTTAAATTACTGTTGGATTATGCAGGTATCCTTCGAACTAAGATGTGGCTCACTCTCAATCAGCTCAGATGTTTTTAAGTTGAATCAAAATAATTCGAAGGAAACTTCTAGGGGCCACCAGGATGGTCATGAAGAGCTGTACATAGACAAGGTCCAATGATGTCCAGTATCAACAGTGAATACTGGAAAGGATGAGTGAAAAATGGGTTACTGGGCATGGAAACAAGGGGAGGCTTCAAAAGGAGGTGATCTAGAAAACAGCTGGCCCCTGGAGACTGGGTAGACGTCAATACTACATGGAACCGATACGAACCTCTGTAAGATTTTCTAAGTCTGAAAAAATTTCTGGCCCCAAAGTCCAGCCCCCTGGACCTACAGCCTCACATGGATGGGATGCAAAAATATCTACTAATCACCCACTAAGTGCCAGGGGTACTGTCCCAGTACAGGGTGTACAAGGATAAACCGGCATGGGGCCATGTGGGAACACAGGCCCACACACCAATAATTCAGAAAGGATGTGGTATTTGTCATCCTCTGACTTACTTCACTCAGTATGACGATCTCTAGGTCCATCCACGTTGCCACAAATGGCATTATTTCATTCTTTTTATGGTTGAGTAATATTCCATTTGGAATTTCTATTCTAAATATCATATGGTATCACTTATACGTGGGATCTAAAAAAATGATACAAATGAACTTATTTACAAAACAGAAATAGGCTCACAGACACAGAACACAAACTTATGGTCACCAAAGGGGAAAGGAGGGGAGGGATAAATTAGGAGTATGGGATTAACATATACCCACTACTATAGATGAAATAGATAACCAACAGGGACCTACTGTACAGCACAGGGAACGATACTCAATATCTTATAATAACCTATAATGGAAGAGAAGATAAAAAAAGAATACATTATCTCTCTATATATGTATAACTGAGTCACTTTGCTGTACACCCCTGAAACTAACACATTGCAAATCAACCATATTTCAATAAAATTTTTCAAAAATTAAAAATAAAATCTTTTTAAGAGAAAAAAAAAAGGATGTGAGAAGCTCAGGGAGCAATGTAAGGGCATCCCGGACCACAGATCCAGTGCTTCCCCTGGTAAATATTATTGTTTGATTCTATTTAGTATTTGGTTCTTTAATTTGTTAGTGCGTTAATATTTTCAGCACATAATAGATACTCAAATATTCTGTGGGATAAAATAGTGAATGAACAAATGAGTGCATGAATAGGTATGGGGTTCTTCAGTCGAGGAAACAAGAAAAGCTCAGAGCTCCCATGTAGGTTGACTTTGATCCTCACAAGAAAGGCAGAGGCAGGGATGAATCTCCTTATAGATGAGGAACTAAAGCTCAGAGAACATAAGTAACCACGAGCAAGTACAGGAACCAGGATGTTACCTCAAGTCTACGCGATCCTAGCCACTGCAGGCTACCTCCCGTGCATTTCATCTTCAAGCATCTTGGGGGGCATGCCTTTCTTATCCCTGCTTTATTGATAAAGAAACTGAGAGCAATCTGCCCCAAAAGGGATCCAAACCCAGACTGAGTAACAAACAGAAGCCCAAGGAAATAGAGGAAAAGAAGCACAGACCATTTGTTCAAGAACCTCAACACAGAAAGAAGGCTCCCTGAACTTGGTCCACCAGCCAAGGCTTTTCTCATCACTCTGCATTACAATCAAGTCTGTATCATCTCTACCAGCCTCCACACCCTGCCCCAGCTCTGCAACAGTTGGCCACTGAAAGCGGGGCAGAGTCAAAATTTATTAAATGGCTTTTTACAAAACAATTCATAATTATTATGTATTTATGCCACAAAACGTTTTTGCCTTCGTTCCAGCAAATGCATTACATTCTGTAATTAAGATTTTCAGATAATATGCACTCTATTGACAAAATGCCAAGTAAGAGAAACTTTCTTGAGTCAGTGTAGTTCTTAGATAGCTTTTAATTAATCTGGAGAAGCTTCACGTTGCTGAGGCAATAACAAGTAGAACCATCAACAAAATTCTTAAGGTATTATTTGGATGTGGAAATGAATCGTGACTTTCACATTACCACATTCAAACACTGTAAGGCGGGACACATGATAAGTTGTAACTGCAGGTGATATTATGAAATACTTTAACTTGATTGTATAGATCACCAACAGTCATTTTCAGCCTTTCTTAAACAGCATCTAGATCTATGCAGAATATCTAAAGTTCTTCTTTCAAATCTTAAATCTGGTATATTATGAAGAAAACTTAAAACAGTAGTATATTGTTCAACTTTGCTCAAAGCTCTCTTCAGACGATACTGTACCTTAATTTATAATGAACTGAGGTATCACCTATATGGTCTATATAGGGTCTATGTAGTTTGAGCATTATTTATATATGAATCTTCTTTGAGCCCGGAAAATATTTTTGTTTCCTTGTTTCAGTTTCCTTATATTTTATTTTATTGGAATGTCATTTTTGTCACATATTTCATGCAGTTTTGATTTCCTCTGAGCTTAAAAAGGTTTTCATACTTTTAAAAGTAAAATAGCCAAACTCAGATTTTTTTAAATTAAGCTTTTGTTAAGGTTAATGGAAACTGAAAGTTCATACTAAATAACTGTTTAGCAGAGATTTTAAATTAATTTCATTTTCTGCTGAATATGGCTTTGTAAATTTTCATTATTGTCAAGTTCCCATGTAAGACCTGACAAAGACAGAAAATGCCTTTACAGTCAAAAGGAAAGATTCCCAGCCTCCCCTCCTGCTAATGGTTACCACGCGTAGATCTGGTGCCATGAAGTACTGCAGCAGAATGTTCTCTGAAGATCCATGATGCATGGCTATTACTATACCCATTTCAAAGATGGAGAACTGAGGCTCATGGAGGTAGAGTGATTGGCCAAAATCTCCCTGCAGTTCTTACTGAGAAGATGTCTCCAAGAAGGCCAAGGATGCCCATGTCCTAATACTCAGAACGTGTGAACATTTATGGAGCCTTTAAACCACAGGGCCCAGCCCTGCCAAGCCCTAAATCAAGGCTGGCTATGTATTTATCAGAAGCCGTGAATGACATTCTGCTCAGAGTGACAGAGCAGAGAAGAGATCGCAACTCTGCTTCTCACGTGTCAAAGGATTCTGGCCTACCAGATGCCCCATCAGCTCTTCCCTCTACATCCGAACCACTGCCACCACGGGGCAGGTCTGATCAGCCTCATTTTCCAAATGGGACAGATGCAGCTCTTAGAGGGGAAATGACTTGCCAAAAGTCTTAACTACCATGTGTCACAGCCAAGACTGGCAGCAAGGTCTTTGCTTTGAACCCTTTTCCCACTTCTGACACCTAAAGACCTCAAAAGGTAAAACAGATTTTTTTCTCCGTATCTCAATTCCAATGTCTGTGATGCCCAGTGAGTTCTCCAAGGAGCTTTATGCCCCAGGCACCTCTTCTCTGGGACACTTACGGTGGTAATTTTACATCTATTTTTGTGATTCCCTGAATAACATCTGTCTTCCCTACTAGCTATAAACTCCATGGAGTCAGAGACCATTTGTTAGGTTTGGATGCCCCGTCAGCTCCCCTGGTGCTAGCACAGAGCCTGGCATGCAGTAGGTGGTAAATATATATGTAGAATGAATAAATGGCTACACAGCCAGGCTCTAACCTCCAACACTAAACTTCTCAAATGCTGGCTTCAACCAAGATGGGCCAGATCCTCTCTCCATTCATTCCCACAAGCTACCTGGAAAGCTTGCTCCACCTCTCAGCCTGGCGAGCCACACGTGCTCCTATCTGAGCCTGCTAGTCTTCAACTGACCCTATGAAGGCAAAGCATTCTCCTTCCCCAAATAAATATCCAGGACAGAAGACCCCTCCTCCAGTGCTGAAAGTATTTCACTCCTTTCAACATCATTTTCCTGTTTTGAATTTTAATCATAACCAGGCAACCTGAAGCTTTAGCAGTGTATGTTTTTCTCTTCCCCAGATTTAGAGGAAAAATATATTTGAGGTATTTTTAACTGAGAACACCCAGTCCCCACCCTCACCCCCAACACCCTCTCCCTCATCTGCTCAGACATCACATCTCTGCCCCAGAGACAGGCCTTTGGAGGAGGGAGAGGCTCAAGCCATAAATCCTCATCTGTGGCTGGTAACCCACATGGAGAGGAATGACAAATGCTCTATTTAGCCTTATTTCCAAGGAAATTAGAATTACAAATCTGAGCTATCTCTGAGACCTGCTTGAGCATAACCTTTGGAAATAAAGGTGGCAGGAGCGGGGGAGAACTGGCATTTGACTAGCCTGTTTCATTGTCAGGCTAGCTTTTGTAGAAATCCACCCCACAATGGAAATCGCGTCCCACTCCCCAGCACCACCAATTAGAGCAGGTGGCCCTGGAGTATCCACTCTGCTTTTTTCACTGCTAAAGGCACCACCAAACCAGGTAAGCAATCACTGCCAGGAAAAGTACAGAAAATTACTTCTTTAATTGAGTAGATTCCAGAGCTAAGAATAATTTAATTGAAAAACAGCATTAATAAGAATCAAAGGGATCTGAAAAAGGGGCCGGGACAGAGATACCCACATGTCGGAGATGACCGAGAGCCCGGGTTCCCGGAAGGCATGTAGACAAAGGGCTTGGTCTGAAACCCATCACCATCACTCCCCACTCCCTCCCCTTCCCCACCAAGCACCCTAAACCCCCTGCCCCAGACACAGACACACGTGTCCTAACTGGATGCTCCTCTCAAACCACAGACAACCACGAGGAGGATCGTTATCCTACTTTGTTTTGCTTTCTCTATTTTGCAGCAAGTCGTGCCACGTAAGGGAAGAAGTGTGGATTTACCTGGGACGGTGCAAGGAGTCCTGGATTCAGGTCCTGCTCCCGTCCTTGTTAGGACCCTAGTGAGGTCGCCCAGCCCCTTGAGACTCTTCTCCCCGCCTATGTGTTCTCCTTATTTATTTAACAACTAGGTAAGTGCCAGGCAATATTCTCAGTCGAATATTTATAAATACCAAGCCTGTGAGAGAGATAAGCCCAATGTGTGATCCCTTTCTTCAGATCAGAAACCTGAAAAGCACAGACAGGTTTAGTAACTTGTTCAAAGTGACATAGCTGGTAAGTTTCAGAGCTGGAGTTTGAACCCAGACAGTCTGGCTCCAGAGCCCACCCTCACATTATAACCTGGAGATGATACAGTGTTTCTCCCATTAGTTTAGCCCGGGCCCCTTCCAGAGCTTTCTCGTCTGTCCCGTGTTCTCTCTGCCACTCTCACCTGGCCACCACAACTCATTCCTACATTAGATTCTGTTTCCACGCTCTGTACATGAACTCTGGGAGTTCTGAGTACATGTCTTCATGCTACAACCAGCGTCACGTGTCCTGTCCCTGGTGGAGAGCCTCCATGCTGAATTATAATAGCATCATTAATATTATCGAAAACATTTAGGCACAGATTCATAATAAAAAGACAGCACCGTGTACAGGATAAGAGCAGGGACTCTGCAGGCCAACAGCCTGAGTTTGAACTTGGGCAAGTCATGTTACTTTTCTGTGCCTCAGTTCTCTTAGTTGTAAAAATTAAAAAATAAGAAAATAAAACTTGCTTCATAGGGTCATGCAAATTGAGAGTTAAAAGAAACAAGGCTCGGGCTTCCCTGGTGGTGCAGTGGTTGAGAGTCCACCTGCCAATGCAGGGGACACAGGGTCGTGCCCCGATCCGGGAAGATCCCATGTGCCGCGGAGCGGCTGGGCCCGTGAGCCATGGCCGCTAAGCCTGCGCGTCCGGAGCCTGTGCTCCGCAACGGGAGAGGCCACAACAGTGAGAGGCCCGCGTACCGCAAAAAAAAAAAAAAAAGAGAAGAGGAGGAAAGAGAGGTCACAGATAAAGGAACCGAGGGCGCAGACAGTGGGAGAAAAGAGAAGAATAAAAGAGAACATAAACCATAAGGGATCTGAGATAGAACAGGAAATCAATAAAAGTGCCTAAAGATGATTCATCAAAGGACAGCAGCACCAAGCCCATAACTGAGAGACATGGCGAGAACCACCAGGGGGTCTGGGAACAAGCAGAAAGAGAAGGCTTTGCCTCTGGAAGTGGTGTAGGGAAGGCACAGGGCGGTGTAGGGCTGTGGCTTTCCATTTTAAACCTGCGAGTATACCATTTGGGGTTTGAGTTACATGCATGTATTCCTCTGATCAAAATAAAAATAACTGAAAACATTTTTAAGGAATGGGAAAGGAGGTCCACGCCGGACACTGCCCTCAGCAACCTCAGAATACTATCTCATTCGTCATCCCAGGAACCCTGCAGGGCGATCAAATCCTCCTTTTATTTTCCATTTAACTGCACCTACTTCATGCAGTGGTTGTGAGGATTAAAAGAGATAACATAGGTAAAGCATCTGGAAAAGTGCCTGGTGGGCTGTAAATGACATCCGGTGAAATCTATCGTCAAAGATTTTGACAAGCTCTCCTCCCTTTTCTTGGGATCACCTCTATTCCCTGTTTTGCAGCAGCTGTCATGCTCTCTCGTGACCCATACCCCCAGGACACAGGTGGGGAAGGGGGATCCAGCAGTGGACACCCATGTTCCTAACTTGAAAACTAAAGAGGAAAGGGCAGTCTCTCTCCAGGGACAGAGAGACATAAAGTTCAGCTGCTGTAGGTAACCATGATTCCTACCACGCAGAAAGAGTCTGCAGAGAGGGAAGTGCGGATGACAGCTCATGTCTGGGCAGTCCTCCAGCCCCTGGCTCCAAGTGTTCTTGGCCCCAGGTAAAGCCCCCCTCCTCGCTTGGTCCTTCTCTTGATCTCCTTTGAGATCCATGAGCCAACAAGCTCCCTGGGACTCCTCAGCTGGTTCAAACGGGGCTGCCTTCATGGCCTCCAAAAATGTGAAGATGATCCCAAAGACAACAACAGGTAGGTCTCTCCAGGGGCCTCTAAGAACAGGTGGCTGAGCCCCAGGGCTCCTGATGTGGAAGGAGAAAGATCCAAAAAAAAAAAAAAGGAAGACTGTGGACTCGGGATTCTACATCTGGGATGCTGCTATGTTATAGCTAAGGAGAAACTCAGCAAAGCAATCTCTGGTCACAGCTAGCAAACTCTACTTTGCATGGCCATCTTTCCAACCCACAATCTGTGCCATTTGGATTTCACGGTCTAAAAATATCTCCCAAACCTCCAAGTATGTTGGCATGAGCCGGTGGACTCAAATTTTTAATCCATTTGCAAATGTTTTTACACAGCTCTTTCCCCCCCGCCTCAAATTCTATTCCTTGCTGAATCACTTCCATCATTCAATTTGACATTTATTATGAGCAGGAAGGAAATCGTCTTGAACACAAATGTAAACCTTGGCCCTGAAGGAGGCTGAAGCCTTCAGAGAGCAGGTGAAAGAAAGAAGGGCGCTGCTGGTCAAACAGTGAAGTGTGCTGTCACTGGTACCGTGGGGAGAGTACAGGCTTGGGAGCTGGCATCTGGCTGTGTGTGACACTGAGCACGATACTGGCGTTCTCTGAGAGTGCTCTTTTTTAACTACAGAGTGGGGACAGTGCAATGAGATTCAGTGGGTCAGAATGCCATGTGCACCTCCAAGGCCAAGGCTTAATAAATGACCTCATTCTGAATTGTAGCCGCCATCTTGGAACAGCTAAGGACCACATGTATCCCTAAACCCCAACCCTTCTCCGCCCAGCAGCAAAGTCATTCTTACAAACACAAATCTGATCATGCTGGGAAACCCAGTGGCCTTGGGGACAGACTTAAATGTTTACTGTGGCCTACACAGCCATGTCCAATTCCCTACCTCCACCACACCTGCCTTTCCAAACACCTATCTCTCAGCCTGCAAGCAGGTATTCCCACTCCACTCACATGGTTTAGCCTTTGATTTCAGGCCCTGAGAAACGGCCACTTCCTTCCCCTCTCCCACTTCTCCAGACCCCTACTCGTGTTAGAAAAATGACTGCAGCTGCTCCAGATCTCACACCCTCACACCACACCACCCACAGGAGATGACACCTCTTCTGGGATTCTCTCCCAAGTCCTCAGATCCACCCTCTCCTCCCACCGGCTCTGATCGGGTGGCATGTACTTTCCTGTACCCACCACGGGGGCCAGAGGAGACGGGCTGACTGGATGATTCCAAACAGGGCCCGCCTCTGGAGTCAGGCATGGAGTTACTCTTAGCCAAACAACATGGTTAAGAATAGGGTGGGATAAAGTCCCCAAAGGGAAATCAGAGAATGGTGGGAGAGACGGGGGCTACACATAAGAGGCAAATGATCGACACCAATTCCCACTGGCTGAAGCGAGGGGCAGGGCCAGAATCATGGAAGGTCAGAGCCAGTGAAGGCCTTACAATTTTACAAAAAGGAAAAATAAGGTCCAACGTGGGCCCAAGACTTGCCCATGTTCACGGCGGGGCCACTGCCAAGTGTCCAGACCCCCACTCCAGTGCTCTGCCCAATGAATTATGGCAGTACTTCCCTGCCCCCCCAAGAAACATCTTCATTATTCAATCCATTTCACGCTCAGCAGTGCCCGCCACGGACTTCATAACAGAAGATGCAAGGAATGGTTTATGAATAGGAAATCTGAGCACCACTGGGCTCAAGAGTGGCTGACTTCACACCATCTCCCAGAGGCAAAGAACCACAAGGCAGGTGCAGAGTAGGCGGCAGGCTGGAAGCTGAAGGGGAAGAAGGAACTTGCTTGGTCTTTCTCCACCCAGAACCATCTCACATCCCCAACCTTTCCTCCACTCCTAAGCACCGTCCTCTTGTCTCTGCCCCTCTCTGGGCAACTAGAACAGGCAAAGGGATGAAAGAAGAAAAGCAGCATTGCAAGGGGGTATAAAGGACGGAGCTTCTTTCCGAGAGGGATGGAACTCAACCCTTCCGCAAGGCTGCACCACAACAGCTCAATTCTTATTGACTTGTTTATTGCCATCTCCAAGCACACAAAACTACTGACTTAAACCAAACCTGGACTAGGATACACACACCACAGACTGGCTGAATTCTGCTAATGGCCGGGATGGTTGTAAGGAAACGGCATTTGAGCTGACCTGGCCCAACTAAAGCACAGAACCTTCACCGCAGGCCAAGTTCCCGGCGTACTCGTGGAGTCCCCACGGAAGTCAGCTGCGCTCAGCTTTCCAACAGCCGCTTCCCATGCCCGTGTTCAGAGCTGGGTTTTGTTTGGAACTCAGCTTGGATGCTGCAAGGCCAAGGGGATTAGTCAATAGTGTTTGTTAAACACGGACCTCATGGCCAGCATCATGCCTGGCACTGCCAATGAAAAGAAAACATATCGTGCCTGGCTCTTGCCTATAACGGAGCCCTGATCTGGTTGGGACACTCTGGGCAAACCCTGCCAAGGCAGAGCTTAATGCGGGATGAACGGGGGCGCCAGATCCTTTGCAGCTCAAGGAGAAAAGCCCAGGGAAAAACTGGGAAGGGAAACATGGCTTGTACTCGGGCCCAGGCAGGTTCCCATCCAGCTCCGTGGCCTACCAGCTGTGTGTCCCTGGACAAGTCACCTGACTTCTCTGAGCCTCCACCTCCTAACATCCACATCAGGTCACAGTGAAAATAAAATCATGAGACAGGGCCAGAATAGTACGTAAATAACAGGAACTTCCATTTAACAATGCTTGCCACGTGTCAGTGCTGTCCCAAGTGTTTTACAGAAGTTAACACCTTCTATTCTCTCAACACCATAAGGAAGGAAACGTGAGCACCCTCATTTTGCAGATGAAGAAATGGAGGCCCAGAGGGGTAAAGGAACTGCCCAAAGTTATTCAGCTAGCAGTTGGTCACCTTAGTGCCCAGTACTCACACAGTCCTTCCTCCCCACTCCTTGCCAAGGAGCAATGGATGAAATTGGCTTGAGGTGTCCGAGATACTCAGAGAAGCTGGGTCATGGTGAAAAGCATTAATGTGGCTTTGTGCACCCATGTTCACAGCAGCACCATTCACAAGAACCAGAAGGTCGAAGCAACCCAAGTGTCCACTGATGGATGAATGAATAAACAGAATGTGGAACATACGTATAATGGAATATTATTCGGCCTTTGAAAAGGAAGGAAATTTTGACATATGTTACAACATGGATGAACCTTGAGTACATTATACTAAGTGAGATAAGCCAGTTACAAAAGGACAAATAGCGTATTATTCCACTTATATGAGGTACTAGAGTAGTCAAATTCATAGAGACAAAAAGTAAAATGGTAACTGCCAGGGGCTGGGGGGAGGGAGGAATGGGAGGATTAGTGTTTCACGGTGCTACAGACTGACTATGTCCCCTCCCCAAATTCCTATGTTGAAATCCTAACCCCCAGTGTGAGGTAGGGCCTTTGGGAGGTGATTAGGTCATGAGGGCGCAGCCCTCATTAATGGGATTAGTGCACTTATGAAAGACACCCCATAGAGCTCCCTTGCCCCTTCTACCATGTGAGGACAGAGCAAGAAGCCTTCTTTCATGAAACAGGAAGAAGGCCATCACCAGACATCAAGTCTGCCAATGCCTTGATCTTGGTCTTCCCAGCCTCCAGTACTGTGAGAAATAAATGTCTGTTATTTAAACCATCCAGTTTATGGTATTTCTGGTACAGCAGTCCTAATGGATTCAGACAAATGGGTGCAGAGTTTCAGTTCTGTAAGATAAAAACATCTGCGGATGGATGGTGGTGACGGTTGCACATTAAACCACTGAGCTGTACTCTCATGGCTAAAATGGTAAATTTTATGTTTTATATTTTACTACAATTAAAAAAATAATATGGCAAAAAAGGGCTGTACTTTTCCCATTTAGGTGGCCCACTATGACTCCCTGTTCCCTTACTTGGATTCATTTGTTCAGTTGGCATTTTTTATATTTATTTATTATTTACTTATTTAGGCTGCACCAAGTCTTAGTTGAGGCACACTGGATCTTCGTTGCAGCATGCAGACTTCTTAGTTGCGGCATGCATGCAGGATCTAGTTCCCAGACCAGAGATCGAACCCGGGCCCCCTGCACTGGGAGCACGGAGTCTTACCCACTGGACCACCAGGGAAGTCCCTCAGTTGGCACTTTTGAGCACCTATGTGTTTACAGCAAGAATCCAAGAGGCCCTGACAGATCGTCGTCATAACAGCAGACACATACCACTCTCGTTTTGTGCCCATTGCTTTTCGTGTTTTACCTTTATTGACTCAGGTAATCCTCGCAACCATGCTCTGAGGTAGGTACTGTTCATATCCCCATTTTATAGATGAGAAAACTGAGATCCAGAGAAGTCAGGTGTAATCTGCCTGCGGTCATACAGTGGGAGTTCAGACCCCCGCAGCCTGGCTAAGACTCCCTGCTCCAACACACCTTCCCCACCTGAAACACAAGCCACGCTTTCATCCACACACGACCTCCCCATCCAGCCGAAGTGCCCAGGCTCCTGGAACAGCAAGCTCGGTGCCTGGAGAGGGTCTGTGTCCTGGTGATACCCCAGTAATGAATGCACTGCTCTGCTGCTTCCGATGTCAGCATCGGAAAATGCTTCCCATTTTTTCCATATGGAAGCAACAGGTCCCCAGCTTCATTTGTTCCATGCAGTGACACTAATGAATGTTCCAAACCCTGGGACATAGGGACGGAGGAGTGTGTGTGTGTGTGTGTGTGTGTGTGCACATATATGTGGTTTATGTAACTTGCATTTTCCCCAACTTCTGAAATGATGTACGTGGTATTTTACCTGAGCCAAACTGTTTCAGTCTAAAAAGTAATTTAGGGTTTCTTGACGTCATAAAAACACTGTATTAACCCCACAAGTGTAATGAATCCTCCAGCCTCCTACGTCTGTGTTTTTGCTTTGACTCATCACTGACAGTGTAAAAACTGGGAATTTGAGACCAAAGTATCAGCCAGAGTCATGGCCTTTGGAGGCTAGTGGTGCTCAACCGAGGGTGCTACCACCTTCACTGGAACATTTGGAAAAGCCTGCGAGTGGCTGGGTTATTCCAACTCTGGGAGCTCTAATAGCACTTGTAGGCAGGGTCCAGAAAATGCTGAAAATTCTGCAAAATTGCGACTTTCCTGTCCAAAGAGAAACAATGTCATCCATAACGCTAATAGCTTCTCCATCAGGAAACCCTAAAATGTATCCAACTACCTGATTTTTCAGGGAAGAAGAAAAGGCACAGAGACATGGAAGTTTCTTAGCCCAGGTTGCACAGCAATTTCAGTTTAAAAAAATCTGACCCCTCCTATTACATTTCCTACTTCATCCTCTCACCACCCAGCTATCTAACCCCCTACAAAAGAGCCCCCAGGTACAGCCACCAGGAAATAGTCACACCTTACTCAGCAGCAGAAGTATTTTTCATTTCCAAGGCTTTGCCTAAGTTGTTCCTTCTGTCTTCAGTCCTAACCATGACCCTGAAACCACCGCATCCTTTCATGCCTGGCTCAAAGGCGGCCTCCTCCAGGAAGCCTGCCAGAGTCCTATCTCGGAACCAACCCACAGCAGTCTGTCTGTATTTTGACTTCCAGCCTCTGTGCCCACCTGCCTTTGTATGAGAGTCATTTGTTCCCATTACCATCAGTAGGATGGAGCCAACTATCTTACAGCCATTATGCCATTCTATGGTGACAGCGGTCTGGCAGGGCAGGTCCTATTATCCCATTTTTACTGATGAAGAATTCGAAGCTCAAGAAGGTGAAGCAATTTGCTGGAGGTCACACAGGTGGCAAAGAGGATTTCCTCCCATACCTCAGAGCCCACGCTTGCAGCTACGAGGGCACCCCGGCTTCCTGTGTGGTCATGTGCATGTCTGCCTCTTGTCTGGACCATAAGGTCTTTGAAGGTGGGAACCACATCAATCCATCCATGCTTACCTTATGCCATTCCCTCCATAAAAGATGTCAAAGAGCCCAGCACAAGAGCTCCCCCATCCCATCTCCTGGTCCAGGACCCCCTCATTCCCTTAGGCCCCCTCTGACCTGATACAACCTCCTTCCAGGTACACGGTGAGTCAGGAGCAGGGCCACAGAGTGAGAAGTCTCCTAAGGTTTCCAGCCTCCCACCCCACTTCAACAGCCAACTGCAGTAACCACAGTAGCTTCGATCAGACAAAATAAATAACTTCCATTCCTTTTTCCTGGCTCAGCAGGCTGCTTGGGATATGGCAATGGGCAAGCGTCATCAGGGTGTCCAGGGCCTCTGGAACCTCCTTGCACACCCTCAACCACTCAGGGTGGGAAAGGCAGTGAACTTAGAAGCCCTCTCTGCAGAAGATCAGGCCAGCAGCCAGTGAAGCAGGACCTGGAGGCAGACATGACGGGGAAAGAAGACGATGATGATAATGCCAGCCGTCGGTCCCAGCCTCTGATACGGGCTCCTGGTGACCACAACACGGCAGACGAGCTGTGTGTCTACCCAGAAGACACTCCTCCATCTTTCTCCTCCTAACGGAGTCTCATTCTGTCTGGTTGGCAATGTGCCAGACCCCAGGAAGTGGTTCAGGATGTGTCTAAGTCAACCACGGTAGTTCCCTTGGCCTTCACTTCATTGGTCCAAGGTAGAAGGAGCAGCTGACCCAGTGCTGGTCAATGATACATAAGGGAAAATGTACTGTCCCCTCGAATTGTGCCTCAGGAAGTGGTCAGAAGAGACTTGGCTCCACTGGCCCACCCAGACGATGGCACTGAACAACTGATGTGATCTGAACACCGTCCGTTGGGGAAATCATAATTTCATGGACATCACTTAATACAACAAGAGCAGATGAAAGAGTAATAGAAAACAGCTAGACTAAACTTGAAACTAGATGACCTGGGTCCAAATCTCAGCTCTTAATTGTGAGACACGGGGGACGTGATCTCATCTGCCTGAGAGTGTTTCCATGTCTATGTAACAGGTTGGAGGACCTCTGTAAATGCAGTGCCTCTGTTCACAGAGTCCAGCAATTAATTTTTTTTAAATAGACCTTACTTTATAGAAGAGTTTTCCATTTACAGAAAAATTGAGAGGGTGGTACAGTGAGTTCCCATATAACCTGCACTCAGTTTCACCTATTATAACATCTTAGACTAGTATGATACATCTGTTATAGTTAATGAACCGATACTGATATATTATTATTAACTAAAGTCCATACTATATTTTTAAAAATTATTTATTTATTTACTTATTTATTTTTTATTTATTTTGGCTCTGCCAGGTCTTAGTTGCAGCATGCGGGCTTCTTAGTTGCAGCATGCGGGCTTCTTCGTTGCGGTATGTGGGATCTTTAGTTGCGGTATGTGGGATCTTTAGTTGCAGCATGCGTGTGAGACCTAGTTCCCTGACCAGGGATCGAACCCCGGGCCCCTGCATTGGGAGCACACAGTCTTACCCACTGCACCACCAGGGAAGTCCCCATACTGTATTTAGACTTCCTTAGTTTTTAACCTACTATCATTTTTCTGTTCCAGGATCCCATCCAGGACACCTTATCTCATTCAGCTGTCACATTTCTAGAAGCCCCTCTTGGCTGTGACAGTTTCTCAATCTTTCCTTGTTTTAGATGAACTTGACAGTTTGGTGGTGTACTGATCACGTGCTGTGCAGCTGGGCAAGTGTTTTCCTCAGCATCTCTGCTTCCTCAGCAAACTTGAGTCAGGCAGCAGAACTCTTTTCTTTATGCACCTCTTCTTCCCTTTCCATGTAAATTCCTTCCTTTTACCATGATAATAGAACTCACACATTGTAACAGAACTTCATCATGTCCACAGCCTAACTTGAAGGCAGAAATTATGATATTAATTTCAACATTACTTCCATTGACTGACATCACTTTTATCTTCGCAGGTTTTTGAAAGAATGGAGAGGGAACAGCAATGTATCAGATACTGACCACGAGCTACAACCAGGCTTCGGACTATATTACTGACATTTCATTGAATCTTTATAACAACCATGCGAATAAGCAAGTTCCACGTTACAGGTGAGGAAACAGGTTTAGGCTGGTTAAGTGGTTCACTCAAGGTTACTCGGCTAAAACACAGCACAGCCAGGATTCAAAGCCAGGTCTTATCTGTATCCACTTCTGCTTCCATTACTTCACCTGCACAGCTCTCAGGACTGGCACTGTGTGCACTTACCCAAGAATGAGCATCTGGTGGGCCAGGTATTGCATGAGACCCTGGGCTGCAAAGAACGAATATTTGCACGTACAAAAAGTACAGCTAGGAAACCATCTTCAGCCTCTTTAAACAGCTCACCTCAAGGTTCACAGTGCTAGGTTCTATGATCCCACTCTCTCTTGCATCAATTTCAACACTTTTCCTTTAGTGTGAGAATAAATCAGACCTCTGATTTCTAAAAGTGTGACACAGTCATAGTCAGGGTTGTACATTACGAAGTGAAGAAGGAAACAGTCTTTAACCTTATGCGCATGACGAACTCTGTTTCTTGCTGATGGAAATTTGCCCTGACTCATTTAAACGACGTTGACAGTTTTACTTGAGCCTCGCGTAGACTGAGTATATGCACATATGAAAGTATCACACCACTGTGCAATTATTTATTTACCTACTTGACCGTGGACAGAAACAGCAAAAACGAATATATTCATCCCTATATCCCCTGTTCCTAGTCCAAGGCATGGCATCTTTTAGACCTGAAATCAATGTCAGCTGAACGATGAATCAGAATACCTTGAGTCTGATAAGCAGACATATTTGCAGACAAAGATGTTTAAACGTAAAGGATGAAGATTCTCCTGTGAGATTTCTTCCCGACCAAATAAGGTGTGAAAATCATGGTACCTAATTCCCAGAGGAATTCAAGAAGCAACTCAACATTCCTGCTAACATTCTGGAATCCGGAAGGTGGATGTTAATTACTTTCCCAGAAAACCAGAACTGAGGCAAACGGTGGACGTCAGCACCACACTTCACAACCAGATCCTGCCATTTTCTCAATGAAAGATGTGTCTGTAAGGGCAACCGGAATATACCTATTTTAATCTTGTTTTGAAAATGCTAATGCTTCTCACATTATAAATTAGATTCTTCGTTCTTTGAAAGCATCACAAAAGGCACTCGGAATTATAGTGTCAGCAGGACTAAAGTTCTCCATGCTTATTTAAAATAACTTTCCTGTTTTATTTGGTAAGAATTACTAATATGTGAACACACCAGAATTTCAACAAGGATACGGCTCCATCCCCCAAAGGAAATGCAGGCAATGGGCTGGTTTCATGGTGCTTTTGAGACCTCTACAGTCCTGCACACATGAAGAGTTCAAAAAGCGTAGCCATCATGAGATACGAGGCACTGAGTCAACATATTTACAAATACTTTAAATTCACAGTTTTTTTTTCCTGAATGACTTTCCTAAACGAAAAATTAATGAGGGGGAAAAAACACTACAGAATTACCATGACCCTGAGGCCACAAGACTTCCTTTACTTAAGAACCACTGGAAAAAAAAAACAAAACACAGAAACATTTGTGAACCACAAGTTCCAATATTTTCTTCACTTCAGAATGAGACAATGTACAGCAGTTGCTGTCAATGCCCCTCTCACCCCCTCCTCAGCACCTTCTCCCAGCACCTGCCAAAGGTGGTCTTCTGCAAACAAATACCTTTGGCAAACACCCCCATTTTTGTCTAAGGGATTTCTCTGAGAGGTAATACCCCTGGGATCAGCCCTGAGCCAATGATGGATGGAGTCTGAGGATAATTCTGCACTGCTGTACACTGCATTACAGGGGCCCCTGGGGGGGCCAGTGTTAATTAACCCCCATGGTGACCTGCTTGATGATAAATGCGTCCTTACGGTCTGCATTCTCTTTCGTGTCTTATTTCCCCACTTGCTCCAATTTTACTTATTTTTCCAATTTTTCTCAGAATCACCTCCTAAATCATGCATTCTCAGTAGCTCTGGGTATTGCCTTCAAGGGGGCAAAGTTGGTTGTTGGAGGGTGGGGTTGGGAAAAAAATCTTACTCTTTTTATATATGGAGCCCAGACATAAATACAGTACATAAAGGATACACAGTATATCTGTGGTATTAAAACATCATGGGTGGGAGCAATCAGGGAAAAAAGTGTCTAAAAAGACTCCTCAGCGGGGAGATGTTGCAAACCAGATTGCACGACTGTGCATTAAATAAACCACTTGCACTGAGCACCTTGCCTCAGGGAGCTTCTGGAGGGACACAAAGTAAGATGCAGTGGTAGCCTCCCCTGAGTACACCATGAAGTCATTCATTAGATCCTTTCAATGTAGGGCAGGGAATATTAGGGCCATTTATCAGATGAAACACTGGGGCTCTTACGAGTACGATGACCTGTTGGAGACAACAGAGCAAACTAGCCCAGGACTCAGGGTGAGAGCTTGGGTCTCCTAGGGGCTGGGCTCTCAGGCTCACCTTAGAAAAAACATGAAGAGCGCTTAGCCCAACGTGGCACAGGGAAATAACTCTGTAAATATCAGTGACTGTTATTAATGAAAACAGATCAGGTTTCCATGAATGGGCCAGATGATGGTGCTGCCCCACAGGTGACAGAATAATAACCCAAATGGATAAAAAATATTAGTTAGCACTGATATGCTGGTTTTGAATGCCCCAACTTAATGTTGGACTCAAGGGAGATCAGAGAGCAATTTTTTTTTTTTTTTTTTGCGGTACGCGGGCCTCTCACTGTTGTGGCCTCTCCCGCTGCAGAGCACAGGCTCCAGACGCGCAGGCTCAGCGGCCATGGCTCACGGGCCCAGCTGCTCCGCAGCACGTGGGATCCTCCTGGACCAGGGCACGAACCAGCGTCCCCTGCATCGGCAGGCGGACTCTCAACCACTGCGCCACCAGGGAAGCCCCAGAGAGCATTTTATATGACTCTTGGTAGAGGGCTGGATTTGGGGGGTAGGGTGGAGAAAAGAGGGTCAAGGGACAAGGAATTTCTACAGGAAGAGAAACCCTCCTTGGCCAGAGGCCGACTGGGGCCTGTGGATGGACGCCTGGATAGCATGCACTTGGCTTTGCTCTTTCTGCTGCTTATCTGATCTAGACCCCGAGACAAGGCAACCCAGAACAGTCATGCTGTTGGTAAGACTGCTCCACTGGTACACAGCCATTGGAAGCCCGCGAGGGAAAGCTGATGTGGCTGAATGGAAGCCAGCCTTGGAAGAAGACCTGAGTTCAAGTCCTCCCTTTGCCATCAAAGTGACCTCAGGCAACTTTCTCACTGCCCTGGGCCTCCGTTAGCTCTTCTCTACAGTTCTAACGGTCTCTGATCTTTGTAATCTGCTAGGTGCCTCTCTCCAGGTTCGTAAATCCCCTAAACTGCTGTTTAGCTTGATTAGACTTGCTGGTGCCTAAGGTTTCATTTTTCCGGACTGGCCTCACTAGGTGGAGAAACATCCGAAACTGATAGACGTGGGGGGAGATAAAGCCGGAGCTGGGGTTTTAGGAACGGGCAGGAGTAGGGAGATCCATAGCGTGATAGGACTGAGTGATTTTCCATTAGTACAGATGGCCTGGACCGGAAGAACATATTCCCTCGGCTCAATATTTTCAAGTCGTGTTGGATAATATTTCACCCCATCCCCTACAAAAGACATCCATAAAGGTAGAGATGGACTTGAACTGCTATGGCAGGTTTACAAAAAATCTCACGGCAAAGAAACTCCATGGACAGGCTCCTCCGATACAACGCTGGCGTAGTTAGAAAAAACAGATGTGGGGAATTTGTAAGAAGGGCCCTGCTGTAACAGCCATTTGGCTAATACTTCTAAAGCAAGTGTCCTGGTAGCACTGCCCAAGAGGGAATAGAATAAACTACAAAATGATGTAAAAATGTTGGTTTTTATTGATAGCTTGGTTTTATATGCCCAACTCAGCTGTTATACTCTTAGACAGGGTCCAAAGGATTTTATGTCTCTTGAAGGAGGGGAGGGTGAAGAAGAGGAAAAGGCGATCCCGAGGAAACCCTGAAGTCTTCAGCAGGACAGAAGCCCCCCTCGGGAGGAAGCCAAGCAGAGCCCATGTACAGGATGCCCCATGAGCCAACTGCATCAGTACTTACTCCTGTTCTTCATAAACTACATGCAAGAAGCAATCTTGTTCCCGAGTTATAACCCAATCTGTTCTCTTAAGAAAACATTTCAAACAAAATCCTCTATCCCTTCTGTGGCAGAATGAAAAGTCCCATCCAACAAGGGTACAATTGGACGGGATCTGATTTGCATCCTATGACGCCTGCCAAACTAGAGGTGACCTGAAACCTCTGTATTGACTGCAGTCTTGTCATCTTTGACTGTTGTCTTGTCATCTCCAAACCTCTTTCTCTTCATTCTCCTAAAAGGCGATCAACCCAGGGAAGCCAACATCCCTGTAACACAGGTACTAAGGCATACCGTTAATGGGTTCCCGATTAAAATACCCAGTGATGTTCAGGTGATGCAACACAGACAGAAACGTGGCAAATCTGTCCCTGGGCAAATGCCCAAACCCAAAACCCAACTTTGGGACCTGTCTGCTCCTCATACAGCTTTCGGACAATGTTACCTCAGAATGCCGCTCCCTGTGTACTTTCCAAAGTGCTTCCTCACATGCTGCCTCATGGGATTCTTCATCAATTCTACACGTAAGTATTTGCAGACTGTGAGACAAGGGAAGTGTTTGAATCACACATCTTCAAACAACTTACCCAATGCATTTCTGACAAACTCACAGCCATCTCCAGTCATCCCACACCAGAACCACGTACCACAGTGTCTAGAATGACTTTTAGTCAATCCAACTTTGAGGACCTTTCCCATGCTTCCCTTCACACTGCTCTGTGGTCCAAAGATGCACCACATCTTGTTTTCATTAATGTCAAAACTTCGAAACCCAAGCCAAAAAGAGAAAGAGAGCAGGACCTTGATTCTCTGGAAAAGACCATAGGGGCACACTTGATTTAGGAACCTTTTAAACATTGATGGAATCTTTTTAAATGAATACAGATGAAAGGGGGAACCTCCAAATAGTGCAAGAATAATAATTCAGTGTTCTGAATTATTAGTCCTCCTAGTAGGAGGGGGAGATGAGTCGTCAATGGGACCGTCAGTCAATTCCTCCATCTTCTCCCCACTGCTTACACCTCCTTTGCAGAAGTCTCCCTTAACAAAGGAGACAACAGTGCCTTCCCCATTCTGCATGCCAGTGTTCCTCATTTGCATGCTATTACTGCATTAGCTAGGCTATTTACATTTAGTCATTTCCAGTCTCCGCCTCCACAGGGAAAGAATTAGGTATGGCTCATCTCCCTCAACGTCCTGGCACGAAGCTTGGCATTTGAGTCAGCACGTGTGGCCCCTAAATGAATGACCTTAGCATGCTAAACTGCACCTTTCTCCTGGATGTTTCCCATCACCTGGACAAAGCACAGGGAACTATACTCAATATTTTGTAATAACCTATAAGGGAGAAGAAACTGAAAAGGAATATATATATACACATATATGTATAACCAAATCACTTTGTTGTACATCTGAAACTAACGCAACATTGTAAATCAACTATACTCAATAAATTTTTTTTAATTAAAAAAATTTTTAAATTAAAACAAAAAAAACTCCAAGGTGGAGAGGAAATTTGAGGCACGGTCTATACAGAATCCGTGAACCTAAGAAAGCCCGTTGAGCTCAGCCAACGGTCTTCAGGCCTGGCTTCATATTAGAATCACTTCACAATGATACCTGGACCCCACAGAGCAATGGTATCTGTTTCTGGGGTGAGGCCTTCATCTGCATGTGCTCTGTGCTGTTTGTGTGTGTTTGTCTTCTTCTTTTTTTTTTTTTAAGTATTTTTAACTTTTTATTTAAAAATATTTTTAATTAGAATGGTAACATAATCCACACATATATAAGCCTTGCCTAGGTTTTCCAAGTGTTAATATTTTTGCCATGTTTTCTTCCTTCTCCCTCTTCCCCGTGTATGTATTGTGTACACACACACACACTTACAGAGTCTGTATGTGTGCTGAACCACTTGAAAGTAAGTTGCAGATATCACGACACTTCACCACTAAATATTACAGCACGCATCTCTTAAAAAAAAAAAAACCTTCATCTGCATAACCGAAATGCAATTATCATACTCGAGAAATTAAATTTGGATATATATTGTCATCTCATATGGAATCTCTGTTCAGATTTTCTTAATTGTCCCTATAATAATATCTTTGATTGTTATTATTTTTTTAACTCAGGATCCAATCAAGAATCATGAACTGCATTGGTTTGTTTGTGTTTTTTCCAGCTGTGTTGACATATAACATTGCATAAGCTTAAGGTACATGATGTGGTGATTAGATATGCATATATATTATAAGGTTCTTAAACACATCCAACACCTCACATAGTTGATTTTTTTTTTTTTTTTGGTGAGAATTTTTAGGATCTGCTCTCTTAGCAGCTTTCAATTATACAACAGAGTTATTTTTAACTACAGTCACCATGCTGTACATTAGATCCCCAGAACCTATTCATCTTATAACTGGAAGTTTGTA
This sequence comes from Grampus griseus, assembly GCF_964374135.1. Taxonomy (NCBI): domain Eukaryota; kingdom Metazoa; phylum Chordata; class Mammalia; order Artiodactyla; family Delphinidae; genus Grampus; species Grampus griseus. Next base: position 8,766,195 of record NC_139011.1, on the reverse strand, counting down.
CCCCCTGACCAACTTCACTCATTTCCTGCACCCCCCAGCCCCTGGCAACCACCAATCTGATCTCTGGTCCTGAGTTCAATTTTTTTAGATTCCTGTATAAGTGACATAGTATAGTACTGTGTCTCTCTGACTTATTTCTCTTAGCATAATGCCCTCAAGGTTCATCCATGTTGTTGCAAATAGCATGATTTGCTTCTTTTCTACAGCTGGAAAAGATTCCATTTTTTATATATATATATACCACATTTTCTTTATCCATTCATCCAACAATGGACACTCAGGCTGTTTCCAAATCTAGTCTATTGTAAATAATACAGCAATGAACACGGGACTGCAAATAGCTCTTTAAGATACTGATTTCATCTCCTTTGGATATATATCCAGAGCTGGGATTGCTGGACCATATGGTAGTTCTATTTTTAATTTTTTGAGGGACCTCCATACTGTTTTCCCACAGTGGCTGCACCAGTTTACGTTCCCACCAACATTGCATAAGGGATCCCTTTTCTCCACATCCTTGCCAACACTCGTTATTTCTTGTCTTTTTGATGATGGCCATTCTGACAGGTGTGAGGTGGTATCTCATCGTGGTTTTATTTTGCATTTCCCTGATGATTAGTGATGCTGAGCACCTTTTCATGTGCCTGTTGGCCATTTGTACGTCTTCTTGGAAAAATATCTATTCAGATCCTTTGCCCATTTTTTAATCAGATTATTTGCTTTCTTGTTACTGAGTTGCATGAATTCTTTATATATTTTGGATATTAACCCCTCATCAAATACACGGTTGCAAATATTTTCTCCCCTACCATAGTTGCCTTTTCATTTGATTGATCGCTTCTTTGGTGGTGCAGAAGTTTGATGCAGTCCCACTTGTCGATTCTCAAGTATTGCACTTGGTTGTCATGTGCCTTTAGCCTCCTTTAACTGAAACAGTTATCCTCATCTTTGTTTGTTTTCATGACATGCACCCTTTGAAAGAGACCACGCCAGATATCTTGCAGGATGTCCCACCATTCGACTTTGTTATTTCTTCATGATTAGATTCAGTCCTTTTAGGCACGACTGCAGGTATGTTGTAAATTTCCACTGAACTACTCAGGAGGAAGGTAGGGTCAGTTCGCCTCGTTATACAGAAGCTGGATGGCTTTGGTTCAGGTGCAGTCTGCCAGATTTTTCTTAAGGTGCCTTCTTGTCTAGGTGATTCACACGTGTATCAAAGTCTGAGAAGCCTTACTCCAAGTGTGGTCTGCAGACCAGCAGCACTGGTTTCCCCTGGGAACTTTCCAGAAATGCAGCTCTAAAGCACCTCACCCTGGAAGGGAGAGTTTCTGTCCCTCTCTGTTACTCTTCTGGTACATTGTCTTCTATAGAGGAGAACTGTGACATGGTGAAGAGAGCACCACCTTGTGGGTGGAGGACTCCTGCGTGATCCGAGCTCCACCACCAAAGTAGTTTCAAGAGCCTGGGAAAATCTCAGCATCTGTCATTCATTTATAGAAGAGAGACACTGGGTACCCTCCATTCTAGCAAGAAGGGCCATTTGATGTTAGCCCACTTCCTAGAAAGTGAATACGGGGCACCTGTGGTCATTGTCATTCCCAGCATATAGCCTCACTGCTGCGCAGAGATCTGATGTTGGGAGTTGTTGTTCACCCCTTACCTGACCTCTTCATTCTGCTTGAATGGCTTGAAAACGTCATAAGAAAGAAGGCCAGGAAGAAGTCAGGAAGTTCATAAAATGAAAAGAAAAGTCAAATGAGATTATTAGAAAGGCGAGGGGGCATGGATTTTATGAGGGGGGTACAAGAAGAAGGCAGATTAAACACGGTTGAGAGGGGAAGCAAAAATGAAACAATATTTACTAAGTCTACAATGTGCTGGTGGAGGTCATGGAGAGATCGTGGTGGAGGGCATAGAGAGGTCGTGGAGGAGGTCATAGAGAGGTTGTGGTGGAGGTCATGGAGAGGTCGTGACCGCTGGTAGACCTGTGGGCTGGCCCCTTATCCCTCCAGTGCTGGGCATATACTCTGCCCACTGTTCCCACAGCGGGAGCTATTTTCAAGGGTGCAGCCTTGAGTGAGCACATGTTGTTGAGACCACCTAGATAGTGTTACTGAACCCCGTGAAGGCCTCTATATAAACTTTTAAGATGCTGGCGGTTGGGTGTGGAGATCTACCTGTCTTGCTGCCCAAGACAAGCCTCGTATGTAAGTTCTCTGCTTCTTACACCCGCCACCTACTCATCCAGAGTGGCCTGCCTCTTTCTTCGGTCTCTCCTTGCCCTCCATGTACCCGACCAATTTCAATTTCACCTGGGGAACTCCTGAGGTTGCAAATCAACACAATGCAATGTTCAGGTGTTTAATATCATCACCTTGATTAAATTTCACAACAATCCTGGGGGCGTAGGTATTATTATCTCCATATCATAAATAAACTGAACTCCAGGGAAGTTGAGCGAATTGCTCCAGGTCACAAAGCAAGGAAACAGCAAAGTTGGATTAAACCCAGGTCTGACTCCAAAGACCACGCTCTTACCACTGAGATCACCTCACACCTGTCAGAATGGCTCTTATTTCAAACAAACGAACAAACAAATGAACAAAAGAAAAGGAGACCCTAAGTGTTGGTGAGGATACAGAGAAACTGCAAGCCTTACACATTTTTGGCGAAAATGCAAAATGGTACAGCTGGAAAACAGTATGGAAGTTCCTCAAAAATTAAAAATAAAACTACCATGTGATCCAGCCATCCCACTTCTGAGTATTTCCTCAAAATATTATTATCAGGGGATCAAAGAGCTATTAGCACCTCCATGTTCATTGAAGTACTATTCACATGAGCCAAGAGGTGGAAAACAACCTAAATGTCCATCAACGGATGAATGGATAAAGAAAATAGAATACTACTCAGTCTTAAGAAGGAAATTCTGCAGTATGTGGCAACATAGATGAACCTTGAGGACATTATGCTAAGTGAAATAAGCCAATCACAGAAAGACAAACATTGCAGGAGTCTACTTATATGAGGCACCTGAGACAGTCAAATTCATAGAGTCAGAGAGTAAAATGGTGGTTCCCCAGGGCTGGAGGGAGGAGAAAGAGGGAGTTACTAACCAACAGGCATAAAGTTTCAGTTAAGCAAGAGGAGAGATCAGCTGTACAACTCTGTGCCTACAGTCAACAGTAACGCACTGTACACTTAAATATCTGTTGAGGGTAGGTTTCATGTTAAGTGTTCTTGCCACAATAAAATAAAAATTATTTAAAAACGAATGAGAGCTTTTCAAAATCCTTTGTTCGCAATAATGAGAAGGAAACCCACAAAACTGAGGAAGAGAATGCAAAGAGGAAATTAGTGGGGTAAGAAAAAAGTGAGGATGAACTGAGAGGGTTAAGAAGACAAACATCTAGTGGGAAATGAGAAAGAATAGGATACATGGGGGCAGAAAAGGAAGAGAATGGGATGAATAGAGTCAGAGAACAGAATAGCTGAGAGAACTGAGTCCAGCAGTCCATCCCTTCCGTAATGAATTACAAGTTGTAGCACTGGCTGAGATGCAGTTCAAGGGATTCCTTACACCTAGGCCGGGAAGTTGACCAGATGGCCAAACTCTGAGATTTCTGCTAATATTAATGTTATTATTAGATGATATTGAATATTATTAAGATATTAGTAGAGGGAGGGGATATAGGTATACATATAGCTGATTCACTTTGTCGTACCACAGAAACTAACAGAACATTGTAAAGCAACTATACCCCAATAAAAGAAAGATATTATTAGAATACATGTTCTATTGGGGCAGAGATCAGACTGTTTTGTTTTGCTTGGTTTTGTTTACTGCTATAATGCCAATGTCTAGAAGAGTGCCAGGCGCAGCGAAGGCATTTCTATTGACTAACATCGACAACACAAAGTTCTATCTATTATTGAGCACTTCTTCTATGTAAGGTGCTCTTAGCTCCACAAGAGTCTATATTGAGAACACTTTTTAGACTAAGAAACTGAAACTCAGAGATCCAGCAACTTGCCCAGGAACATACTGGCCGTAAGAGGCAAAGCAAGTTTGGGAAATCAAATTTCTCTTACTTCAAGGACTTGCTAAGACTCTACTTTCCTAAGGGGTCTCAGTGAGAGGCCAGTGTCTCTCCTCCACCTTGAGGGCTGTAGCTCCTTTAGTCAATATGCTAGGTCCACCAGCCAGGCCCTTCACCTTCCAGAGCGGCTGCTGGGTCCTTGCGCCCCACCTCTCAGCCTTGCCTGCCTGATGTCCCAGGGGCCAGTCCACCTGAGAATGCAATCAGTGTGCATCTCTTGTGATCATTTCCCGTTGGCGGGTCAACAGGTGATCAACTGATCATAGCCAACTGGCCACGGAGAGGTGGTCAGGGTAGTGGGATGCTTGCATGGTTGCCAGTCCAGCAATAATGCCAAGATGAAGCCAGCATCTTCCCACTAACAGGCTAGGAAGGGGGAGTCCCCAGACAGCCTCAGGACAGCCACAGCGGCAGGTGTGTATGACTTTTAAGGAGACCCTATTTCAGAATCAACTAGTAAACACTTCATGCCTAATACTGGGCTAATTTCATTCATATACACTACTTTTTTTAAGCCTAAAAACCACCCTACGATGGATGGTTCTCACCCTCAACTTACAGATCTTCCCCAGCTCGGCTCATGCAAAGTCAAAGAGACTGAAGGCAGAGTCCAGATGTGAACGTCAAGTCCAGCCCCTTTTCTACAGCATCAGAATCCTTTTCAGCCATGCAGCTAAAGATATAGAGAAGCGATCAGCCTTACCGGGGTCACAGCGTGGTCTCCCACCTCTCCCCTGTTGTCCATCGTGAGACTTCTGAGAGCTGTTCTCATCATGAATGTTCCGTAATGCTGACTACTTATTATTGTTCTGAGAACAGGAAAACCACGCAGAACAAAGTCTGGGTGAACCTGAGAGTATGCGTTCACTCATCCATTCAGCAAACGCTTCCTGGGTGACTGCCGTGAGCCCAGAAGCCTGCTGGGGACTGAGGTGGCCAAGACGCAACACAGCCCTTCCTCAAAGTAGTTCTCAGCTCTGCCGGGGGAGGTGAGCAAGCAGGTCAGTCCAGTGCAAAATCCTATGCTTGGGGATGCTGCCGAGGAGGGGCAATTCTAGCTCAGCTGGAGGGCCGGGGAAAAACCTCCCAGAGGAGGTGACATGAGAACTCGGCCAAGGTGAAAGTGAGTAGCCAGGAGAAAGCAAGGGACGGGCATTTAAGGTAAAGGGGGCAGGGGCGGTGGGCTGGGGGCGGACGGGTGCGGTCTTTGATTCTCACATTTGCTGTATCCTGCCTTTGGGAGAGAAGGAAAAAAATCACATCTCATGGGTCCGGTTCATTTTTTTTAAAAAAGAGCGTGCACTAGCCTGTGAGCCCACGGTCAGCCCAAATTCCTGGCCCGCGTTCTGTCATTAACCACAGCCCAGAATAGGATAATGGCTGCTTTGAAGCACGAATTTCAGTGCTTGCAAAATCCTGAATCATCAATGAAAGGTATGGTTTTGTTCACTTGACCAGACTTCCTCCCAGCTGGAGGAAGGATGTACAGTGCCTCCACTAACCAGGTATGCTTCAGTATCAGGAGCTCAAACCCAGCCCAATAATCTAACGCCCAATTAATCAGAATCCCAATACCACCGCCACCCCCGGCCATGTCCCGTTTCCCTAACACTGTGGTTCCCTGGGTTCTGAGCAGCCCCTGCTTTGATTCCAAACTCCATTCCCAGCCATTTGCCAACTGTGAGCTATGAAGGGGAGGCAGAGGCGGGACTAAGAGTCCTCTGCTACCAATGGGTGAGGGGCATCCAGGGACGCCTGGTAAAATACCCAGAGTCCCACAGTTGTTGGCAGAGGGTCAGAACTGGAATCCGGGCTCACAAACAAGTGATGACCCACTGCGTTCATATGTGAGCTCCAGCTGTGGGATCCTGGACAGGTGGTGCTATCTGTTTTAGTTTTCATATCTTCACCTATCAAATGTAGGGAACAATTCCCACATCATAGCATCATGGTGAGAATGAAATGAAATAAATGATTTGCATGTGTGAAAGTGCCTTTCTCCTCCCATAGATTGAAATTTTCCTGGGTCCTCTCTGGGAAACTGAGGCTACATACAGATTTTGGCATTCCCAAACCTGCTTCCAGGTGATGGAATAATTCTAGAGAAGGATAACATTGAGGCCTTACCTATCCCTTCCCCAGACTGGTCAAGACAGGGCTGGAGCGCCGGCTGGGAAAGGTGGGAGGAGAAGAAAGAGGGAGCCCACAAACTCCAGTAGGACCCCGGGTTCGGAAGTCAGCCAACACGTACTGAACACCATTTACGTGCAAAAGGACATGTGAGGCTGTGTATGCTTGTGTGCGCTCAAATAATTCGTGTGCCTTTTTTATTATCGCATATTCCAGTATTATCTTCAGTTCAATTGAACTAAATACAGCACTAGAGACAGAGACGAATATCTTTCAATCCCTTTTTACCACCTGAAGAAAGCAAATGGAAGAGCAACAATTGCTAACCCTTCTGTCCACTCACTAACGCCTGCAAATACAGGCAGACATGAATGCCAAAGGCTGGACAGCCCCCCTCCACCCCACCCCCCAAAACCCATGTTCCTGGCTGCATGTCCTTAGTTCCTCAGTTTCCGGAAGGCGCCCTTTCCAGGCTTCGGTAACCTCTCTGATGAAACCTGTTGCCAAGCCTGAGGTCCTGTGCAGACGCCTCCACCTGGCGGCCAAAGCTGGAAAAGCCTTTCCAACCAAGGAAGATTGGCAGGTAGTGTTTAACTCCGAGGCTCCCCGAACCCCTTCCCACCACGTAGGTCATGGGTCAATCGGAGAAGGACAGAGAGGAATATCCATTGCTAAAGGCACAAGAAGGGTCAAGGTCTTGGCCGATTCCCCGCCAAAACCCTGGTAACGGTACAGCCTCCTAAGAAGCAGCCATCAGGATGACTAAGCCGCAGACAGGAAGAAAGGGGTACCTCTGGAAGTGCCCTGCCAGCCCTGAGGCGCGCGCTGCCAGCTGTGATTTCCCCTCCTGGAGAGGAGCCACCACTACCATCTTCGCCCTCTCCCCCAACACAGCAGGATTTTCTAGCCAGAGTGTCAGGAGTAGAAGTTCCATCTTCCTTCCCACCACGCACTTACATCCTGACTAGAAGGGGACCCTCTCCAGGGGGCAAACCTTCAGCCCAGGCCCCTTCACACTCCCGCTGCCCTTGCCCAGTCAAAGCAAGAGAAAAGCAAGCAGTTCAGGGGATATTAAGACCAAATTATGGAGATGCTCCAGCCAAAATTATCCCTGGCCCCCACCTACTGGCGCTGTTAAGCCCTCACCCGTCAGTCTAGACTTAGAGCCTGAGAATCACAATCAATCCCCCCCCATCCCTCTCTCTCTCATTAACTTCCCTAAAAAGAATCCCAAAACATGCATTTTGGCCAGTCCAAGTCCCCAACTGGAGCAAACCACGTTCCTTTCCATAGGAGAATGGAGCCTTAAGAAGGTAGCACAAGCAAAGCCATCGACACCCGCGCTCAAACACACACACACACACACACACGCACACACACGCACACCCCACTGTGGGCAATGTACCACTCCCATCCCCAACTCCACGATGTATCATTTAAAGTCAGCAGCGACCCCAAATAGAAGGGACCCACCCTGAGCAGAGACACAGAGCGCATGGGAAGATCCGCTTTATCCCGTTCGACCTCCTCGTTAATTAGAAAAACCACAGAATTCTTTTAAGCTTGGATACCAACATCCGGAGAAGGTGCCGTAACTGCGCACCCGCGCGCACACACACACAGGCCAAAGCGGTCTCCAAATCAGCTGAGGAGCCACGCTTGGATCTTTCAAGCCCTGGTGTCCAGCCCCCAGAGAGTGGTTCACAGACCCACACACACACCTACACAGCACAGGGCAGGCTGGTCTCCAATCCGGCGGACGGGCGCCCCTGGACTTTGAAGCCTCAGAGCCGTCCCCAGCTCCAGCCCACCGCCCCCCCCCGAACCCCCGGCCACACGCCGCCTCCGAGGGGCGCCCCGAGCGGCCCGGTACTCACACGAGAGCGTGGTAGAGCAGCGCCCAGCCCCGCGGTCTCTCGAGGGCGTCGTAGATCAAAGTTTGGATGCGTCGGTACTTGGCGTTGTTCCTCTTGACAGGGCGGCTCAGGGGGGTCTTGGCCAGGAGCCCGATGCCCTGCGGGGTCCTCCGCAGCCCCTCGTCGCGGCCGCCGCCCTCCAGCAGCAGGGTCCCGTCTTTGTCAGCTCCGGCCCCGAGCGCCAAGGTGACTTGCTCCACGTCGCCCGGCGCCAGCCCCACTTTCCGCTCCTCGTCGCCCGCCGCCGCCGCCGCGTCCCCTCCGGCAGGGTTAGGGGCCCCGCCGCCGCCGCCGTCGCCCCCGTCGCCGCCGCCGCCAGCCGCCCCCGCCGCCCTGCGCGCCTTGAGCCCCATCGGCCTCGCCCCCGCCGGCCGCTTCGCCTTCTCCGCAGCTGCTTCGGGAAGAAGGGGCGCTCGGGGTGCGTGGAAGAGGCGGCGGCGGCGGCGGCGAGCCCGGGAACTCCAATGCCATGATCCGCGCGCCCCTCCCCACCCCCCCCTCCAAAAGCAGGCTAAGGCGGGGCCCCGGGGGGCAGGGGGGAGGGGTCACATCCCGCGCGGGTCAGCCGCGGGACACCGGGGGGCGCGGGCCGCGGGCTGCTAGAGGCGGGCGAGGGCACGCGAGGCTGGCGCGGAGGCGCTAGGGCGCGCGGCGGCGGGAGCCCGGCACCGGCGCTCCGGGGCGGCGGCGGCGGCGGCGGCACCCGGGCCGGCGAGCCCGAGACAGCATCGCAGTTTATTTACAAGCCGGGTGCCAGCCGCCCTCCCGCCCGCCACACGCGCCGCCGCCGCCGCCTCCTCCCTCCTCCACGCTCCTACCCGCGCCACTCCCCCGTCCCGCCCCGCCCCGCCCCGCCCAGCTCGCCCGCCCGCTCGCTCGCCCGCCCGCTCGCTCCAGCCTCAGCCTCGCTCCAGCCGCAGTAGCGAGCGGGCGACCGCGCAGATGCCGGAGCGCACGCCGCCTCCCTCCCGCCCGCGCCAGGGTGGGGCCCCATCGTCCCGCCCCTTCGCGGCCAAAGGCCCGGGCGGCGCCCCGCCCCTCCCCGCGGCCCGCGGAGAGCCAGTGAGCGCAGCTGCGGCCGCTGAGCCGGGCTGCCCGCGCACCCGTGGGCGTTGGGGCTTACCCCCGGCACGGCGCGCGGCGCGAAGAGGAGAAGCGGCTGGGGGCGTCGTCTCTTTTCCCGTGTTCGCCTGGGCCCTGCATCTTTACGTTTTCTCGTCACCTCCCAACCAGCTTCTGGGCTTCGGAAGTAAAATCGAAGTTGCTGGGTTGGCCAAGGCCGAGCGCACCGCGAACCCACCCGCTCGGTGCTAGCAGTGCTTGTGGCTCCTTAGTCCCTTTGGTTCGTGGTTCGTGGTGGACAGTTCCGCCCTCACCTCCCGGCCCCTTGAATGGTACCTCCATCAACTAGAGTGAGCAGAAACCGAGGAAATAGGACAAGGGGAATCGGCTTCGCTCCTAACTTGTGCTCTAAGCAGGTCATTCCCTCTCTTGCCTGAGTTTCTGTTCATTCATTCAATCAGTGACTAAACCCACGTGAGTAAGAGAGGCAATGTTCTAGGACCAGGGCAGACGAGGTCCCTGCGCACAGAAAGCTTGCATTCTTGAAAGGTGGAAGACAATAACGGGAAAACAAACATAACAGCATAATTTCCTATATTGGTAATTCAACGAGGAAAGAAAATAGCGTCCTGTGCTACAAGCGGGGAACTTCTTTAAGTTGGTTGCTCCTGGAAGATCTCATTGTGGAGGTGACATTTGGAGGTGAGGTTTAATGGTAAGCTGGAAAAACTACGTAAATGTCCAGGAGAGCCTTCCAGGCAGCAGAACAGCAAGTGCAAAGGTGAAGAGCACCTTGAGCTTATTGAGCTCTGAGGAGAGTAGAAGGTGAGGCCTCAATTGGGGGTTGGGGCGTGTAGATCTTGTTAATTCACTAGGGGTCGTGCCCTTTGAACCTAACTCCCCCCCTTCCTTCTACCATCGCCGCCAGCATTAGAGAAACCCTTCATACCTGGTGCCTCCTTTATTTTTCACTCTCTCTCTCCTTTTGTCTGCTGGGGTGGAGGGGAGGGTGTGTAAGCAAGGCCAAGCCAAAGATCTATCCCTAGTGTGCAGAAAGGAGCCCCCAGAAGGCCTGCATGTGGCACGTGGCTCTGGATTTGCCTGGAGGAGTTGGCCAAGGAGAGTGAAAGAGAGTGAAGGGCAGGGGACTGGAGGAGAGAGGAAATGGGGAAAGGGAGAAAGGATGGAGGAGGGAAGAAGAATTGGGGTGAGGAAGGAGGAGGGGGACCTGTATGAATGACTGTCAGAGGGAAGAACCTGAAAAATCTCAGCAGCAACAAGGGTGCAGTTTCAAGAAGGGAGTTAAGCTATGCTACAAAGCTGAAGTCCTTAAAATGGTGTTGCATTGGCACAAAAACTGCTTGGCGCAGCAGAATAGGCTGCCCAGAAAGTGACTCTAATGTGAGAACTATATATAAAATAAGACATGAAAACTTATTCCTTGGTCAATGGGCTGCAGGATGGGTTTTGTGAAGATTACATGAATTGGTACATGGAAACGTGACTCTCCGCATGGTGGGACCCCGGTAAATGCTTACGAATAAATTAATGCTCAATAATTAGCTGGAACATGTTAGTAACCAGTCAGTGCAAACTCTGGGAAGGAGGAAGAGTATGGAGAAAGGGAATTGCCTGGACGAGAAAAGGTCCAAACAGAAGCCGGGCACCTGAAGCAGGCTCCCTAACATTTGTTAAGCCTCCACCCCACCAGAGCACCAACACATGCAGGTACTTTCTGTCCCAGCCCAATTCCAGCTACCTAGAACCATTCTGCCCTTCATATTTGAGCGCCTTTTGTAAAGTTACCTTCCTCCACAATCCCTTGCTGTTTTATTCATTCATTACATTTATCACTGCCTAAAATGATCATATTTGCATTTTGTTTACTATTATCTTTCTAAACAAGCACAGGGGCTCAGCATCCTAGAAGAACACCTGTTCTGTATAATAGTAAGCTCTCAGTACTTATTGGCAGCATGAAAGAATGATGAATAAATGAATGCAGAATGCAAAGACTCCAGAACAATGCCTGGTACCTAATGGAGCATTGGCTGTATGTTTGTGTATGAGATTTTTGTTTTTGTCTTTTACTATTATGAAAGTCTTTAATCTTAGGAAATCTTAATACTGTTGTAACTTCAGTAACATAGCCACATGGCACTCACCTTCACCCCAGATGGCATATCTGACCTAATTCAGTAACATAGTAACATTGACAGTACTTAAAAAGCCTCACTAGATAAGCTCAAAAGGGTACTAGTCAAGGACTACATAGAAAGAAGGCATAAGCAAGAATTCAATACTGTGCAATTAATCAAAAGTTCAGATTTCCAAAATGACAGTTTGGACCTCAGGCACGTGAGGAGGCTTCTATCTTGATAAGATCCGCAGACTGTCAAATATTAACGTTTTAAGATCCAGCGCGGGGACTGTTCATGCCCCCCAAAAAGGGTGAAGCAAAGTCAATATCAAATTTGTAACTCTGATCAGTTAAACCCAATGATAGGGAAACTGCCAGGGAGTTTGGAAATGGATTTGCTTCAATGGTTTTATAATCTGGTGGAGAGTGTTGTTCAGATAGGGAGTTTGGAAATGTCACAAAAAACTGGATGCCATTTGGGAGACTATGTAATCTCAACCCTCTTTAGCACATTTTCCCGCTAATGGAAATCAGATGTCTATATCCCCCTGGAAGGAATCTTCTTTGAAGCCAAAATCCCCAAAGCCTCAGGTGTCAACTGGGTATTGGCACCAAGACAGAGTTCAGTGACAGAGTATCCTCAAGAGTCAGGCAGGGGCCATGGTGGAAACCACAGGGCATCCCCCTCCTGGCTTTGCATGCCAGCTCTGCACAACTTGTTATCTTGAAAACCCAGCCACTTCCTAGTTCTTAAATTTTCCTCTCGGGATCCCTCCTCTCTTCATTTGCTTTTGTTTTCGCCTCTCCTGGTGTTCATCTCACTGTACTTTAGGGCGAGTGAAGTCTTTCCCCTTTGCAGGCGGGGAGCCTTGCTGAGAATGAATAAGGAGAGAGACAGAGACAGAGACAGAGAGAGACAGAGAGACAGAGAGAGAGAGAGACAGAGACAGAGAGAGAGAGACCAAAAAACCTCCTCTGAGCCTCAGTTTCCACCTTTGTAGATTATACTTCTTAGGGTTAGGCGTGTAGTGACCAGATGAACAGAAATGTGCTTGTAGGAGATGATAATACTCCAGTGCTGGTTACTATTACTGTAATCAAATGAGCCGGGTAGTACCTCAGGTTCACAGGAACAGGCTAATGGGGACCCTACCTACCCTCCCTCCCTGCTCCCAAAACACATTAAATAACTGTTTTAGACCATGTTTAAATTTGCTTTTAGTATTTGTTGCATAAGAAGTGCATATAGTTGTAGAGAAATTATGAAATATAAATCAGCAAAAAGGCAACGATAATAATTTGTCATCTTGTTACCCAGAAGTACCCTCTGCTAACATTCTGGCGGTGACTATTGCCAACGCTACTGCAGCAAAAACCAACACTCAGCCCCCAGAATGGCACCTTCCCCCGGGTGTCCAGCCAGCCAGCTGGTGGCAGGTTGATTACATTGGACCTTCCAACCGTGGGTGGGGGAGATGTGACCTCACTAGAACAGACATATATCCTGGATACAGAATTGCCTCCCATGCCCATGATGTTTCTGCCAACATCACCCTCTATGGACTGAACATACTGTATTCACTATCGTAGAATCCCACATAAAACTGCTTCTGATCAGATCATGCATCCCCACCATGCTTGTTATAACTCTACCTCTGGGAGGAGCCAGTGAGACAAGTCTTTGCAGCTAAGGAGACACCCTTTGCTTTTTTGGAAGAGACAGCACAAGCTCCAATTTTGGGTCTGTAACAACCCAGGCCAAAAGGACATATATTTGGAAAGGAAGGATCCCACGCCTCCCCTGTATGTATTTTTGTTCTTGAAAACCCAACTACAGCAAATCCTCAAAGTTGCTGCCCTATGCCCTTCCTCCATGCCTTTGTTTGTCTTCCTTTTCCTAAACTTCAGACCACTCTACATGAGGGCTTCGTTGCAAGTGAGAAGCCTTCCTGGGAATGAAAAAGATGAGAGTGGCGGAAGGACACCCTTGCACCTGTCACCCAGAGGATGAGGGCAGCTTAAAGTATGGAATTTAGACCCGGACCCAAATTCGGGTCCTGGCTCTGTGCCTTTGAGCTTAGTGACCTTGACCTAGTTGCTGAACTCATATCTGACCTCAGTTTCCTCATCTGTAAAATGGTCTGATCACCATTCAGGGATCCATGATGAGGCAGAGCTGTGTAGCCTGTGATGTACTGTGCACCTTACTCGAAGGTGTCTGGACACATGACTGTGGAAGGCAGCTCAAATCAGGCGTGATGGGGAATGAAAGAGCCCCCAGCCACATGGCACTCACCTTCACCCCAGATGGCAATAACTAAAGGGCTTAGCTTTGGTTGTTCTCAGTGGGAAAACAGTGCCTTGCCTTTGCCATTCTTACATTAACCTTTAAATTTAATTTGCATGTTTCTTCGTGTCATTTTTCCTTTTTCTTTTAAATAATTATATTGGGTAAAATAGTCAACTCATGCATCTAATGCACTCATTCATTCATCTTTCCAGTGAGCGTTTATTGATTGCCCATTTCACGCGTCGCTCTCTATCTGTGGGAAACAGGAGGAAAAAAGAAAAGAAAGGTGAGTAATGAATTCCATGTGTAGTTGAAAAGATGAGATAAACAATGTCAAACAATTTACTCATCTCTGTATCATCGTGCATTTCAATGACCTGGATCATCACAGACGCTCATCATCATCATCATTTACATTTATCAAGTGCTCACTATATGCCTGGCACTGGGCGAAGTGCTTTACGTGGTTTATCTCACTTAATCCCAGCAACAAAGTTAGGAGAGAGGCATAATGGTTATTGTTCTCTACTAACCATGATGAAATGACACTTAAAGAGGTTAAGTACCCTGCTCAAGGTTACACGGCAAAAAATGGGGGTCCCAAGATTCAAGTTATCTAGAGTCTGTACTTTCAACCCCTAAGTTGTATTACTTGCTGAGAATTCTGTGCCAAGTGGAAGCCTCAGCATATGCAAAGCCTTGGAGTCAAGACACAGCGTGGAGGGACTTCCCCGGCCGTCCAGTGGTTAAGACTTTGCCTCCCAATGCCGGGGGTGTGGGTTCGATACCTGGTCGGGGAGCTAAGATCCCATGTGCTGTGGTGTGGACCAACAAGAAAAAAAAAAGACACAGCCTGAAGTTTCCAGGGCAAGAGGTTCAGTTGGCCGAGGCGAGCATAAATGAAGCAGGGGCCATTCGGGACAGGCTTGCCTAGGTACCAGGCTTATGAACTTGGGGACTAAGTTCAAGGTGCTTTAAGCATAGACTGACGTGGTCCCAGGTGGTTGCAGAAAAGGCTTTGTGATGACTCTGGAGGAGAGGCTGGGATTGGGAGGAATTAATTCTGTTAGAACAGTTACAAGACTGTTGGTGGAGCTCATCTGAGAGATGTTGCGGTCCAGACGGAAAGTGGTGACGGATCCCGGAGAAGAGCGGGGGGAACGGCTGCAAGAAGTGTTTAGCGCAAAAGAGTTCTCAAGAATTGGTATCTGGGAAAAGACAGGGGCTGGGTCACTGGGTCACTTGGCATTTTAGAGGCAGAAGCAAACCCAGCTAACATCCCAGCCTCCCTCCCTCCTGACTGTGGGTTTCCTGCTAAGCTAAGCCTCCCTCCTCTGGCTCCAGTAATTGACTCTGGGCAGTCTGTTCCTTTCTCTCCATCAAATTAAGCTCTTTCTCTTCGGGTCTTGATTGTTAAAACACCCTGTTTGCCCATGCCATTTACATATTCCAATTACCCGCTGCCATTTCCCTTCTAATGAGCCCATGTACCTGCGTTCAAGAGTGTCTGGCCCAGAGCTTGTTCGTGCAGGAGGGCTGAGTGCTGTGGGCAGAGATGCTCTTCACAGTGTCTTCAGACAAGGAGTTCCGGGACCATTTCCCTACCTCCTTCTAGTCCTGATGGAGTAGATGTTTGTGTCTCATTACCTGCCCCCCGCCCCCCCCCAGACGCCCAGATACTCCATTTACCTTAGTTGACAGAGAGAAGAGCTCCATGCCAACTGGAGAAGCGTTCCCGGTTCTTACAGCCATCATAAAAGGCCCATTGTACCCTTAGTCACGTGCGCAGAGCCTGTTAAGTCCAAGGTCTTCCTAATTTCCATCACTGAACGTTTTGCAGAGGGGAAGCTGATGCCTGGGTGCTAAGGTGCTAGGAACTGGACGGAGGATTATGGGTAGCTGCACAATGATGCTGCATAGGGAGAACTCAGGCTTTTGAGACAGGCTGCTCTGGGCAGGAATTCTTTCTCTGAAAAATGCTAAGCATTTGACCCTGGGCAGATTAAATCATCCGTCTCAGCCTTATCTGTAAAATAGGAATAGTAATTACCTTGAAGGGACGTTTCAGGAGTCAGGGAGTTAATATTTGTAAACCTTTGGCACTTAGAGTCAGTTAATACATATTAACTCATACGCTGAATATTAACATATTAATTACAATAATAACAATTATTATGATATCCAAATTAGAAGAGAACTTTTGGGTGTCAAGTCCAGTGTCGCCCCACACTTGGTGACAGTGACCCACATTTATGTTACAACCCAGTGCATGTAGTACAACGTACACATAACCAACCGAAATGAATGAGGATACCTTCTGATATCTGCTGTCCTATAGTTTATAAAATGCTGATTGCAAACGGTATTCGTCTGCTGGCAGTGCCGGAACAAAGGCCCACAGACTCACTGGCTGAAAGAACAGAAATTGAGGAAGTCCAAGATCAAGTTTTTGGCAGGGCTGGTTTCTTCTGGTGTCACCTCCGCGGCTTACAGATGAGCTGCCTCCCTTCTGTGTCTTCATGCGGTCTTTTCTCCGTGTGTGCCCACTCCTAGTGTCTCTTTGTGCGTCCATTTCCCCTTCTTATAAGGACACCAGTCATACTGGATTAAGGCCCATCCTAACAGCCTCATCTGAGCTTACTCACCTCCCTAAAGGCTCTGTCTCCCAATAGAGTTACATCAAGGTACTGGAGGTTAGGAGGCCAACATGTGAATTTTGGGGGGATACAATTCAGCTCATAGCATGAGCCCACGACAGATATTTTACATTCCACTAAAGGGTCATGAACCTAGCTAATAAAATGTGAATCCTGATCAGTCTATAGCCGAGTCTTTTGGTCTCTACTTGACTGTCTCCAGCACATTGCCTTCCAAGAAGGAATCCCATTGTTGAATAACCAATACGCTCACCACTTAGTGCCCATTTGGTGGGAAGCCCTGTGCTATTAGGCACCTTTCCTTCTTTACCTCGTTTAATTGTCACAGCTGCCCACTGAGGTAGGTTTTGCACAGATGTATGTGGATTGCCCAAAGTCGGAGAACAATGGCTGAGCAAAGGTTCAGATTTTTCTCCAAATCTCAGAAGATGCTGTCCCCATAATTGAAAAGTTTTTCTTCGTGGTGAGATGAAGTTTTCCCGAGGTGATGTGAATGTAACGCAGGTGGTGAAATTCAGGTGTTTCATAGGACGGCGGTGATAGCTCAGGTTTTAGTGTCTGAAGACCTAGGTTTCAATCCCAACCTTGGCGCTTTCTGGCTATGTGGACTTGAGGAAGCTATGAAGGTTCTCTCGTGCTCAGCTTCCGCTTCAGGAAAATGGAGTCGTTAGTAACATTTACCTCACGTGGTTATGGTGAGGTTCAAAGCTAAATACAGAGACCCCAAGAAATTGTTACATTGCAGATGGTTTTTGGGCCACATTCTTATTTCTGTTTGACCCATTATTAATCTCTTTGAGCCTAATTTTCCATTATTATTATTAATCCCACATTTATATTAAATATTATATCCATAATAAAAGCTTCCTAAGAAGACTATTGAAAGACTAGATAATCTAACACATGTAGGACATTGCATTATTTAGAACTTAATTGTGTCTTGACTTTTCTTTTGATGCTACCGATTGACTGGGAAAAAATGAAAAGAATACTTTATCTTTTTTCCTCAAAGGAAGAACAGCCACTTTAAAAAAAAAAAATCTTGACTTAAGATTCCTTTTTAAATGGGTGTTAATTTGTAAATTTTCTGAGACCACACCAAACAGGCTTTGTGAGTGGAAGTCCTGGCCAGGGTTTGCAAATTCCTGTGTCAGTGGGGACCAGGCCGGTGACATAAAGCCGCGGAGCTTATGTAAAGTGTAGTACACAGCACCTAACACAAGAGGGAGCAATTCATAAGTGGGAGCAGCAAGTCTGATTGTGATGATGGTGTCGGAAAAAAAAGAAGAGGAAGAACAAAAGAGTTAAGAGAGTGGGAAAGAGACTCTTGGGCCCCCAATTCTGGGGGAACAGTGTTCCCCCAATCTGCTTCCCATATCCTAGGCCTCATAAAGGGCCACACTTGGACACAGCCCTATTCTGGGGGGAAGATCCCTGCTCTCTGGTTTTGTACTTCCCACCCTGGTCTCAAGCTTGCTCTGTGGGTGATACCCCAAATGGTTGTCAGACTGGAAACCCTCCTTCTTCATCTCTGTTTGTTTACCGTAAAGTATTTTTCCTATTAATTATTTGCGGCAAAATAAGAATAAAACAACACATGAAAATAATCCATTAAATGTCATATACCATTTATTGTTGGCATGTGGTATACTTATACTATAGCTGTTATCTTCTTTTAATTCAAAACAGTTCTCAAAATGTTTCATGTAAAACCAATGGTCAGGATAATGTGCTATGAGTATTCTGTCATTTTGTATCCCCCCAGGCGTAGTTCTGTAAACCCAAAGGGCTAGACATACCTTATTTAAGAAAGATGTTTTTCAACTGTCTTTTAATATCTTCACAAGAGTCCCCCACTATTAGAAGATTGTGTCACTCAACCAAGCATCAGAGTGAGTTCATTTCCAAACTTGACCTTTGGCTGGCCAACCATATTTTCATTCACTTCTGGAAGAGGGGGCAGATAGTCACAACAGACCTCTGTATGTAAAAGACTCTTGTTCCTGTATGTTTACATAGTGCCTCTGTGTCCAGATGTTTTGCATCTCTTAACACAACCTGATATGGACCGATTACTGCTCAGGAAATATTCACCCTCCCACACCCATGGGAGGACAATACATCTCACAAATGTTTTGCTTGTTCCCATAACTTGCTTTGCCCAGTGGAATATGGGCAGAAGTAAAAATGCATCATGTTCAGGCCTAGACCTTAAGAGGCATCACATGGTTATGCTTGCTTCTCTCACAGCCCTGACCCCTCCTCTGTGAGAAGAACATGCCCCAGGAAGCTGCTGGTCCCTACAGCCTGGGCCCCAGAATAAGACATGTTGGGCAGAGACACCCCACCACCTTTTGACCTGTGAATAGATGAATAAATACTTATGACCAAAAGCTATGAAAATTTCAGTGATTTCCTGTATCAGGAAATATTGGAAGTCAGCAAAAGTGATTATTTGGTGTCCTTTTGGCAGAGTGCTGTAATCCCTACAGGGATGCTCTGATCTATAGGTATCTGTACCTTTGCTATTTTGAAACTTTGCAGAGATAAAAGTTAACTTGTAGAAAACTGATAGCAGTGCAAATGAATTTTGTGCTATAGAGATATAGTTGACTTGTGTCCTGTAGAAAAGATAACCCCAAACTTGACATTTTATGGCCTTTTGAATATTAACCTGTTATGCATCTTTTAGCAAATTTATTTCAGCATTCCTGATTGTCTATGTATCTCTCTGTGTTCTTCAAAATCTCCTTTGAACTGGTCTCAACATCTTCCTGATTCTCTCATTACTTCATGAGTTGGATAAAAATCTTCACCACGTATTCATTTTATATATGCATGAGGGTTATGCTTTTAACTTTAAAATAAACTTTGGCACTTGTTACCAAGCATTAGCTGACTGATACACCGAGGTTCTAATCTAGCCTGGGTCATCAATTCACTAAACAACTTGGAAAAGCTGCATGGCCTGTCTGGGCCTCAGTGTCCTGATCTGTAAAGTAAGGGTTTAGGACAGGTAGTTCCTTTATTCAGTCCTAAAGTTGATCCTCCCAAAGCCTTGTGGGGTAGGGAGGGAGAGCTTTATAAACCCATTTTACAGGTGGAGATGTTGAGAGGCAGAGAGATTTAGTGATTTCCCCCAAGTCACAGGATACCTCTGCCTCCCTGTTAATTCACCACCTACTAGACCTTTCATTCAATGCTTAGGCTCCTGCTTAAAGAAAAGAGCAGTGTGTTGAGTCTCACAGCCTGAACTTGAATCCTGGCTTCATGGATTAGTAGCTGTTTAACCTTGGGCAAATTGTTAAATATGTTGGAGCCTCATTTTCCTATGTGAAATGGAGATTAAAATGCCTACTTTATAATGTGGCTATAAAATGACTAAAGACTATCATGTCCAGTATAGTGCCTGGCACATAGTAGGAGCTCTTATAAATGCCAGTTTGTCTTCCATCCCTTTCAGCAAAGTCAGAGGAATACCTGCTTTACAATCAAATCAACGCAAAGTTCAACTCCTGGCTCTGCCACCCGCTTGCTGTGACTTCGGGCAGCTTGTTCAATCTCCCTGGGCCCTCATTCTATCATCTATAAAATGGAGATGCTAGTACCACACCTTGGTGTTATTCTGAAAACTACTGGAGTGCTGAGCATGGGGAGACTGCAGTAGAGGTGCTAGGACCATTGTTCTTCTCATTAACTGACGATAAAAACACTCAGGCAGAGTGAAGGTCAAAGAGGGGACCAACGAAGATCTTGTATGGGATTTTGAACAAAGTCTGCCTTAAAAGCAGGACTGACATCAACAGGGGTTCCTACCAACGACTATAGATTTTGGGAGCCCAGTTATCAGCTGAAAGGAGCAGAATTACTTGATAAAAGAACTCCTGCTTAATCAAGAAATTGAGTGGACCCTAATTTCAAAAAAATGTTAATGGGAAGTATTATGTATTTAAATGCAGTCCTGAAAGATTTATGCCAGTCTTAATGGCTGGAGATGTCCTTCAAATTTTCCGTCTGCCTAATGTGATAACAAACAGGAAATCGACTGGGCTTAGGGACATGCAGTTCTGTTTTGAACCATAAAATCGACAAGGCTGCTGACATTGCATATTAAGTAGCTGATTCTTTCCTTTCCAGATTAAGAGCTCAGTTTTGTATTACATTCACGAAGATAAAACTTGGCTCTGTGGTTTGGGATGCATGAGAGCTCATTCACTAAATATTTTTGGAGCAACTAAGAGTTTCTAGGATCTTCCAGGCTTGGCAAGGAATGAGTAAGACATAAACTAAATCATGGAAAATCTCTCACTATCTAGGAAGATGATGGAGAAGGGTAAGACAGAGTAAAAATGATTGCAGTAAATTGTTTCAGAAAGATCCAGGCTTTCCTAAAGCATCCAGTATGGTTTTATCCTGCCGTCATTGGAAATCTTGCAAGCTTGATGTTTCCCTCTTGGCTTTGGCCAAATGGCTAAAAGCTGATTTTTCCTGCTCCTCTATTTCAATGAATATGTTTAAAGCTTCATTCATTTCATAAACAGTTATTGAGCAGCTACTATATGCCACGTCCTCTACTAGGTGCCAGAAATACAGCTTTGACCAAAAGAGGCAAAAATTCCTGCACTCAGAAAGCTTACATTCAGGAAAGGGAGATAAACGGTCAACACAACAGTTAAGTCAATATGAACATAGGATTTTCCTTCATGTTCCAGTTATCTGTGGCCATGTAACCTACTACCTCACACTTCCTGGTGCAAAGCAACAGCGCTTTTATGATTTTTGTGGAGTCTTTGTGTCAGGAGCTCCGACAGGGCACCGCACTACTGGCCTGTTACTGCCCCATGTTTGAGTCTCAGCTAGGATGACTCAACTCAAAGGGGTGGGGTTGGATCATCGGGGGTGAGAGGATCCACTTCCAAGACGGCCCCTTCTCTGGGGATGTTTGGACACCAGTGGGACTGTTGACCAGAGCTCTTACGCGTGTTCCCCTCAGGACAGCTGGCAGCAAGTGTTCCAATGAATGAGGTGGAAGCTGCATGACCTTTTGTGACCCAGCCCCAGGGCCACACAGTGTCACTTACAATGTACCCCATTGGCTGGAGGAGTCAAAAGCCCCTCGGGTTTGGACACTGACTCAATGGAAAGAGTGTCAAAGAATCTGTGACTGTTTTCCAAACCAGCATTCTACGTTAGGGCCAATATATTCACAGTGCAAGACTTCCGATTTAGGGTCCGTCAGACCAGGATTTGAACTAGCGGTCAGGCATGTATTCATGGATTTAGCGCGCATTGTTGGATGCCTGCGGGGTGTTAGCCACCATGCTAGTGTCTCAGGCTCTGTGTGGAAGGAGAAAGATGCAGCTTCCCCCTCACGGGGCTCACAGCCTTGCAGGAAAGTCAGGTGACTAAACACGCCCTTGTAAGACCACATGACAAGTGCCGTGACAGCCACAGAGCGTCCATGGAGACACGCGAAAGGAGGAACTAGCTGAGTGAACTTGGGCAAATGATTTAAAGTCTTTCTGCCATTAGTTTCTTTCTCTGTACAATGAGGCTACTAAGACCTAACTTACCAGGGTGATACAAGGATGAGATGCAATAAGTAACCTGAAGTAGTCCTCAGGCAGTCACTTCATATGATCCTATTTTAGATCTGTTAAACTGTTTATCACTACGTGAACTTTCCCAGTTTTCTTGTTCATTTCACTTGCTCACTGTCTGAACTTCAGAAACTAGAATGTAAGGTATGCAGTGTATTATGATGGCTGCTGTATAGGAAATGGATATTCTCTGCTTAGAAAGTTCTTCTCCTCCTCTCTATGTGGCTACCTCCACCTGTTAGAAGAATTGCTGAAATGTCATATCCTATTTAAAGCCGTATCCTATAACCCCGCCTCCTCCTTATTCTGTCCTACCTCTCTTTTCCTCATAGCACATACCACTTCTACCACACTCTGCAAGGCTTCCATGTATTGTGTTTCTTGTCTTTCCTGGGAGAATATAAAGTCCATGAGAAAGGAATCTTTGTTTCTTTTTCCTGCTGATACATTGCAAGTGCCCATCACTGTAACTTTCACTTAATAAAATAAATGAATGCATTGGGAGAGGGGGTAGAAGGAGGTGCGGTCGGCAGGGTGGTCAGGGGGCTTTGTAAGCCATGATTAAGAGTTTGTATTTTTTTCCTTAAATCTGTGCTAAATATGGTAGGATTTTAGGAGGATATACGATATGAACTGATTTACATTTTTATATTATTCTGGCTACTGTATAGAAAATGGAATATAAGAAGTCTGGATTAGATGGAAGGAGGTGAGTTAGGGGCTATCTCAGGTGTCAGGAGAGATGCTGGGGGCTTGGACCAAGCTGGTGACACTGGAGATGATATGAGATAGATTTAGGAGGTATTAGGAAGGTAGAACCGATGGGACGTGCTGATGGACTAAATAAGAGGGTAAATAGAAGAAAGATATTGAAGATAGTAGGTTTTTGGTTTAAGTAATTGAGTGCAATATGGTGTCATTCACTGATGAGTAAGACTATGGAAGAAGCAGAAGGAGTGTGTGTACGTGTGTGTATGTGTGTGTGCGTGTGTGTGTCTGTGTGTGTGAGTGTATGTGTGTGTGTGTGTCTGTGTGTGAGTGTGTCTGTGTATTGTGTGTGAGTGTGTCTCTGTGTGTGTGTGTGAGTGTGTGTGTGTCTGTGTCTGTGTCTGTGTCTGTGTGTATGTGTGTGTGGTATCAGGATGGGGCAGTAAGTCAGGATTCCATCTTGGCCCTGTTAATTGTGAAGTGTATATCAGACATCCTGGTAGAAGATTCTCCATCTAGACTCTATCCCAAGTAGATAATCAGAGACGCCTACCAAGATTCAATGAGGTTTTCCACCGCATTATTTGTAAGTCAAAAACTGGAGAGCACCACGGTGTCCGGTGTTATCCTTGGAAGTGCTGCTAATGAAGATTATAATGAGACTGGAAAATTCTCATTAAATAAACAAATGAATGACTGGGTGAGCATTTGCTGCTTGGTGTGATAAGCATTAGTAGAAAAGTATCCACAAAATGCTCTCATGGTAAACCCTATAAATTATGGAAATTTAGAAGTGCAAGAAACTTTGCAGGGGGCAGGGGCATCATTTCAGCTGAGGGAAGACAAGAGGTGGCAGAGAGGTCCTTGTCTAGGCTGTGAAATTTGATTCTATTCGTGGGAAAAGACTTGACCTGAGAAGGACCCACATCCTGGCCCGTGGTTTTGTTGCTGCTACTTAGCCGGGTGACCTTGAGCATATCACTGGACCTCTCTGAGCTCAGTTTCCTCCAAGTTAAATGAGATGATTGATAATCCCTTGGATTCTTTACTTCTCAGGGTTTCCATGGTTTGGATGCCACAGACGCTTCCTAGAGCGTAGAAGGAGCCTTGGGGTTCATCCCTTCCAGCCCACTCATAATTCAGCTGCGGTGTGGAAGGCAGGAGACCTTCCCAAGGGTACACAACTCTTCTCTAAACATCTTCCTCCTCTTTACAATCTTCAGCAGGAGAGGCAGACACAAACAGAGCAAGTCAAAATTTGAGCACTGGAAATAAAACTGATGACAGAAAACAACTATCAACCAGACTTGGTCTTAAAATAGTCAACTGCAACTTTAATTAATTTCAGATAAAGTATTTCTAGCTTTATGAGGTATTTCTGAGGTATATTAGACTATTGACAGTTAGATTTGCATCAAACATTAAGACTCACCAAGAAAAACTAAGCTTCTGCGATATTTTGCTTCCTACTGCCGGTCCTGTCCCTACTGTTAGTTCATCGCCCCACAAAGTGTACTTAAAGCAAGTTTCCAAAAATGCAAATGTAATTGCACCCCTGACACATTAAACATCTGTATTTGAAACTGTTCAATGGGCCACCATTTCCTATGGGATAAAGACTAAGGTCCCCAGACCTGGTCCCCACGCACCTCCTCCATCCCATCGTCTTCTCTTGCCATCTCTCTCCCATCCCACTTGCCCTCCTCTGAATGTACCAGGTTGTTCTAAATCTTCCTGTCTTTGCTGACATTCTTCTCTTGCGTCCTTGAACGGCTCTCCTCGCCTGGCTCCCCAGACAAACATCGACTCAGCTTTCAGACTCAGCTGAGCACCACCTTCTTGATGGAGTCTTTTCTGACCTCTCTTGCCCCAGATGGATGTGCTGCCTTTCTCCTTTGTGACTGTTTAAACTGTGACCCGCACAGGCTGCTATCCCACCTGATACAATTCATTGTCTTTGTTTCTTTACTTGTCTAGCCCCCGGTATTGACTAAAAGCTCCTTCAGAACAGAAAGTGTATTATTTCATCTTGGTATCCCAGAACCTATCATGAGGTTTTCGTTAACTCACCATGCAAATGGATCAGCCCCTTCTAAGTTCGCTGAATTTAGTAGGCACAGGGGATATAGGAGAGTAGCAGAGACTGTATTTGTTTGCCAACATCCCCTTATTCCCTGGTGGTAGGTTTCGTATCTGTACGTGGACACCCAACCCAACTCAAGAGTACCTTTGTCAGCCTCCTTTGCAGTTATGTGATCATGGGAAAAAGTTCCAGCTGTGGGATGTAAATGGAAGTGATGTGTTCACCTTCTGGGTCACAACCTTTAAGGGAAGAGGAGTCCTCCCCTTTCTTTCCCCTTTTCTTGCTGGTTTGAGTGTAGACATGACAGCGGCCACTGGAGCAGCCGTTCCAGATCTCGAGATGGACGCTACCTGTTAGGGATGGCAGAACGAGTTAGAAGTAGGCTAATTTCCCTTCACCATCAGGCCCTCACACCATACCTGAACTGACTTTAAACTTAAATAAGGAAGATAAATTAATTGTGGCTTGTTCAAACCAGTGTATTTGGGGGCCTGTCTTAGTCTGTTCTGGCTGCTATAAAAGCATACCATAGACTAGGTGACTTATAAACAATAGAAGTTTATTTCTAACAGTTCTGGAGACTGGGAAAGTCAAAGTAAGGCACCAGCAGGTTCGGCATCTGGTGAATGTTCCTGGTCTCCTGGCTGTGTTGTCACATTGCAGAAGGGAAAGGGGGACTCCCTGGGGTCTCTTGTATAAGGGCATTAATCCCATTCATGAGGGCTCCAGCCCCATGACCTAAATCACCTTCCAAAGGCCCCACCCCTCATACCATCACATTGGGGGAATAGGTCTCAACATAGGAATTTAGGGGGAACACAGATATCCGGTTTCTAGCAGGACTTTTTTGTCACAAGAGCCCTCTCTATACCTTGCTCATAGAAATTGTCATCTAAAGCACATTGGATCTCTTTACCAATTGAACTTGCTTAACATAAACTCTGAGCACATGCATTAACAAATGAACAAGTGAGGGAGTGAATGAATAGTTTCGGGGCTAACCAGAACCAGCCAGAAAAAAATAAAAAGCAATAATTTCTCAATTTGTCACAGCAGGCAGAGAACATCATACGCTATGAGGCTTAAGTTATATGGAGCCTGGGCTTCAGACAGTGGGCTTAAGCATTCCAGCTTCACTGCTCCACCCGCCTTAGCCTCTGCACACAGAGCCACTGTGATCCTTTAGTTCCCCCTCCACACACTGTCCTGATTTGGTTCCCTCCCAGTCTTTCCCAAAGCCGTAGCTCTAATTCGGATCCTCATTACCTCTTAGCTAAACCATGGCTCTCGTTACTGAGCTGGCCTCTCCACCTGCCCATCTTTCCCCAGAGTTGTTGCCATGGCAATCTTCCTCTGGCGCAGAGCTGATCAAAACCCTCCAGGGCTCTCCATTGCCTTCAGGTAAAAGGCCAACCTCTTTAAATTAGCTCCGTGCTTCCCCCGTCCCTCGCCATCCCGCCTTGTCTCCCACTCATTCCCCTCACCTATCCCACTTCACTACCCCATGACGCCCTTACCAGTGCCTTTCCAGATGCCTTTTCCCAAGCTCATCCCCTTCCCCGGAATGCCTTCTTCATCCAGCCTCACTCCTCTTCTCTGCCTTTTAAAAATCCTACCCTTCTTTCAAAGTCCAGCGAATTCTTTTCCTTTATGAGTCTTTCTTATGTTTTAGACTTCAAAGGATCCCACCGTCTCCGTGGACATCCTTAGCTTTCTGTATTCCTAATACAGAATTTACCACACTTGGATTAGGACTGGATGCAGGGTGGGAGAGTGGAAAGATAACACTAATACTAATATTAACAATAACGTTAATAACAACAGTAATAACATCTAACCATTTGCCGAGGGTTTGCTACCGGCCCAACCTTCTACCCAGCATCTTAAGTACATTAGAGCATCCACCACCTGCAGCAGTCCTGTGGGGTGGGTACCATTTTCTCCACTTTAGAGATGAGGAAGTCATAGGTACAGAGAAGTTAAGTAACCTGCCCAGGGTCACACAGGAATCTTGAATCTTGATCTGACCGCTTACTAGACGCGTGAACTTCGGCAAGTCATTTCACCTCTTTGAGCCTGAATGCTCTCATCTCTCAACTGCTGTGTGGAGACAATTGTAGGACATGATGTCTTGGAGGTGTCCAGCCCAGTTTCAGGTACTCAGAAGGTTCTCAGCTCATGCTATCCTTGTGTCTTCAGAGTTATATCTCATAAGTCTTCTATCCATGGCTTGTCGTATGTTTCCATGTACATGGTAGGTGCCTGCAAGACGTTTGTTTACGCTGCAGCTTATATTTTGTCTTAGATGTGAAAGTCCTGGTCATATTCTGCCCAATACCTCTCACTACAAGATAGAGGCTGTCCGCTAATGCATCTTCCTTTATTTACTATTACATTAATAATAACAACAGTTGATTTTAACTTAAAACAGGTATTCACACACCCCTCTTGGTGCTAGATAAGACCTCCTCACCGAGTCCAGGTCAATGGTGTGAGAGCAGAAGTGATGGAGGCAAAGTGCCTCGCCTTCCCCTCACCCCTTTCTTGCCACACGGGAGGAGGATGTGATGGTGAGTTTTCAGGGACCACACAAATGGGGCCATACCCCTAGGGAGGGCTGAGTGATAAGGTCAAAGGGACCTGGTCTCTGACAGCTTCCGTTAAGACTGACACATGAGAAAAATTAACTTCTGACTTGTTTAGGCCACGGTATTTGAACCTCTGTGACAGCCACTAAACCTACACCCTAACTGGTATTGCCGTGTGAACCCAGGTGAGCACAATTGCACTGTCTAGTAGCTGAGTCACCTTGGAGCAGGTCCATAAGCCCCAAGTGCCCCAATTCCCTCATCTGTAAGATAACAAGGGCGCGCACCTATGCCGTAGGGTTGTTGTGAGGATAAATGTGCAAGTCGCCTATCCCAGCGGTTGGCACACTCACTAAGCGCTCAGTACATTTTAGCGATGATTGTTATTCCAAGTCAGCTAAAATTGCAGCTTTCCACGTACCTACCCCTGTGTCTAGCTGGGCGCTGCTCCTGCTCCTGAAGTCGATGGTACGACGATCTCATCCTCCCACGTTTATAGAATTTGCTGTACTCATATGCTTCTCTCCAGTCCCTCCTACTGGTGTCATCCTGGCCCTTCCTTCCTTCACCTATGCAGGGGATGCAGTGGCTCTTCCCGGTCCCAGCAGGAAAGCAGAGAAGAAAGTCACACCACTGTCACCATAATAGTTCTGAAACGGCTGGTGGATCTGCAGGGTGTACACTTGACTCAACGGGGGTCCAGGGGAGGAAACATTTTTTGCTGAGCGCCTCCTGTGGCCTGGGACTCTCACGGGCACCATGCATTTCCCTTAGTCCTTGTTCTTCCTACCGAGGTCGGTGCTCTTGATACAATTGCACAGATGTTGAAACTAAGGATGAGAGAGATGACGTGATTGGCCAAAGGTCACACAGCTGGACAATGAAAGGCCATGAGCATGGCGAAGGATGCTAGAAGTGTTCTCTAGCTTTAATCAGCTTGCCATCT
This sequence comes from Grampus griseus, assembly GCF_964374135.1. Lineage (NCBI taxonomy): Eukaryota > Metazoa > Chordata > Mammalia > Artiodactyla > Delphinidae > Grampus > Grampus griseus. The sequence continues at coordinate 8,737,972 of NC_139011.1, read as the reverse complement.
GAGGATAAGAGAACACCCGCATGTAAAATTGATTTATTTGGGGTGTAGGGGTAATTCCCTCCTGAATAATATTTCTGCCCTTTGCCACCTGCTTTTTCTGCCCTCGGTTCACTGTTACTGTGACTTCTAGTTCATAGCTCCTGGGCCATCCAATTTTGCTCTCCCTCTCCCCACACCCAGGTTACACTTTATTCTCAGGTTATATTTAGGTTTAAAGAAAAGAGAATCCAAAGTTTAGGGGTGGATGTTTTCTTAAACAAATAAAAATGGCATGTTATATAAATCACACATCTGTGCTCAGGCCTCTTAGGGACAGTGCTGGGGGCCTGTGGTTCACAAGCCCTTGTCCTGGGGCCCAGGGGAGGTTACAGGTGGAAGTAGGACACCAGGGCTCAGAGGAGTTACACAGGCTGGTGCTGTGCTCCTAGCCCTTGCTTAATTATGATCTGTTTCATACATTGGGATTTTGCTTAAGACTTTATCTTGTGTCATATGGTATCTCTTATATGGGGAATATTAGAAAAGGATACGAATGAACTTATTTGCAAAACAGAAATAGAGGGCTTCCCTGGTGGTGGAGTGGTTAAGAATCCGCCTGCCAATGCAGGGGACACGGGTTCAAGCCCTGGTCTGGGAAGATCGCACATGCTGTGGAGCAGCTAAGCCCGTGCGCCGCAACTACTGAGCCTGTGCTCTAGAGCCCACGAGCCACAACTACTGAAGCCTTAGTAATAAGGTGCTGGTTAATAATGCAGATTTCTGAGCTTGAGCCAGAACTACTAGATCAAAACTTCTGGAGGTGGGCTGGGACCTGTGCATCCACATTTTAAATGAACAGCCCAGGTAATTCTTATACACATGGAAGTTGAAAAACTCCTGACTTAAGTGATAAAAACTGATGGTGTCTGCACAACCCATGAATGGCTCAAATGAAAAACACTGCCACCACCAAATGTTAGCAAGGAAGCAGAGCAACTGGAATTATCAGACACATCTGGGAGGCAAGGGAGAATTTACAATGGTACAACGATTTTGGAAAACTGCTCAGGAGTATCTACGAAAGAGAAAGGTGCAAGTTTTCTATGAACCAGCAATTCCACTCCTAGGTGTATACTCAAGAGAAGTGATACACATGTCCACAAAAAGACACACACACAAAATGCTCATGGTAGCTTTATTCATAATAACTCCAAACTGTAAATAACTCAAATGGTCATCAACAAGCAAATGGATAAATAAATTGAAGTATGTTCACACTGTCAGGAAATATTTTCTAAGACTTGGTACAGAGCCAAAGAGATCCCTAGGTAATCTTCTAGCTCAGTGCTGGGTGTGGTCCAGGGGTTTTCTGAATGTATAGGGAATATACCTTTCTTTCTATTGATTCTGTGACTTTACAGCTCTGGAAGGATAGTAAGTTATGGAAAACAGATAACAATGCAAATGCTTCCTGTTCATAGCAACTAAAATTATTCCTGTTCACAACAATACCAACAAATTCTATCTGGTAGAGAATACAAATCTCCGGAAGTCACATCCTCATTGGAACCTGTTTTTAGTGTTTTACTGATTCACTCATTAATTAATGAGTTGAATAAAATCTTTGATACACGGCAAATTTACATTTGTATAAGTGTCAAGTTTTTAACTTTAGAAAATGATAATCTAGATGTAAAGTTGGCTACTACACAATAATGTAAAAGAACAAGCTACTAATATACACTAAAACATAGGGGAATCTCAGAGACCTTACTTGCATTAGAAGAACCAAAAGCAAAGGACCGCACACGGTACGATTCCATTGATACAGAGAACACGAATGTGCAAAACTAATGGATGGTTTTGGAGGTCGGAATAGCATTTACCTCTGGTGGGTGGGCGTAAGGACTTGGGAAGAGCACAAGGGCATCTCCGAGTTGATGAAAATGCTCTATGTCTTGACCTTGGCAGTGGTTACATGGGGGTATCCATCTATAAAAATCAAGCTGTACGTTAATGATGTGCTCACTTTTCTATATGAAAGTGATACCTCAATTTCTTAAAAATACCAAACATTGGAAGGAAATTAAAGGATGGTTCTTTATCTTCTCAGCCATGGTGTTGGCCTGAAACACTGTGATAACTAAACTGCCACCAGCCCCCGCCCAGGAGCTGCTTCCTGTGGGAGGTGAGGGAGCTGGACACCCCTGTGGCCCATCGGCTGTGGAAGAGCATCTCCCTGACCCAAGCCTCCTCCGGAGCCGCGGCCAGTAACACACTTTGTCCCTCTAACGGCTTCAAAAAACTGGCTGAGGCAGAAACAACCCCTGGTCCAGACAGCTGGGAGCAGATAGACGGGACTCATTTTCAATCTCAGCAAAATGTATTTTAAGGAAGCCTTTAAGAGCTTTTCAAGGAAAGTGTGTCAAAAATTATCGCAGAAGCCTCCATCTCTGAAGTGGCCGTATCAGCAACATCTTTTACACGAAATCAAATCAAAACAAAATTTCTGCCTAGAAAGAAAATTTCAACCAAGTCCTAAGAGGCCCTCTCGTTTGCAGGCATTTGCTTCCTTTGACTCCCGCTGGTCTCCCACTAAGGGGTGGTCCAGCCTTTGTTAACGACAAGGGACCTCCTAGCCTCTCAGTATTTATAACTAGAATTTGCTGGGGACTCACTGTTTCATTCCGTTGAATCCTCGACACAGCCCAGTGAAGTAGACACTATTATTACCACCAATTCACAGAAGCAAACTGTCCCCTCCATGTATGAGAGACTCCAACGTAAGCGCAGCATGCAAACCCTTCACAACACGTCTCTGGCCCACCTCTCCTGTCCCATCTCCCCTCATACATTCCTGCCAGACTCCAGGCCTGCTGTCCCCCAGACGTGGGGTACCATTTCTCCCCTTCTTAATTATTCCCACTACCCCTCCAGGTTTTCCTGGAGAAAATCTCCATGTTTTCAAAGGCCACTCCCTTCAAGAGATGTGTGTCCACCAAACTCTAGGGTCAGCGGACAACGGCCCTCTTTGTACCCCCCATCTCCTTAGGCACACTTTTTTTTTCACATCTTAAATCAATTTGTGTTTAATAGGATGTATTAGTGCATAACTGAATAGAACAGCTCTAAAAACATTTGAAAAATACCAAAAAAATTGCTTCCTTATCCTGATTTAAAAAAGGATTCAACATTCGGTTTCAATACAACTTGGTATATATCCAGTTACCATTCATTAATTTTCTTTATGCTTACTAACCTCAATACATTCTTTTTAAATTTTATATTGGATTCTAGTTGATTTACAATGTTGTGTTAGTTTCAGGTGTGCAGCAAAGTGATTCAGATATACACATACTCATATTTATTCTTTTGCAAATTCTTTTCTCATTTAGGTTATTACAGAATATTGAACAGAGTCCCCCGGGCTATACTGTAGGTCCTTGTGGGTTACCTATTTTAAAATAGTAGTGTGTATATGTCAATCCTTAGACACACTTTAAAGAGGGCAGCAGAGACTCTAATAAACTCATTTATTACATATCTGTCTCCCCATTAGACTGTGAGTCGCTGAATATTGGCGTCTGTGTCACGTTTGTCTTTCCTTCTCCTTCCCCTCCTCCTTCACAAAGCTCTCGGTACTTGCTGAGTGAAGAAAGTTTGTCTATTTGTGACAGAGATAGTGTGTGGCCACCCAATACACATCTTCCCCTCTTTTTCTCAGCTATAGAACCTTAATTTCATTCAATGTAACCACGCACCCAACTAAGAATACATCTTTCCCAGCATCCTCTGCAGCTGGTGAGGCCCTTCTTTCATGCTTCTGGTAACACCAGCTCTTTCTCCTGCCCTCGCAGGCCTGGGGCTGGGGACAGCTTCCTACTGTCACCAGTACTTGGGTGCTTTCACATTCCTCAATGACATCCCTCACCCTGTAAGTGGACCCTTGATTCAATTTCTTCAGAATCCCAGCGGAGTGCCTTCTGTTTCCTACTGGGGCCCTATGTCTAAATTTTCTTGATTCATCTCCTCCTGTTGTTTCAGTATTTCTTTGTTTGAACTTTAAAATTTTAAATTCATGGTCTTATTAAGTCATTCTATAGCCTGAAACAATTAGGACACATTCCCTTCCCTTCCCTGAGTTATGTTTCCTCATAGTTTGGGGTCTTTGTCTGACTTCTGCTTGCTGTGTTCCTTTCAGGAGTGTAGTTTTTTCTTCTGTACTGTATTTGCTGCGTCATTGTGTCATTTGTTTCCATCTGTCCCCTGCTTAGGTAGCTCTGGGTAGATGTTCTATTTGCTCCGATCCTAGAGGGCTGATTCACTGAATGTTTTCTCACTGTGTATGAATCCAGTGTAGTTTTCCTCTAAGGTACAGTGTGAGTATTAGGAATGGGTCTTTGGTGTTCTTTCCACGTTCCCAAACATGTTTCTGTGTTTCCAAGGCTGCCAGCATTCCTTGGCCACATGGCTCCAGTCTCTTCCAACCTCTGCCCTCCAATGTCATATTTTACTTTCTCTGTCTCTGAAATAAGATCTCCCTCCTCCCTCTTCTAAGGACCCCTGTCCTTACATTGAGGGCCCAACCCAATCATCCAGGGTTATCTCCCTGTATCATGATGCTTAACTTAATCCCATCCACAAAGTCCCTCTTGCCATGGAAGGTAACATTCACATTTTCCAAGGATTAGGCCGTGGTCATCTTTGGAAACACTATTCTGTCTACCTCACCCACTTTACTGGATAGTAGGAGACAAAATCAAAACAGGAAAAGGATAGGAGAGGCCCATGGAATCTTCAAGGTTCTTGATGAACATTTGCCAGGGTGACCTTCCTTCTTAGGGGCCCCCATCAAAGTCAGGGGCATGTCTTATTCCTCTCTGGTAATGCAGTAAGCAGTATAGGACCCAGCCCAGGGTATATGTTTTGGGGATTTGACAAATGAATTAATTAATAAATAAAAGAGTAAATGAATGAGTAAAAGAATGACTGAGTAAGTGAATGATGAGGGAAAGACAGGAAAATAAAAGTTGACCTGCCACCAATTTAAGCATATGCCAGGCCAGTTCTATGGCCCCTACAAGGAAAACGGTTTTCACATCCTGAAGGCCTGAGGGCTCGGTGTCATCACAGCTGCCCTGTATCCTGTCATCTCACTAACCTGCTCCACAGCCACCAAGGGAGGCTTGATGGTCTTCATTTACAAGCAAGCGGATGGATGCCCGTTACCCAAGGCCACCGAGGGAGTGTCACAGACCTGGGATTCAAAGCCAGCTCTCAGTCGGAACCGGGAGGCTTGCAGTGCAGACACTGAAGCTCTGGGAAACAGGAGGCACTGCTGTCTGCGGAGCGCCAGTTGTGTGTGGTCACTGTGGTCAACCTTTCTCATTTGTGGTCTTGGCTTTGTAACAGCCCTGGTAAATCAGTGGTATTGGTCCCACTTCAGGAGCAGGAAATAGGAGCCTGGAGATGTCAGGCATGCTGCTCAAAGTGGAGCAGACGGTCAAGGACAGAACTGGATTTGAGCCCAGGCTGGTTCCAAAGCTGTGTCCTTAGCCATTCGACGAGGATGCTGGATGTGGGTTGAGAATGAAGCCCCCGCCCCTGAGGAAGGAGAGACGATCTCTGTAATAGCAGTTATCTTTCTCTTAGGAGAGCTAGGAAGACTATTGGATCAGATTAAAACCCAGCTTGCTAGATGGATGCAGCAGAGACCCTGTACTCCAGGGCAATGCTGGGGGTCCATGGGCTGCCCTAGTCCCACAGTTCAGGGCCACGAAGGGACTGCATACCACCTCTGATGTATGTGCTGGGTCAGACACAGTGAATTCTACCTGCATCAAGGCTTGTTCTGCGTTTGGGAACAAGGCTCCTATTGCATGAGGATTTGAAGAGGTGACTCAGCAGGCAACCGCTGGGGAAGGCAAATCAGGGGCAGTGAAGGGGGAGGTCAGCCTCGCCTCTGAGTGACCTGAGATACCTTCTTCCCTTCTCGGGACTTCACCCTGCACTCTACGCACCAGTCTCTGAGTTATTTCAGTGCTGACAGTCTGGGACTGCCAGAAATAAAACTAGTGTCTGGTCATGGCAAATGAGTCAGTGTAAAGGGAGGTTTTTTGTGTATCCTTCTAAGAACATTTGGTTATTCATCAATATTGATGAGGAACTTACGACGTTCTTGGATGTGGCGGGAGCTCCCCTCTGGCTGATGCAATCGGGTCTTGACTTTGAACAGCTATTGCATTTTGCAGAAATCCTAATCTGGGGATTGCAGAGACAAGCTCCCCTTGCAGATGGGTTCTGATTGGCCAGCAGGATATTTTTTAAAGAAACTCCATGGCTTCCCATAGGGCATGTCCTCACTGCCATGTCACAGACCCACCCCTCCTTTGTGCTGGTCGTGGATGGCATTTGAATTTCTGCTTATAAATTAGACAGCAGATCTGCATTCCAGAATGCTGGTCCGAGCCTTCATTTCTTCTCAGCCTTCGCAGGCCCAGGCAGGCCGAGGGGCAAGCTGTCATTTGCGGGCTGCCCTTTCACTGAAGCAGGAGCGGAACAAATGCTTTGATCCTCCCCTGCCCTGCAGGGCTCTGCCCAGCAGCCAGGCCCCCGGAGAACCTGGAGGCCAGCGCGAGCGGGATTCTCTCCTATGCATTATTCACATCAGTGCTTCCCTTTCTATTTTTAATGTTCAGTGTGTAGAGCGATTCCCTGCGCCAGCTATTTTTAGCAACGTTGCTGCCAGCTGACACCAGAGACAAAGGCACCGAGGCACCTTGAGAATGACAAATGGCGATTCCAAAGATGAAAATAGAAGGGCTATTTTTCTTCCTGGAAAGAGAGAGAAGAAAACGTCTACAGTTGCGAAGTTGCTGGGGCTTGTGTTGAATTTATAATTTGGAGCACAGCCGGCCACACTCAGGGAGGGTTTCCTTTGTCTCTTTCTCTTTCTCATCCTTTGTCCCGAGCGGAATATACCCTCCTTTGCAGAAGCTTTCGCTGGTGCTCCCCTTTGCTTCCCATGAGCCCCCCCATCTAGATATAACACCTCCATTATTGCAGTAATGATAAATGCATTATCCTCATACAGTATTGTAAATGTTTGCCTCCCTCCAGGCTATGAGTTTCTTGAGGGCAGGGACTTAATGTTTGGCCTCCATTGTCTAGTACTAAGAAAGAAAAACCATCCAGAAACTGGCTGGGCCCTCACGGCAAGGCCAGATCCCTCTGCTGCTGGACATAAACCTTCTCCAGGACACCAGCATCCTACAAGGTTACTCTGAGACTATGGGAAAGTGATACAAAACAGGGCCACTTCATAATCTTGTCTGGGAACAGGTCAAAATGATGTCCCTGGGCCACCCACTAAATATTAAACATCCCCACCTCTTGGTTACAATGAGCGACTGTGACCTCTTTTCCAATCCCAGTCTTATCCTCGCTCTAGGCTCCCCTCCCTATAGATTGAGATTTATTGAGAAACCCAAACGTAAATTGTCCCCACTTTCTAACAACACCCAACTTAGAGTTGACCCCTGTGTCTTTACTGGGCCCCAAATCCCCAAACAAGGCCCAAATCCTAGAACAGGTTCTTTCTGGTCCCCTTTTACTGAGACTCCCCACGGTTCCCTGTGCTCTGCCTTCTCACTCCTGCAACAAGTAGGATACCTGGTTTGCTCAACTCCAGGTATGTTCCTAGTGGCCTTTGACCAAAGGGTGTCGACGGCACAGTCTCACATAACTAGAAGGTCAATACATGTTTGATGTCCACCCAGGGCCTGGGCACGGGTGAGGCAAGCCAGGCACCCAGGCAGGGACCTGCGGTCCTGGCATCTCGCTTGAGGCGCCCTTGCCCTGCCCTGCGCGTCACTGACGTGCTAAGTGAGCAATTACTTTGTGCTGCCCCTAGCTCCATCTTACAGCGATCCTATGAGGAAGGGGTGATTATTTTCATCCATTTCTTGGATCAGGAAACAGAGACTTCAGAGGCTAAGTAAATACCCCAGGATGCCAAGGTCTTGAGGGGTAAGAAGAGACTGCTCCAGGTCTGGCTGTGTTCCTGCCCATGATAACACACTGCGCATGCATGCATGGAACGTGGATGGACAAATGTAGGCTTCAAAGTCTTCATAGGATTTTAAATTTGAGGAGAGGACTCTACCTGTACGCTGAACAGAGTGTCTGACATATACGAACTGTCGAATGAAGGCCTGGCTGGTGGTGCCTGTATTGGAAAAGCCCAGGCCAACTGTGTAATTACTTCTTCCTGCCAATGACTTGTTCCGGAACAAGTATTTGACCTAATTCTAGGATCTGAGACATGAGAAGCAAGCCTTGAGTAGAGCTTCTGGGAAATGGCTTCCTCTCCCCTTAAAATGAACCCCTGGAGGAGCTGGTCTTCTTTCTTCTGTCCATGCAGCCCTGATGGGCTGTGCCACTCAGACCATTGCTGCAGCCTCTGAGTGAGGCCAGCCCTGAATGCGGTGAACGTAACTCTCCTTATGTGAGATGCACGCTTCCTCGTTGACGAGGCCTGTTTACGTCGGACTTTCTGTGACTTACCTGTACACTCAGACCCTCGCTCCTACAAGCAGCTTGTGCTTTGAGGCTTCCTCAGACCATCCCAGCTAAAATAGCACTGTCTGGGCTTCCCTGGTGGCGCAGTGGTTGGGAATCTGCCTGCCAGTGCAGGGGACATGGGTTCGAGCCCTGGACCGGGAAGATCCCACATGCTGTGGAGCAACTAAGCCTGTGAGCCACAACTGCTGAGCCAGCGCTCTATAGCCTGCGAGCCACAGCTACTGAGCCCGTGTGCCACAACTACTGAGCCTGCGCTCTAGAGCCTGCGAGCCACAGCTACTGAGCCCGTGTGCCTAGAGCCCCTGCCCCACAACAAGAGAAGCCACCACAATGAGAGGCCCGCGCACCGCAACGAAGAGTGGCCCTTGCTCACAGCAACTGGAGAAAGCCCACGCACTGCAACGAAGACCCAATGCAGCCAAATATAAATAAATTAAAAAAAATAAAAAGCACCATCTGTAACCTCCATCCCCTCAGTCCATATAATATTCATACCTGGCACTAATCGCAACCTGACGTATCACTCATTCAATTACCTACCGCTTTTTTGTCCATTTTCACCTCTAGGAGGTAAGTTCCATCAGACCAGGGTGAAGTTTGTCTTGTTCATTCCGCATCAACACTGTCTGGAAGAATATGTGTGGAATAAATTAACAAATGGAAGGTGTTTGAATGAGAAAAAAACAGGATTCTTTTTGCAAACCTTCACCCAAATCCAGCCTTTCAGGATGGTAGATACTGGGGTTGGAGAGGCTGAATGACTCACAGAGAGAGACGAGGAGACAGGTGTCGAGACCAGGTGGATCTGAGTCCAGGCCCTTGTTCTTAACCACTGGGCTCTCCTGCCTGGTTGGGCATGAGATGGGGTGGGTGTTTAGCCTCTTGTGCAGAATGTGGTCTGTGTACAACATGTGGGCTACTAGCAATAAAGGGAGGACATTGAAGATTCCATTTTATTCAGTCCGTGTGGAGTCACGGGTTAAATTCTCAGTACTGTGCTTTGGCCAAAGGAACATATTTAGAAAAGAGAAACTTGGAAGATGCGGGGGCGGGGGGGGTCTTAAAAACTTTCAGTGACCTGGGTATGTTTATTTAGAAACAGGGGAGCCTGGGAGGAGGGTCAAAGGAAGAGTGGGAAGAAGGACATGGGAATTTCTAGGACACTATATTCCCTTTGATAACCCACTCATAGCTAAGGGAGTCACGTGCTAGCTGAAAAGTCATGTGTTCCATCACTAAAGAAATCAGCAAGAATAGAAACATGCTGTGTGTGTGTGTGTGTGTGCGCCCACACGCGTGTGTGTACACGTGATCTTATAAATATGGAATCATACCAGTGAGAACATGGATAAGAACATCTTGAGGTTGCGAGAAGAGATCTGCAGTAAGTTTCTTTTAGGTCTGGTGGTTTTCATCTGAATACTTTTCCCACTACATCCAGATGTTAGTTCAAAGATTTACTTGGGACCTAATTTTTGGCCACCTTTCACCACTGGGTTGATAAATTCCTCATCATAATCATCTCCTATCAGCCTGGAATCCCTGGGACCCAGTCAGCTGTGAAGTTTCCACCTCTCTGTTTCTTCACTGTCAGCCGGGACTCTTGACTCGGATTCTTCTGTCCCCATGATACCAGTAGTCACGTGAGTCCAAGGATGGGTCCACAGCAGCACCCACTAATTTTGCAGCCCTTACAGCCTTAGCCTTTTGTATGTCCCTCAGAGCAGCCTTTTCTGGGCCCACTTCATCCTGGCCCTACTGGGGGTGGAAAGCATGAATGCTGAGTTGTCATGTGAAAGACGATGATTGTCTTCATTGGGCTCAGGGGGTGAAAACCAGAGAGAAGGATTTTAGCTAAACATTAGAAAGAAGCTGCCAATATTAGGCAGAGCAGCTCAGAGATACAGAGGGCTTCTTTGTGAGGTAGTGAGATGCCCAGCACAGGGAATTTACAGGCAGAAACCAGAACTACTTGGCGGAAATGTTTCAGAGAACCAGCATGGGTTGTGTGAGTCTCGGGGGTGCAGTGTCGGCAGAAAGGAAGGGTTGGTGAAGCAACTGCAGAGTCTTTGAGTCCGTAACCTTCATCCTCTCCACCCCTCTCACCAATATATGTTGTTCAATGTGCACATACGTGGTTATGATTCGTAAGATAAAGCTTCATTTAAAGGGGTGACTGAATTTGTAGTAGCTTCTCAATCCACGGATACTAAAAATGCAACTACTATTATACAGGGATCTGTGAAATCCTTTGAGCCTAAAAGTGACTTCTTATTCTTGAAAAAATTGAGAAATGTAGTTTTAGTAGATTCAGATTTCAGATGGGAGAAATCTGATTAGGTGACATTTACTTCCTTTCTAACCAGTTCTCGGATCCTAAGGGTTCACATTTAACATACTATTATTCCAAAAAAAGAAAGAAGAGAAATAAGCAAAGAGATTTCTATGTATGTGATTATTTGGTCACTAAGAAATGGATCATTAAAAAAATATGTAAGGGGCATGCCCATGGGGGAAAAAAAAGGAAATTGTATTTAATAATTCAATTATCCACATATCTGTCACTGACACTGACATTTTTTTCTTAAAAATCCATTTGGACAGGCCACTCAAATGTCACTTACGTGACCCTGAACTTTAGGCATTGACTGAAGTGCAGCATGCGTCACGTTTAAGCAGCCTGCAGGAGAAGAAACATTCCTCATGGAGATGGGCCCTTGGCCATCCCTCAACCCCATTAAGCAGCTAAAAGAAACAGAGGCTGCAACCCAGATTTGCAGCAAAAATTATTTAAGTCAGCCACAAAGTAGGACTTTTGGAGGGCAAGTGTTGTCCAATTCCACAGCTCTTGCTGGATGGGTTAAAATCCTTCCTAAAAGATGGGTGTGAACCCTCACTTCAGTGGAACTTGGGTAAGAGATTATGTTTGACTTCTTTCTTAGGAGGCCAAATGGCATCTAGAGAAAGAAGAGTAAAGCCTCAGGAAGCAAAATTTTAGATCATATATTTAAGGGAGAAATACATCACCTGCATCTGAGGCTGGCAGAAGGAGTCAGGGGAGGGTTCTGGCTTGATTCTTCTCCATCAGAGCTTTGGTCTTGGCCTCAATTCACGGTGGAACATTTTCACCAGGTGACCTCGGGCGAGGTGTGGTGCAGCCAGCTGCTGATCAAGAGGGAAAGACCGAAAGGAGTTGTACAGTTTCCTGGGGAAAACACAGCACACCACACAGGGACACTCAGGGGACTCCTGGGGTCAGTCACCAGAAAGAGAGAGGAGGGGACCTGTGGGCAAGACCCTTGACTGTGGGTTCCTTGGGAAGGAACAGGTGATGCAAGGTAAGCAGGGTTAGGATTGGCTCATTTGAGTAATTTCAGTGGGATCTTGGGTATCGGGGCTGTGTCTGGTTGTCTGGACCGGACCCTGGAGCAATTAGGGCGGGCATAGTGATGGAGACTGTGGGATGCCTGTGAAGAAGATGGTTGGGGGTGTGGACTTAATCCACTGCTCAGAATGGGGAACTAACCAACCTCTAGCTGAGGCCTCAAAACGAAGTCAAAGCAGCATTTATAGGACTGTATTACATGGGCCTTGACCAAACCACCTCCCCTTTCTGGAATTCAGTTTCCTCATTTTTCATATGGAGGATCAACTAAGATGTCTCTAAATTCCCTTCAATTCCAAAGTTATTCACTTTCAGGAGTTCCCTGGCTGTCCAGTGGTTAGGACTCTATAATTTTATTGCCAAGGGCACGGGTTCAATCCTTGGTCAGGGAACTAAGATCCTGCAAACCACGCGGTACGGCCAAAAAAAAAAAAAAACCCACAAACAAACAAAAAACAAAGTTATTCACTTTGATGAAAGCACTTTCTGAGATTATTTGCACCACCTCCAAGAAATCCAATGCTTTCCAGCTCAAACATGCTGGAATTCTAATTGATGTAAACAGTAATTCTCCAGATATTGCCAGGATTGTCCAGAATGCAAAACACACCATGGAATAAACATGAACTGCAGATTTAATTTTTAATACAGTATTTGAAGCCCTGGCAGACTCATCACCCACCTCAGCATTGTTCCCACGTGAAGCGCTGATTGCTGTTCCAAAGCCTGTGCCCTCGATTTCCCTGGACCATCTAACTTTCTCTCCAAGGGTGTGCTCTCTCCTGTGCAATGTATTGTAATCTTCTGGAGGATAGTGAATGTTATTGTCTATTCATTGATTTGTTCAATCAATCATTCAGCCATTCAACAGACATTTATTGGCTCAAAATTTCTATTTACCAGGCGCTTTCTAAGCACCAAGGATGCAAAATAAGTAGGGCACTGCCCACCCCCTTGATGATTTCCACATCTAGGCCAGGGAGCTATTTGTTTCAACAGACATGTAAGGGAGAGGGAGAGAGAAAGAGTGGAACTCAAAAATTTGTCACAATTGTCAATTTGTCACAAAAGAATGACCACATAAATTGTCTCTTGTATACAGAAAATGGTAAAAATGTCTTGACTTTCTATTTTAAAAATTATGAAAAACGTGATGTATGGCTTCTTCTTCCTGGGCCTTCTCTTTCTCTATGGCATCTTTTTATAAAACCCCACAGGCTAATTTTATTTCAGTGTGCCTTTCCCAGGGGTGATCTATCTTCTGAAATCCCCCTCACTTCCTCTAGACACCCAGTCCTCTACCAATACCATATTTCATCAGCAAAGTCATTTTGGGTGAAAAACAGCTTAATTATATTTTCAGACTTGAATCATCATCCTAGTCATTCTAACCCTAGTCTTTTTTTTTTCTAAAAGTTTTTAATGTAATTTTTTTTATTAGAAAGAGCACGTGACAGGAAGCATGCCAGTGAAATGGGTAGGTGAGCCAATGACACTTTCCAGGCCCGTATCATGAACAGATATGCTAGGCAACCCACAAGAATTATCTCATGGATCCTCATAGCAACTCTGTAAGGTAGCCCCTCATTTTAGAGATGTGGGAAATGAGCCTCAGAGAGGTGAAGAGGCAACAAGAAATATTCATGTATGGGGCAAATACAACCAATGAAAAATAATATTAAGTTTAAAGAGAACATTAGGTCAACTAGGGGAAAGATATTTTGGATTAATGCGTGGAGCAGAGGGGATCAGAAATTACTGGGAAGGATGCTTAGTTTGTGGGATTCAGAGTTTTGTTTTGTTTATGCTTGATTTTTATTGTCTGTGTCGCTGCCCCTGTGTGTTTCTTTCCCTTGGATTTTCGTATTTGCTGCTTGAACAGCTCCTTAGCCCAGATACATATACTTAGCACTCTGAGCTTCACGCACTGCCTCCGTGCCTGGAGCTTCCCTGCTCTGTGTCTGTGACAAGGACTTCCACCTGGATGTCCCACAAGCCTGACACGCTCACACTCAAGCTTGCCTCCTCCCCATGTCCTGCTACTTGGTTCCCAAGGTCACTGTCCACGCAGCCTCTCGAGTCATGGACGTAGAGCCATCCTTGGATCTTACCCGCCCTCCTCCCTTCTGCCTCCACCTCCAGCTCTTTGATTCTGTGGATTCTACAATATGTTCCTTTCTGTGCCCATCCCCCTCCATCCCTCCAGCACTATCCTTGCTCAGGTCCACCTAGCTACCACTTGGACATCGGCAGCAGCATCCCTGGCCCTTCACATCCAGGGAGAGGCTATTTAATGACCAATCCTTTTGTTTTGGTAAATGCATTTTCCACCTAACAAAACTGACTTAGATTGGTTTCTCCGGAAGCAGACACTGACATGAGGACTCACACGCAGATAACTTGCAAGAACTTGTTCCCAGGAGAAGCTGGTAAAGGAATCAGGGAGACAGAACAGGAAGGGGAAAAGAAGCCAAGCAGGAGTTCAATGTCAGGCCAAGTCTTCAGCCTGATTCTGCAGGAAACTCCGGCGTATATAGGATGCCTCAGAGTCTGTCCCTGCTCAGATAAAGGGGCTGGGCTTTGACACCCTGCATCACACAATCCTGGGCTAAAACCCACCCCAGGGAGACATAACTCCCAGGTCCTTCCTGCTCTCTGTACCTGCAAGCAAAGGGCTCCAGTAGCCCCAGGGCAGAGAACTGCTGGAGCAGGCCAACAGATGCAAAAGCACAATGCATGCAGAAACCAGGGAGGGGGTCCCAGGGTATCTGAGGGGAGCACAAAAAAATCCACTATGGAAAAATTCCCAATTTTAAAGAAGCGAGAGAACTAATATTTTTTGAGCACTTCCCATATTCACAACTGCTCTGCAAGTGAGCGCCATTTTCCTTATAGTATTGTCACAAGACAAAACTAGTATTAGCTGAACGAGTGGCTCCAGAATTTCTCACATGGAAGGAGTATTACTTACTTAACAAGGTGACATAGTAAGAGCTTGGATGTCCAGAGAACAAAGAGAGTTGCTTATCAGGTCTTGGGAGACTAATAAGACACGTGGATACAAGATACGTCACCTGAGCGCATATGTACGTGTATTCCATGGGAACTAATGGGTGAGTGCTGCTTGAGAATCCAGGGTAATTTTAAAGTCTCACATATTCACAGGCCTGGGTACTCAGTCTCACCTCTGAAATTAGCTGTGAGGTGTGAAAGAAGCTTGCTTGCTGGTTCGGCAGCATGAGGTCTGAGATGTTACCTTATCATGTCAATCACTAGATAATTTTAGGAGACACATTAATAGCATTTAAATAGAAGTTTGGGGTAATTAATGAATAAATGAGGAACAACAGGTGGGAAAAACGTATTCATTTTCTGGGCTTCCTTTTCCAAAACACCTTTAAAAAATCCTTTTGCATAGATCGTTCTTGATATTTAATATGTTGAGTTTCCTCTTGACCCCTTACATACATTTATGTTGATTAATATATATTCGATAAAGTATATTTAGGGAACTTCTCTGGTGGTCCAGTGGGTAAGACTCCTCACTCCTAGTTCAGGGGGCCCCGGTTCGATCCCTGGTCAGGGAACTAGACCCTGCATGGCGCAACTAAGACCCGACGCAGCCAAAATTAATTAATTAATTAATTAATTTTTTAAAAAAGGAGATTTAGTAAAAGGCATATCAGATGAGGGAACATCATTGACCTTTCATTCATTCATTACTCTGCTTCATTCATTCATTGAACAAATGCTATTGAACACCTAATAAGTACAAGAGTCTGTGCTGGGCCCTTAGCGTAAATAAAAGATTCTGCTTTCATAAAGCTGACAGTTTAGGAAAGGAGAGAAATGAAAACCTGCGCACAAATACCCGCAATCTAATATTGAAGGCAATCCAGAGAGACAGAGAAAAGGCACGTGATAATTCGGAAAAAGGGAGAGGTCACTTCCACGTTGAGTCACCCAATTGCCCTGCTCGTCTTTGGCAGACATTAACCCCCTCTGTGCCAGCACTGTGCTCGGTTCCAGTGGGACGAGGAGAAAAACAGAGGTTAACCAATAGGAAGGCCTCCAGCTGCCCCCACTGTCCTGTCTATTCTACCAGCTCTTGCCCAGATTATCACAAACCTCCTACTGGCCACATCCCAGAGCCATTTCTTGTTCTCATCTATGTGGTCACTTAGCTGTGACTGGCCATCTTCTCCAGGAAGCTGGTCTTGCCTCAGTTTCTCTTGGTTCAATCCCCACCCCTCTCTCTGTCCTATGGGTTCTTTACTGGATTACCTCCTGTGATCATGCCTACAGGCAGGGGTCCCTTGGACCTTCTTTGCCTCTCGGGAAAGAGAAATCTCCAAGATTATACAAAACCCTGTCCCATCCATAGGGTCATGTATTTTATTAGCAGCAATAATAGTTTTGTAACACAATAAATATAACAAAATAAGACTAGGGACTCTGAAGGAGGTATAAATGGTTCCCTTATAATCTGAAGACATGATGGAGATGTAGCCATCATTTCCCTCCTGAAGCCCGGGAGTACGCATGGTAGCGGATTCTAAGGGTGTTGAATCTAAGGGTGCTTCGAGGGGGACAAAATGTAAAATTGGGTAGAGTTTACTGACTCAGGTTCACTCTCCTGAGCTACAGAAGTTAATATCCTGCCAAGCACTCGGGGAGATGGTGTGGATTTGTGATCCCGGAGGCATAGAAGAAGTAGTGCCTTAAGCTGAGCAAAGTTGAAATGCGAGACTTGCCATGGCAGGTGGTGAAGGGAGGGATGGAAAAGCTCAGGGAGGTGGGCAGGCTGGAACTGATTTTCCATTTCTACGTTGGGGAGGACCCATCAGATGATTCACAGGAAGGCTCAGAGGACAAACCATTTACTGCAGACATAAGGGATTCTCTGTTGAGTGGGCACCAGCATGATGAAAGGTGGTGGATCTCCTCTGTGGGCCAGGGCTGATGTAGAAGAGGCTGGGAAAGAACTTGTCTTGCAGATAGCAGTGGGGGTGGTAGGACCCTACACCAATAGAGGCCAGCGCTTATTGGTGGCCAGTATTAGAGGGGCAGCGCTTAAAGGCCAGAAACCAGGGGGCGCAACTACGACAACTGTCAGTGTGACACACAGAGGCCTACAGAGATGCTTAATACAACGTAGCATCCTTAGAGGCAAAACAGATGAGTAGGGGATGAAGGTAATATTCAGCTGGTACCAGCAGAAGAAATCAAGGATAAATGACCACCAAGGTGGTACCGGAAGATGAGTACTTTGTCCTACTAACTTCCCCTTTCTAGTTTCTCCTAAGGAAAAGAAGCCCACCAGGATCCTGGAGGACTGACTCCTCAAACACATATTGAGAAGTGGATCTGAACAGGGCAAGGAGAGGACTGGAGTAGACACGCAGATGCACAGCCCAGGTGCTTTTCCCAAGAAGAACTTGCTGTCAGTTACAGGGAGTGTGGTTAGCCTTCAAGCCCAGTTCTTCGCTCCTATGGGATGTGACTGAGCTGTCTCACCCAAGACTATGCCTTTCCTGGGGCAGCCAGTGACCAAGTGTGATGGTAACAATCCCACTATTACTAGTCCTTGTGATTCCTCTAAAGCTTCCCCACACCTTTATCAATAGTCCCCTTAAGAAACCCACCTTGTACCATCCTAATTTGAGATTTGACTCTGATTGTACAATGACCATCAAGACTGGTACACCGGGGCTTCCCTGGTGGCGCAGTGGTTGAGAGTCCGCCTGCCGATGCAGGGGACACGGGTTCGTGCCCCGGTCCAGGAAGATCCCACATGCCGCGGAGCGGCTGGGCCCGTGAGCCATGGCCGCTGAGCCTGCGCGTCCGGAGCCTGTGCTCCACAGCGGGAGAGGCCACAACAGTGAGAGGCCCGCGTACCGCAAAAAAAGAAAAAAGACTGGTACACCCAGGAGACACCCATAAATAAACGATTTGGGGGCACTAGGCACATTCGAAGGTTTCTGCCTTATTTAGCAGGTCAGTGTAAAACGAATAAAACTCAGATTAGAAATAGAAACACAGACCAGTAGTATGTATCTTGCTCTGAGTTTTCTGAGAGATTTTTGCACGTTTTCATCAGCCCACAGGTGTGGCATTTTGTTCTCACTCCAGGCTGCCGACTGCCTGTCTCAGATGTCACCCACGGAATGTGGCACCGACTGGCCACCATCAGTCAGCCTGAAGTCACTCCCTCTCCAACACTGCATCCTGCCAGCCTCCAGAAAGCATTTGTTCTCTGGGGGCTTCCAAAAATATTGACAGTTCTTGGAAGAGATTCAACACTAATTTGGGGACTTTCTCTTTTTCTTTTCCATGGTGACAGCTTTCCTGACAGCATGAGGCCAAGCATTTCAGTTGTTTAAATAGTGACTTTTTAAAAAAGATGATAATGATCTCATCTCTGTGGCTCTGTCTGGGTGGGTTGAGTGGCAGAGACATCGCCCATGCCAGGCTGTGTAATGAGCTCTTGGGAGGATGATGAGCTCATCAGACAGCTAGCATGACTGTGGTGTTGGGCTTGGGCTGTCTTCTGTGTATCTGTGGCATCTGGGTTCTTGCATATGGACGCCTTTGCTTCTGAAAATGGCACAGCTGGCCTTTTATTTTCCACCTGGCCATTGGAAGCTCCTCCCTGTAGAGATGCTATTTGAACAGATGCCTTCTTAAGCTCCACTAGATATGTCATTCCTCAAATGTGCCCTTTACAGTACTGTCTCCAGACCTTTGCTGTTCCCTCCACCTGCAATGCCCGCTTTACCATTTCTACATATGCAAATTCTAATTATCTCACAATTGTCATTATCCCCATGAAGTCTTCCACCCACCTCACATGTTGGATTTAATAGTTCCTTTATCTGACATCCATAACATTATGCCTCTATAATAACTTAGACATAATATTTGTGCAGCATTTCACAGTTTCTAAACTTTACACATATTTTATTTAATCCGTACAACTTATGACATTATTTTATTACTTGTTGCAAGCTTATTCACTGTGGCAGTCATTGGTACTATTCACCCAAAATTCGCACTTCTCCTCTTGGCCATAATAATATTGCACTACCCTGCCCCTGTGAAGTTAAGTGTAGCCACGTGACTTGCTTTGGCCAAGATAGCAAAACTGGTACGTGATTTATGGGCTAACGCTTGAAAAACCAGGATTCAACTTGCCACACTCTTTTTCTCTATGACACGACAAGTGGTGGTATTTGAAGTTGGCATCACTCTAATGGCCTGGATTCTCTGCTAGGTGCTAAAGGTACAAGATTGGTAAGAGGTGGTCCAGCCTTGCAAAGACTGATGGGCTAGTGCAAAATTACTAACGCTGGTGCTACCGCATTAGCAGGGCTAGGACATAGATTACTGTGATAAAATGAAATAATTGTCATAATGGGAATATTTTTTAAAATAATGTAAGTATATGAGAAGAAGACCCTAAATTTGCCTGGAAAGTTCATGGGAAAAGTTATATTTAAACTGATACTGGAAGGATGAATAAGTATTATCCAGGCTAAAAAGTAGGAGTAGACTGGAATAGCATGTGAAAAGTACAGAGGCAGGAGAAAAGCTTGTAATGTTGAGAAGAAGTAAATGAATGGCCTCCCAAAGAGATTATGGTGAAAGATAACACTATGATGTCTTTGTAAGTACGTATCTTTATTACTGATGGCACAAAGCAAGTACTGAGTAAATGACTGTTCCCATGCCCCTCTTTCCATGTCCAGCTCTATATAGTTTCTAACGTCAAGGATGAGGACTATTTTCATATTCTCTAGATAAATGTTGCACAAGGGGACCTGGCTCTCTTTTCCCCAATGTCTGTCTCTTGCTTTGGAAAAGATGTGGCTTCTTCAGTCAACGCCCTGATTTTAAACTGTCAATAGTTCCCCGCTATCTTCAGGAGGAAGGTCAAACACCTGGGGAGGAATTCTAGGTCATTCCCAGTCTGTTCCCGAGCTACCTTTCCAGGATCAAATTGCACCGCCTTCATACAGAAGCATATGTCCTGAGCATTCAATTCTCTGAGTGTTTGTTGATCACTCCCACTACCTTGAAGATCTTTTACCCCAAACCATACCCATCTTTCAAGGTCCAGCTTAAGTATCAGGTAAAGTGAAATTCTCCCCTGATTCCACGCCTTTCATCCCTCAGAGTAACTCCCCCTCCTGTCTGTTGTTTCCTCTAGTTGTTTTTAAGAGGATTTTTTTTTTCCTCTTTTTTTTTTTTTTCGGTACGCGGGCCTCTCACTGTTGTGGCCTCTCCCGTTGCAGAGCACAGGCTCCGGACGCGCAGGCTCAGCGGCCATGGCTCACGGGCCCAGCCGCTCCGCGGCATGTGGGATCTTCCCGGACCGGGGCACAAACCCGCCTCCCCTGCATCGACAGGCGGACTCTCAACCACTGCGCCACCAGGGAAGCCCTTTTCCTCTTTTTTTGGTAGTTTTACTTGCTGTGCTTAGGTGTAATTTTCTTTTATTTATCCTGCTTGGGGTTTGTAAAGATTCTTAAATCTCTAGCTTAATGTCTTTTGTCAGATTTTTAAAGAAATTCCCAACCATTATCTCTTTAAATACGGCTTCTGTCCAATTCTTAACCTTTTATCCTTATAGGGATCCATTACTCTCTTTTCTGTATTTAGCTGTCTTTTCTCTCTTCTTGTATCACTCCAGTTGTCTTTCAGTTTACAAATTATCCTCCCAGTTTGGTTTAATCGTCTGTTAAGGAAGTCCATTGAGTTTTTAATTTTAGTCACTCTACTTTTTAAGCTCTAAAGGTTTATTTTTTGATAGTTTCTGATTCACTGCCCAAATTCTAAATCTTGTCTTTTAACTTCTAGAATAATTTATGCATATTTATTTTGTAGTCTGAAGTTGATCACTCCATTATTTGTATATGGGTCTGTTTCAATAGCTTATTTTGTTTTCTGTTTTTATCAGTTTGCCTCCTTGTGTGTCTGGTTATTTTTTGTGGAGTGCCATACATTGTACATGAAAAACTAGGCAAAGTGGACCATAGACATTGCATGAATATGATCCCTTTGAGAGAAGAAACGTGAGATGAGCCCCATGATTGTTCCAGTTTTCTGCCTAGGGGAACTTTTTAGAATACAGTAGAGGGAGATAAAGCCCAAAAAGAATGCAGAGGTTTTGGTGATCTGGAGAGACAGAGATCCGAGTTAGGAGCTGCTAAGATGGCTGAAGTTTGCGGAACCAGGTACTAGAGAGAAGGCGGGGAGCTACACAGATAAGGAGCTACCAGAAATGTGCATAAGGTCCACTTAAGTCTTTGATCAAATACTAACCTGTGCATGCAAAGAGTAAGACTCTTTATAGCCCAGCAGAAAATAACTGCAGAGGAATTGTAAGCTGAATGGAGATTCTGGGGGCTGTGCAGTGCTGGGGATATAAAGAGTTCCAACCAGCCAGAGAAACCTTGGGGGAACCACCACTTCGCTCAGCTGACATCCCCCAAAGGCCTTTTTGAATTGGAGTGTCTATTGCAGTTATTTTGCCTACTGTAGTTATTTTGTGCTTATCTCATTGTATGCTGGGGGCGTGGGAAAGCTAACATACCTTGTTAGTTCACAGCTCTGCCATTGGAGAAAAGCCATACTCAGGGAAGCACACCCACTGAGCCTCATCTACATCCAGACGTAACTTAGTTGATGAGATCCAAGGCTGTAATGGTATGGGATTTGGGGGATCATGGGAGAGGGCGAATATATTTTGCATATGGAAAAATAATTTATGACTGGAAGATGGGTATGGTAAAGAGGACGGTAAATTCTTCACCACTCCTTGCATTGAGGGATGGGATCCTACCTCTTCCCCTTGACCACTGAGATCAGCTCTTAGACCTGCATGCACGTGCCAGACCTATTTTATGTCTGTCTTGGGAATGTTGGATTCAAGGGGGGGCCCTCTCTGTTGGCGTTTCTCCTACACACTCTGTCACCCCATGCTCTTACTCCTTTCTTTGATAATCTAGGGATAGGCCAGTAAGACTGGCCTCCAAACAGAAGGAATCAGCTTCTCCTTCTTCCTGGCTCGCACCAGTTTTTATGAGTGACACTCTTGACACCCCTTTCCCTTCGCTTTGAGGATGGGAACCTTAAACATACACTGCGTTCCCAAGCCATGGGGAAAGGAGGAATATGACTTCTCTGTATTGTTCTTATCTTTCCTGAGCAGATATACTCTCCAGTCTTCCAAGATCCCACTTATGTTGGCTGGAGGTTGCTGGTAGAGGTGGGGATAGAGATGGTGGGATAAGAGCTGTCCTTATGTTGGCTGGAGGTTGCTGGTAGAGGTGGGGATAGAGGTGGTGGGATAAGAGCCGTCTCGTTGAAATGGCACCTTTCGGTAAGCCGTGAGGAGGTGGCCAGTTGGAACGTGAGTCTCCTAAAGTCTTCTGTTTTCAGCTGTGCCATTCTGAGTTTTCCATTCTAGGAAAAGAAAGCAAGGCCCCATACAGCCCCTAACAGCATCGTTTTACATATATAACATTTTCACTACATCTCATTAGTCACCAATTGCTTTTAAAAATCACCTCAATATAGATGAAGACTGGATCAAAATATAGTGTTGCATCCTGCCTTTAAACCCTAACATTTTCCATGACTTCAAATCCTTTCTAAAGCTAACTCTGACATCCATAATTTATTTAACCATTTCTCCATTGGATATGAGATGGCTTTAAAAATGCCAGCGTTATAAATAGGGCTGTGATGGACATCTCTGAGACTAAGACATCTTTATGTGGTATGGATTATTTCCTAAGACCAGAATTATAACGTTGAGGTCATAGGGCAGAACATATTTAATATTCTTGCTACATCTTGAAAGTGTCCCTTCCAAAAACGTTGTACCAGTTTACACTGCTGCCAGCAGCAGGGAAGCTGCGCTGTGATGGGCTTTGAAGGAGAAATCAAAGGCGTGCAGGGTTTTCCCTGTCCTCAGAGAATGACATCATTCCTTGGTGTCTTTGCCAAAAACAAGTCTCTGTTGGATGGACTGTGAATCGTGACTGCTTTCTAAGCCAACGAAAAGCTCTCTGGAAGTGGGATTTTACATTTTTTTCAAGTGAGTGGGAGGCCAGTTGGCTCTGGATCTGAGCTTAGATGGAGGAAAGTTTGAGCTGAGCTACAAAGGTTTTTTTTTGTTTCTTTGTTTAAAAAAAAAAAAAGAGAGAGAGAGAGGAGAGAGACACACATGAGGATTTTCTCCTTACATCTACAATCTTCAATCAAGCAGGAACGCATTTAGCACTAAGGGTGGTTTCTGAACCGAGTTCACATCCTGACTCATTAGCTGGATGATCTTGAATGTTATTTAACATCTGTGATTGAGTTTCCTTCCTTGTACAATGAGGTAAATGACGCTTACCTCTAAGTGTTGCCGAAGCTTTAGAAATGATATCTCCCACCCAATTCTCTCCTCTGGATTCCAGACCCCATCTGCCTACCCAATACCCCTCCTTGGGTATCCAACAGGCGTTTGCAACTTAGCACTTTCAAGGCTGGCCTCCTTGACCTCATCATTTAATATCACAGCCCCCATGGTACTCTCAGTCCCTCTCTCTTGCTTACTTTTCTCCATACCTCTTACACCATATGGTGGGCTTGTTCACTTATTTGTTTGTCTGTTAATTTTCCGGCTCCCTTCAGTAGAATGTAAACTCCCCCTCTTCCACTGCCCCCGATGAGGATGATTTTCCCCCCACTCTTCCAGATCTCTGTACAAGTCGCATCATCCTTGCAATTTCTCAAACACTTCAGGACCACCCCTGACTCCTCTCTCTCTCAAAAAAACACACACTCCATCTGCAAACCCTGAGGTGTCTCTCCTCAAAACATATGCAGAATCCAGTTACTTCTCCCAACTTTCACCACCATCCGCTAATCCAAGCCAGCATCGTCTCTCTCTGGATTGTCACCACCACTTCTAACAGGTCCCTGGCTTTTCCTGTTGCCTCTACAAGCAACCGGAGTGGGGCTCTGGAAGCAGTCTAACACATGGCACACACTGTTCCGTGTCCTTGCCCACCCACTTCTGTCTCAGTGGGGATGAAAGCAGAGTGGAAGGAGCCCTGGGAGCTGTTGTGTCTTCTGGCCCTACTGATCCCCTGACTGAATCTCGCTCGCCCTCTCCAGACACGTGGCCTCCAGGTCACCCTTCCCAGGAGCTCAGCTCATTCCCACCACAGGGCCTTCACATTTTTTGCTAAATCGACTTGAAACCGTCTTCCCCAAGAAGTCCATTCTGAGTCTGACAACTCAGTGAGTTCTTTGCCTAAATGCCCCCCTCCTTGACCTCATCGTTTAATATCACAGCCCCCATGGTACTCTCAATCCCTCTCTCTTGCTTAATTTTCTCCGTACCTTTTACACCATATGGTGGGCTTGTTCACTTATTTGTTTGTCTGTTTATTTTCCGGCTCCCTTCAGTAGAATGTAAACTCCGTAAGGATGGAGATTTCTGTTAACTTTGTTTATTGCTGGATCCTCAGCCTGGAACATAGCAAGTGCTCAACCAATATTTGCTGCAATAAAATGAAAGGTACATAGTAGATGCTTAATAAATGTTATTTATTATTATTTTCATCTTTACAGTATTAGATGAGCCTCACTTAGCCAAATATGTCATGAAAAGGATATGCTGGTAAGCTTAAGGTTCTGGTTTGTTGTGAATTAAGTCATTGTTGATGAAACAACACATTTTAAATTGTATTTTTAAAAATAATTCTTCCCTAAAAATAAGGATTGATTAAATGGCTGTTAATTGCTTACTTAACACCCAAAGCTTTAATCAGCCATAAAAAAGAATGAAATAATGCCATTTGCAGCAACGTGGATGGACCTAGAGATTATCATACTAAATGAAGTAAGTTAGACAGAGAAACAAATATCATGTGATATCACTTATATATGGAATCTAAAAAACTGATACAAATGAACTTATCTACAAAACAAATACAGACTCACAGACACAGAGAACAAACTTATGGTTACCAAAGGGGAAAGTGGAGGGGAGGGATAAATTAGGAAATTGGGATTAACATATACACACTACTATATATAAAATAGATAAAAAACAAGGACCTACTGTAGAGCACAGGGGACTCTAGTCAGTATTCTGTAATAACCTATATGGGGAAAAAAATCTGAAAAAGAATAGATATATGGATATGTACAACTGCATCACTTTGCTGTACATCTGAAACCAACACAACATTGTGAATCAACTATACTCCAATATAAAATAAAATAATTTTTAAAAAAACACCCAAAGCTCTGGGAGGGCCTTCATCAGTTCTGATGAAGAAACACTGGCGACCCTTTAGGCCCTTGTCTGCAAGCATCACCTGTGTCTCTCTCCCCTCATGAGTTTCAGCAAAATCTTATGGAGAGACAGAATAATGGGGAAGATAGGTCAAGGGAGCGACTAATGCTCACTCACCTCCTGAGAAGTCTGATTCTTCCCTTTAGATACAACAGAAGCTGGCTGTGTTCATATTTGTGCTGTGATGGCTGACCTCCTCTCTACCTGCCCTCATGTTGCAGCCTGTGTACTGAGGTAGTGTCTAGGCCCGGGTCTAAATCCTGGCTCTTCTGCCCATTAGCTGTGTGATCCTGGATATGTAACTTAACCTCTCTGCCCAGTCTGTTTATCTATAAAATAAGGATCTCATGGAATTGCTCCACGGACTAGAGATGAAGTTTGAATGCTCCTAGCCCCATGCCTAGTGCATAGCTGGCCCTCAGGACATTGTTAGCCATCTTCCACAGGCGTCTGGACAACCTGAATCCCTCACTCACCCTCTGTGCTGCCAGGACTCTGATCAATGGAACTACCCAGGAAATAAGAACCGACTCCATCTACCGCTGCAAATTTCTTATCCCTCACAGCAGGACCACCTGGAAAAGGACTGTGCCCTGAATCTAAACTCTGAGCCTGGGATGTTCATGGTGCCGAGAGGGACATGGATGGTTCTGAAGGACATACTATGAAACGCTTCACCCACGTGGTGGCAAGGACCCAGGTCACAGCCCTGCCACAAAGACCCAGCCACAGTTGGGACAGAGAGAGAAGGGTTTTCCTGCCCAGACTCATCTTAAACCTTGATCAGGCAGGCTCCCCACATGGGACTAGAAGAGCAGATTTCACTGCGTGGGTTGAGGGAAATAAAAGAGGTAGCAGCTGCCCTTATTCATGCTTCTAAGACATAGTTATCTGGTTCACTGTTAAAATGTGTCTCAGTGAATGGCCTACTCAGGCTGATTGGATTAACCAGTCAGGAAGATCCAAGCAAGGTGACACTGTTCTAGAAGAATTTTTGTATTACTTTTCACATTTAGATTTTAAAATAACCTTAAGTGTTGAGTTTTGTGTGAAGTGGGAGTGAGTTTTACGTTTTTCCGTACAGATATGCACTTGATCCAGCACCATTTATTGAAGAAGCCATTCTTTCTCTATTACTCTCTTAGTCTCTCTTTTGTTGTAGATCAAGTGTCCATATGCTGTGGTCCTGTTCCCGGACTCTATTCAGTTCCAACAGCATACTGTTTTAATGGCTAAATACTTCACATATATTATTCTTCTCTATCATCAAAATAATCACCATCGCCATCATCACCATCATCATTAACATCATCAGCACCATTACCATCAACATCATCCTCATTTTCATCATCTTGATCACTAACAGTTACTGGAGTGCTTACTATGTGCCATAGCTTCACATCTCGTTTAGTCCTCACACCAACTCTATGTGATCAGCATTATTATAAACCTTATTTTACAGATTAAGAAATGGAAGCTCTAAGTGGGTGGGTAGCATTCCCAACATCACACATCTAGTAAGTGGCTGAGCAAGGATCGGTCCCATCTTCATGGGAACCCATGTGTGCCAGGGCTTTTTCTATTTCCCCAGAGTGCTTCCCTCAGCTACAATCTTCCCATCAATTATATGCCCCCTCTCTAGCCTAGAGGTGGCTGTTACAGGTCGTGGGACAGATGGAACCGACCCGAGTTTGCTCTATTTATGAACAACTGAATGAGTAAATTTCATCTCGGATGGGATTTTTAACCCTTGTAGAACTTTTAAAGACTGAAATTGGCCTGGGGAAGGAATTTGCAATCCAAGCGGGGCTAACCAATGATAGAGATGCCTGAAGACCTACTTAGGAGAAGCTCCCCTTCATTCTGCCACACCCCCAGCTCCTCTCCCATCCAGCATGGGGGTTTCTGACAGGTTAGAGCCAGCACTGAACGCAGGGCATGGTTTCCATGGTGCCAGGGAGTTGCCCTGACCCTGTCCCATTAGCACAACTCACAGTTGACCTATCCATTTGCCTGGAGATGCCATGTGCTCTATTTAAGGGGTGACCTAGGAACAGAACAATTCCAGTCAGGAAAAAAAACTGGCTCTGCAAGCCTTGAGCCCTGAGAGCTGGGAGGCAGTAGGGCCCAGGGGATAGTACAGCCAAGGGGAGTAGAGTGATTGGAAGGACACTGGTGGGCCAGGAGGACTTCGCCTTCTCTGACCCCAGGATTCTGCTTATGGCTAACACAGACCTGCTGATATTTCTGCTGAGTTCCCATTCCTGTCTGAAGTCAGCAGCCGATGGGGGTGCTAACTGCATTCAGGTAACACTTCCGAAGGTAACTTCATGCCCTGCGTCAGTACTGATGAGGCACTATTAATTTGGGGACACTTTAACACCACTTCCTTGTGCCAGCTTAGCAACCTGGCTAATTAACAGAAAAGAAAAAAAGAGTAAGGGGATGATTTAAAGAGACATGGTAAAGAAAAAATAGTCCCTGCAAATGTTTTGATACAAGGCGAGAGTATGGGATTCTTTTTATGTCAGTGGAGGTAAAGCTATGAACTTGTCGATACACTTACATACCATTTTGTATATTATTATAAATCAGTGTGGTGTAGTATAAAAGAAACATGTACAGTGGCAAGTGCATGGTTTTGAAATAAGTTAGATCTGAGTTTCAAACCAGACTCTGTTCTTACTAAACCAACGTGAAGTCATTCAATCTCAAAGAAGCCCATGTTCCTCATGTATAAAATAGGGCTAATATGCCCAACACTGCAGGGTTATTCTGATTGGAGAATGCTGTATAGGATGCACTTAGAGTGGTGTTGGCCCAACAGTAAGTACCTTATAAATGGTTTATAAATGATAGTCAAGTATGAGAACTTTCCAGACTACAAAAGCATCCTGGAAGCATATGAATCCAGACTTCTTTGGGCATACAAGTCTCCTCATTACCTTCCTGTATAAAGAACTGGCTGAACTGGAGCCTGCTGGGTTTAGGTAAAGGGTTGCTCTCCAGTGCAGGCTCACCTGGGCATCCAAACCCAGTTCCAGTTCAGCAAAGCTGATCCCAAGGAAACCAGGCTTTTAAGTCCATAATATACAGCCTGTGGAGGTTTCTGAGCAGGGCAGTGACATGAAAGGTAGAAGCTTTGAGGTCAAGGTGGGAGACTCATTCAAACTGCTTACCACGGGCCAGGCTCTGTGCAAGCTTTGGGGGAACTACTCATGGTTAATATATAGCCCTGTTCCCAGGAGAGAAGGGAAGAACATGCAGTAATTCAGGGGTTATTATAGCAAAGGAGGCTTCCAGAGGTAAAAACCTAAATCAGCAGGTCTTGATGAAGAAGGACTAAGGAATCTTATGAGAATGTATGGTGTGAAGATGTGTGGTGATATAATAAGTAGCACCCCTGTTTTTATAGCCTCTGTTCAGATTTAAAGAGAAAGAAACAAGGAGTCTGACATAAATGGATATTCATCCGCATGGAAGGAGACATCAGGAGTGGGCAATCCATGTTCCCTCCAATAAGGAGTTTGATAGGAATTTGAAAATAAAACATTGTGACCTAATTGATCTTCAACAAGATGCATTGTCCTTATGGTGTGCAATTAGCTTCAAGGATCACAATGTTGTCTCAGGAAATAAGTAAAAATACCTTATTTTTCAAAGGTCAAAATGGAATTTTATTTCATAAAATTATCAGTTTGATTAATTGTAAGAGGCGCTATTCAATTTATTTTTGTTTTATTTATCTTCGGCTGTTGTCTACCCAATAAGCATTCACCCCTTCTTCCTGTCTAATAGAACCCTGATTTTCTCTGGTGTAAAACAGTGCACAGGTAAAACATAATGGATCTCTAGCCATTGCAGCAAGCAGTGGCCATGTGTCCCAATCTTGGCCAATGAGATACAAGTGGGAACCATGGTGCAAGGTCTGGTGTGTGGTGAGCACGTTCTTCACACTTTTGACCTTTTCTCATTTTTCTTTCTCCTTCCATCTGGAATAAAGATGTGATACTCGAAGATGCAGCAGTCATTTCATCACCGTGAAGATGAAAAGTGCATGCTAAGGATAGGAAGACAGAAAAATGAAGCGTTTTATCAGACCAGCCCCAATTTGCCTAACTCCAGACTCCATGGACCTCCTGTTTCTTAAGCCATTGTGTGTTGGGTTTTCTGTTACTTGTAGCCAAATGCATTTCCAGTTGGCATAATTTTGAAATTTTAGATGACATTAAAGGCACGTGCTTTTACAGTTTAACTTACACAGCATAGGTTAAGAAAAGGTGATAAGCCACTGATGGACACAGAGTCAATAGGCAGAGATAAAAAGATGAGTGGACAGTACGTGGTGACCAAGTATACAGAGGCAGTGACCATTTTCAAAACACAAGTTGGTACACAAATTCTGACAAACGATCTGACTGGGAAAGAGAGTATTTGAAACCTCATGGAATCTGAGAGAATGCAAACCTGTGAGCATATTCAAGCCTTTGAGGAAAGCAGAGGAGGAAGAATGCAATGATTCAAATCCGAGCTCTGCCACTTCCTGTAGTGTACCTGAGTGTGTTGCTTAACCAGCCTGGACTCGGTTTCCTTCTCTGTAAAATGGGGCCATGAAGTAAGCAGAAGGTGTGTAGGAACTCCTACAAAACCTAAAGGTTTCTTAAAGACAGCTAACCTGGCGGGGGAAAAATCCACATCCTGGTCCATGTGAAGTAACCTCAAGACCTGGCAGACCACGTCTGCGCAACCAGCTGTGGCTGCCTACCCAAGAATGTGGCTGAACAAAGATGGCCTTTGCTATGGCTACTAACTTACTTTACTCTCAGAACATCTGAATGAAATAGATGCAGTCATCCTCATTTTATAAAGAAGGAAACAGGGCTTCAGAGTACCTAGTAACTGGCCTGAGTTCATACTGCTGCACCAAGGCTGGGGAGAATGCTATCTAATCCTCGTTCAGCTTTGTTCCCTATGCATTCATGCCATCTGCCAGATTTGGTAGAGATTGCTAGTCTTTATTTTATAGCAGGACTCTGATTTTAGCTGGCAGATTTTCATGCAGAACTAACACTCCATTTCCAGCCTGCCTTGGATCTCAGAGTCACCGTTATCTAAGCCTTGGCCAATGAGAAGTAGACGTATGTAGGAACTACAAGAAAGTTTCTTAAAGACAGCTAATTTTGTAAACGTACTTTTTCCCTTTGTCCAGCTAGACCATGGATGTGATGGTTGGAGCTCCAGCAACCTTCTCAGGCCCTGAGGTAATATCAACTAGTGATACCATGTGCTCAAATGGAGGAGCAGAAAGAAGACTGTTGCTTAATGACACCATGAAATCTCCATACTAGCCCTGGATTCCCTACCTCTGGACTCTTATTCAACAGGCAGAAATAAACATTGCCCTTACTTTATCCACTTTTTTCCTTTTATTTTCTGTTATATGCAGCTAGATGAATCCTAACATAGCAAAAATCTTAACTACTATAAGTCATCTATCGTGTAGTGCTGTTGAATTATAAGCCTAGTTTGAGGCAGTGGTCCCCACACTGACAGCTTTGGTCAAGTCCAAGGAATAGCTGGAGAGTGGGCTAAGGTGCAAGGCCTATGTTGAGATCCAGTGGGGTCTTTACAACCTCACGGTGATTTTTTCTGTTCTCCTACTGGGACAGGAAATTGTAGCATACGGGAAAGAGCTTGGGCTTGGAGTCAAGTCTAAATCCTAAATCCAACTGCCAACCAACCTCTTATTAGCTGTGTGGCTTTGTGCAGGTGTCCTAGCCTCTCTGAGCCTCAGTTCATTCATCTGTGCAACAGAGCTTGTACATTATTTCTACCTCATTAGTGCTATATGAGGAATAAACAGATGCTGAGTGTGAAAGGACCTAGTCTAGTTTTACAACATAACAGGGGCTCAGTTATCTGTTGAATTCAACATTGCTGAATTTGAGAGAATTTTACATATATAAAATTGTACATACATAATATTTATTATATATATTTATATAAAATTAAATATATGTATGCATTATATATGTGAGATTAATATATTTTATACATATAGAGAGAGAGAGAGAGAAAGAGAGAGAGAGAACTCTTGGTGAATATGTTTGCTATTTGCTTCCATGTATTCTTTTATTTTTTTTGATAAAGACAATTTATTAACTGTATAACTAAGTAAAGTAGTGATTTAGTTTAGATTTAGATTGAATTTTAATTTAGATTTTGTTTGCCTTTCACTTTAAGTGGGTTCAAAAAGCAGGGACAACCCCAGCAGGCTGCATACCCCACGTGCTATCTGCCACGTCTGGCATCTTCTCAGACATCTTGAAATCGCATCGCTTGCCTGCTTCTTTCTCTCCCTTCTCTCTCAGTTTCCTTCCTTCAACAACCATCTCAAATGTTCATATCATGAACCAGGCACTGAAGGATGTAGAAGAAAAAATGGCTCTTGAATGAATCTTGAGACCTTTGTTCTTTGATGAGGGACACCGAGTTCCTGCCTCTGACTGCTGTCCCCAGGTCCTAATGCCGGGCCTGGAGAGCTACTATGGATGCAGACGGTTCTTTTTAGAGCTTCCACAACTTCTTGTCCACTGGAATGTAAGTCTTCAAGGAAAGAGATTTTTTATTGGTCACCGGTGTAGCCCCAAGGGCCAAGAACAGTGCTTACTCATAGTAAATATTCCTCATATTTTTGGGGAAAAAAATTGTGACCACCAGTCTGAATCCATCTGTTTCTAGTTGGGTGAATTATTTCTCAAACTCCCTCAAAGCCATATGAAAGTAAGAAACTAATACTGACTTATCACCTTCCCTTCTCCCCCAACTTAGAGAATAACCCTTACTGAAGAGAGTTAATCATGTTCTTCCACTCGTTACACATCGTTCGTGCAAAGCCTCTGCATGGCTTGTTTTGTTTACATACATAAGAATGTATAGGTATGTATTTGTGTTATTTTCTCCATCACCCCACATCCCCACACCCATTCCACTCTTCCATGACATTCAAGTTAGTCTATTTAGTTTATGACCTTTGAACCATCTTCCATACAATTACTTCGGTGTACGTGTGTCCTTTAAAAAATTGTGTTTCATTGAGTGTGTGTTGTTTTAAGTTTACAAAGATTTTATTGTGCTTTACCTTTCATGCTATTTCTTATTTTTTCCACTGGATACTATTTTTCAAGATCCAATCATGTTTCTGCCTGTACGTCTGGTTCATGTCATCTGACCCCTGAAAACAATGGCATTTAAAACACAGTCATCATTTTATTCATCCATTTCCCTGAACATTGGGTACAGAGTTTCCTCCAACTCTTTGCTATGAGAAACATTTTTCTGTTGACCCAGGCTTGAGTTTTGCGGAGATACGTGTTTCAGGAATGACTTCCTATGTGATGGGTCAGGCACCCAAGGGATACCAACTGTTGCGTGATTTGAACATCACCTTTCCCACACTTACGTAAAGTCACCAAGAACTGCACACAGGTTTCCAGAGGGGAAAAGTGCTCCTGTTTCTCCACATCTTACCAGAACTTAATGACAAGTTTTAGAGTCTCCTTGTTTAATTGGTCTTTTCTGATTGCTGGTGAAATTTACTTATTAGCACTTAGAGTTCGCCTTCTGTCAATCCTTTTTCTCTGATCTGCGTTGAGTTCCTCATGCGTATTAGATACTAACTTCTTGTGGTTTTAGACTTTTGCAAATAATTTTTGATATGAGGGGTCTTGTTCAAAACATCCTTCCCCATCCTGAGATCCTAAATATATTAACTTAAAGTTTTTCTATCAGCTTCAGAGAATTCTTTCATATTTACATCTGTAATCCATTTGGAGTTTATTTTTGCTTATGATGGGAAGTAGAGATTCTTATTTTTCTCCTTCCCGACAGTATTAGGGCTGTGGAAGTTGTAGGAAGCTGATAATAATGCAAAGTGTGTCAGGTGGGCTGCAATTTATCACCGCCATATGGATAGACTGATTTTGTAAGTTCATTTCAGCATTCCTTAATGATTCTCTATTCTCCTTTGAACTAGTTGTAACATCATATTGGTCCACTCGATGAGTTAAAAATCTTTGACGTCTACTTATGTCTATTTATGGGAGAGTTATAATTTTATCTTTTTCTCGAAAAAATTGTCTTTCAACAAAAGCTAAAACTTTCTTTTAAACATCACTTTTCTTTTAAACATTGCTTTCAGATTTTGACATATGATGCTTTCATTGTCATCTAAACTCAATAATTTTATTTATTTCAATTTTTTTAACCCAACAATCATTTAGTAGTCTCTTTTATAGACTAAGAAAGCATAGTGTTAGCTATACTTTTCTAACTTTATTGCATGTGATCAAATAGGCTTCATTTATATATTTATACCATTTCACTTTACAGAATTTTTAGGTATATTATAATGGCATATGACATGTAATACAATAGAAAAATGTAAATGGAAACTTAGATCATGGGAAAATATATTATAAAGCAGATCTCGGTGTGTATTTACCTTGAAGCAGCTGCATTCATTACTGTGGTCCAGGCATATCTGGGCATGTCTGGGAAAATGGTAAGTGGCTGAAAAGAAGTCTCCTCATGGGGCAGGGAAGAAAACAGGATGGAGGAGTATGTTGGCTGTGCTCCTAAGCCACTGAGAGGTTTGATGACTTGCTTGGAAGCCTTGCAAGACTTGGCATATAGTCACAGTCACAGCTATGATTTATTACAGCAAAAGGATACAGAAGCAAAGTCAGCAAAGGGAAAAGGCACATGGGGCAGAGTCTGGAGGAAACCAGACACAGCTTCCAGAGCCCCCTCCCAGCGGAGCCACACAGGATACCCTTAATTCCTCCAGCAACGACTTGTGGTGGTTGTGAAATGTTGTCTACCAGGGGAGCTGACTGGAGACTCAGGAGTCAAGGTTTTATTGTCTGCCTCTGCCTGGCATGTACCAAGATCCCAGACTCCGCAGAGGAAAGCAGTGTTCAGCACACACCACATTGTTTGCATGAACTGTTTAAGCACTGGGAGCCTCCCTTATCACTTAGGGGACGGTGGGAACACTGCTGAAATCCAAGGTCCCAGATGCCAACCACCAGCCAATCTTGTAAGCAGGCCTTTCTAAGGGTAGCAGTCTCAGGCCTGCTGTGTTAACTCTTCTCACACAAGGAGCCTCTTGGGAGAGAAACTGACCTGATGGGAGGAGGGATTGGCTTGAGGGCCTGTCCCAGAACCAGACTAACTTTCTGAGGAGGGAGGGTGGGTTCAGAGTGCAGCGTGGTGACTATTGCCAACTCGGTCTTTAGCAGAGCCTGGGGAAACTGGCTGAGTCCTAAGGAGAGACAGGGCTTTGCCTAGTGCAGCCTACTTAAATAAAAATCCTAGGAATTCAAGAGAAGAAATTTGAGCTGAACATTGCCAGGTGAGGGAGGGCAGCTCTGTTGGTTACCAGAGACAAGATTATGAAAACAATCTTGTGAGTGAAAAATGTTGCTGCCATATCTGTAAACAAAGGATGTTGCAGCCACCAAGCCACTGCAGCCACCCGCCCTCCACCCCCGAAGGTGAGCCCTGAGAGAACTCAGGATGAGAAAAAGAACAGGATACTGGCCCTAGCTGGCTAAGGTGCACATCAAAGGAATGATTTCAATGAGCCCAGACTCTTACATCTTCCCATTAACCTGAGATTTCTGTTTCTTTAACAGTACTACCAGGGCTTTGTTGCAAAACCCCTGTGTATCCTGGTTCCACGCCTACCTCTTTGGAGCAGTCCCTCAGAGCGATCGGAGAGGCTGTCTTCCAGGCTTGAAGTCCTCAGAAAGACTGCCAAATAAAACATACTTCTCAACTTTTAGTCTGTGCGTTTCTTTTTTCAGTTGACAATCTCTAAACAAAATAAGACCAGGGTTGTTTACAAGAAATGAGGCCAGAGTTATGTTACCAGAAAGAGTATGACCATCACAGGGAATCCAAATGAGGGTTTGGGGGAAAGACTTTTCATGGTGGGTTTTCTTTTTCATCTCTGAGTGGAAGAGTCCCCTACCCCCTGCCTTGGTCTAAGGGGTGGCACTTACGCTGAGGGATCGTTCACCAAGTCTCGCAGAATCAACTTACAGTGACACAGAGTCTACCCTTTCCTCCAAGGCTCCCTGGATGGTGGAAGTGACACAATTTTTAAGACAGAAGAGATTTGGAATTTGATCATTTCAATAGAGAGGTCTGGTATTTCCAAGGAAATGGGCAGTTGGGGCCATGCTGGGTAAAATGGTTCTGGCCACCAGTTACAATGTGTGGAAGGGCTTTTCCCCATACCACCAAGCAGTTCTCTGGCACCAGCTGGGTGTCCTACACATCAACCCAATTCTGACACTGTCTACCTGGAGAGAGCATCATATTCCACAAGTTAAGGGCTCAGTCCTGCAAGAATGCTCACTCTCCACACCCCCACCCCACTTCAGATGCCATCGCTAGACCAGGTTGTCACCTGGGCTTCTGACCAACTGGCTGTAAACTGGAGTTTCCAATGGCCCCTCTTTAGGTTCGATTAATTTGCTAGAGCGGCTTACAGAGCTCGAGAAACATTTAACTTACCAGATAACTGGTTTATTATGAAAGGATATAACTCAGGAACAGCCAGATGGAGGAGATGCACCGGGCAAGGTATGGGGGAAGGGCACCGAGTTTCCACGCTCTCTGAGCCCACCACTCTCCTCAAGTCTCAATGGCTTCATCAACCCAGAAGCTCTCTGAACCCTGTCCTTTGGGTTTTTATGAAGGCTTCATTACATAGGCACGATTGATGAAATCATTGGCCATTGATGATGGATTCAACCTCCAGCCCCTCTCCCCATCCTGGAGGTGGGTGGGGAGATGCGACTGAAGGTGCCAACCTCGAATCACGTGGATGGATCTCCTGGCAACCAACCCCCATCCTTTCCTAACCTAGGGGCTTTCCAAAAGCCGTCTCTTTAACATAACAAAAGACACTTTCATTGCTTTCTGCACTGAGGAAATTCCAAGGGTTTTAGGAGCTCTGTGCCAGTAAAGGGGACAAAGAATACATAGAATTCTTATCAATCATAATATCACATTGGGGCAGACGGTTAATAAGACAGAACATGAGAAGGGAGAGGAATGGAAAAGGGGATTATGGGAAGAGCATATACATAGAGCACATTTCTCCAGTCATAGAACTTGACGCCTTGCCCCTAGAATGACAGGGAAGGGTTGGGATGAGGCCCAGTCCTTCACTAACTGGTGCAGTGCTGGGTCCATCACCTGAATGCCTGCATGAGAATTCCTTCAACGTTCTTTGAGACCCAGCTTGTGTTCTAAGTCTGAGGAGGGACAGGCCCGGGGCAGAGGTGGCGGCATCATTGGTACCCTCCTTGGGCACTACTTGCTGGGTGTCTACCTACAGATGAAGACACACTAGAGAGGAAAAAGGTATTGTCAATCCACCCACACAACACAGGGTGGGAAGAAGGGCTTCAACTAATGCAGAAGTACAGGCGTATCTTGGAGAGACTGAGGGTTCAGTTCCAAACCATCACAATAAAGCCAGTATTGCAATGAAGTGAGTCATATGAATTTTTTGGCCTCCCAGTGCATGTAAAATTTATGTTTACACTATACTGTAGTCTATTAAGTGTGCAATAGCATTACGTCTGAAAAATGTACATACCTTAATTAAAAAATACTTTATTGCTAAAAAGCGCTAAGCATCATCTGAGCCTTCAGCGAGTTATAATTTTGCTGGTGGAGGGTCTTGCTTCGATGTTGATGGCTGCTGAAAACTGGGGGGACTGTGGCAATTTCTTAAAATAAGATGACAAGGGCTTCCCTGGTGGCACAGTGGTTGAGAGTCCGCCTGCAGGGGACACGGGTTCGTGCCCCGGTCCAGGAAGATCCCACATGCCGCAGAGCGGCTGGGCCCGTGAGCCATGGTCGCTGAGCCTGCACATCCGGAGCCTGTGCTCCGTAACAGGTGAGGCCACAACAGTGAGAGGCCCGCGTACCGCAAAAAAAAAAAAAAGATGACAAGAAGTTTGTCCCATCTATTGACTCTACCTTTTACAAACCTTTTCTCTGTATCATGCAATGCTGTTTCATAACATTTTACCCACAGTAGAACTTCTTTCACATTTGGAGTCAATTCTCTCAAATCCTGCTGCTTCTTTATCCACTTAAGTTTATGTAATATTCTAAATCCTTTGTTGTCATTTCAAAACTCTTCACAGCACCTTCACCAGGAGTAGATTCCATCTAAAGAAACCACTTTATTTATCCATAAGAAGTAACTCTTCATCTGTTAAAGTTTTATCGTGAGATTGTAGCAATTCAGTCACATCTTCAGGTTCCACTCCTAATTCAAGTTCTGTTCCTATTTCCACTGCATCTGCAGTTAACTCCTCTGCTGAAGGCTTAAGCCCCTCCAAGTCATCCATGAGGGTTGGAAGCAACTTCTTTTAAACTTCTGCTAATGTTGATATTTGACCTCTTCTGGTGAATTACGAATGTTCTTAACAGCATCTAGAATGGTGATTCCTGTCCAGAAGGTTTTCAATATACTTTATCCAGATCCATCAGAGAAATCACTGTCTATGACAGCTATAGCCTTACAAAATGTATTTCTTAAATAATAAGACTTGAAATTCAAAATTACTCCTTAATTCGTGGGCTGCAGAATAGATGTTGTGTTAGCAGGCGTGAAAACAACATGAATCTCCTTGTACAGCTCCATCAGAGCTCTTGGGTGACCAGGTGCATTTCAATAAGCAGTAATATTTTGAGAGGCATATTTTTTGTCTGAGCAGTAGGTCTCAACAGTGGGCTTAAAATATTCAGTAAACCATGTTGTAAACAGATGTGCTGTCATTTGGCTTTGTTGTTCTATTTATACAACACAGGCAGAGTAGATTTAGCATAATTCTTAAGGGCCAGAGGATTTTCAGAATGGTAAATGAGCATTGGCTTCAACTTAAAGCCACCAGCTGCATTAACCCCTAACAAGAGAGTCAGCCTGTCCTTTGAATCTTTGAAGCCAGGCATTGACTTCTCCTCTCCAGCTATAAAATTCGTAAATGACGGCTTCTCCCAATATAAGGCTGTTTCATCTGCACTGAACAATCTGTTGCTTAGAGTAGCCACCTTTCATCAATTACCTTCACTAGATCTTCTGGATAACTTGCTGCAGCTTCTACATTAGCACTTGCTGCTTCACCTTGTACTTTTACGTTATGAAGATGGCTTCTTTCCTCCTGCCTTATGAACCAGCCTCTGCTCACTTCAAACTTTTCTTAGGCAGCTTCCTCACCTCTCTCAGCCTTCATAGAACTGAAGAGAGTTAGGGCCTTGCTCTGGATTAGGCTTTGGCTTAAGGGAATGTTGTGGCTGCTTTGATCTAAGCAGACTGCTAGAATCTTCCTATCAGCAATAAGGCGATTTTGCTTTCTTATCATTCCGGTGTTCACTGGAGGAGTGCTTTGAATTACCTTCAAGAACTTTTCTTTTGCGTTCACAACTTGGCTGTCTGGCTCAAGACGCCTGGCTTTCAACCTACCTCAGCTTTCGACATGCCTTCTTCGCTAAGCTTAATTATTTTTAGTTTTTGATTTAAAGTAAGAGATGTGAGACTCTTCCTTTCAAACTTGAACACTTAGAGGCCATTGTAAGTTATTAACTGGCCTAATTTCAATCTCTCTGTGTCTCAGGGAACAGGGAGGCCTGAAGAGAGAGAGGGAGCAGTCAGAACACACAACATTTATCTTATCA
Organism: Grampus griseus; assembly: GCF_964374135.1. Classification (NCBI taxonomy): domain Eukaryota; kingdom Metazoa; phylum Chordata; class Mammalia; order Artiodactyla; family Delphinidae; genus Grampus; species Grampus griseus. Next base: position 8,698,895 of record NC_139011.1, on the reverse strand, counting down.
ATTAAGTTTGCTTAGATAGGCACAGTTCATGGCACCGCAAAACGATTACAGTAGTAACATCAAAGATCACTGATCACAGATCACCATAACAAATATAACAATAATGAAAAATAATCTTGAAATATTTCAAGAATCACCAAAATGTGACAGAGGGACACAAAGTGAGCAAATGCTGTTGAAAAAATGCTGCTGATAGACTTTCTTGATACAGAGTTGCCACCAACCTCAATTTGTTAAAGAAATAAAATAAAATAAAATAAAAAAGGCAATATCTGCAAAGCACAATAAAATGAAGTGCAATAAAACGTGGTGTGCCTGGAATTTATTCTCTAAAGGCTTGGGGTCCAGTAGGAACTGCTCTGGGTCCCCTTCTAGTAAAGGGTCACAGGCAGCCCTTGGAGGTGCTCGTGTAGTCAGGGCCCTGAGGCATGGGTGGAGATCACAGGGAAGCAGCAGAGACCGGAGCTCAGAGGAGAGGAGGTCCCCAGAAGGTGGAATCTCACTGGGAAAAGGAGCCCTGGAACCGTGAGTGATTCCCCAGAAATGCCTGGAACACAAGCTGTAGCTCCTTCCTTGGTAGGTGGGGCGAGAGCCAGTGATCTCACCCTGAGAACCCACCTACTGAGCCCCTGGAAAGTCTGGGTTGTATGAGCTAGAATGCAAAGATAATACCAGAAAAAAAATTAACTTGTGGAGAGGCAAATGCAGTTATCAGTGCTTCTCTCGAAGAAATACGGCCAAAGGGAATTTTTAAAAAATTCTCTTCTATTTTTATGTGCACAACTTAAGGAACATTAAATGGGATTCAGTTCATAACTATGAACAGGCCTCTCAGATTGCCTCCAAGGATCTTTATTTGCTTTTGCATTGATTTGTAAATATTTTTATTTATAGAACCCTCCAAAAAAAGGAGAGGTGGGCAGTGGTATACGTTACAAAAATGATCCTGAGGTAGAATTAAACACGCCTCTCCCCCCTGCATTGCCCACATCTTTTATTCATACAACAACAGGAGAAGAAACACCTCCTCTTCCCTTGGGGGCAGGAAATGTTGCCTGAAAGAACTTGAGTTCCAAGGAGGAGAAAGGGTGGGTGGTAGACTGCATTTTCCTAAGGTCCCCTAACAATATCTCTTTCTTCATATGCTCTTGTAGAACCCAGCCACTCCTCCAGCAAGATGGAGAGACTGAATCTTCTCCTTGAACCTGGACAGGCCTTTGGGGTGGCCCTGATCAATAGGGTGTGGCAGAAGAGAGCTGAGTCACTTCCAAAACTAAATCACAGAAATGTCAGGCATTTCGTCATCGTTCTCCTGGAGGCTCAGTCTTGGAACCTCGCTGCTGTGCTCTGAGGAAGCCTAGACCTCATAGACACATGCAGGTGTTCTGGCTGTCAGCCCAGCTGAGGTCCTGGTCAAAAGCCAGCCTCAACTGCCAAAAGTGTGAGTGAAGACACCTCCAGGTTCATCGAGCCTCCGGATGTCAAGTTATCCATGGCCTTTGGGTCTTCCAAGTTGAGGTTCCAGACGTGAGAGAGAAAAGACAAACTGTCCCCAATGTGTTGGTCTGTATTTCTGACTTACAGAAACTGTGAGCATAATAAAATGGTTGTTTTGTCGCCCCAGGCATGGAATGGTTATGTTGTGTACGGTAACCAGAATGGACACTCTATTTTTTTTCCTTTGGTGGTGGAAGTCAGCAGACTCAACACAGTGTTCCATGACCCTGAGTGCCGAGGGGTGAGCTTGTGCTCACCGAGGTCAGTGATTTCTTCCCCTGCAGGACCGTGGGTTTCTTTCCCAGCACAGATGATGCAGTATGATGGCCCTTCATGTTGGATTCAATTTCCCTCTGAAGACTCTCCATTTGTTTATAATTATCCCAACAACTGATGCTCTTAGCGGGAGATAGGGGCCTTGTGCACTTGGTCCTGCTTTCCCCTCCCTGAGTAGGCCTCCACTCTGCCCCTGGGTTTTGGTAACACCACCCTGTTCCCATCCAATCCCGAGAGGGCTCACCGGAGCCCTTGGACCCAGCACATCACCAACCCCAGTTCAGTGATGACAGAGTCAGTGTGTATATAACCCCCGTGTGGCTCTCAGGAATGGTGACCACTGCAGAGTAGCGGGCAGGTTGGGTGCCCGAGGGGACATGGTGGGAGATGTGAGCTCACAGCAGTGGGGACCTGGATCTGATAGGCTCAGGCTTTTCCCCCAGGCAGCAGTCGCGGGGTGTGCAGGACGTGCCGACACAGCAGATGACAGGAGATCGCATGCAGACGGCAACCATGGGTTTGAAGAAGACTAGAAAAGCTCTTTTTGAGGGAGAATTGACAGGACTGAGTTACCAACTGAATGTTGAACATTGGAAGCAGTCATGGTGTTTTCTCAACTGGGTAATTGGAAAACGAATCCGTGAAACAAAAGTCAGAAGATAAGAAGCGGAATAAGGTGAAGTGGCAGGAAAAGGCAAGAGAAGACAATGAACTGAAGGATGGTCCAAGAGAAGCGTCAGGTGAGCTTGAGAAATGCACCTGAGCTCTGAGATGGAGATTTCAGGGGCATCAGCCTGGAGCCGGCAGCACAAGCCACGGGATGGGCCCAAGTGTCCCGGGAGAGGGAGAGTGTGAACGTGGAGGAGAGGATGTGACAAAGGGGTCACCTGGCTACCGGCCTGATGTGATGGCCGGAGGAGCCATAGGTCGCTCAGCAGAAAGAGGACAAGAACCGGGAGAACGGGTTCTCGGGGGAGAGACTTCTCTGGCACCCGATGTGCTCCTTACACTTAGTAGGTGCTCAGGAAATGTGTACGGATTGAAGAGACCCATAAGCATGGCTAATCGAGGCTCAAGGAAAACACCAGACCCAAGGGAAGGAGCAAAGTCAGGGAGCAGACGTGTAAAAGAGCATCTAGTTTGAGCTGAGGTTTGAGAGCAGCAGATGCCTTGGCCTGACATGCGTCAACTGGAGACGCGGCAGCACTTTCCCTCCAATGTGTCAGGCAAGCTGTGACAGGCTGCGAACCTTGGCTGCTGTACATGGCGCGTGGAGCCCCAGCTGTCAGGCAGAGGGCAGCCTTCCCGGGAGTGGGTGGGGAGCAGGGCACTGTCCCCGCGGCCTGGGCCTGGCACAGCTCTCACACCTCCCATCAAGGTCACGGTTGGCAGCTTCCTCTTGACATTCGCAGGCCACTCACACGCAGGGGGTTCCTGCTGCAAAGCTCATCCTGATGGCTGGGGGCAGGATGCAGAGACGCGAATGGCTGGGCTGGGGACGGTGGGACATCACGGCCAGTGATAGAGAAGGGCCAGTTCATGCTGCTCAAGAAAAACCCCAGCAACGAAAGCAGGAGAAAAAAAACGCAGGGGCTGGCGTGCTTGGGTACTGGGGACAGAGGATGACATCACACCCTGTGCGATGTCCTTTCTGCTGGGGACTGAGAGCCGGGAGGGAAGGCCACTCCTGTCCCTGCTGGAGCTGATGTGGGGACTTAGGCAGTGAGCCTTCTCAGAGTAAGAGACAAGCAGAGGCACAGGGAGAGGAGAGTGACACAGGGAGAATTTGGACAAAGCAGCCCGGGCTCCGGATTCTGGGATCACGCGTTATTAGTATAAACTTAATGTTGAATGCTCACCTGCAGCTCTGATCAAAACATGGTATAGTTTCCCCTTTCTTCAGTGTGGGTGATCCTTCCCTGGCCCTGGATGAAGATTTAAGCAGACCCAATGGTATTTTCTTGTATTCTTGGGTAACAGATGACCCTTCAGCCATTTGAATCATATTCTCAGTCTCCGTTCAGTAATGTCCCCTATCACAGTCCAAACCCCGGCATTACATCTTCTCCTCCCCCCTCCCCTGCCCCATCTCAGGCTGCTTAGGTTGGAAACCAGTAGCTGACAATATGGCTGTTCTCTTATCCTGCCCCGCTGCCCCCCACCCCCCCCAACCACCGCTGGATCCGAGACCTAGCTCCATCCAGGAGGAGTCAGGGTTAGAGAAGCGTGAGGGAAGACGGGCAAAGGGGAGTGTGCCTCCCTCCATCCTGCTGTGTGCCCTGGAGCCTGACCCCTGGGACCTGACCAATAGGCTCCCTCGGCCCCAGCCTCCAGTTGGGTTTGGCCAGTGGGAAGCTCTAGCCAGGGATGGGGGGAAGCAGGAGAGTAAGGTCAAGATGTTTATTCCCCTGCTCCCTCCCTGCTGGCTGCGTCCCTGCAACAAGGTCCGGGCTCCTGTCAGTGGCCTACGACCCTCTCTGGGTCCTGGTGACGACCTCCTCCCTTCTACCACTCAAGCGCCAAGCTAGGAACTGCCCAGACCTTGACAGAGGCAGGTAAGACAGTCCTTACCCGGCTTGGTCAGGCTTCCTGCTCTGTCAGCCTGGAGGAGGGTGGAAGCTGACTCTTCTCCCTCTGGAGGCCTTTTCATGGACTCCTCAGAGGTCTCCCGTTCGTCCATCTCCTACATCCCGCAGCCCTGGCCTCTGAGACTCCCTCCCTCCTCAGCCCCCAGCATGAAGCAGCACGCCCCCAGCCTCTGCCGTGGAGCTTCTCACCCCTCCAGGAAGCCCAGAAAAGTCTTTCCCCTTTGCAGGCGGGGAGCCTTCCTGAGAATGAATAAGGAGGGAGAGGGAGAGAGAGAGAGAGAGAGAGAGAGAGAGAGAGAGAGAGAGAGAGAGAGAGAGAGGGAAAGAGAGCGAGAGAGAGCGAGAGCAAGAGAGAGAGACAGAGAGAGAGACAGAGAGAGAGAGAGAGAGAGAGAGCGCGAGAGAGAGAGCGCCAGCCACGTGGGGTGCAAACAGCTGGGAGCCTCCAGCTGTAAGTGCCTTTGGGATTCGCTCCAGCTCTCCAGCTGTGGTCACCTCACTCTCCCCGGCAGCTTCCGGCCAATAACTAAATGTGGCAGGAGCAGCCGGGCGTGGCCATTTCTGTCCAACGTCTTCCGTGGACCGTTTTGTGTGCCTCTCTGGGCTGGCCTAGGCATTCTCACAGCTGCACTGCAGTCTGAGGCTCCTTTTAACCAATCCTCCTTCCTCGTTTTTCAGATGTCAAGACTGTATCTAAAATCTAAAGTCTAAAGCCTTTCCTACTCCTGCCCCCTCTCTTCATCCTTCCAAGCCACTACCCCCAATAAACCTCCCACACTCTAACTCTCTCTTGGTGTCTGCCTCCTAGAGTAGCCAACTGTCACAAACTTCCTCAAGGACCTTCTAGCTTCTGACCGCTCCCTGGTCCCAGGCAACGACCGTGCGTCTTTGGTTTTAGTTATGGTAACACTCCACTTCCACATACCAATCCTGCTCTGGTTGCCATTGCTGCAGAACAAATTCTCCCTACGTTTAGTGGATTACAACCATTTTATTTTGCTCACAATGTTGTGTGTCAGAGTTTGGGAAGGCTCAGCAGGGTGGTTCTCACTTTGACGTTTCTCATGCAATTGCAGCCAGATGGTAGCCAGGACTGGACATCAAAGATGGTGCACTCCTATGTCTGGCAGGTAATGCCGTCAGCTGAGAGTGCTTCTGGGGCAATGGACAGGAACACCTCCTGCGGCATCTCCAGCATGGCAGCCCCAGGGGAGCTGGACTTTTTACATGGCAGCTGGATTCCCCCAGAGAGAGTGTCCCAAGAGAATCAGATGGTTGTAATATGGCCTTTTCTGATTTAGCCTTGACGGCACATAGTATCATTTTATCATTATGCTGTAGGTTGCAAGCAAGTCACTAAGGTTGGTCCATATTCAAGATAGGAGGGCAGAGACCCCACCTCTTGATGGGAGGAGTGTCAAATAATTTGCAGACATCCACAATGACCAATTTGACAATGGCAGAAACCAACAGGGAGCTCCTTACATGGCACTATACCCCAGGGGACCATCCATCACCTGCTGGAAAGTCGATTACACTGGAACACTTCCACCCATCATGGAAGGAGCGGTGCCTTGTTCTCACTGGAATATACGCTTGTTCTGAACATGAATCTGCCTTCCTTCCTACAGTGCTTCTGCCAAAGCCACCATCTGTGGGTTTACGCAGTGGGTGCACTATTCACTGCCACAGTACTTCATGGAGCACCGCCTCTGGCCGAGGAACTCATTTTCACAGCAAATGAAGTATGCCCGTGGAGTTATATCTAGGGAATTCGCTGGATTTACCATGTTCATCATCATCCTGGAGCAGCTGACCTGGTAGAACAATGAAGTGGCCTTTTGAAGACGCAGCTACAGGGCCAGCTGGGTGATAATACCTCGCACGGGTGAGATCATGTTCCCAAGGATAAAGTATGGGCTCTGAATCCCTAGCCAGCATGTGGTGCTATTTCTCCCAGAGCCAAGAAGCGTGGATCTGGGATCAAGGGATCGAAATGGGAGAGGGTCCTCTCACTAACACCCATAATGATGAACTGGCCAGTTTCATTCCTGTTCCTGCAACTTTGGGCCCTGCTGCTTTAGAGGTATTGGTTCCAGAGGCGAGAGCATTTCCACTGGAGAACAAACAGAACTGCCTTCTGACTGCAGGCTCTTACCACTGCCTGACGGGGTCCGTGTTTGTACATTTCACTGCCTTGTCACCACCGACCCCTTGATGAACAGAGCAGGTCCCAGGGCTCAGGAGCTGCTGAGTAAAATATTTGCTGATCAGAACCTGATTTAAATGCTAGTAAATCATGGTCAGAGTGAAGATAGTTTTCGTATATTGTATGTGGAATATTGAGTTCATAATGTTCTAGATAAAGAGGACGTGCAAGTATTTAAAACGTGAAGAAGGAAGTAGGGGAGGGAGAGTAGGATGAGAAGGAAGGTGAAGAAAGAGGAGGAGGGAGAGGAGTAGCGGAGGAAACAGGGAAAGGAGGCTCGGGGGGAGGGAGGGAGCGGAAATGCACAACGTACAGTGTCAGGCACTTCAGACGGTTCATCTGGAGACAAACCTACATACACGGCAAGTATTCTTCCTCCCCAGTCACAGATGGAGCCACTAAGGCGCGGGGAAGTTCATGCACTTGCTGAAGTTTCATCCAAAGCGACTGAAAGGGAATCTGACTTCAAGGTGTCTCATTTCCAACCTCATCTTCTTGCCATTATACCTCGCCATCAGAGAAAGCAGACATGTCATGAGAAGAAAACAGAAACACTGCTTAAAATCACCTGAAAGCATTCCAATTTGATCTGAAATTACGATTTTAACTTCTGAGCTTGACCCGTCTGCCGAAGCACAGGTTTAATAATCTGTGCTTTAATCCACGACTTCATCTATCTGCACAAGCAGGCAATTCTAGGATTTATAATCAGCGTGTTTCTATAATAGTTCTGTGATTTACTGAACATTTTCCCTAGCCAACACTTTACTATAGACAAATGATGTTATAGCATTTTGAAGGTACACATTTTAATTGTAAACTGGTTTGAGAATATTAATGTACAAAGTAGGACCTAAAACATCGGAGGAGTAATGTTGACAATAACTGTGTTTACCCCAGAAATAACATACACGCACTCTCTGCACTGAGTGCACAGTCGGTGCAGCCTGAAGTTTTCAAATCAACGGAGGCACTTCGGGATTATCTTCAAAGTCTGGATCTCCCTCGCTTGGTATGATTTTGGGTTCAGCTTGAACTCTTCTGGGCGTGTGTTTTTTCGCTTGAACTATGTTAGCCACATCAGGGAAGGCATGCTTGCTGGGATCTACTTCTAGTCTCTCCATTTGCTGGCTTCTACAACAAAAAGGGCAAAGGAAATTGAGATATCAGTTTTAAGTAAATTTCAGGTAGATTCAACTCATTCATTCATTTGTTCAGCAAATATCGGCAAGTACTATCCCTGGAGCATGGAGGCAAAGATAGAACCCCATCCCTGGTTTCAAGTAGCTTAGAGCCTAGTAGAAGCAAGAGTCCACCCTTGGAGAAATAAAGTGCTAAAGAGCGCCGCAGGGCCGTGCTGACGTGCAGGCAGGTGGAGGAGAGGGCAGCGGGGAGACTCTGCTTACCTAAGATTTTTTTGATAATTGAAATGATACAGCAGGCCATGCCCCAGAGCCAAGATCAATAATAGAATCACACCAGGCAGTTCTCACTCCTGAATGGAGCTAATCAGGCTCCTGGACCCTGCTGCTTCAGACCACTCAGCCTGCACTACAAGTTCAGGTGCACACCAAGCTTAGCCCACAGTTTCCCCTCCCACAAGAACCCACTCCTCCGCCGGCACTCCATCCTTCCAGCGATAGCTGGAGTGAAACAGACCCAGGAAGCAGCTCTGCTGGCCACTGAGTCCCCTTATCACCGTCATAGAGAAAACTCTAGATGATACAGTCACAGGGCTGCTTTTCTGGCAATTTCCATTCCATAGGCCTGGAGTTGGACCCAGTAATCTGTATTTATATAAAGTTCCCCCAGGGATATCGATGATTTAGAAATTATTTTGGAATCACCGCACCATTAATTCATTCAGTTATTCAACAGATATACCTTAAATGCCGACTGTATTCTAGTTGCTGTGCTAGACACCAGAAATAGCATGGTCTGTGCAAACAGACAAGCTTCCTGGTAACATCTAGGAGTGCAGTGTTGTGTTCAATAGAAAAGTTATCATATCGTCATGTAATTGTCTCATTACCGACCTGTTCTCCCTATAAGACTGACATCTTTGAAGCAAAGGTATTGTCTTTTTCATCTTGTATCTTTGGCGTATAGCTTTACCGAATAAATAGTTGTTGAATAAATGAAAAAAAAAGTTATTATTGTGGATTAACGAAATTAAATAAGAAATTATCTCTGACCTAAGGAATATCACAGTCAGTCTAATCCAGGAGCTCCAAACCCATGTTCTCAGACCAAACTCGTGCAGCAGACACAATGTGGTGGGGGAAGGAGGTCCGATTTTCTTTGGAAAGTGTAAACTCTGCTGTTCTTACAGCCCTCCCGCTCATTCCTGTAATCTGCACAGCCCTTGAAAGATCTGACTTTTTGATTCCTTAGTATCTTGACTAATACTTCTGGACCTGCTGAAGAAAAATACAAAGTATACAAAGTCTATAAAAGGGCATTTTCTGAAGTCCCAGATTGTACACTATAAACAGTGTTAAGAAGTTACAGTTTTCAAAGACTTGCATTACAGTCACTATTAACTATAGCGTACTTTTTAATTCATCTGTTCTTATTAAAAGACTATGATATTTATGGCTTAATTAAGTAAATATCTAAATTCATCTATTATAATTATGATGTCCTTGACTTTGAGGAAAAGCAGCCCATCTCAATTGTAGGCATATCTCTTGGGCCATAATTTCTGGATCTCAGTAATAAACTATGAGCTTAGCTAGTATGTATATAGTTATCTGCAGAGCCCCTGCTTCAGATGTTGTGAGGAATAGTTTGCATGCAGGGCTTTAATGACTCATGAATCTCTGGGCCTGAGGCACCTGAGGACCACACTCGTCCCCAAAATAAAGAGGAGAGGGGCTTTTCTCCCTGGCTGCTTCCTGTCCCTATGTCACAGGCCTAAAGTGACAGATGCCCATTGCTGGTTTTACCCACTACCTGGCTGTCAGACCAGAACCTCTGGCACCTACTAAGAATAGCTGGAAGACGGAATGAATAAATTTATTACCATGGAAGAAAGAAAGAAAATGTCTAAAATCAGTAGGCAGTAGGCGTAAAATACATCAACGATTGACTCTTTCTATTAAAGAACATAAAGAAATGATAATCTGTTGGGCTAGCTTATTTGGACCGAAGACTCCCACTACCCACGAAAAACTTTACTGAGATTGTGAAAGATGTGGTGAGATAATTAGGATCCACAAGGTCAGAATTCAGTGAAAGGAGGAACCCAGAAAGGGGAATGGAGTCCTGAGACCACCTTTGCCCTGAGGGCATTCGGTGAGCCCCTAAAGTCAGGCTTTGGTCTTGCTGGATGTACAGAGTCTGGGGACAGAGGGCCAGGCCCTGAGCGTGCCAGGTGGGCAGTCTAACAGGATGCCCTCTCCCCAGTAAGGGTGCAGTCCCAAAGGGCTTTCGCCTCCTGTACGAGTGAATGAGAAGTAAACCCGCTCTGCCCACCTCCCCAGGGGACTGTGAGGGGAGGTGCCCCAGTGGGACAGAAGAGGGATGAGTTGTCACCACAGGCTGGCAGTTCCATGGGTTTATAGCAGCTAAAAAACAAACAAACAAACCCTCAATCTTGAACTTAGACTGAAGTGGTTCTAAACTAGCAGTGTCTTTAGGATCTGCCCCAAAGCACACATCAATGCTCCCTGGCAGCGCACCTCCTGGACCTCTGAGAAGCCCCCAGCAAGGCAGCAGATCACAGGAAAGAGTAAACAAGCACTCAAGTAAACGGGCACTCTGCATAAGAATCAGCAGAAGCAACAAGAACAGAAATAGAGACGCAACAACTTCAGATAGTGACTAGGAAAGCATGAGTTATAAAAGCACTACACTTACGTTTAAAAAAAATATTCCAGACTTGAGAGTAAAATGCTGAAAACTTTCGGTCTGGAATTGGCAATAAGACAAAGATGCCTGCTATCACCCTCTTTTCAACATCGTACTGGATTTTTTCCCTATGCAGTCATGCGCGAAAAAGGAAAGATACAGGTTTGGGAAGAAAGAAAGCCATCATTCTTTGCCATATATCATCAGGGAAACGGGAGTTAAAACAACAATGACATACCACCACACACCTATTTAGAATGGTCCAGATCCGAACACCGACAGCACCAAACGCTGGCCCGGATGTGGAGCAACAGGAACGCTCACACATGACTGGTGGGGAAGCAGAAGGGTGCAGCCCCTTCAGAGGACAGCTCGGCAGCTTCTCACATAACTAAACATATTCTTACCACACGACCCAGCAGTTGTGCTTCTCGGCATTTACCCAAAGGAGCTGAAACTTTATGGCCACATAAAAACCTGCACAGGATGTGTATAGCAGCGTTATTCATAATTGCCAAACAACTGGAGCAGCTAAGATGCCCTTCAGTGGGTGAATGGATAAATTAAACTGTGGTCCATCCAGACAATGGCATATTACTCAGCATTAAAAAGAAATGAGCTAGCAAGCCATGAAAAGACATGGAGGAACCTTAAATGCATATTACTAAGGAAGAGAAGCCAATCTGAAAAGGCTACGTACTGTATAATTCCAATTACATAACACTTTGGAAAAGACAAGATTATGGTGACAGTAAAAAGACTAATAGTTGCCAGGGGCTGTGAGTGGGGAGAGCGGGATGCATAGATGGAGCACAGAGGATTTGCAGGGCAGTGAAACTACTCTGTATGACACTATAGGAATGGATACATGTCATTATACATTCGTCCAAACCCATAGAACGCACAACACCAAGACTGAGCCCTAACGCAGATTACGGATCTGGGTGCTAACGACGCATGGATGCAGGCTCACCAGCTGTAACAAATGTTGCACTCTGATGGGGGATGTGGATAATGAGGGAGGCTGCGCCTGAGCTGGGGCAGGGAGTATATGGGAAATCTCTGTGCCTTCCACTTGATTTTGCTGTGAACCTAATAAGACTGCTCTAAAGAAGAAAGTCTAATTTTTCAAAACGACACCATGAGGAGAGTAAGAAGGCAAGCCCAGGAATGGGCTACGTTTTATGGTCCTGCTTCCACCACTCACTTAACAACTTTGCGATCTTGGACAAATTGCTCTATCTCTTTGAACCTCAGTACATTAGGATACGAGGATTTATACTGCAGTTATTTTGAAGAGTAAAGATAGCGTATAGCATCATATAGCACAGGGTAGGCACTCAGTACTCAGTAAGTCCACTTTTGAGGAAGTTGTGTGTTTTCCGTCATCGTACAGTGTCACCGGACCACAAGAGTTCACTGGGTCAGTGACCTTCCCCCCAGACATGACCCCATCTGGTCCCAGTGAACATAACTCTCCTTCCCTTCATCTTCTCCCTCTATTCACTCTGTCTCCACAGCATGAGGAAAGGACCACTCAGGCTATGAGAGGGTTGAGGGGCCTATTCCGACCTCCCTGCCCCCAGTTACCGCTGCCTCTGTAGTCCTTTCCCCCAAGCCAACAACCTGCCTGACCTCGTGCCCATGTGCAGCATTTACAGGTGGCTGTTAGGCTAATGGGTTGCCCAGCCAGAAGCTGAGAGAATGTGTGTAAGGAAGTTTGTCAGTGATTAAGGAGCACCACAAACAACCTTCCCATCGATAGATTATGAACGGTCGTCAGGTGATCCTTTCTCAGTAACGAAAAAGAAAAAGAAAGGCTTTGTGAAAATACTGCAGGAGGTCCTCTTATGACGAATTGTGCTAGGATATCTCTAATCATCAAGTGTAATCACAGTAATGACGGTTTTCCTGGAGTCTTGAAAACCAGCTCCAAACTTTGGCAATGACTTGGTTTCCAATCCCTGTGATTCCTCATAAATTAGATTCGAACTCTTTACATGTGTTTGATGCCGCTGGGGGTTAATTATGACCGTGAAGATTCATAGTAGTCCTAACACCCTTGATTCTCTGTAAATTACACATGTATCTGAAATGGAAATCACTGAGCTGGGAAACATGAGAGTGGCTTTCCAAGGTTAAAAACAGCAACCCGCTTTTCAGAAGGAATTCAACTCCATACCTGTTGTTTAAACAAACCCCGTGTTTGAAAATCTCTACAAAATTTGACAGTTGTCTTTGAATATATACGAATGCCTGACTGCTTGTATTATGCAAGATATAAATATAGTTCCTGTTCAGGTATTTTTATAGTGGCAATTCTAGCATATACATTTGTATCTCAAAGATAGTTTGCCTTGGTCCAAAATAGAGTCTGCCGTCTGGACGGTACGAGTCTGGAAATCACGGCAAGGAGAAGGGGGGTTGAAAGAGCTGGGATGCTCATTCTAAGGAAGAACTGAGAAATAATGAGAGCTTTGTCTGAACTACTCTAAGGATTGTCACTGCTTGTGGGAAGTGGGCTTTGTTCTGGGGTGTCTCTGGGGGCAGAGCTAGAACCTTCAGTTAGGAATCAAAGAGAAGCTTTCAGACACTGGGGGAATATTGAGAATGCCACGAAGATTCTCTTGAGAGGGTGAGGATCCTGTTGAGAAGGAAGCTTAAGCCAAGGCTGGAAGGTGACCTATGACTGACAAGAGGGCACACACGGGGCCTCTCGGTCCTTGCAGCCCTGAGGGTTTTGGAATCTATGACGTGACACAGGTCATAAAAGGGAGGCGGTGAGCAGCGTTAGGAGCAGGGCTCAGCAGAGTCGTCCCAACAGGTCACAGCTACATGACCTCCTGACATTCCAAACTCCTCCCTCCCTCATTTTCCTCGTCTGTAAACTGAGGGTAAAAATTGTGAGGATTAAATGCGTTACTATGAGTAAAGCACACGGAATGGTGCCCGATACAAAGCAAGTGCCCGGTCGATGTAGCTGTCGGTGTGGCTATTGCCACTTTTATTATTGTCACCGGAAGCTGGAACCTAAATATACACAGATCTGTTTCTGAGCCCTGCAAATCAAGAGTCTAAGTTTGGGGAATAAACATTAATGTTCATGGTATGAATCCTTTTTGAACTTTCAGTCACTGTACCTATGTGGAAGGTGCATTCTAGGCACCAAATGACAATGAAGAGAACTCTAAGCGAAGTTAAGACGGGCTGAGGGGAGGGCACCTTTTGTTCGTCTTCTCCCTGCTGCTGTCCGGCGTGCTTTTCACTGGCTTTGATGTTCCTTGACAACCTGTGATTATCTCGCCCACCTAAAACAAAAACACAGGACATAGTTAGTGATACATTCTCTCTGATACATCTTCAAAAATATACACTATATATTTTTTAAATGCTAAAACATTTTAATTTCCACTACATATTCCATGAAAGAGTCTGACTTTAAGCCCCTACATGGGGCATGAGAAAGCTCCAATAGTCGCCCTGTATCCATGGGGATGCGTGCTAAGACCCCCAGTGCATGCCTGAAACCACAGATAGTACCAAACCCTGTATATAGTATGTTTTTTCCTTTACACACATACCTGTGATGAAGTTTAATTTATAAATTAGGCACAGTAAAATACTAAAAACAATAACTAGTGATAAAGCAGAACAATTATTGCAATATACTGTAATACATGTTACAAAATTGTTCAGATTTAATACCTTTTCCATCTTAACTAAGCACCTATCACGCACTGTGGCCATAAGTTTTGCAATTTGAGGTACGGCGGCAAAACCAGCATGAATTTCTTTTTCCTTCCTCACAATTTCACGGGTAGAAGATTCGTTCATACTGCAGATCTTAATAACCTCAGCATATGCTTTTCTTTCTTTCCTTATTAAGTCAGGAACTTTCACCTTTTCAATTAAAGGAAGCATTTTAAGGCTTCTCTTTCCTCGGTTTCAGTTACCCATGGTCAACAGTCTGAAAATATTAAATGGAAATTCCAGAAATAAACAATTCATATGTTTAAAACTGTGGGCCGTTCTGAGCAGCATGATGAAATCTTGCACCATCCTGCTCCGCCCTGCCCAGAATGTGATGTGAATCATCCCTTTGTCCAGTGTATCCCACCAGTTCCTTAGTCACTTAGTAGCTGCCTTGGTTATCAGATCAACTGTGCTCGGGTTCAGGTAACCCTTAGTTTACATAATGGCCTCAAAGCGCAAGAGTAGTGATGCCATTGGTCAGAACCCCAGAAAGCCTAGCCCATTGTTTATCACATGTATGCTTCAATACATGGACGGTGACTGAGCAAATGAAGCAAGGCATCCTTGTCTGGGGGGACTATAGCATCAAATCTGGGGAGGTGAGTGTTCTTATTGCCCTTGATGGCAATCCGTCTCCTATGCGGTGGTACAAGCAACCGTTGTTTTAGATACTGCGGTTGTATATTTTTCCATCATATTTTATAAAAATTCAATCTGTGTGTGTATGTGTGATTTAGTTCAGTCCCTTCCCACAGACCTCATGGGAGGGCCTACGTGCAATGCAGCAAGGAAAGGTCTGCTTAAACACCACCCTTTCAATCATGTATTGAACACCCGACTAGGGAAAATACCTTTAAGCATGACCAATGGTTTGTGTGATGGCCAGACTTTTGCTGAGACTCCAGAAGAGAAAAAAACAACAACAAATGCCTCATGTACCAAACACAGGAAGTTTCAAGGCTGGAAGAGTTTGTTCAGAAACATCTTTTAAAAGGTATATTCTGCATAACAAAAACATGTAGAAGGAAACCATGGAAGAGCGAGCAATGGAAGCCACCAATGCAGTGTTCACTGGATAATTAGAGGAGGTGACTCATGGAAAGGATCGCTCAGTGAAGCATGTTTTTATCATCAAACGAGGTTTGCTTTGGAGGCAGCTAATTCCGAAATGATGTATTTGCTATGTTTTAAAGTCTATTTCATGCCAATTTTACTGCTTTCCATTCATTTCTTGCTGGCCCATGATGTTACATTTTTGGATGTTCATGTGCCAGGGTAGGAAGGTTTATGCTATTTTAAAGTGAAAACTTAAACGTTGTTTTTTTTTTCTTTTCTCTGATTGAACTAGTGTGATGGGTACAACTATTTCCCCCATGTTCCTGGCCTATCCATAAAGAAATGGAAATGCTTTTCAGTTTCTATCGATGCCAGTTCTGGTTTATTAAGCCACATTAATGTCAAATATGAGGGCAAGGAAAGACAGAGTTGAGGAGACTAACAGAGATGCCTTGCAGTTGAGGGAGCAGAGGGCGGTAGTAGGCGTTGGGGTAATGAAAGCTGGCACCTTCCTCCTGGGGTGTCTCGGGGGTGAGTGGGGTCAGCAGGACCTCCCTCCGAGAGGCATGGCGGCAGGCTGTCGGGGAGCAGTGCTGTCCAGGAGAATTTTCTGCAATGGAAACGTTTCGGGCTGTCCAACACGGGGCCCCAGAGCACTCGCAATGCTGTTAGTGTAACCGAGACACTAAAGTTTTCATTTTATTTCATTTTTAAGTAATTTTAATTTCTACTGACCAAGCCAGAGAGATGGGAACATGACCAGAGTGAGCCCCAAACCTATGCGTGGGCTGCCCAACTCTTCTTTGGGAGTGAAGGTCATCCATCCATACCAGTTACCCCTAATTTATCCGAGGTCCTTGACCACATGGCCTTTTCAGTTCTGGAACTCTCTGCTCCTTCCTTGACATGCCTGGGACCTGGAACTGAGCGTGAGAATCCGGAGCCTGTGTTTCAATCTCTCTGATCAATGTGGGGTGTAGGCTGCTCCCTTAGCCCAACTCGGGACGACTTATCTAAAGGACCACGTGAGCCACAGAGCTTGGGCAGGCAGTGGCTGGGGCCTCTGTCAGGCCGGCAACGCAGCTCAGCTTCTCCCCTTTCCCAGTCCTGCTTCCTCCCCTCCCACAGGTGTGGATCCCCAGGCTGCTCCCCAGCAAATGTTCTGCAAGCGCACCTCCATCTCAGGGTCTGCTTCTTGGGGAGCAGTGGCAGCTGAGAGCCTTTTTATTTTTTAATATTTTAATTACATTAAATGAGACCAATGTTACTTAAAATTCATGAAAATGTCAACTTCAAGAAAAAAGGCTTTTGAGCCCAAAGCACAGGTTTTGTATTGCTTCGTGCTGTAAATGCGCTAATCAGAATGGGAGCACACGCATAATTAGAGTCTTACAACACCCCAGCTCTAACACTGCTATTTGTCCCATAATAAGCTCAGACAAAGATTCTCTGTGTTTATGGAAATGCAAATAGAATCGCAAATTTGGAACTTTTCTTCACCAGGAATTTGCTATGTACCAGAATCTCAATGTGTTGCTTATTTTTAAAAGATATTTTCAGCTCATTTAGTTTCAAATGTTCTTTTAAGTTTAAAAGTTAGGGGGAATTAAGAAATCAGCAGTAAGAAAAGTATTAACACCAGCATTCATACTGACACCAAAATTCATCTTAACAACAATATTTATATGAATAGCAGGAAAAACTCTTCTGATAAGAGATCTAATTTTCCCAAGTAGGGACCAAAGTTCAGAATTTCAAGGTACTGAAATAGTAACATGTGGTTTCCCTCTATACCTGCAGCCTAGTGCTACTCTTCCTCTAGAAAACGATGCTCATTAACATCAAACTTCCTATTCACTTGTACAAAGTGTGTTTAGGGGTGACTAATGCGAAAGGTGTAAGGGCCAAAATATGTTTAATAAATTAGACAAAGTGGAGCAAATGGTTTCCTGAATCCATAGAGGGAAATGTAAGCAACTGCTTGGAAATTCAATTGTGGGATAGGCACAAAGGTACAAATTAACATTTTAATAATATTAGGTTATTTTAACGCATAGATTCATGCAATTGAAAGTTGGGAGTGAACATGGAGGTAGGAATTGAGTCCCCTTTAGTTCAGAAGGCAAATGTCCCTTCAAAAGGCTTTCGTGAGAGCTGGTTTTCCAGCCTTGGTTTAAATAGCACCGTGGGATGGAGTCCCTTTACCTCCCTGGGGTAGCAGCCTACATTGAGACCATCTACATTTACCTTAACGTGTACGTGGCTGCTTTACCAACCATAAAAGTTACTAATGCCAAGAAATCCAGACTACCTACATGAGCTGTGTAAGAACACAGTAAACAGACGTGAGGGAGAGAGACCTACCTCCTAATCCTTATTTTTAGGTTGAACCATAGAAATTACCAACATCTGACTATTTTATATAGGTTTAAAATTTTTTTTTTTTTTTTTTTTGCGGTACGCGGGCCTCTCACTGCTGTGGCCTCTCCCGTTGCGGAGCACAGGCTCCGGACGCGCAGGCCCAGCGGCCATGGCTCACAGGCGCAGCCGCTCCGCTGCATGTGGGATCTTCCCGGACCGGGGCATGAACCCATGTCCCCTGCATCGGCAGGTGGACTCTCAACCACTGCGCCACCAGGGAAGCCCTAAAAAATTTTATTTTATAATTAATTTATTTTTATTATTTTTTATTTTTGGCTGCGTTAGGTCTTTGTTGCTGTGCGTGGGCTTTCTCTAGTTGTGGCAAGCAGGGGCTACTCTTCATCGCGGTGCGTGGGCTTCTCATTGTGGTGGCTTCTATTGTTTCGGAGCACGGGCTCTAGGTGCACGGGCTCAGTAGTTGTGGCACACGGGCTCAGTAGCTGTGGTTCGCGGCCTCTAGAGCACAGGCTCAGTAGCTGTGGCGCACGGGCTTAGTTGCTCGGCGGCATGTGGGATCTTCCCAGACCAGGGCTCGAACCTGTGTCCCCTGCATTGGCAGGAGAATTCTTAACCACTGGACCAGCAGGGAAGCCCTCTGACTATTTTTGACCTAGAAAACCGTGATTTTCCACGGTTTGGCTTAATAGTTATTTACATGAAGTTAAATAAGAATATGTAAACAATCCCTCCATTTCAGATGAAGACTTGCTAGTGGGAAGTTAAAAGAGTGAATGGACAAAGAAAGTGGAATACAATGGAAGATATTTGTTACAAAAGAAAATGTAAACAATTGACCTTTTAACTTTTTCTTGTGAATTTCCCCTTGCTTCTTAAATAATAGTATTCAGGACAATGTGAGGTAAATTTCTCTTTCTCTTGGATCTTCATTTTGTATCACAGTTTCAACAATTACCTTCATTAAATCTTCTCAAAGAAATATTTACTGAGTATCTATTATGCACCAAGCATAGGACTGAGCAATAGATATGGAATGATAGATTTAAAAATTATCCCTGATCATCTCATGAGGAATAAAGACACAAAAGCAATTAAAATACACTAAGAGGGCTTCCCTGGTGGCGCAGTGGTTGAGAGTCCGCCTGCTGATGCAGGGGACACGAGTTTGTGCCTTGGTCCGGGAAGATCCCACATGCCATGGAGCGGCTGGGCCCGTGAGCCATGGCCGCTGAGCCTGCGCGTCCGGAGCCTGTGCTCCGCAACGGGAGAGGCCACAGCAGTGAGAGGCCCGCGTACCGCAAAAAAAAAAAAACAACAAAAAAAACCAAAACACTAAGAAAGTGCAATTGATAGAAATATGCACAGACTCTACAGAAGCCCAAGGGAGGGAGTCAGACTGGGCGGCGTGGGGAGCAGTGATCAAAGAAGACTTACTAAGGATGTGATATTTGATGTGAATTTTAAAGAATAAGTGGGAATTTGCCAGAAGATGGAGATTATGAGATGAAGATTATATAAGGAATTAAGAACATTCCAGAGAGAGAAAAAAGCATAAACAAAGACTGGAAGGTAAATGACCACATAAACGAGCACCGAATATTAGGCGGATAATAGCTAGAAATAAGGCTGAAGAACTAGGCAGAGGTCAGATCTTGGGAGACTTTAAGGTGTTTGGACTTTGCACAAGAGGTGATGGAGACTTTTGCAGTATTTTTTTTCAGTGACATAGGTATTCATCTCAGCTGAAAGAGCAACATTCTAAACGCACTTCCTATTTTCATTAGCCGAAGTGTGTGATGTTAACAAAAATACTAAGTCCAGTGGAGTGACGGCTTTTGAAAATGTCTCTTTCTTCACTAGATAAAAATATAATTTTATTTCTTTTTCAACTATTATAGTCAAGTTCTCCCCCACCCCAACTCTACTCTGAAAATACTAATGACATACAATCCTGTTAGGAAACTGTCTAAATGTGTGTAATGGCCAGCAAACTGATCGTAAGAACACTTGTAAACTGTTGGCTAATTTAGCTGTTCTTTGGGGCTTTCATTCACCTACAGACTCCAGATATATGCATATTTCTCTAGCTGCCCCCTGACTCTCATGAGGTAGGTTTTGAACTCTGCATTCAAGATCACCGAGTACCTATACATCCTTGTCAAAGGGGACATTTGCATGAAGTAAAATCCATTATCCACAGCTGCCCTAGCATGGAGGAACATGAATGTTAACATGAAAATTAAAGGGAGATTCTGCTTAAATAGATTCAAGATTTATGAATTGGCTTTTACCCTCTTCAGTCCAGTAGTTTAATGAGGGTGTGCCACGGTGCCAAACTCACAGTACAGGTTTTGAGCCTGTTTGTCGTCCTATCCATTTCTGGCCCTGTTCTGTTTGTTACAGGGAGATGGAACCCTGCAGGCTTCGTTCGTTATCAAGCTTCCCATGTCATCTGGCTTCCAGCTGGGCTTGGCCAATGGGAAGCATTGGCGGGAGGCAGGGGGACCAAGAAAGAGAGACTTCGGGTGCTTCTCCCATGATCTCTATTCACGTGAGCAACTTCTCCAGCAGTGGCAGAGTCTACCCTGTGGCTGCCCAAGGCACCTGCTGCAGGTCTGGCTTCTTCCAGGGGACCCTAGGGCGTGGTTTCTGCCAACATCACCTCCTCCCTCTGTCCTGGGAGTGGTGGTGGCCTGTAATGTGACAAATTTCAAGGTGGTCTTACTCTCCCTTCTTTGGCATCTCAGATCTTCTGCTACCTATGCAGTACATTTCCTGAATTCCTCATATAAATTCCTGCGTAAATTTCCTGTATACATAATTTTCAATACTTAAGTGTTTCCTGATTTTCCATTAGATACTTATTGATTTACTCCATGCTCTCAAACTGCGGGGTGCTTGTTAAAATACACGTTTCCACATCACCTAATTAGACTATGCAGATAGTGGCCTGGGAATCTAGTGTTTTGAACAAACTCTCTCCAGGTGATTCTTAGGATCAGGCAAGTTTTCTGTTTTTTTTTTTTTTTGCTGTACGCGGGCGTCTCACTGTTGTGGCCTCTCCCGTTGCGGAGCACAGGCTCCGGACGCGCAGGCTCAGCGGCCATGGCTCACGGGCCCAGCCGCTCCGCAGCATGTGGGATCTTCTCGGACCGGGGCACGAACCCGCGTCCCCTGCATCGGCAGGCGGACTCTCAACCACTGCGCCACCAGGGGAGCCCCAGGCAAGTTTTGAAATCAGTTTTAGCTGATCCCACGGCTTCTAGCCGTTCTGGATGCAATTCATGTATACAAGCCACATTTATGGGATGCCTATAACACCCCAGGAACAGGACCAGGAGCTATGATGCTATGGTGAACCAGAAAAGCATGGTCACTGCACTGATGAAACATCCCTCATCATCACTAAAATGATATACTTTGATCTACAGAAGAGAGATAATAATTGTATAATTACACACAGTCATTTAATGGACTGATTTTAGATATTTAGATGGTTTACAATGTCTCATAATTATACTATGGTGTCTACCTGTATACATTAATTGCTATCATATATCCATTTTATTAGGAGAGTAAAAAATTAGAATTATTAGGTCATAAAGTACTTTTTAAGCTTGATATATGTTGACAATTTTATTTTCGAAAAGATTACATCATCCTCTATTTCCTCTAGCACTTTATTAGAGTACTGTTGAACCTTCACAGGCATGGAATTTTATTGATTGTTTTGCTAGAAAACTGGTAGCGGTTCTGGAAAGGGGAACCAAATAGCTGGGGAAGAGGGATGGAAAGGATGTTTGCTTTACTTGTAAACTTAATACTTTGGAATTTTGTCCTGTAAACACATTATCTACGTATTGTTAAATTATTTAAACAAGGAGGCCATGAGACTGAGGGAACTCTAATACCATAGACGTTTTTGTGCTTCTTTTGTAACTGTGATTTACCTCTTTTCTATTGGGGTTTGGTATTTTTCTGAAACACTTTCATGAATTTATATGTAATACTGATATTATATCTTCTTTGGTCTTTTGTGGTGTTTTTCCTCGGCAATGGGACATGTCAGCATTTGAAAAACTGTATATTGTCTTGTTTATTAGTTTACTGTCTGTTTTCCTGCCACTAAAATGTAAACCCCAGGAGGAATTTCTGTGCTGGGTACATGACAGACCCTCAAAAATTATTTGTTCAATGAATGAATAAATGGATGAAATATAAATGAACAATAAATGTTTATGAATGGTGGTTTTTGACATACAGCTTTGGTTAAAGTAACCAAAACTATTGCTTTTCCTTGGTGATTTCTGCCATTGTTAGCCAATCTCTGCAGAGAATAAAAGTAAATATTTACCTTATCTCCACTTATATATTTATTTTTATTGAAGTATAGTTGATTTATAATATCATATTAGTTTCAGGTATACAGCATACTTTTATTTCTTTCTAAAAATATTTAAAAATAATATTTAATTCTTTAATCCATATGAAATTTATTTTGGTATAAGATGTGAAATAAGATGACAACCTGATATTTTCCTAATTAACCAATATCTCCCAATCTTATATAAAAATTAATTTGAAATGGATCATAGACCTAAAGGTAAAAAAGCTAAAATGATAAAGCCCCTAGAATAAAACAAAAGAGAATATCTATGAATCTAAAGATTTCATGGACATGAGATAGGAAGCAACAATCCAAATAGAAATAAAATAATTCATATTAGCAGTAAATCTAAAAACTTCATTTTCTTACTGAATTAAAAATAATAAGCAAGTGATTGGCTGGGAAAAATGTCCAAAAAACACAAGCCGTGATAAGTAGTTTTGGGGTTTCATTCTTCAACTAATATTTATTTGGTACCTAGAAGACAGGTACTATTCCAGACACTGGATGAATCAAGGTCTCTATGATCATGAACCTTACACTTAGATGGCGAAGACAAACCATACAAAACTGAACAAATCAGATCGTTTCTTACAGTGATAAATACTGTCATAACAATAAGCCAGGTAATATAACCGAGAAAGATGACTGACGGAATGTAGCTGGCCACGTTAGCACTGATGATCAGGAAAAGTGCCTGTTTAAAGGAGGCACTTTGTATCACCTGTGTGATACAAAGGAGACAGGCGTGAACAGAAAAAGGGGGCAGAGTGCACTTAGCAAGAAAAAAACCAACAAGTACAAAAGTCCTGTGGTGGGAAGTGAGGCTATTGTGCTCCAGGAAAGGAAAAAAAGCCAAGTCTGGGCCATAATGAGAAGAGGAAAGTGGAAGAAGAAGATGCTAGAAATGCAGGCAGATGCTAGCTCGTACAGAGCCTTCAGGGCCACAACAAGGAAATGTGAATATCACTCCAAGTGCAACGGGAAGCCATTGGTGGGCTTTAAGCAGAATAAAATGAACTGATTTATGTGTTTAAAATGTCACTTTGGCTTCTGCATGGAGAAAGAAAGGGTGGAAAGAACAGAATCAGGGAAAACAGGGAGAGGGCATCAGAGGTGGCCTGGTTGGGTGATGACACTGGCTTGGACAGGAGTGAAGAGGGAGATGGTGACAAGTGACTGGATTCAGGGTACATTTGGGCAGTAGTGCCAACAAGATGTAGGTTGTGAGGGTCAGAGATATGTCAGGGATGCCTCCTAGTCTTTGACTTGGCCAGCTGGGGAGATGATGGTGCCATTTTCTGAGACAGGAAGGACTGTGAGGCAAAAAGATCTGCAGAAGGAAATCATGGGTTCACTTAACCACTTTAAATTAGTCACGCCGATTACAAATTGGTTTGTCAGTCGGCAGCTGCATGTAAAGGGTCTTTGATTCTAAAGCCTGTATAGTTTGCTAATGTTTACATTTTTAATTTTCCAAGTAATATATATTTTTTATTCCTTTTGTGGTTTAATCGCATTTTAGGACAGTATTTTGAATTTTCCAGTTTTATTTGTTGGTTTACTCTATTTCATACACAATTTTATTTCTATTGACTTGTAATTAAATGTAATTTCTATAATTTTTCATTTGGAAATTAAAGTGAACTTTTCATAGGGTTTTGTTAATTATGAAGTTTTTAAATGATCTTAATTATATTATTCAAATAATAAATGGTCCTACATTTTGTTGATCATATCAAAGACAGAAATTGGTCATAAATCTTCCAGTAGAGCTGATTCTGTTGATTTTCCCTATGTTTACAAGAACTTACATTTTAAACACTTAAATAATGTACGTCTAATAAATATAAGGCAGTGGATCTTTATTTTATATTATTTTTTGTTACTATAGAATAATCCTGTTCCATTAAATGCTTTTGTGCTTTAAATTTTGTCATCTCTGATATTAATTTTGTCATAACTACTTTAATTTTGCTTGCATTCAGCTAATAGGGCTTTATGCATTCTTTTCTTTATACATTTCCTGTGTCTTTTAGATTCTTGTAAACTGTATAGCGTAACTGATTTTACATCAATTACCTTCCTACAGATTTTCTTTTTATGTTTCCTTCCTCATGCTTTCCAATTCCATGTAACTGTACTGACTTTTGTTTGCATTTATTTTCTGTAATACTTTGTAATTTACCTATTTTTATTTAATTCTACTCAGTTTCCCTAAAAACATTTATATTAAATGTTAACATGAATAAAGCGTAATATATATATTTGGGGGTTGTGAAATAGAAAATATTTATACGTTTGTTCTCCCCACTCACACTTTTCCAATTTTCACGTTTTAATCTAAGTTGTATAAATCACATTGTTTTCTTCTTGTACCACCTTCACTACTTCTTCCAAGGAAAATAATAACTTTTGGAATCTTTTTGAAATCTTATTCAAAATAATTAAAGCTATTTCTGTAAGATTATAGACTTTTAGACTAATACTTTAGGAAGATGACAGTGTCTAAGTAGCCAAGGACTCATGGGTGAGGGATGTAACGGGGACTGGGGAATGAGAAGCCCTCATTAGGTCTTCAGTTCAAGGTGACATAGCAGGAAGATATCACAGCCTCAGTCCTAACCTGCAAAAGGATATCTTTAGGTGTCACATCTTCCTTCCACATTCAGTACACATCTTCCTTTTTTTTTGCATTTCCAAGACCCTACCATAGGTGCCTAGCACATAGTAGGTACTCATTAAAATACATGGAATATTTGAATGAGTGAATGAATGAATGAATGGCAACAGATTAGAACTAAGAGCAAAGACCCCTGGAGATGCTTATTCCTGCCTATTCTGTCTACAAATGGGGAAGAGACGAGTTCCGTGGGCTGCAGCTTCATGTATGCTGGGCTCTGTTGGTGCTGGGTCCAACTGGTGGAGGAGAGATTTAGGGAACCATAGAAAATCCTAGCAGCTATGACTGTGACAGTAGTCTCTGAGTTAGTAACATAATTTCAAGTTTAAGCAGAAGAATGGGAAACTACTTAACAAGTGTCTGAGTCTGTTTGAAACTGGGACTTAGAAACTGGGGCATGGGCAGGTCTGGGTTTGCGGCGGTGACAGTGGCTTCAACAAGGAGACAGGACCTATCATTTATTTTTCGCTTCCACAGTAATTTGCACAGTGCTTTATTCATACTAGGTACTTAATAAATCTTTCATATATTGAATATTTTAATTGATTAATTAATAATTCATTAATTGTCTAAAGTTTTCCAGAATTTTGCAGGAAGTTTTCCATTTCTGAGTTCTACCACCTTATTTCCATGGTGTGGCAAGCCAAGCATGCTAAATCGTTCCCTCATCTGGTTAATAACTTCCACATAGTTTATTTATGGATGCGGCATGTTTTTCCTCCACCATCATTTTGCTTAAGTATACACATTTAATGTCTTCACTCATGCTTCATCAGTAATTTCTAAAAACGTCTCCACTTTTTTTCCTTCATAAAACTTCCAAACTCTCTAAGCCCATTAGATAGCAACCTGTCTTGACATAAGCCCGTTGTGTGATCTGGAGGGGAGGGGAGGTGTGTCAGTTACTGGCTGAACAGTGCCCTTCAGTGAGGCCCTGCCCCACAAATGACACAGATGACTGCCTAGCAATACTTAAGTCACCTTTAGAAGAACTGGGGCACTTGAAAATTATCCACCTTCTTACATACTTCTGGTGTTCATATTTATTAGTTAATTATCCATAATACTGGTGTTGAACAGTTAAACATGCAAAGCTCAGATTCCTGCAAAGGAATACTATTAATATAAAACTTTGGAATCAATAAGACTTCTTTATTTTCCTCTGGCATTAGAGGAAGTTAGTATTTATACCCAAATTTACTGCTGACATTTTAACAACTTCATGATTTGTTAACTGTTCTGACTGACTTCACTAAGAAAGGCACATAATTCACTGAGCCTGTTAAACAAAAATATTCCTTTAAAGAAAACAAGCTCTTTTTTTCTCTTTAAAAAAGGTCATTAATCCACAATTAGAAAATATATAAATTATTTAAAAATCTTTGAACAGATAAAAATACCTGGATAAGTCAAACATTTTTGAAGTATATTCTATGTCAAATAAAGACATAATTGGTAGTAAAGAAAATTTAAATTTTTGAAAAATTGATCAGAAAAATAAGAAGGATAAGAATACTGGCTTTGATTCCAAAGATACCCAAGCTGTCTGAGGAAAAATTGTAAAGGTGCAATTACTGACATTCATATGTAAAATCAATATTGACAGTTGCACAAGACAGTTTCATGGCTTTGAAATAAAAGGAGAAAAAAATCTAACTATCAAACAGTTCCTTCAAAATTCTTTTATACTTGTAAAGTGCAATCTTATTTGACAGCTCCCCATGGAGGATCATACACACACACAGTCTAAGATTGCAAATGATATTTTATTAGGTTAGGACAAACATCAAGAATGATGATGATGTTTTAAAAGAAAAGAAAATATCCTTTTAGAATCTTACTAGAGATAGTCTGAGTGGGAAATATCCTCCATGTACATGAAAATGTTCACGATCATTCTTGTTTGTTCTAGGCCAGCGATAGTTCAGAAGTGCTGGCGAGTTCACATTACCCCATTCCCCACACCCTGCAGCAGGGAACAGCTATCGAGCAAATATTCTCAGCGTTGGTTACTAGTATCCCAGTTCCATCACCGCTGAGTTATTCTGAAGCACGTTTTGCACTGTCTCCTAGAGCTTTCCCACTGGGGCTGCTGACACTTTGTCTTGACTGCCTTTCCTTCCCTACTCCATGACCAGCACCCCCATACTCCCCAAATAAACCACTGTACTCATCTCCCTATGGAGGTTTCTTCTTCTGGGAGGCTGCAAATTTAGGAAGTGTTTTACAGTTCAAATGTGAGTCTGCATCTCACAATTTCGTCTCTGCAACAACCGTGGGACTCTCAAGTTTCCCTCGAGGCGGAAGAGTAGGAACATGGTATAACCAGATTCCAAAATACCGACTAGGTTTCTACTGGAATCCCACTCAAGTCTCTCTGAGCACCTCGTTTAATTTTCACGGTGGGCTGGGTACTTATTTGAAAAAAGATTCTCTATCTCCCTCTCTCTCTCTACCTACCTACCTATCTACCCACAACAAGCCTTGTGCTCTGCAACGGGAGAGGCCACAGCAGCGAGAGGCCCGCGTACCGCAAAAATAAAAAAATTAAAAAAAAAAGAGATGCTTCCATGATGGGGAGCCTGGAAAAGAGGTGAACACCTAATTGGAGTTGCTTTTAGAGATTATGAGAAAAGAATTGGAACAGAAGATATAGATGTCTGCTTTAAGAGTTTCGCTGTGAAGCAGGTCAGAGCAGTAAGTAGAGGGGAATGTTTTTATTTTGAAGAAGGGAGATGTTACAGCATGTTTTCAAATGTAAGATGTATAGCAGAAAATTCAGTGAAGAAGTAGAGAGAAGAGAGAATTGTCAGAGGGGGAAAAATGGTCCTTCAAAGGCAAGGGGAAATAGGAGGCAACACACATCTGGAGAGTTTGGTTAGATCACAGACAGTTCATCATAGAATCAGGACGGCCACAGAGGCGGAGCAAGGAAAGATGTGATGGTGACAGTATGTGGAGATGATCTTTTCATGCTTTTATTTATTTTTTTCTATTTTCTTTTGACATTTTTTATTGGAGAGAATTTTGAGGCCAGGAGGATGTTTTTTGTTGCTGGTGGTGGTGGTGGTGATTTTTAATTTTTAATTTTAAATATTTCCTTTGTGGGTAACACCTCTTTGCACCTTTTGAAAAGTTATAGGATATTTATCCTTGTAATGGAGGAATTCTGACATTGGTCTGTTTTCGGTAATTTTACTTAGAACTCGTTAATTGCTTTTGATCTGAATATTCTAATTCTTATGTTTTTAAGCTCAAAAAAGTTACGACTTCTAAAATTGTTCTCATTTTGTTGGTGTGACCATAACTAATTCTTTGATTAGACTTTCATCTAAATGCTCTATATTTATAATATCTTGCATAGTTTTTAGCTCTTGTCCTTTAGCTACATTTTAGGAAGGCTCTTCAAGCTATTTTCCACATTTGCTTTGTTTCCCATGTCATTCCTTCTATTTAATCGCCATTGCAGACTTTAATTCTGCTACTTCAGTGCTAGTTTCCATTTTGTTCTTCCTTATCTCATTCAGCACCTGTTTATCTCTAACTATTGCCTTTGCCCTCATCTTGTTGCATTCTTACTTGTCTCCATTCTATTTTTACACTTGCTATGTCCTCTTGGACCCTATTTAGAATTGCCAAGTTTTCTAAAATTTCCCTTTGATTCCTGCCAAATATCATTTTCTTTTTCCTTTTTATTTTTTTATTAACATCTTTATTGGAGTATTATTGCTTTACAATGTTGTGTTAGTTTCTGCTGTATCACAAAGTGAAACAGCTATACATATACGTACATCCCCATATCTCCTCCCTCTTGCATCTCCCTCCCACTCTCCCTATCCCACCCCTCTAGGTGGTCACAAAACAACAAGCTGATCTCCCTGTGCTATGCATCTGCTTCCCACTAGCTATCTATTTTACATTTGGTAGTGTATATATGTCCATGCTACTCTCTCACTTCATCCCGGCTTACCGTTCCCCCTCCCCATGTCCTCAAGTCCATTCCCTACATCTGTGTCTTTATTCCTGTCCTGCCCCTAGGTTCTTCAGAACCTTTTTTTTTTTTTTTAGATTCCATACATACGTGTTAGCATACGGTATTTGTTTTTCTTGTTCTGACTTACTTCACTCTGTATGACAGACTCTAGGTCCATCCACCTCACTACAAATAACTCAATTTTGTTTCTTTTTATGGCTGAGTAAGATTCCATTGTATATATGTGCCACATCTTCTTTATCCATTCATCTGTCAATGGACACTTAGGTTGCTTCCATGTCCTGGCTATTGTAAACAGTGCTGCAATGAACATTGTGGTATTGTAAACAGTGCTGCAATGAACATTGTGGTACATGACTCTTTTTGAGTTATGGTTTTCTCAGTGTATATGCCCAGTAGTGGGATTGTTGGGTCGCATGGTAGTTCTATTTTTAGTTTTTTAAGGAACCTCCATACTGTTCTCCATAGTGGCTGTATCAACTTACATTCCCACCAACAGTGCCATCGGGTTCCCTTTTCTCCACACCCTCTCCAGCATTTATTGTGTAGATTTTTTGATGATGGCCATTCTGACTGGTGTGAGGTGATACCTCATTGTAGTTTTGATTTGCATTTCTATGATGAGTAGTGATATTGAGCATCCTTTCACTTGTTTGTTGGCAATCTGTATATCTTCTTTGGAGAAATGTCTATTTAGGTTTTTAATTGGGTTGTTTGGTTTTTTGTTATTGAGCTGCCCATTTTTGGATTGGGTTGTTTGGTTTTTTGTTATTGAGCTGCATGAGCTGCTTGTATATTTTGGAGATTAATCCTTTGTCAGTTGCTTCGTTTGCAAATATTTTCTCCCATTCTAAGAGTTGTCTTTTCTTCTTGTTTATGGTATCCTTTGCTGTGCAAAAGCTTTTAAGTTTCATTTGGACCCATTTGTTTATTTTTGGTTTTATTTCCCTTTCTCTAGGAGATGGGTCAAAAGGATCTTGCTGTGATTTATGTCATAGAGTGTTCTGCCTATGTTTTCCTCTAAGAGTTTGATAGTGTTTGGCCTTACCTTTAGGTTTTTAATCCGTTTTGAGTTTATTTTTGTGTATGGTGTTAGGGAGTGTTCTAATTTCATTCTTTTACATGTAGCTGTCCAGTTTTCCCAGCACCACTTATTGAAGAGGCTGTCTTTTTTCCCTTGTATATTCTTGCCTCCTTTATCAAAGGTAAGGTGACCATCTGTGCATGGGTTTATCTCTGGGCTTTCTAGCTTGTTCCATTGATCTATAGTTCTGTTTTTGTGCCAGTACCATACTATCTTGATTACTGCATCTTTGTAGTATAGTCTGAAGTCTGGGAGCCTGATTCCTCCAGCTCCGTTTTTCTTTCTCAAGATTGCTTTGGCTGTTCAGGGTTTTTTGTGTTTCCATACAAATTGTGAAATTTTTGGTTCTAGTTCTGTGAAAAATGCCATTGGCAGTTTGATAGGGATTGCACTGAATCTGTAGATTGCTTTGGGTAGTATAGTCATTTTCACAATGTTGATTCTTCCAATCCAAGAACATGGTATATCTCTCCAACTGTTGGTATCATCTTTAATTTCTTTCATCAGTGTCTTATAGTTTTCTGCATACAGGTCTTTTGTTGTCTTTTGTTAGGTAGGTTTATTCCTAGGTATTTTATTCTTTTTGTTGCAATGGTAAATGGGAGTGTATCCTCTATTTCTCTTTCAGATTTTTCATCATTAGTGTATAGGAATGCAAGAGATTTCTGTACATTAATTTTGTATCCTGCAACTTTACCAGATTCATTGATTAGCTCTAGTAGGTTTCTGGTAGCATCTTTAGGATTCTCTATGTATAGTATCATGTCATCTGCAAACAGTGACAGTTTTACTTCTTTTCTGATTTGTATTCCTTTTATTTCTTTTTCTTCTCTGATTGCTGTGGCTAAAACTTCCAAAACTACGTTGAATAATAGTGCCAAGGCTGGGCAACCTTGTCTTGTTCCTGATCTTAGAGGAAATGGTTTCAGTTTTTCACCATTGAGAACGATGTTGGCTGTGGGTTTGTCATATATGGCCTTTATTATGTTGAGGTAAGTTCCCTCTATGCCTACTTTCTGGAGAGTTTTTATCATAAATAAGGTGTTGAATTTTCTCAAAAGCTTTTTCTGCATGTATTGAGATGATCATATGTTTTTTATCCTTCAATTTGTTAATATGGTGTATCACATTGATTGGTTTGCATATATTGAAGAATCCTTGCATTCCTGGGGTAAACCCCACTTGATCATGGTGTATGATCCTTTTAATGTGCTGTTGGATTCTGTTTGCTAGTATTTTCTTGAGGATTTTTGTATCTATGTTCATCAGTGATATTGGCCTGTAGTTTTCTTTCTTTGTGACATCTTTGTCTGGTTTTGGTATCAGGGTGATGGTGGCCTCGTAGAATGAGTTTAGGAGTGTTCCTCCCTCTGCTATATTTTGGAAGAGTTTGAGAAGGATAGGTGTTAGCTCTTCTCTAAATGTTTGATAGAATTCTCCTGTGAAGCCATCTGGTCCTGGGCTTTTGTTTGTTGGAAGATTTTTAATCACAGTTTCAATTTCAGGGCTTGTGATTGGTCTGTTTATATTTTCTATTGCTTCCTGGTTCAGTCTCGGATGGTTGTGCTTTTCTAAGAATTTGTCCATTTCTTCCAGGTTGTCCACTTTATTGGCATATAGTTGCTTGTAGTAATCTCTCATGATCCTTTGTATTTCTGCAGTGTCAGTTGTTACTTCTCCTTTTTCATTTCAAATTCTATTGATTTGAGTCTTTTCCCTTTTTTTCTTGATGAGTCTGGCTAATGGTTTATCAATTTTGCTTATCTTCTCAAAGAACCACCTTTTAGTTTTAGTTATCTTTACTATCGTTTCCTTCATTCCTTTTTCATTTATTTCTGATCTGATCTTTATGATTTCTTTCCTTCTGCTAATTTTGGGTTTTTTTAATTCTTCTTTCTCTAATTGCTTTAGGTGCAAGGTTACGTTGTTTATTTGAGATAATTCTTGTTTCTTGAGGTAGGTTTGTATTGCTATAAACTTCCCTCTTAGAACTGTTTTTGTTGCATCCCATAGGTTTTGGGTTGTCGTGTTTTCCTTGTCATTTGTTTCTAGTTATTTTTTGATTTCCTTTTTGATTTCTTCAATGATCTCTTGATTACTTAGTAGTGTATTGTTTAGCCTCCCTGTGTTTGTAGTTTTTACAGTTTTTTTCCTGTAATTGATATCTAGTCTTACAGCGGTGTGGTCAGAAAAGCCACTTGATATGATTTCAATTTTCTTAAATTTACCAAGGCTTGATTTGTGACCCATGATATGATCTATCCTGGAGAATGTTCCATGAGCACTTGAGAAGAAAGTGTATTCTGTTCTTTGTGGATGTAATGTCCTCTAAATATCAATTTAGTCCATCTTCTTTAATGTGTCATTTAAAGCTTGTGTTTATTTATTTTCATTTTGGATGATTTGTCCATTGGTGAACGTGGGGTGTGAAGTCCCCTACTATGATTGTGTTACTGCTGATGTCCCCTTTTATGGCTGTTAGCATTTGCCTTATGTATTGAGGTGCTTCTATGTTGGGTGCATAAATATTTACAATTGTTATATCTTTTTCTTAGATTGATCCCTTGATCATTATGTAGTGTCCTTCTTTGTCTCTTGTAACATTCTTTATCTTAAAGTCTATTTTATCTGATATGAGTATTGCTACTCCAGCTTTCTTTTGATTTCCATTTGCATGGAATATCTCTTTGCATCCCCTCACTTTCAGTCCGTATGTGTCCCTAGGTCCGAAGGACACTCTTGTAGACAGCATATATATGGGTCTTGTTTTTGTATCCATTCAGCCAGTCTATGTCTTTTGTTTGGAGCATTTAATACATTTACATTTAAGGTAATTATTGATATGTATGTTCGTATTACCATTTTCGTAATTGTTTTGGGTTTGTTATTGTAGGTCTTTCCCTTCTCTTGTGTTTCCTGCCTAGGGAAGTTCCTTTAGCATTTCTTGTAAAGCTGGTTTGGTGGTGCTGAATTCTCTTCGCTTTTGCTTGTCTGTAAATGTTTTAATTTCTCTGTCAAATCTGAATGAGATCATTGCTGGGTAATTTTGGTTGTAAGTTTTTCCCTTTCATCACTTAAAATATGTCCTGCCACTCCCTTCTGGCTTGCAGAGTTTCTGCTGAAAGATCAGCTGTTAACCTTATGGGGATTCCCTTGTATGTTATTAGTTGCTTCTCCCTTGCTGCATTCAATATTTTTTCTTTGTATTGAATTTTTGATAGTTTGATTAATATGTGTCTGGGCATGTTTCTCCTTGGATTTATCCTGTGTGGGACTCTCTGTGCCTCATGGACTTGATTGACTATTTCTTTTCTCATATTAGGGAAGTTTTCAACTATAATCTCTTCAAATATTTTCTCAGTCCCTTTCTTTTTCTCTTCGTTTTCTGGGACCCCTATAATTCGAACGTTGGTGCGTTTAATGTTGTCCCAGAGTTCTCTGAGACTGTACTCAATTCTTTTCATTATTTTTTCTTTAGCCTGCTCTGCAGTAGTTATTTCCACTATTTTATCTTCCAGGTCACTTATCTGTTCTTCTGCCTCAGTTATTCTGCTATTGATTCCTTCTGGAGAATTTTTAATTTTATTTACTGTGTTGTTCATCATTGTTTGTTTGCTCTTTAGTTCTTCTAGGAACTTGATAAACGTTTCTTGTATTTTCTCCATTCTATTTCCAAGATTTTGGATCATCTTTACTATCATTACTCTGAATTCTTTTTCAGGTAGACTGCCTATTCCTCTTCATTTGTTTGGTCTGGTGGGTTTTTACATTGCTCCCTCATCTGCTGTGTATTTCTCTGTTTTCTCATTTTGCTTAACTTACTGTGTTTGGTTTCTCCTTTTCACAGGCTGCAGGTTCTTAGTTCCCGTTGTTTTTGGTGTCTGCCCCCAGTGGGTAAGGTTGGTTCAGTGGGTTGTGTAGGCTTCCTGGTGGAGGGGACTGGTGCCTGTGTTCTGATGGATGAGGCTGTATCTTTTCTTTCTGGTGGGAAGGACTGCGTCCGGTGGTGTGTTTTGGGATGTCTGTGAACTTAGTAATTTTTAGGCAGCCTGTTAATGGGTAGGGTTGTGTTCCTGTCTTGCTAGTTGTTTGGCATGGGGTGTCCAGCACTGGAGCTTGCTGGTCATTGAGTGGAGCTGGGTCTTAGCATTGAGACGGACATCTCTGGGAGAGCTCTCGCTGATTGGTATTACAAGGGGCCGGGAAGTCTCTGTTAGACCAATGTCCTGAACTCAGCTCTCCTACCTCAGAAGCTCAGGCCTGACACCTGGCTGGAGCACCAAGACTGTGTCAGCCACACGGCTCAGAAGTAAAGGGAGAAAATAAAAAATAAATAAATAAAATAAAATAAAGTTATTAAAATTAAAAATTAAAAAATAATTATTTAAATAAAAAATTAAAAAGTAATTTTAAAAAAAAGAAGAGAGCAACCAAACCAATAAACAAATCCACCAATGATAACAAATGCTAAAAACTATTTAAAAAAAAAATCTGACAGACAGAACCCTAGGACAAATGGTAAAAGCAAACCTATACAGACAAAATCACACAAAGAAGCATAAACCTATACACTCACAAAAAGAGAAAAAGGAAATATATATATATATATATAAAATAAAGGAAGAGAGCGACCAAATCAATAAACAAATCTACCAATGATAATAAGCTCTAAATACTAAACTAAGGTAAACATAAAACTAGAAACAAATTAGATGCAGAAAGCAAACCCCAAGTCTACAGTTGCTCCCAAAGTCTACTGCCTCAGTTTTGGGATGATTTGTTGCCTATTCAGATATTCCACAGATGCAGGTACATCGAGTTGATTGTGGAGATTTAATCCGCTGCTCCTGAGGCTGCTGGGAGAGATTTCCCTTTGTCTTCTTTGTTCACACAGCTCCTGGGGTTCAGCTTTGGATGTGGCCCTGCCTCTGCGTGTAGGTCGCCTGAGGGCATATGTTTTCACCCAGGACGGGGTTAAATTAAAGGAGTGGCTGATTCGGGGGCTCTGGCTCACTCAGGCCGGGGTGAGGGAGGGGTATGGAATGTGGGGTGAGCCTGCGGAGGCAGAGGCTGGTGTGACGTTGCACCAGCGTGAGGTGCACTGTGTTCTCCTGGGGAAGTTGTCCCTGGATCACAGGACCCTGGCAGTGGCAGGCTACACAGGCTCCCGGGAGAGGAGGTGTGGAGAGTGACCTGTGCTCGCACACAGGCTTCTTGGTGGCTGCAGCAGCAGCCTTAGCGTCTCACGCCCATCTCTGGGGTCCACACTGATAGCTGCGGCTCACGCCCGTCTCTGGAGCTCATTTAGGTGGTGCTTTGAATCCCCTCTCCTCGCGCACCCCAAAACAATGGTGTTTTTCCTCTTAGGCAGGTCCAGACTTTTTCCCGGACTCCCTCCCGGCTCACTGCAGCGCACTAGCCCCCTTCAGGCTGTGTTCACGCAGCCAACCCCAGTCCTCTCCCTGGGGTCTGACCTCGGAAGCCCGAGCCTCAGCTCCCAGCCCCTGCCCACCCCGGCGGTTGAGCAGACAAGCCTCTCAGGCTGGTGAGTGCTGGTTGGCTCTGATCCTCTATGCAGGGATCTCTCTGCTTTGCCCTCCACACCCCTGTTGCTGCGCTCTCCTCCGTGGCTCCAAAGCTTCCCACCCCCCGTCTCCGCCAGTGAAGGGGTTTCCTAGTGTGTGGAAACTTTTCCTCCTTCACAGCTCCCTCCCAGAGGAGCAGATCCTGTCCCTATTCTTTTGTCTCTGTTTTTCCTTTTTTCTTTTGCCCTACCCAGGTACGTGGGGAGTTTCTTGCCTTTTGGGAAGTCTGAGGTCTTCTGCCAGTGTTCAGTAGGTGTTCTCTAGGAGTTGTTCCACATGTAGATGTATTTTTGACGTATTTGTGGGGAGGAAGGTGATCTTCACGTCTTACTCCTCCACCATCTTGAAGGTCCTCTCCCAAATATCATTTTCAAAGATAGGTACGTCTTTTTTAGACTATCAGAATGATATTACCTTTTCCTTGTGATACGTTACTTTTTTTTGGTAGGGCCTATTTACATTTTTCTTCTTCTGTTTTTTAAAAAATTTGAAAATTAAAAATTTTACAAAAATTAAATTTTAATTTAAAAATTAAAAACATTAAAAGGTACAATTAAAAGATTTATATTAAAATTTTCACTTAAAATTGAAATTAAAATTTTTTTCTTCTTCTTTTTAAAGAATGATAAGACCTATTCAGACTTGGTGTTTATGTCATCAGATAAGATAAGTGGCTTTTCCTTGAGTCTTTTTTTTTTTTTTAATTGGGTCTATTTTTTCAATGTTGGAAGTTTTAGGAATAGGCTGAGGATGAGAAGTAATGTTCTAAAAGAGTAGAAGTATGAATGGAACAGGAAAACCTAGCAAGATGACCAGGAGGCCCTCACTATAGACCCTCTTGAAATTAACATTCAGAGAATAAAAGTGAGTTTATGTTGGGTACATTGCAAGCATATTTGAGTAGAGAGAAAGTACTGAGAAACATGTGTCCAAATAATAAGGGAAAGGGAGTCTGAGACTGTGTTTTCTAGAATCACGGTGTGTGATATTGACCTTAATACGTGACCTTCGTCTCCTGTGCTCAACATAGCAGAATCAAGCAAGATGTTCACCAACTGAAGTTGTAGATATATTTTGCTGTTCAGTTCAGATGGTACCTTCTTTAATCTCAGTTAATTATTCTGAAAGAACACCCAAAGGAAATCATGAAGCATATTCTTGGAGTGTTCCTGGAACTTGTCAATTGAGAACCTAGATGGGAGTTTAATTGAATGACAATGCAAGGTTCTCCGTGAAGGCAACATTTCAGTTAAATCTTGTTAAGTTGGACTGTGGTGAGATCATGTGTCAGACCCTTCCAGGCTGATGATGAGAAGACTGTGTATGGACATATCACTTAGTCTGACCACACATTTCAGAAAATATATCAAAGGCCAAGCGTAAACTCTTAGAAAATGCCATGGGGAATAATCCTACTCAGAATAGGAATGAAAATCACACACACAGTACCTATAAATAAACTTTAGAAAATATGTAGCATCTATAGAGAGAAAACTGCAAAGCAAAACTTCTGAGGGACATAAAATGTGAGTAATAAATGGAAAATACATTATTGTAGTGCAGATTCGATTATGTAGATATATCAATTCATTCCCACAACAATCTATAAATTCAATGCAACTCAGTAATAAAAATATTTACTAATAGGAATTAATATTGATTAACTTGACAATACTGATTACTAGTAATGGATAATATTAATTAATAGTAACATGAATGCAGTGTGTATTGTGTCCCAAGTGCTCATCTAGGTGCTTTACACATTAATTTATATAGTCCTCAAAACAACCTTTTGAGGTATGAATGATCATTAATATCACTTTATGGACAAGGAGTCTGAGGCACAGCACAGAGGGATTAATAATTTGCTCAAGGTCACACAGCTGCTGAGCAGAAGTATCAGGATTTAACCCAGGTTCTCTGGCTCCAGAGCCCATTACTTTAATCATCTCTTTTCACTCTCTCTAAATGGTAATAGCAATAAAAATTCAAATGGCATTTCTGGAGGCAGAATTTGATAAAATTATTTGAAAGTTAACCTGGAATAATACACATGGAAAAACAATGAGGAAATGGTTGAGGAGGGAGGAGAGGAATTAGGGGAGATTCGTGTTCTAAATATTAAAATGTATTTTAAAGATGCATTTAATGCATTCACTTGTTCAACAAAAATTTATTGAATACCTACTCTTTGCCAGTTTCTGTTCTAGGTGCCAGTGACACAGTAGTAACAAGAACAGACAAAAGTCCCTACTTTCATGAAGCTTAAATTTTTGTTGAGGGAGATAGATAGACAAAGAAATAAACAATTAAATACATGGACTGTCCAGTGGTGATACATTCTATGAAGAAAAATACAGCAGGAACAGGGGATAGAGAGTACTGGGATGGGGAAGGGGAAACTTTTAAAATATCGGGATCAGGAAAGACCCCATGGTAAAGTAACACTTAAGAAAAAAAAAAAACTGAAAGAAGGGAGAGAACAAATCATGAGGATATCTGGGAGAAGGGCATTCCAGCAAAGTGAACAGTACGTGCAAAGGCCCTGGGGTAGGAGGATGCTTGTCACATTTGTGAAATAGTAAGGAGGCCAAGGTGGCTGGAATGATCAGAGGGTAAAGTGGTAGAAGATAACGTCAGAGAGACAATGGCAGGTGGAGGTTATCAGGGGATTTTGCTTTTAACTCTGAATGACTAGAAAACAAGACTTGGTCTGATTTACATATACTATAAAATGATCACTTGGCTGCTGTGCTGAACAAAGAATAGTGAATTTCTGGTAGACAGGTGACACCCATAGGTCCATGTTTCTTGACTGGATATATCTAATGTAATAAAAGGCACTGGAGACTGAGACTCTACATCAATCCCAAAAGCTAAGACTAATGAATACAACAGTGCCGGAAGCTAGAGAGAAATGCCACTGACAAGTGGAGCAGGATTGAGAAAAGCCTCATGAAACACAGAATGTTTCCTACTTTCCTGCATTATTTTTTAGATTCTACATATAAGTGATATCTTATAGTATTGTCTTTCTCTGTCTGACTTACCAGTTAGGGACCTTCTATTTCCTAATGCCACTTTCTGAGAAAGCCAGAGTACCTTTGCATCCACTACCCCACCTGCCACTTCTAGCCAAGACATCAACCCTTGAAATCACGGTGGAGGAGATGGCCTGGGAGATGTGGTACTCACGAGTTACGTTACAAAGATGGCAGATGGAGACAGGAATTCTGCAGGGAATGGCAAGGATTGTGATATCTGTGTATTCTATCAACCCACAGATTACAGACTTGGTGGCAGATGTTGGAAAGCATCTGGTATTGTAGAGCTAGCATGAGATGAAAGTCCCTGGGATGTGGAGCTGAGCTGGGAGAACCCACCAGCAGGTCAGCAACAGAATATCTAGCCATGACCCGTGACAGGGAACAGACTTAACGAAACTTGCTTATTTATCGGCACCCAGTCTGTATAGATCCGGCTTCATTTAGAGGTAGGGAAGGGAAAAGGATCCATTTGACATCCATGACAAAATACTGAATGAAATGTATAATAAGAAATATTTGAGCACTTTGTGGATTCCATTACAAATTGTGTCCTTGAAAAAATGTATACAAAGTTAATCACTGAATTTCCACAGATAAACACAATATAATCATCACAGCACAGACATCAAATAGATTAGCTTTTCACAAGTATTCTTTACAAATGCTATCACAAAGAAGGAAAAACTAAACAGCAAATTTGATCTTCTTTTCATTAATTTAGAGTATCCAAGTATTATAAACTACTAAGGACTGTATTAGATATTTCCTGAAGTACTAAGTTATCACTTAACATATTGACCACACTGTTCTGTGAAAGAAACAAAAGTATACCTAAGTGTCTACCTGATCTTTACAAAATGCTTTAAAATTCCAAGAAGATGCCTCAGTCGTTATAACGCAAGTCAGACACGGACAATGCCACAGTAAGGTAGAAGCCTAGACACACAAAACGACTCAGTGGATGAAACGTCGGTACTTCAATTGTTTCAGTCAATAGGAATTATGAAGATGTTAACTTTTAGTAACACATATTTTTAATAGTAAGCATAAGTGAAGTTACAATTTTATTTTTTAACTTTTGATGACTTTTTAAATTTAATTTTTAAGAAAAAGCTTTTGTTCTTTGAGCTTTACAGTCCTTACAAATACCTAACTCATGAGTCAAAAACAACTAATTCAGGGCAAGAAATAGCTACCTTTTAGGAGGAATAATGACAGAGGTATATAAAAGAAATGATAAAAGTAAATAAATTAATAATTAATAATTTAATAATTAAAAGGAATAATGATAGAGATAGCTTCACATCCATGTTACTTTTAGACAGTAGTCTAAAATCTTAAAAAAGTATATACCTCAAAGGAAAAAATGTTACGCATAGTTTCTTATTA
The DNA here is from genome assembly GCF_964374135.1 of Grampus griseus. Taxonomy (NCBI): domain Eukaryota; kingdom Metazoa; phylum Chordata; class Mammalia; order Artiodactyla; family Delphinidae; genus Grampus; species Grampus griseus. The sequence continues at coordinate 8,659,116 of NC_139011.1, read as the reverse complement.
AGAAAAAAAAGAACCATTCTGATTCTTTCTATGTAAATTATCTCATCTTCAACCAAACACTTCTAAAATGCCTTTTCTTTAATAAGCCATTTTTTATACTTTTTATGTGTATTTAACATGAAGATTTAAACAGATATAAAGACAAAAAGGATAACGGAAATAGAATGTTGTATTCATTTAAAAGATTCATAAGCAGAGATAGCAGAGGTCTTCTGATCAACTGCCTGGCACCCTGTAAAAGGTACACAAATCATACGTCTTGATTTCCTCTTAGGAACATAGCAGTTTCCATTTAATCTTTGGCTTTTCAGTTAGAATGGAAATTTCAAAAAAAAAAGAAAGGAGAATGCTGATCGCAGTGTCATTCAAATGTCTCTGTCGAAACACTGAGGTAATTGAGTTATCGCTTAGATTTCCCTATAGGATATTCTAACTGGCATAGAAGCATTTCCTTAATTTGTTGTAGTCAACAAGGACAGTGCGATTCTTCCCGTTGTGTTTGTTGTTTTATTGCTTGACAACAAATTGTATTTGCTGTCTTATTACCTCAGAGTAAAAATACATAACTGATTACTCATAATCTGTTACAAAACTGGCTTTGGGAAAATGAAGGATTATTAAACCATTATAGAAACCTTATTGGTTAATCAAGTTTATAATCTTTGTGTCCCCCAGGTCCCTTTTCTTTCTCACAAGGAGAACCCCACGTTGACTGGTTTATCTACTCTTCCCCTTTGAAACCTGAGTGACTGGGGCAAAGCTGACCCTACCCCTAGCTCATGAGATGAGATAACAGTAACCAAACATAAAATAATAGGAACGAAGAAAGGACTACCATCTGTTTGGCCAGAGATTGGTTTCATTGTCCAGGGTTAAGCTCCTCAGGATTTGTTAGCCTCTTCAGCTAAATTAGCCAGATCAGTCCAGAGGAGCTTTTATTCCATGGCGATGGGAGAGGTCCTCTCTCTGGTCTTTCTCTGATTCTGTGTCTTTCCACTTTTGTGCAAGGTAAGAACACGAAAGCAAGTCACCCCAGTTACTCATGTAACTCATGTCAAGAAGGAAGTGCTCATGTCAAGAAGGAAGCAGGTCTGAGTACAGAGCTAACATATCAGAAAGGGCCTGACCCTCCCCTGACTGGGCCCAATTCTGTTTGGAGTTTCTGCAGCTTGCAGCACAAAACATCCTAACTCATTCACAGAGCCTGTATTGAGGAATCGGAATATTCCATATAGACAGATGATTTTTTTTTTAAGTTTTATTTCCTTAAGTTTTTTCAGGATTGTCATCTATCCATGTTAAGTCTGTTCAGGCTTCTAAACAGCTTCTGTCTCAGACATTCAGCTCTGATATCAAAGTTAGAGTCTGAAAGTCAGCGGAGGGAACACTACCAGTCATTAGAAGTCAGCCATATCAAAAGTGCACATATAGTTTTGTTCTCTATGTCTGTGAGTCTGTTCCTGTGCTGTATACAGATTCACTTGCATTATTTTTTAGATTCTACATATAAGTGATATCTTATAGTATTGTCTTTCTCTGTCTGACTTACCAAGCATAAGAGGGAGGGGGAGGGACAAATTAGGAGGATGTGATTAACAGATAAAAATTACTATCCATAAAATAGATAAGCAGCAGGGATTTACTACAAAACACAGAGAATTATATTCGTTATCTTATAATAACCTACACTGGAATGTAATCTGCAAAAAAAACCCCAAAACAAAAAACAGAACACTTTGCTGTATTCCTGAAACTAGCGCAATATTGTAAATCAATTATACTTCAATTTACAAAAACTGAAAAAAATACATATACAACACTTCTCCTCCCAAATAAAAGACAAAAAAGAGTTTTAGTTTAAAATACTATCTTGGGCTTCCCTGGTGGCGCAGTGGTTGAGAATCTGCCTGCTAATGCAGGGGACATGGGTTCGAGCCCTGCTCTGGGAGGATCCCACATGCCGCGGAGCAACTAGGCCCGTGAGCCACAACTACTGAGCCTGCACGTCTGGAGCCTGTGCTCCGCAACAAGAGAGGCCACGATAGTGAGAGGCCCGCACACCGCGACGAAAAGTGGCCCCCACTCGCCGCAACTAGAGAAAGCCCTCGCACAGAAACGAAGACCCAACACAGCAAAGATAAATAAATAAATACACTCCTACCCCCAACATCTTCTTTAAAAAAAAAAAAAATACTATCTAGTCCATATCATAAAAATAATACAAAGAGCAACAATGATGGCATCAATAAGTGCTCACTATGCTATGAATTTTATGTGTATTATCTTTCTTAAAAGCGATATTAGGAAAAAGAAGCCCAGAACCAGGTTAATAACTTGCCTAAAGTCACGAATCTAGTAAGCTCAATATCTGGAATTCAACCACACTTTTTTTAAGAGACCCAAGGCCTACTACATCTCCTTTCAAAGTTATTGGTAAGGAAAGTACTGATTACCATGTGCCGGGCATGCTCATGGCGCCTGTGATCTACGCACCCCTCCTCCACACTCTGGTCTGCCAGGTAGGAAGGCTGGGAGGCAGGAACTGCAGGTAGGAGGAGTTACAACAGTCACAGCGCCCCGGTCCCAGCTCTCCCTTCTCACAGGCCTTTGTTCTCCTACCTGAGCTGGTCCAAGTACATTTTCTGGCTCTCTCAGCCCAAAAGACCTTGATCACAAGTCATCAGGAGCCCTGGCAGGTTACGTTCCTCTAGGAACTTGAGGTTTGAACAAATGAGGCTACCTACCTTGGGCATGTAGACCACCAGATGCCCTGTTGTCTGAGCTCTTTTAGCAGAGCTGCTATCAGGTTTGACTTCTGCAGGAAGGACAAGCTGAAATGGCTGAAAGCAAACAGGAAGTGTGGAGAGTGAGTGCGTATTACACGAGGGGGTTACTTTAAGAGGTGTTTTCATTACAAATTTAAGATTCACCATTTATTTAAAAAATCTGCTTAGGCTTATCAGGGAAAAAATAAAATATGGGCAATGCTTGATATGCATGAACGATTTTACGAATTTTAATTAATTGTCTGAGGAACAGTTAGTCACAGATCGTGACTGGTCCATTTATGAGAACATGACTGAAAAAGGATTTATAGATAAAACTTCTTGTCATAAAACATCAACACATTTCCATTTTAATGTCTTCAAGCTAACTGATATGAAAGCTCAGAATCAGCAAAAACTACTATTTCAAAAGTGATAAAGTTACAGTTGCTGTGAATGAAATCACTGACAATTTTAAATGGGTGTATTATTTTAAATGGGTACATTATTTAAATATAACTTCAAGCATAGGCTACCCATACATGACCATCTTATCAGCTCTGAAAAAAGTACTAACAAAACAAACACAGGTTAAAAATACAAATTTTATCATACCACTCCCGTCATTTAAAATCGTGTCTAAAAAAACAGCACTCTGACTGGGTTTCTCTTTTTCTATTTTAAAATCACTTAAATCTGTTTTGAGGCAAGCTAGTTTGATTCAAGGCTGAGCTTCTGAAACGGGGACAGCCCAAAGGTTACACTTACCTTTCCCTTGACCATCACTCGCACGTAAGTTGGTTGTACATCAACATCGATTAAAGAGGTGTCCATATACCTTCAAAATTCAACAACCGAGTGTTATAATTTTCAAAACCATTTAAAGAAGTGTAAATACAAAGTCCCACTTGAGGGACCATTTTAAGTGAAGAAAGTTTACAATTTCCATGCTAAACAGGTCTTAGAATATTCATCTTAAATTCATGCCCAGACCGCCGGAAATTCAACATATCAGCAATTTCATTTTTAGACCCACAAGTACACTTGGCATTGATTGCCCCTTACCCCAAAATATCTGCGGCCTGAAACACCAGAGGTTTGCAGAGAACGGCTTGCCAGGCTCCTTCATGAATATTTTATTTTAAGCCCCTAAGGCTGACTTGAATAGCCAGGAATGCTGAATCCACTAAGCTCCTGCGTCCTTAGGGCTCTCGATTCCCTGCAGCTGTTCTGCAGCTGCCCCATCCTACCTCTCCCGGAAGACTGGCTCCGGAAGCCCATCCTGCCCAGCAAGCCCAGCTCTCTCCCTCTATGGCAGTGACCTCAGGACTGGGGGCAATTGTTCTCCTACACTTCGCGAGCAGAGGAAAGGTTTAGATTCCACATCACTCATTAAAATAAGAAGTTTGGCCAAATGATTATTTTTATACATGTTAAAATATTTGAAAATGCAGCGATGATTCAAAAATCACAAACATCATGGCAGGTAGGACGATACAGGGGTGACAGGCTCAGGTTTTAGCCACACAGGCTTGTGAGGACTGACTCCACCTTCCCCTTCCTGCTTTATTACCCTGGACCACATTCCTTAACCTTTCTAAGCCTCTGTCTCCTCACCTGTAAAATGAGGATACAAATAGTGCCTATCCCCTAAGATTGCTAAGAAGACACGTGCACCATGCCTAGTACATAGTTAGTGGTAATAAAGCATTGTTACAATTAATGAAAAATTAAAATAATAAAAAGTAGAGTCAGGTTTTCCTACAACTTCATGTTTATTATCTACCACTTTAACTATGGATTACAGATTCTTTTTTGTGCTTAGGGCCGCCTAAAGTTCCTCTGCCCCGACCTACAGGGGTTTTGCATGTGCTGTTCTCCTCTGCCTAAAATAATCTTCTACCAGTCCTTCGTAGAGCTCGCTACATCTTATCCTTCAATTTTCAGTGCTCACGTCCCTGGCTTTCCCTTTTTCTCCAGCCATCCCCTACACCGCCAACCACCAGACTACACACACCATTGTTCTCCATCCCTGAACTCTGTCCTTTTCCCGTACGGCACTCTTCTCCCTTTGTAATTACCTATTAGATGCCTGCCTATGTATTGTCTGCCATCCCCACTGGGCCGTAAACCCAGGAGAGCAGGGACTGTATTCAGAACAGGCTGGTTACAGTCTCCCAGTGCGTGGCATGTAGCAGGCATTCTACAGCTATTGGAAGAAATAGAAGCAGGAAGCATACACGAATGCATGAACTTTCATGCATACATCCATGTGCCAATGAAGATAACAAGGAATTTTAGTGTAATAGTTTGGACAGAATCATGCGAATGGAAGGATTTTTCTACTTAGACAGGAGAAATATCACCAGTCCTTGAAAAGGTACATGCACGGGGAAATGAGGAAAGTTTTCATCTGAGGATTAATGTTAAGTAGCTAATCGAGCTAAAAGGAGAAAGAGGCACACATTCACTGAACTCCAGGAATAAGGCCTAAAAATGGAAAGGACTTAAAAGGATGAAAAAGGGAATGTTTAACTGAAAAACAGCAGAAAGGGAAGCTCAGGGAGTTGGAGCAACAGAGAACGTGCAGTCAGCTGGAGGAGGGCTGGAATGGAAGGCAGCGCTTCTTAAAGGCAGGTAACCTGGCAGCAAGTGGGCAGAAGGACTGTTGGAGGCGTGGGAGACGCAGCTGAGTGTGATGAGGGAGGACTGCACTGAGAGCCGGCCCCCATTCACGCCGGCCAAAGATGGACACACCCCAAGTGCCCGTCAGTGGGTGAACGGATAAACAAAAAGGTGGTCTCTCCATTCAATGGAATATTATTCAGCCATGAATATGCTACAACATGGATGAACCCTGAAGACATTATACTGAGTGAAAGAAACCAGACACAAAGGCCAGATCTGATTCATTTATATGAAATACCCAGAATGGGCAAACTATGGAGACAGAAAGCAGATGAGTGGTTGCCAGGGGAAGGGGGGAAATGAAGAGTGACTGCTTATGGGGTACGGGGTTTCCTTATGTGTGAGAAAATTTCCTGGAAGTAGATAGTGGTAATGGTGTCACAACATTGTGAATTTACTGAATGCCACTGAGTTGTACAATTGAAAGGGTTGAAATAGTGAATTTTAAGTTATGTGTATTTTATCACAATTAAAGAAACAAAGTTGGACCTAAGACTGAGGGTTCACATTCTGGCTTCTCCAATTACCATGTTTACTTTCACAAGACTCACCCTCCTTGGGTAATCCCAGGATAACAATCTCTCCCATGCCACTGGGTTACTGAGAAGTTAAATGAGATACAGCATGTAATAAAATCCCTCAAAAATAGAAATGCCTTTATTACAACTCATGAATGTAAATGTTCATTGATTCCATCGTCAAAATCATTCATTCATTCATCCATTTACTCCTGTACTTACTGAGCTCCTAACGGGTGTCAGGCACTGTTTTAGGTGTTAGAGACATAAAGAGGTAGGAACAAAAAAATAAAAGTTTCTGCCTCAACTACACATGTTTCAAAATACAGGTAAATTGAGAGTTTGTCAGGTAGAAATAAAAAAGCAGGGAGAGGTGGAAGGATGTGCTGAGGCAGGGGTGGTACTGGTCTATACTGGATGGTGAGGCAGAGAGGCCTCTATAATAAAGTGACATCTGAACAGAGGCCTGAAGGGCATGAGGACACCTAGCGTGAGAGTGATACAGGCAGAGGGAGGCACAAGGACAAAAGTACTGGGGCCTCGGTGGGTCTGAAAGGGCTGGAGAAGCAGAAAGGTCCTGAACGTGGATCCTGAAATCATCAGCAGGACAGAGGAAGTGAGCCAGGACCTGGAATCTTCAAGGAGGGAGGCAGATGGCCCGGGTGTCTTTAAATGGCTTCAACAAGGAAGCGTGGAAGGTGACGCAGGCTGATGGTGTGAATGTCACAGCTGTGGACAGTTGTGGGTTGGGGGAGAGCAGCTGTCAGGATGCGGGAATGAGGGGTAAGCAAGCAGGGAGTGTGGGGGTGAAACCAGTTAGGATGTAGGACGTGGCCTGGGAAGAGGGGGCAGCCAGTGATAAAGAGGCCGCTGTTCATGTTTAAGAACTCAAGGGGCTGTGACTGAGAATGAAAATAGCAAGAAATGCCATGAAATAAATGCATAATAAAAGGTCTTTACCTATATACAGCCAGGTCCAGGACGATCTGGTTACGCTTTTCATCATCTCTCAAAGAGAAGTCAAGTCTAAGGAATAATCCATGTGGGGGGGGGGGAAGAGGATGTTTTTAGCGATACTTTATAGATAACCCCATCCCAGTATCAAAAGAAAATTTGATAAAAACTATGTCATAATCTTCAACGACAAACTTATTTTGGTAGCTGGTCAATAAAATCTGTTAGTTTAAAAATTTCAAAAGAAACCTACAACATATTCATAAATTATTCCTGTTTACATTGTTTCAATATGAGAATCCTGAACTACATAAAAAAAAAAAAATTAGCATCAGTGCAGAGACAGAGACACCTGGTGGTTAAAGTTTTCTTTTCCATTTCATTTGGGTTTGCAAGAAGCAAACTAAAACACAGAATTATTGATGGGGAATTACATGTTGCATTTGCTTGCCCTTATCCAGCATTCCATTAAGTTTTAAGCAGTCTTGTCTTTTTTCGTCTCCTTTCATTGGTGACCTTTCCCTAGCCCCCGGAAATGCTGAGATGCTGCCCATGACCTATCACTTCCATTTTATAGAAGAAGAAACAGGCTCAGAGAGGCTGACGTAGCTGGGAAAGAGGTCATGTGAGCCTTGGAGGCAGGATTTCAAATCTCAGCTGTACCCTGAGATTGAGTCCTAGGTATAACTTCCATACTGTCGATGTACTGTTCAGAATTACTTGGTTAATTTTATTTTGAATGTTTCACTTATCATATTACTCTGCAAAGTATAATACCGCAACAATATTAAAGAATGTAGGCTAGATTGTTTGGAGAAATGTAAGGTTGTCCCCCAGGTGTGGCTGCCAGCAGGATGTCTGCTTGTGGCGGTCACTCTCACTTGCTTTCAACACTCCTGCCCGGCAGGACCTCTTCAGGTGCTCCAATGACCCACGCATTCTCGATCTCATCTCTGGCGCTTTCCTATATGCTTTCTCCTCTGCCTTGCTTGCTTATTCCCCCATGCTCCAGCCACCAGCTTCAACTCTCCCGTCATCCATCTCTTGAAAGGTAATTTCAGGGAGGTTTTCTATGGCAGAGACTGATATTCCCCACTGTCTGCTCCCCCTTTATCCATAGTAACAGGGTCCCTGATTTTAATGAGGAATATGGCTCTGCAGGGTAAAGACCACATTCCCCAGCCTCCCTGGCAGCTAGATGAGATCATGTGATTTAATTCCGTAAAGAAAATGTGGTTTGGTGCTTTCCAGGAATTTTCCTTAAGAGAGGGGGTGTGTGCCACTTAACAGGCTATTGCAACCATCCAGGCAAGAGGAGGTTGACTTCCTCTAAGGTGGTGGCAATGGAGTGAATGAGAAGGGGTGGGATTCTGGTAATTCTGAAGGAAGAGCTCACTGATAACAGGAGGGAGAGAAGAATTGAGGATGAATCCGAGGTTTTGGTCTTGATACCCAGTGGATGCTCACTCCTGAGCTGGAGGACCTCTGAGGACCTGATGGTACGTGGTTGTGGGGATAGAAGTGAGGATGTCTGCTTTAGCCACGATAAGCCTACGACACATAGTTTATATCCACACAGGAGAGCAGATAGCTAGGTGCATATACAAGTCTTGAGCTCAGGGAAGAGGTTGGGTCTGGTTGTAAGTAAAGGAAGGATAATGTTGAAATCATGGGATTTGGTGAGATCTCGAAAGAGTGAATGTGGAAAGAGAAGATAGCTGAGGAGTTTGCCCCAGAGCACTTAGGAGACAAGACAGAAAGGATCCAGCAAGGCAGAAGATGAGAAGGTAGTAGGGTCAAAGAATCAGAAGCAAAGGGAAGAACCTGTTTGGAGAAGGAAAGTATGATCAATCTGGGCAAATCTGTTAGGTTAAGTAGATGGCTGAGATTTGAAAAGATGTGACTGAATATAGAAATGACGTGAACATGGAATATAAAAACGATGGGACTGCAGAAGCTTCTGTGGTCTCACTAGGGGCACGCAGAGCCCAGAGGGTCTCCCTCAAGCCCTGCTGTAGCCTGAAGAGACAGTCTCCCCACTAGATTTTTAAGTTCCTTGAAGGCAGAAATCTGTCATATTCACTTCTGTATCCCCAGGGATTAGCATCATGTGTTGTGCTGCATTCATGACTTCTGGATAAAGAAGGTGTGTGTGTGTGTGTGTGTGTGTGTGTGTGTGTGTGTGTGTGTGTGTGTGTGTGGTGGGGTGAGGTGGGGGTGAGATTATGAACTTGATCATGGAAACCACTAGAAATGGGCTAGCACGGGCAAGTCAGACACACCACCTATTACCTACGTGGCCTTGGGCAAGTCATTCACCTCTCAGTTCAAGTTTTTGACCTGTGAAGAAGAAATACTGCCTACCACACAAGACTGCTGTGAAGGTGACGTGAATGACGCCTAGGAGTGATTTAGGACAGCACCTCTTCTATTGTGGTAACAGCACAGCAAACGAAATGATCAAAGTAAACAGGTTCTGAGCAATGAAGCCAACAAGATCGAGTTCGTAGGGTTTTTGATCTGTACTTTGACTAGAAAAGGCCTTTTCCGCCTGCTTTCTAGTTTAAAATTTAAAAACAGCTAGATACCACTATACATGAGGACTTCCAGTTGGAATATTTTTCTTCTCTCATCAACTCCATCGAGGTATTTATATCAATTTCTTTCCTTAGCTCTCGAATGCTTTGCAGGTGTGTTCCAGAGTATAAGGTAGGCGTATAGGAGATCTATCAGTATCCTCAGCCAGCTTGTTCATGGCAGAGTTTTAAAAATTAAGAAACACAACAATAATGCACTTGGAATTTTCAGGCCTAAAACTGTACATGGTTCAAGGTTTCAGGAGACACAGAATAACTAAGATTTCCATACGTCAAGGTCATGTTTTGGATGCCAAGAAAACGAAATATAACATTACACACTTGAAAGCATAATGATGTTCTGCTTTCAAATACACACAAAATGACATTCTTATTAGGCTCATCAAGTTTGTTAAGAGTGGTCAGATATATTCTCTGCAGAACAAACGTGTCATTGAAACCATCGTATGACCAACACCACACATTCTGCTTCTTCAAGTCTCCACTCGGCCTCACTTACTTGGGCTCATTTACATTCAGGGCTCTCCCATCCTCACAGATCAGCACCCTGGGTGGTTTCACTTTCTTCTTTTTTTCACTTAATATTAGGGGTAGGTGGGAACAAGGGGCGGGAGAGAGAAAAAAATAAACAAAGATAATATAAAAGCAATTAATGTGTGAAACAGTTTAAGAAAAAATAATCAGGTATTTGTGAATACATCAGCAATTCACTGTGATGAAGTCCACTGCTGGGAACTGACAATCGAGCCACATTTTTGCGTGATTATATCTATATCTGTAAAGCGAAAATGTGACCAAGACAATTTGCCAGATAATTCGAATGGGGGAGAAAACTCCTTTTCATGAGATAGCCACGAATATTTAAATGAGTCTATTTTATGCATGATTTACTCAGCTAACTGTTAATTCCCCATTTGTGTATACATCTTCTACTTTAGCTAAAATTACAGTTTTTAAAATGCCAAATAGAAGCTATTTTATAGAAATAAAAATACCAGTACATAGGATCTACATAAAAGGATGTCTATCACAGCATTATCTACAGTGGCAAAACCTTGGAACCATCAAGAATGTCCATCAATGGAGGAATGATTGGATTGACTGTGGTACATTCATGCTATGAAATATTTTGCGGCTATTGAAAAATGTGTTCACTCTTTACCTACTCGTCTAGAAAGTTATAGAAAAGTGTTGATGATGATTTAGTGAGAACAAATAAAATGTAAGTCCACTTTTGTTTTTAAGAAAAGACCCTCAATCCTACGTTTGCAGAAATCATTTATATGATTGTAGCAGGTGGTGGAAGTTCTGGTAGGATGGACCCAAGCCTGCTAACTCTTATTACCATGAAGGGGCAGAGGTAGGAGGAAAATAAATGGAGCAAAGAGGAAAGATTCATGGAATAACATGAAAGAACATGTAGAACATAAATTCTGTTTATTTAAACACTTACTGAAAATACATAAGAACTTTAAAAAGGCATATATGGACAAGCTCTAGAAGATCAGATGGACAAATCTGTTTAGATGACAGAACTGCAGGCAATTCTTCATCTTGGATTTCTGTTGTTCTTTTAATACAGATTTTATGTCATTTAACTTTATTTTACAATGTAAATTTATTCACATTTTTCTGGATCTTAAACTGGGTTCTCAGGTCCAATTAAGTTCATGTTTCCATGAACTACATTATTCTCCATGACACAGGACAATTAGAGGGCATTCAGAAGAGGAAAACATCTCAGGAACCCATTAGATCGTGTAGACTACAGCACACTGAACAGAATGACTTGGATAACTAGTATCTGTAAACCAGGTCAGGCTCTTATCTGACACATTTAAAGTTGTTAAAAAGCTAAGGTCATAGAAACAAAACCCTACCTAAAATGCCTCGATTCATGACATCCTAAAGAAGGGTTAGTAGATAACACTTCAACAAAAAGCTGAAATTAGAAAAAGCAAAGTCTGTGTTTGATAGCTAACACAGATAATGGGTAAAACAAGGTACAATCATGAAAATATACTCCATCACTCTCAATGACAGGATAAAATGGAATACCTTAATTTTTCTTGGTCTTTCCGTTGTTTCTCCATATGTCTCAGAGTTTCCAATCTAGATTCAGGGGTATACAAAGAGGGCTTATTCCAGAATTCCAGGTCGTCTTCACCGCTGTCTAATTTCTTTTTCTTACATTCCTCTTCTTGTATTTCTGGTGCCTGGACGTCGTCTTTGCTCTCTTCAGAAGATGGGCTAGAAAAGAACACAGGGCACGTTAAAACCAATAATAATGGACGTTTGAGTTTCATCCTGAATGCTGCCCCTTAAATATCTATATTTTGTGTGTGTGTTACCTTCTTACCTTTGAATGACAAAATGTGTCTGAAAGAGAGCCTATCTGAGCCAAGTTGGAGGAAATTAGTGCCACAGCATTGGGGCAGGCCCACTTCATCTATCACCAGGAATACTGCAGTAATCACGTTCAAGGGTTCATAGACCTGGTCGATGTGAGTCACCTGGGGAGCTTTATACACAGTACAGATTCCTGGGCTCCCACCAGAGTCTCTCCAGTTGATTTGAAGTGGGGTCCAGGACCCTTGCTTTACAATATTTTGCAGTAGGTTCTGATGATCAGACAAACTCAGGGACCACTGGGCCTTAGCAATCACTCCACCTCCAGTCTTGCACCCTTCAATTCCATCCTCCACCCTGCTCCCAGAGGAATCTTTCTTAAAAATTTAATCATATTATTTCCAGGCTCTTTAATGATTCTCTACCTCTAAAATTCTCCAGTGGGATACATGAGATCGCCCATGGTATGGCCTCTAACTACTCCACTTTTCATGGGTAACTTTGGATTTTGTAGCTTTATATGGCAATGGTGCTCTGCTCTCTTTTTTATTCATGTTTTGTGGACTGTCAGAGAATTACATGATGTCTCTATATGGCATCAAATAAGTATTATATGATATTCAACATTCATTCAGCATGGATTCAAGTAATATTTATTGTCTTTCTGTGTACCAGGCACCAGAGAGACAGTTCTAGTCAAGATAGACAGCAACATTACTTACAGGAGACTCTATTCTAGCAGACAGAAAAGGACATCATTCAAACAGCACACAATTAGGAGAGGCTTTCTCCCCTCACCTCTCCCTAGAATATGCTCTGTTACAAAATGACATTAAATGAAAAAATCTACAGGAAGCCTTTAGAACCAAGTATGGCAAATAGTAAGTACTCATTAAATGTTAGATTTTGTTATTGTTGTTACTGAAATGAGATGACACAAAATGCTCATTTAGTTGACCTTCAAATAAGATGCTTTTTGAAAGGAGGGACAAAAACTACCAGAAAATGAAATTTAAATAGTGTAAACGGAACACAGTAAAATCTGCTTAGATACCTTACGTATTATAAAATGCAACTAGACAGTTTTATAAGCAAAATAGAGCAAATTACTGAAAATAAATGCTTTGCCACATAGCTATGGTTCTTTACAGTACTGGAAAAAAAACCAATCTATTAAGGTAATCTGTAATATTCTACAATATTTTAGCTAATGGCCACTGAAATAATTGGTTTCATTCTCATTAAAAAAATTTTGTTTGGCAAACAGAAACAAACTCACAGACATAGAAAACAAACTTATGGTTACCAAAGGGGAAAGGTGGGGGGAAGGATAAATTAAGAGTTTGTGAGACAGATACACACTACTATATATAAAATAGATAAGCAACAAGGATCTACTATGTAGCACAGGGAACTATATTCAGCATCTTGTAATAAGCTATAATGGAAAAGAATCTGAAAAAGAATATATATATATAACTGAATCACTTTGCTGTACACCTAAAACTAACACAACATTGTAAATCAGCTATACCTCAATAAAAAATTGAAAAAAAAATATGTGGACAAAGTGAGTTTGTTCTAGAAATTCAAGGATGGTTTAATATTGAAAAATCTATTAATGTTAATTCAACACAACAACAGGAAAACATGATTATCTCAACAGATGCAGAAAAAGCATTCAATAAAAATCCAGTATCCATGATGATAAAAGCTGTTCATCAACTTGGAAGAAAAGAAAACTAACTTAATTCTACCAAAGCCTCACAGGAATCATTATACTTAATGATGAGGAATTGGAAACATTCTTTTAAAAGTCAGGAGCAAGATAACAGACACCCATTCTTACTGCTATTATTCTACCTCGTACTGGAGGCTCAGCAGGCACCATAAAAAATAAAAAGCAGAGGTAGAAGGATTGGAAAACAATTTTAAGTTGCTGTTTATTAAAAAAATGGGTTTTTCTACATAGAAAACACAGGCTAACACAGACTAACTGCTGCATCTTTTTAAAAAGTTCAGCAAGATTGCATAATACAGTATCAGTACACAGAAACCATTTGTCTCTATATACATCAGAAAGACCCAAGTAAAAGCCTATTTTTGGGCTTCCCTGGTGGCGCAGTGGTTGAGAATCTGCCTGCTAATGAAGGGGACGCGGGTTCGAGCCCTGGTCTGGGAGGATCCCACATACCGCGGAGCAACTAGGCCCGTGAGCCACAACTACTGAGCCTGCACGTCTGGATCCTGTGCTCCGCAAAAAGAGAGGCCGCGACAGTGAGAGGCCCGCGCACCACAATGAAGAGTGGCCCCCGCTCGCTGGAACTAGAGAAAGCCCTCACACAGAAACGAAGACCCAACACAGCAAAAATAAATAAATAAATTAATAAACTCCTACCCCCAACATAAAAAAAATAATAAAAATAAAAAAAAATAAAGGAATACTCCACAAGATGGAATCATTTCAATCAATTAAAAAAAAAGCCTATTTTTAAAATCCCATTCTACAAGATACTTAGAAATAAATCTAATAAGAAATGGTGTAAAACCTTTATAGAGAAAAATTATAAAAACTTATTGAAGGACTCAGAAGAAGGTCTAAATAAATAGAGCTATTACAAAGTTCAGAAAGGAAAGAATCAATGCCCTGAAGATGTCAACTTTCCCCTTATTAACGTGTAAACTAAATTCAATTTCAACCAAAATTACACTAGGGATCTGGGGGGAATTTGAATGGCAGATTCTAAAATTCTCACAGAAGAGTAAAAAAGAGTCAAGAAGAGCCAAGATAATTTTGAAACACGAAAATATTTCCTACCAAAGATCAAGATTTATAGAAATTTAAACCATGTGGAGGTACTCCCATGGAGGAGTCCAGAGAGCCCAGAAATGGGCCCATGAATCACGAGAAGAGGGTATATAATACGGGAGAAGAATAGAATGACAATTATTAATCAATGGGGCACAAACAAACAAACCTGTGTGGGAAGTGATTAGCACCCTACCCCACACTGCTGTGAAGTTATTCCAGATAGACAGATATGACACTGGGGTATTGAAAATTTTCATAAACAAGATCAGAAAAGACTTCTAAATTCTATAAAACAAGCACTTATCAAAATTAAACCCAAGTCACAGACAGAGAGAAGATACTTGCAAAGCTCATAAGGACTAAAGAATTTGCATCTAGAATATAAAAGAACTATCAATTAGTCAGAAAAAAAAGTACAATTTATTTAAAATATGCGGAGGTCTTGAATAGAAGAAATCTGAAAAGCCAATAAACATATAAGAAGACATTTAAGGGCTTCTCTGGTGGCGCAGTGGTTGAGAGTCTGCCTGCCAATGCGGGGGACACGGGTTCGTGCCCTTGTCTGGGAAGATCCCACATGCTGCGGCTCCACAACGGGAGAGGCCACAACAGTGAGAGGCCCACGTACCGCAAAAAAAAAAAAAAAAAAAGAAGACATTTAAGATACTGAAACTGACTCGTCATTCTAGAAATTCAAATTAAAACATTAGATGCTATTTAACAACCAACTTGATTAGCCAATGTTTTAAGAGATCACATTATCTACTACTGGCAAAGATTAGGAACTCTCCCATACTGCT
Organism: Grampus griseus; assembly: GCF_964374135.1. NCBI lineage: Eukaryota > Metazoa > Chordata > Mammalia > Artiodactyla > Delphinidae > Grampus > Grampus griseus. Next base: position 8,643,633 of record NC_139011.1, on the reverse strand, counting down.
GATACATGAGTTAAAATTAGTACACTTTAAAAAACAATTGGGCAATGCATATAAAGTCGAAAAGATGTTTATAATTAATATGTAGCAATTGCTGAATACACTACAGAAACTTCCATACTAGCACAAGGAGATGTGTGCCCCATTGTCTGAAAAAAACAAGAAAGGGAAAACCACAGATTGTTGGAGCTGGTGCATATTCTGATTGGTCAGGAATAAAGAATTGCTGCTAAATATTCTGAATATTACCTCTGGGATAAACTGTGATTTATTCATTCGATGGAATTTTATTGCACAGTTAGAATGAATGAACTAGTTCTACGTGTCTTCATATGCATAAATCTCAAAAACATAATACTGAATGAAAAGCAAAGCTGTAGAAAGATATTCATGCTAAAAAACAACAACATGACACTACTCTTGTTTAAGGAGGCATAATTACGTAGTAAATACATTACAATATGGATGGGATCAACATTATACCAAACACATACTAACTTTAGGATGGTGGACACCATGGAGGATGAAAGGAGGAGTGGGATGGGGGAGAAATACTTAAGGAGCTTCTCCTCTATTGATATTTTATTTCTCATTTAAAAATAAAAGATCCAGGGACATCCCTGGCAGTCCAGTGGTTAAGATTCTGCGCTTCTGCTACAGGGGGTGTAGCTCTGAAACCTGGTCAGGGGACTAAGATTTTGCGTGCTGTGTGGCACGCCCGAAAAAAAATAATAATGAAGTGAAGTGAAATGAAATGAAATAAAATAAAATAAGATCCAAAGCAAACATGCGAACTATTGACATTTATTATTAAGCTGCCTATTTATTTTTCTAACATTTATGTACATCTGAAATATTTTATAATTATTATTTTCTCAAGCTTAAGAGATTCTGTTACAAAATATTTAAAGCTTTTGTTGTGTGGAATCAAATCACCTGACTATAGGTGCAATTCTCTTAAAATAAGCAAGAATGAAAAATTCATGCTTGTAAAAATGACCAATTAGGGGCTTATTAATCGCATTAAAGATGTATTCATTACATAATTCACAAAACAGAACATCTTATGATGTAATCAAAATTATTCAATTTATAAATGTGGTTTGTATTTAACTTTTCTAAAATATTCCTACTTTATAAATCAAAGTACACCTGTTAATTTCTTTCCTGTGCATCTTTTAAAGAGATTTGTCTGAAGATAATTTTAGATGCAAATTAAAGTTGCTAGTTTGAAAAGGCTTTAAGGGAGGCAAGCCTCACAGAATTGTCACAAACAATGGGATGAACATACATCGTCTTCACCCAAAATTCACATCATAATTTATTCTTCAAATCAGTTGTCTGGAATATAAGTGAAACTGTGAACACCTTGGGAAGAGAACTTTTTAACACAAGTTAACTAGAAAGTACACTCTATTAAGTTACATACAGAGTAGTATTTAGTGGTTATTCAATGTTCTTTCCTGCATTGTGGTAACATACAGCCCTTCACAATAGGAAATGAAAGGTTTTTATTTCTGCTTTTTGGTTTTACCTTGTAAAACAGGAGGATATTGACAATTTTTAAAAAGAAAAAAAAAAGTTACATACAGAGTAGCACTGATATCTGTGTACCAACGTCCGTCAAAGCCTGTGTGTCTTCCCTCCCTCTCGCCTTTGTTTTCCTCCTCCTGCAGTTTCCTCTGAGCCTCTTCCTTGTCCTTGGCTCGTTTGAGGCAGTAAGCTTTCTCCTGCTCTCTGATTTGTTGTTCAACTACTGGAAAGTCCTGTAATGCCTGAATCCTTTCTGAACGCTCAATTTCTTTACCATCCAACCACTGGAATAAAAAACAGCCAACACAGTGCATTTATTCAAAAGTCACCATTTGAATCAGCCCCAAGCAGACTTTGCTTGCAAGATGAGAAGTAATAAATTATGCACCTTAGTGATATGGAATTAAAAGCAAAGTAATGGGAACCGTCAGAAACTTTGATCTAAATCAATGTTTACTTCATACAATTAACACAGTTTACAAAGTATCTTTACTGGTAATAATAATAAGTAGGTCTCCTGTTGAAACTGATTATTAATGACAAGCTCCCAAAATATAGTAATTTTATAACTGCTCACTATGTAAAGAATTTCAGTGCCTCAAGTCAAGTCCCCAATGCTCTCTACAAAAAAGGGCCTCGTACATCACACAAAATTGAGCTCTATTGCAAATGAGCCCATGTTCTACCCTTGACAAGACATAGAGAATGTATTATTAATTCTTATGGTCACTGTTTTCATCTGGTACCTCTATAGGGATTGTTCCAAATTGAAATATTAAAAACACCAACCCAAAATCTGAAGGTTCAAAGCTACCAATTTAGAGATGCCTACTTATTTACTGAGCCTTTTTCTACAAAGAGAGGTGAGGTATTTAGAAAAGTGTGGTAGGCAGAATAATGGTCCCCCAAGAATGTCCACTTTCTAATCCCTGTGAATGTTACCTTCCATGGTAAAAATGACTTTGCAGATGCGATTAAGTTAAGGATGTTAAAATGGGGAGATTATCCTGGATTATCTGGGTGGGCCGGATGTAATCACATGGGTCTTTATAAAGGAAAGAAGGCAGCAGAAGTGTCAGGGTCAGAGTTAGGGAGAGGTCTGAAGATGCTACACGGCTGGCCTTAAAGATGGAGGAAGGGGCAGGGACTCAAAAATGCAGGCACCCTCTAGAAGCTGAGAAATGCAGGGAAACAAAATTTCCTCTGAAGCCTGCAAAAGGAGCAGAGTCTTGCCAACACCACAATCTTAGATTCTGACCTCCAAAACAAAGAGTATATATTTGTGTTGTTTTAAACCACTGAGTTTGTGGTCATTCATTACCACAGCAAAAGGAAACTAACACAAACAAATAGAAAACACACAAAGATGGAGTTAAATATGAATTTTAAAAAATTATCAGGAGCAGTTATGGGCTTCCCTGGTGGTGCAGTGGTTAAGAATCCACCTGCCAACGCAGGGGACACGGGTTCAAGCCCTGGTCCTGGAAGATCCCACATGCCGCGGAGCAACTAAGCCCGTGCGCCACAACTACTGAGTCTGCGCCCTAGAGCCCACGAGCCACAACTACTGAAGCCCACGTGCCTACAGCCCATGCTCCGTAACAAGAGAAGCCACCGCAATGAGAAGCACGCACGCCGCAGCGAAGAGTAGCCTCCACTCGCCGCAGCTAGAGAAAAGCCCGCGTGCAGCAACAAAGACCCAACGCAGCCAAAAAAATAAATAAATAAAATAAAATAAATAAATTAAAAAATAATAAAAAATAAAAATTGTCAGGAGCAGTTAATTAAAAATCAAAATTATAATGTCGCTATTTGGAAAAAAAATAATTTAAAGTAGGTTTTGGTCATAAGAACTCATATGGCTGCTGTAGATGGGCGGCAGAATTGGCTCTGAGCTTGCTGGCGGCCAAAGTAAAACAGAAAAACATCATCGGTGAAGCGATTTTTGCTTTCTTTACTGAGAAAATATACTCGTTTCTAGCTTCTCTCTAATACTTAGTTCTAAAACATATTTCTAAAGTAGAGTTTCTTAGTGGAGATCTTGAGAGATGTCACGCATTGTTTCTGTAGTAACAAGTCCATACATAACAGTCTTCACAAAGCTGTCTCTTCTAAGATCCTTCAGTGAAAGGTGAGGCCATAATGATAAAATAGAATTCAATAAAACCTATTATTTAAGGAGGTAAGTAATTGTGGTCTAAGTACTTAGCCTTTTTTTTTTTTTTTTGGTAATTAACTTCATTTAAGCTAGGGTTAAGATCTAAGCAATTCTGAGACTGTGGTTAAGACTCTGAACTTCCACTGCAGGGGGTGCAGGTTCGATCCCTGGTCAAGGAACTAAGATCCCACATGCTGCACAGAGCGGCCAAAAAAAAAAAAAAAAAAAAAAACAATTTGGAAAATTCTGGATAAATATAATTTCTTTCACTGGAATTTTGATGAACATTGCGAAGAAGGTGATATATTCTCTTACCTGTAACTAGGATGTAAGGATTTAAGTATTAACTTTATATATATACATATATAGTATTATATATAACATATATATATATTTCCTTATACTTGGGTTAAATAAACATTGATATAATTTAGACCTACTGTTTCTAAAAGATTATGACCAATAAACCCCTTGTCACCAATACAGGCAGGAAGCAGAAGACCTCATACTGGGAACTGATGACAAATTTGAGATGCTGTCACATGTATGCCAGCACCTGTTCTCGGGGCCTTCTTATTGGATCTCAGGTTTTTGAAGACTTTTGTTAGGTAGTTTTCAAAATTGGCCTAAGTTTTCTTCAGTCCAAAATCACAGCTGAATTCAGAAGGGCTGATGAACTGAGAGATTAAGTTTTAGGCTGTGCATTGCAGTATTCCTTGATCTTTATTCACTTAGAGTTCTTGCAACACAGAGGCAGAGTGTCTACGTTTCTTGATAATAATTGCACGTGTGCTTCAGCAAAGAAGAGAAAGAGAAACTAAGATTTATTGAGGGCTCAGAGAACTTCTTTAAAGTAGGAATTATTAATCCATTATAGATTAGAAAAATGAGGCATGCAACTCACGGGTAGCAGAGACATGAGTCCTATCCTGGTTTGTCTGCTACAAAACTTTTCCCACTAGGCTACAGTGCCTACTTACCACCTGGAGTGGCTCAGACACTAGGAAGAGGATAGTTGAAAAGGGCTGAATCTCCTCACATGTCTTGTGCATGTCTGTCTAAATAACTACTCTGTTGTTATGAGTTAAATTGTGTTTCCCCCAAAAAAAGTTATGTTGAAGTCCTGACCCCCGGTACCTCAGAATGTAACCTTATTTGGAAATAGGGTCCCTGCCGATGTAATCAGTTAAGATGAGATTATTCTGCAGTAGCGTGGGCCCCTAATCCAACAGGACTGGTGTCCTTAAAAAAAGATGGGAGTGACGCTTCCACAAGCCAAAGAAAGTCAAAGCTTGCCAGGACCCACCAGAAGCTGGGAGAAAGGCATGGAACAGATGCTGCCTCACAGACTCAGAAGCAACCAACCCACACCTTGATCTAGAACTTCTAGTGTCCAGAACAATGAGATAAATTCCTGATGTTCAAGCCACCCCGTTTGCAGAACTTTGTTATGGCAGCCCTAGGAAAATAATACATCTGTTAGTGCAACTCCTGTCAAGTAGGTCACAAACTTTCAATGGAATGGTAACTAAGACCCTAAAATTTATCAAGCTGTTTTTAAATACTAGTAAACACATTTATGAATACTATATTTCAAAGGGAGGCTGTTGCCTGTTGTAACAGCTTATTCAGAACAGTCTTTCTGAAAGGAAAGACTGGACCTGAAGCCTGTACATTAACCCAGACAGAAGCAGTGAGTGTGGTTATGGTGTGAAAGGTGGGCTATTAGGTTCAAATCCCACCAGGGTCACTTGCCAGGTGTGTCACCTTAAACAAGCAGCATCAGCTTTCCAAGGCCTGGCTCCCTCATCTCAGAATGCACCTAATCATCTCCCTGCAAGAGGCCGGGAGTATCAGAGATGCTGTGTCCAAAGCACCTGGAACAACCCTGGCCCATGCTTCAGGCACCTGTCTGATGGCTCTCACATACCCCTAGCCCAGGCACTGCAGAGTTGACAGGGGGCCCAGCTGTGATGACAGTCCCTGCACCCTTCCAGGGAGATGGTTCACAGCATCCATTTTCTCTGAAATTCTGGTTCTCATCAGTTCATTTTTTTAGGAAGTCATTGTACAATGATGATCAGCCTGGGTTATGTTTGATCTACCTCATCATTCATTCTACATATATATTCTAGATTCAATTACCTGAATCACTCCTTCTCTTAATCAAAGAAACTTTACATTAGAAGAAATGTGTTCTATCAATCCAGCAATTTTGACTACACAGAACACAGCAGTCTAAAAACAAATGTCCTCTGAGGATAGAGGAAAAGGACTGTTAGAAAGCCAGGGCCTCCATGCATTCTCTCTGCAGAAGCAAAATGCTGTCCCTGCTGCTGGAGGGACACCAAGAGGACGTGACCGCTGGATGGCCTGCGACTGGACCTGGCCAATCACAGGCTCCTCACCCCCTCCCCTGTCCTTGGAATGTACCTTCTGTCCGCTGCTCCCACACTAGGAGCGGTTCCAAGGGTGCAGCCTTGAGACAGTAAGGCTCTGTTGAGACCCTCTGGACGGTGTACGTGACTGAACCCAGTTAAGGCCTCTCTATAAACCTGTAAGATTATGGCAGGCAGGCGAGAGATCTACTCATCCTGTTGCCCAAAACAAGCTTGGTAAGTAGGTTTTCTTGCTTATTAAACCTGCCACCTACGCATCTGGAGTCCTGCCTCTTTCTTTGGTCTCTCCTTGCCCTCCGTGCATGGGGGCCAGTTTCAGATTTCACCTGGGAAGCTCCCGAGGTTTCAAACCAACACATGCAGGTCAGGAACTCCTGGAATTACATGGACTTTAATATTACTACTTAAATATTCTCAGGTGTATGATTTCTCTAGAAACCATGTGTTGTTTCCCAGTACCAAAAGTATCGAATATGGGGAGATTTGGCATAAGAAATTAACACACAGAGCAGTGGTTCTCAAATGAGGTCCCTGGACCGGTAGCAACAGCATCACCTGAAAACCTGTTAGAAATACAAATTCTTGGGTGCCCATCAGACCTACTGAATCAGAAACTCTGGGGGAGGGGCCCAGCGAACCCCATCTAAGTACTCCAAAGCATACCAGAGTTTGAGAATTACTAACATAGCGAATGAGTTAATAGAAAGCAATAGTAAGAAATAATACTTTAAAAAGCACAGTAGTTTAAGACTGTGAAATACAAAGGTATATAGCTGTCGCCACCTCAAAAGTCCTAAACTTTTGGTTTGCTACTAGTAATAAGGAACGCTCTTTGTAACAATGACTTGAACTCACCAAGAAAGTTCAATTAAACTGTGTGTGTTCTGAATGAGAAAGGAGAAAAGCATGCAATTTATTTTTCAAAGGTTTATTAAAGCTATAATATTAAAACAACTTCAAAGGTTCAGTGAGCCAAAGACTCGGTTTTGATTTTCTGGAATATTCCATCCTCTAAAACAACACATTCTCTGAAAATGCTGTGAATAAATCAGGAATCACTGCAGTTGCTTGTTTTCATTTTTCTGAGAACTTTGTATCACTGAAAAAAAAGCATACCTTTAGTTGTTGCAGAGCTGCCACCACGAACTGTCTGTAGCCGTCAAAGTCAGCGCAGGGGTTTCCCATGAGGAAGAGCTCCTTCAGGTGGATGTTGTGTTGAAGGGTTTTCACACTGCTCAGCTCACCAATGAAATTTACCGTCAAGTCAAGCTTTGTCAGCCCTTCGCATCCTGCTGAGAGAAATGAAAAGAAAAAAAAGCCAGAAAAATCACACAGGCAGTAAAATGTGTACAATAACACATCATAGAAATAACAGTTGCAATATTTTAAGTCTGTTGATTAACTGCACTGCTTACCAAGAAGTGGTTTTTCAGAAACCTCAGAGAGGCTTAGTCTTGACTCACTTTTCTATCTGTGTCTCCCCTTACTTTCTTTCTTTTTTATTTATTTATTTATTTATTTTTGCGGTACACGGGTCTCTCACTGTTTTGGCCTCTCCCATTGCGGATCACAAGCTCCGGACGTGCAGGCTCAGTGGCCATGGCTCACGGGCCCAGCCACTCCGCAGCATGTGGGATCCTCCCGGACCGGGGCACGAACCCGCGTCCCCTGCATCGGCAGGCGGACTCTCAACCACTGCGCCACCAGGAAAGTCCTCCCCTTACTTTCAACCCCTTAGTCCCTCCAGCCAAAGGAAATCATTTTCCTGCCCGTATCCATAAGCTCTGGGCTGTTCACATTTAGATTTGGTCACTATCTGGCGTGACCGCATCATGTTGACAAATCTAATGGAGCCTCTTCAATGCACCATGTCACTAGAAGAGTCTGCTGCATGTGGCACAATCGACCATGGACTGTCTCTTAAATCTCTCAACTGTCTTGAAACTCTGATGCTACTCTTTCCTTGTCCTCCTTTGCAATGAAGTCTATTCCTCTTGATCTCTTTTGCAGGCTTTTCCACCCCATCAATGTGATGGAGATTTCCATCCTTGACCCAATATTTCCTTTCCTTATGGTCTTGATAACAGTAGTCATGCCCACTGGTTTTACTAACCCCAGATTCTGATGACTCCCAAACAATAACCCCATGTCTGACCACCCAAGTGAACATCACACTCCTGTTTCTACATGCCCGCAAGACATACCACATTCAACATGTCCAGACTGAAGTCTCCATATTTTCTCTCACTCTGTACTCCTCAAGACAGCTTTTCTGCCTTCTTTACATCTAAACTCCATCGACGTCATCACCATTTTGGTATCAGATGTGATTCAACACCAAGAGTCAAGTCAGGGTTAACTAGGAAGTTAACCTAAACTATCCTCTTAGTCCCTTCATGTCATCAGTCATCAAGCCATGCAGATCTTAAGTCCTAACTTCTTTTTACATACTTCTTGTCCACTATAATCCTATTACCAGTATTCCAGTTCAGGTTCCTGTCACCTTTTGCATGCAATATGGTGTATCTCCTAACTCGTCTCCCTATTTTGAGAACATAGGAAAGAAGGAAGGAAGGAAAGACGGACAAAAGGGAGAGAGAAAGAAAAGGTTTGTCAAGGTGGTTGCTCCTCTTCCCCGCTCTTTCCTTTCCCTTCCCTTTCCTTCTCTTCCCTTCCTTTCAGAACAACTAATTCCTAAAGCCATCAGGGACGCAAAGTAAAGGAGGAGTAGAGAGGCGAGCGATAGCTACGTTGGTCCAGAGCAGAGTGGTGGAGCCCACACAGGATGAGGACGGTGTGCAGAGGGCTGCCCCGTGCTGGAAGCCGGGGCCCCAGCAGTGAGGGGCATCCCAGGTGCAGGTGGTCTGGCACGAGGGCAGGAGCCCAAGCCCAGTGAGGAAGGCATCCCTGCAGAGAGGGATGGTGGGTAGGAACCTGGGCAGGATGAAAAGAGCATCCACACCAAAGACAGCCAGCCATGGGGTGTCAGTGCAGACAGGATGGTACCAACAAGGAAGGGCAGCCTGACTTGAGGAATCAGAGCCCAAGGAAGGTAGGGAGGGTGTCCTCACATGACACCCAGCAAGAGGCATCGGAGACCAAGTAGAGTGAAGAGGGGTCCGCAGGGGAGCAGCGCCATGAGCAAGGTGTCAGAGTTCGAGGAGGGCGAGGTGGATACCCTAACGAGGGCTAGCGTGGGGATTGAGAGCGTAAGCCAGGGGAAGAAGGCGCCCGCGGAGGGGCCCACCTAGGGTTGGGCACGGAGATCAAGCAGGGCAAGGAGCGTGAGCCATGGACGGGCCGCGCGGAGCGGTGTCAGAGCTCAAGCTGGCTGAAAAGACAGTAAAGAAGCCTAATGCCCTGGGTCAGAGAGGAACGTCCCAGCCAAACTCTTGCTGAGTTCCTCACCCACAAAACTGGGTGGCGAAAGAAAGCTGTTTCAAGGCACTGAGTCCTGGGGTGTTGTTTTTCTTTCACTGCAATAGATAACTGGAACTGTGAGGCAAATAAGCTAAGAAATGAACAAAGTTCAACAAAGCTACCAAGTGGGGACGGGAACCGAATCCCAGGTCTGCCCAGCTGAAAAGCCTCTCTGAACCTGTCCACTAGAAGTTCTCTTTGCCGACGTCAGCTGTTTATTACTAACGTCATGACCATGACCATGACCATCACCGCAAAACTCTCATGCTAAAGCTCTGTGGGACACAGTGTTGCGTCTCTAAGCACAAGCGGTTGTAGTCATACCCTTGTGAGGGGTGAGCTGAGGCCTGCAATTCCTACATGGATGGAGAGAGCCAGACCAGCCATCCTCTGGTGGGAGGAGAAAGGGGGAGCAAGAAAGGCCAGAGGTTAGACGTGGGTCAGCAGGCACGTGAGCGTGACCACTCCCCCCAACAAAGCGTTCATTCAAAACACCAGTCACCACAGATGGGCCCATATCCCGTGTCTCATTATGATATCCCGTTATGTGACTCGAAAACATAAGCAAGGCGGATAGACAGGGATAAAGAACCTCGGGGGCAGCGAGTGAGAACAAAATCTGCACTTGCCACGTAGGAGGTCAATAGACGATGCCTAAAATGAGAGAGTAGAGGACGCCTGGTGTAAGCAGGTTACTTGGAAACATGCAGCAGAAGAAGGAAGGGGAGTGGATGGCGGTCGCCTCTAGGGGGCAGGACTGGGGGGTCTGGCGGCATTGACAAGAGGTATGTTCTTCAACACGAGTATAGATATCACTTTGACTTTTGAGACTGTCTATTGCGTTACTATGGTAAAATATGAATTCCTGAAAAGCCGAATAACCAAAATGCACAAGAACAAATAAATACTTTTATCATATTCCAGACTCAGCTACACAGGTGAAGGAAATTCAGAAACTTCGTATCTTCAAAAATAAATTTTAAATATGTTGGAAAGGTTATGAGATTAAAAAAATATATATATATATTTTCAGCATTCAATTTGTCAATACACAAAATAGGCTCTTAAGTGTTTTTTTTTTTTTTCTCTTGATCCAGAATTTCATTGGGGAGGAAAAGGTCCCAATCAAATACCTCAACTGGAAACAGGTAATTTGTACAAAGCTGTTCAGAACAGTTCTATTCACAAGAGCAAACATAATTAAAAACACTTCAAGCACCAAACAATAAGGAGTTATTTAAAGCACATCAACATATTTGATAATTCAGTCATTAAAGCATAGTGATGTGAATGAACTAAGCCACTATATGAAGAATGAATATGAAACTAGACATATAAATATAATTAAGTTTATATCTCTGTGCCTGTATGTCTGTTTTACAATGGCCAAAAAAAAATGTTAGATGGATTTTATGAAGTGTAAAGATATATTTGGGGTAGTCTGACTTAAGATACAGGTTACCTGGTATTTCTTAAGTTGACTTTGGGAGACTCTGAGAGATATTTTAATTATGTTTTTCTTCCATATGAGAAAAGACTGACATTTGAAAGACTCCAACAAGCTCAAAAATTCATATAATTTTTGGATTTTGCTGTAATTTTGTAGATGCAGAACCCTCCAAATGTTCATTACATTTTTCAAAGTGATGAATCTTAATTTTTCTTCTACTAGGCCTACACATAAGAAATTAAACCACATCTGCCATTTGAAAGAACTATTCTTGCTGAACTAGACAGGCTTGAGAAAACCTCCCTCCTTCAACTGAGTCCCACCCTTCAGCCCCTGTTCTGTGAAGCTCGAGCTCAGTGGCCCACGGGGGTCTAAAGGTCACTGAAACCAACATGCTGATTTCCCAAGAGGGAGAGTTGACACTAATAGAAACCCCATCTCTCCTTCCAGGTTTTAAGGGTGGGAGAGGAGGGGTGGGATGGAAAAAAATCTTGGTGAATTCACAACAAGGAAAAAAGAAAAAGAAGGATACAGTTATGTTTTGCCATGCAGCAAAACAAACAAAGAAAAATCCAACTTACGTTTTAAATTATACTGAGATTTACTCAAGTATGTGAGCTGAGTATATATATATCCAACTTCCTCCTCTCTTCCTCAAACATTTAAAATTAAACAACAAGTGCATATTTACCAAAAGATAAGACACCCATCCCTCCCTACTGCCCATCTCCCCAAACATATCCTCAGACAACCCTGAGCCCGGTGCATCCGTATTAGAGCTGGAAGGCAGAGGACCAAAAGGAAGAAGTGTCCACTGTGGACCAAGTTCTCAAAGCTCAAAAAGACGATAGTGACAATACTGTCCTCTAGTGGTTGGTGGCCGACACATACCGCAAAAATAGAACTCCACATCCTTTCAGATACTGCTTTCTTAATGCAAATAACAAGCCAACTGAGAATGAGAGTTTTAATTATTTCTCTGACATTATAGATAGATATTTCACTACTAAAAACCATAGATGTAGAGCAATTTTTTTTAAGTTTTCTTTTTTAATTTATTTATTTTTGGCTGCGTTGGGTCTTCCCTGCGATGCGCAGGCTTCTCTTTGCAGTGGCTTCTCTTGTTGCCGAGCATGGGCTCTAGGCGCGTGGGCTTCAGTAGCTGTGGCATGTGGGCTCAGTAGTTGTGGCTCACGGGCTCCAGAGCACAGGCTCAGTAGTTGTGGTGCACGGGCTTAGTTGCTCCGCAGCATCTGGGATCTTCCCAGACCAGGGCTCGAACCCGTGTTCCCGGCATTGGCGGGCGGATTCTTAACCACTGTGCCACCAGGGAAGCGGTAGTGCAAATTCTGTTATTTCATTTGTTCACATGTGGATATGGTAACAGGGCTGGAGAGTGGTAGCTGGGAAAGAGCAAAGGCTCCATTTCTAATGCAGAAAAATGCCAATAATGGAAAGAACCGTCTCAGTTCCAGCACTGATGATGGTTTGGGGGCTTTGACAGTGATGACATTTCAGGTTTTGAGGATGCACATTAAAAATGTATGATGAATATTTATGCCTTTATTGATACATGACCTCGATGGCCCCTGAAATACCGATGTCTACACTAGGAGACAAATAGGCTAAAATCCAACAGGACTTAAATAATGTCCTCCTAATTTTAGCTCTTGGAAGATGGGAGTGGGGTGGGGAGAGGAGCTTGCCTGCCTCTGCCCCAAGCCCCTGCCCACCCACACAGAGCCCACAGTGACCCTGCCAGCCAGGCCAGAGGCTGGATGTGGAAACACCACCTCACAACTGCAGAATAAGGCCACACAGCCACCTAATCAACCAAATTCTTTGTGGTTATCAACAGACACCAAGTGTTATTAGACATTTTGAAAAAAAATAACAGCACAGAATAGAAGCCTGCAAAGTAAAATAGGAAACCTCCCAGAATAACAAGACAAAGAGGTTTTAATCGCGGTGATGGTTTCACATGTGTGTGCATATGTCCAAACTCAACAAATTATATATATTCAATATGTGCAGGCTTCTGTACATCAATTATACCTCAATAAAGTTGTTTAAGAAAAAATTGTGCTCTAAAGGACACCAACAAGGAAGCTGACAAGAAAACCCACAAAATGGGAGAATATATCTACAAATCATTTATCTGATCGGATTCTAGCGTTCAAAATAAAGAAATAAGTCTTACAGTTCAGCAGTCAAACAACAAATAACCCAGTTAGAAAATGGGCAAAGATTTTGAATAAAGAAGATTTCTCCAAAGAAGATATACAAATGGCCAATAAGCACATAAAAAAATGCCCAAACTTATTAGTCATTAGGCGAATGCAAATCAGGACCACAATGATATACCACTTCACACTCACTATAGGATGGCTACTATAAAGATAAATAAATACATGAAAACTGAAAATGACAACTGCTGGCAAGGATGTGGAGAAATGGGAGCCCTCGTAAACGGCTGGTGGGAATGCAAGCTGGTGCCGCTGCCAAAGCAGTTCCTGAGAACAGTGAGACGTACAGTTATCACAGGACCCATCAATTCCAGTTATCACAGGACCCATCAATTCCATACCTAGGTGCACTAAGTTAACTGAAAACAGATGTTTATGCAAAAACTTGTACATTAATGTTCACAGCAGCTTTATTCATAGTAACCAAAAAGTGGACTCAACTCAAATACCCATCAACTAATAAATGAATAAACAAAATGAGGTGTATCCATACGATGGAATATTATTCAGCCCTAAAAAGGATTAAGTACTGATGCATCCTACAACATGGATGAACCCTGAACACATTAGACTAAGAAGTCAGAACAGGGGCTTCCCTGGTGGCGCAGTGGTTGAGAGTCCGCCTGCCGATGCAGGGGACACGGGTTCGTGCCCCGGTCCGGGAGGATCCCACATGCCGCTGAGCGGCTGGGCCCGTGAGCCATGGCCGCTGCGCCTGCGCGTCTGGAGCCTATGCTCCGCAACGGGAGAGGCCACAACAGTGAGAGGCCCGCATACCGTAAAAAAAAAAAAAAAAAAAAGTCAGAACAGACGACCATGTATTGTTTGATTCCATCTATATTACATGTTCAGAATGGGAAAATCTATGGAGACAGAAAGTAGATTAGGGGTTGTTAGGGGCTAGGGTAAGAGGTGAATGGGGAATGAATGCTAATGGATATGGGGGTTTCTTTTAAGGTGATGAAAATGTTCTGGAATTAAATAGTGATGATGGATGCACAACCTTGCAAATATACTAAAAACCTGTGAATCGTGTATTTTAAAATGGTGTATGTAAGTTTATAATACGTAAATTATATTTCAATTTTCAAAATACTAAATTGTCCAAATATTTCCATTCAGGAACATTTACATGTTAAATTTGAAGCACATTAGAGAGATTAAATGTAAAGAATAAAATTATTAAAATTAGAACTTATATGGACTATATTTGTATCCAGAAACCATAAAGAATCCATAAAGAAAAAGATTGATAAATTGGAGTATATTCATTTCAGAAGTAAGACTTCTGAACAATACCAGCATCATGACTGAAATAAAAGTAGTACACTCAAGAGAAAAGATTTATAACATGTATAACAAGGTATTAATATCTGGAATGCACAAGAGCACATGAAGAAAAATGAGTAGAAAAATGGCCAAGAGATATGAAGTAGTTATTCACGTAAGAAAAAAATATTCAATAAACATCTGAAAAGTTATATGGAAGATCAGTAATAATAAGTGAGGAGCAAATTTTAAAAATTACTAGAGAACAATGTCTTCTAATCTTCAGAAAAAGATTGCTTATAAAAAGCGCTAGTGAAGTTGGAGGAAAATGGGTATTCACGTGGACCATAGGTACAAGTATATATCAATACAACCTTTTCGGAGAACAAATTGGCAATATTTTCCAAAATATGCATATTTAAACCCAGGAATTCCATTGCTAAGTATCTATCCTAGAAAAATATTTACACATGTACACAGAGTGAAACGTATTAGGATGCTCATTGCAGCCATGCTTATTATAGCAAAATATAGAAACCACCCAATTGTCCATCTGCAGAACAACAGTTGGATAACTCAGTCTACAATCATTCCATTAGACAGCCTTCCCCATCCTTCCTGGATCAGAAGAACAAGGTAATTTTATGGAAGAAATTCATTTTGAAAACAATATTCATAGTATGATCCCATTGATACAAAGCAAAATGTAACAAAACTACCTTCTATACACCAAAGCGTTAATACCACTGCCTCTGGGAAGGAAACTGGGTTAGGAAGGGGTGAAGTAGACTTACATTTTTGAATTTGTGTATCTTGTTATCGTTTGACTTTTTACAACAAGAATTGACAAACTAAGACTTATGTAAAATGTTAATTTGAAAAGTCTACCTATTGTTTAAGCAATACTGTTGAAGTCTAAGTTTAACTAACAATAAATTATAAGAAGAAAACCCTTACCTTCCAAATTTTCAATTTTTTCAATGTTGTTTAAAGCTAAATTCAAATATTCA
Organism: Grampus griseus; assembly: GCF_964374135.1. Classification (NCBI taxonomy): domain Eukaryota; kingdom Metazoa; phylum Chordata; class Mammalia; order Artiodactyla; family Delphinidae; genus Grampus; species Grampus griseus. Next base: position 8,628,151 of record NC_139011.1, on the reverse strand, counting down.
AGTTTCTTGAGTTTGCTAACATTTTCTGAAATATACAAAGAATGGAATTAATTAACCTTCAAGATGAAAGACATTTTTATGTAATCTTATGAAAACGGTAACGAGAATCTAAGGATTATTATGGTTGTCAAAACCATGTTGCTTTTTCAAATCTGTACCTCAGAAAGTAGGCAGATTAGGGGTTGTACTTCAGACATTGTTGGTTGCCCACGCAGCATCCATTTCTCCCTCTGTCCTTCCTAATGGAACCAACCCATTTCTGCTCATGTCTCTACCCAGCTCCAACTCCAGGGGGGTTAGGCTTAACCAAGCTGGCCCAGCACACGGCAATCCCATGTCCCTGGCTAGTGACAGCTCAGGAGCCCAGGCTTAAGTCAACCAGCCTGTGGCAGTCTCCTGGCAATTGTGTGATGCAGCAGAAGGCGTGCACACCAAGTACTCCCAATCAGATGAGGAGGAATGATCTGTATTTCATGCTTGTGGATTTCCTGTCTCTTTCTCCTACTGGATGTTAAAAAGGAAGGAAATACTATCTTTACTGGTACTCATAGTCATCTTGCAAACCTGAGGGAACCAGCTGTAGGATGAAGCCCACTGTGACTGGTGGAGCATAGAGAAGGAATCAACCAACCCTGGAGACTGGCCTATCTCTAGACTTATAGTTGGGTTAGATGCTAGATTTCCTCACTGCTAAGCCATCCTGAGTTGTGTTTTCCTTTACGTGAAGCCAAAATCATCCTGATACAGGATTATTGTTTCTAATAAATATGTAAAGGCCATATAGGCAAGGCAAAAGCATAAATAAGTCAAGGAATCGCTGAAGGGTGGGGCCCTTTAAAAACAGTAAATAATACCATAGCTTACATTACTGAGTGCTTATTACATGCCATACAATTTTCTAAGCATTTTGTGTATTATCTCATTTAATCTTCATAACAATCCTATGAAGTTAAAACTATTGTCGTCTCCCTTATGCAAATGAGAATACCAAGGTGCAGAGGATAAATCCACTTGTTCAAGGTTAAGTGGTAGAGCCAGGAAATCTTACTCCAGAGCTTGGCACTAAATCACTACACTACACTTTAAAAGAAGAGTCCTTTCTAAGATGACGTGAATGTAGAAAACCCTGCTAAGAAATGTGCATTTGGGGCAGGCTGACTTAAATAATGCTTCCTCTGGACCATTTTTCGGGATATTATGACGGTCAAACATGATGATTTATAACCGTCACCCTTATCACTACTAATATTTCACCTAAAATTTATAAAATATCATGTATTTCTTTCCATAGAATTCCTGAGAATAACAGTTTACCTCTCCGAGCCTCAGTTTACTCATTTTTTAAATGAGGATTGTGGAATAAATTACTAAAGTTTCTCTCAGCAATTATATTTTTCTAAGTAATACTGATGTTTACAAGAGTTCCTCTAGGCAATACCTGAGCATTTGACAGTCATAGACTTGTAGAGCTCCATGTGCCCAAGATTATAATACAGTGTCTAGTACATATCCTGAACAAAAATACATAAAGTTATTATTGTTAAAATTGCCAGCCCACGATAAAATACCTTTCCTTCTCCACTTTCGTTTTATGTATAACGCTGTAAGTGCGAAAAGAGTCATCTGGTAGAAAAAAGGTTAAGATTTGTTTTGTAAGGGTTTCCTAAATTAAATTAAATTAAATCGAGAACAATGGGTCAAACTGGTCAGGAAAAAACAAAGCTCTATAAGTAAAAATATGCAGAGCTTCTTGGGCAGCAGGAAGGGAGTCTGCGTTCTCGGCCAAACCAGCCTGGGAGGAGTTCTCACCAACTTCTATAACCAGATCTACAAACTTGTACTGGACCAAACCCATCCCCCAGTTCAAGCCGCTCTGAGGCGTTCAGCTTGGGGCTCATCGGGAAGCTGTTACCAATGCAGATTCCGGAAGCCCACCCCCTGAGGCTCTGAACCAGTAAGTCTGGGGTGAGGCCCGAGCCCCATTTTCACAGACCCCGGACAGTCCTCAGCTGACACCTGGAGCCCCACTAAACAAAGCCTGGCTCCACAGCCCACCTGGATCTCCCAGTGAGGAACACAGCTTCAGGAAAGGCAGGTGTTTTGCAAACTTCTACCTCCGTGGCCCAAGAGCGAGTCTGAATCCTAGAGAAACAGTTTTACTTGCTAAAAAAGTGCCTAAATGCCTATGGGTGGAGTAGCACTGAAAAATCCCATTATTAGGATTTAAAAGCGTGTTTAATTTAAGAATACTTTGGAAGCAAAAATTTAAGCTTTCTCACAGCTCTGAAAAGGACTGAAATACTATGCTACTAATTAGTAATTGTGATGGACCCAGCTGTGGAGATGAAAATTTTGGGCACTCTTTTGGAGCTGCACAATTAGGACAACTCTTTAATGCTCTCATGCATAAAAGCTAGTGGTTTTCTATAACAGCCTTTTTAATTGAACAATGCACCAGAGTTTCTAATTTCTGGTAAAGTACAAGATGCCAAAAATAATTATCTGAAGGAAAAGAAAGAATTTTAATAAACCTTGAAAAATGATGCAAATTCCAGACTTTTTGTATCCCTAGAGCCAATTTTCAATTACCCACTAAGCTGGAGGCAACTACATCAGCAGAGTTTCTCAGCCTCAGCAATACTATCATTCGGGGCCAGGTAATTCTTTCTTGGAGGGGGCGGGGGAGAGGTCCTGGGACTGTTAGCATGTCCCTGGCCTCTGCACACTAACTGCCAGTAGCTGACCCCTTACACACACACACACACACACACACACACACACACACACACACACACACACACACACACACACACACACACACACACACACAGCAACAACCAGGTATGTCTCTAGACATTGTCTCTAGACATTGCCAAGTGGCCCTGTTGAGAAACGCCGCTTATGACGGTGGAGAGTTAATCTTACGAGCCGGCCTCTGGGCTGTAGTGTCAGAACCCACAGGGGCTGGCACTCACTCTGCCTCATCAACCCTGACTCCATCCCTTTTCCGCCAACTCTGTGTGGTTCTCCCCTCTGCTTCTACCTCCACGGGGCTGGCCTGGGGCCCCTGGGCAAGGGACGATATTAATAGCAGAGCAGCTATTTTCTCATGAGCGGGCATAAAGCTAAGCACGTCGTTCCATGTAGCTCTAATATCATGTCTGTGTGTTAGATGTTGTTGTTCCCATTTTACAGATGGCAAGACTAAGGCACAGAGGGACTAAGTTGACTGACTTAGTTTTTTGCAGAGGCAGGATTCAGACCTGGGTCTACCTGACATTAGGGCCTGCACCTGCTCTTACCACTAAACTACACTGTAGCTTTTCTGAGGTTTGGGGGTCACTCCTCCTGCTTCCATGTGGCAGGATCCCCTGTTAGAGTGTCTCCACAGGCCTCTCTTCTCTCTGTCCCCTTAACTCATTCTTCCCGGGGGAGGAGGTGGCAATTGGATGGGGAGGACCCACTTACCTCATGGGTGAACTGGGAGAAGGAACTGGGCATGCCCAATCCCACCCTCTCTCCTGGGTCTGGGATCTCCCCGCCGGCAGAGGGCACACAGTCTCGACCCGCTCCCGCCATAAAGCAGGGGGCCTGCGTGGGTAGGGGAAGCCTGCATTGTCCAGTTCTGCATGTAAGTGGGTGGTGGGTAGGCTTAATTCTGGGGGCATATTAGGAATCTCACTTGGCTGCAAGTCTAAGCCACATTCTCCAAAGAGTTTTTATCAGTTATAATGCTGATTTTTGGATCTCCATCCTCCTGACTCCTGTTTTTACCTCTCATTTCATTCCAAACTGGAGCAGTAAGCAGGGGTGTAATTGTGGAGCCCCCTCGATATCCAATACTGAGCACAATGCCTTGCACATGTACATTCTCAATACGTATGGCAGACCTAGTTATCACAGGCTGGGATCTGACAAGGATTTACTCAGCTCTCACAGAACCCTTTCAGGTTCACAGAGTGATGCTGTAAAGCCATGACAAACTCCTGGATTATATCCGCCTCTCTTTTAAACTTTTTAAAAATCAGGTTTTAAATGACTACGTCAACTAATGTGCTCCCAGCCATCAACTGGTCCTCCCAATTCCTTGATGGAGATGATGCCCAGGGCCAGGAGATGGAACAGGCACGAAAAGGTTCAGGGAAGGGTTCCATACACAGCTACTGAGAGATGGCTGTGTCTATTCCTCCATGTCATTCTTTTTCTTCCTCTAAGAATAACACTGCATTTGCCAACATTCTCCCATTCAAAATGTTAAAGAAACCATAAGAACAAAGTCCTGAAGACTTACCAATTTTTCCAATGAGATTATTTTGAAGATAGAGGATTTTTAAATCCCGGCACCACCTGTCAATATGTTCTAGTCTTTCTATTTCTTGCTGATGCAAGGAGAGCTCCTCCAGGGAAAAAATTATACAGTCGTTGTGCTCGGCATTCCGTCTAATAAGATCTTCCGTGACTGAAAGAAAATTTGTTACATATTATATCTCCATCCCCATTAATATTAAGTTATTAATGCATTGGTTTTTCCTTGCAGTTAGATGTGAATTCTCCAGGCCCAAGTCATTTTCAAAGGAACAGAGGTCAGAGGAGTGTTTCCTCCTGCTGGGAGTTTTTGTGATTCCAGGGTGACTCAGAAGAAAGATGTGATGATACATTTTGTCTTTCTTACACTGGGATCTACACACATTTCGCTGTATGGATGGAGACCAAGTTGATAGGTAATGACCCTGAGAACGTGGAATCTTGAGGTGGTATCATGTCGAACTGGATGAGACCCACTAAGTAATCCAAGACAGAGAAACCTGCTCTGGAGAGGCTCAGTTGGGCTGACAGAGGGCAGAAATATGAAAGCATCTCCATTCAACAGCCACAGCCATTCAATAAGGAAAGGTTCACCCATTCATTCATTCAATAAGGAAAGGTTCACTCGCTCATTCATTCATTCAACTGGTATTTATTTAAGTCGAGTGGAAGAGACAGGAGAGGAACACCCCAGATTTTGCACTGCAATCTTATAAAGCACTCGGTCCGTTTCCAGGAGGCATGAAAGAAGCTGCTCGCAGGAGGAGGGGTTGCGAGAGTCCCCACCCCCCTGACAAGAGGGATGAGTAGCAGTGGGCTGGTCTGATGTCACAGGCCAGGACCATAAGATGATGGGAGCACCGAGGTACTGAAGACAACATCTGGTCCACAGTGAGGGCCAAGAACAGGACACGCACCCTCTTTGTAATATGTACTAAAATCAAGGAGGGAATGACAATGGAGAAAACTTGTATTTTCCAGTGCTATTAAAAATTATTAATCCGTCTGAACCCTCACATTTTAGGTGGAATGTGGAAATATCACACGTCCATCCTACAAGATAATAAAGATTCATTTACTGCCATTTACAAGGTGCCAAGCACTGTCCTAAATGCTATGCATGTATTAACATGTGAGTATGTACAACTATTTATCTTTTTCAAATGAGGAATTGAGGCACAGATAGTTTAAATAACTTGCCCAAGGTCGCGCTAGTAAGTGCTAGAGCGAGGTTTTAAGTGTAGGAATCTGGCACCTGACCACGTGCCCTGAACCACTATGCTCCACTGCCCCAAAAGTGAGGAAATAAGAGCCTCTCAAAATTTCTCAAGCTTCCTAAATGCACAAGCTTCTCTAGCGGAGACAAAGTTCTTCACAGCAACTTCAGCTGCCCCACTTCTGTGCCACATCCTTAAAAGTGAAGTTTGCCTTTTTTGAACAATGTGAAAACATGTACGAACTCCATCATTTGTGTGCAGTTAGCTGAACCCTCTGCTACTTCCGGTGGTAGGAGATGGGGCTACTTGCAGTGACAGTTCTTTGGAAGAAAGACAAGGGAAATGCAGAGGCATGTAGATATTAGGAAGGAATTATGTTGATCCATATCTTCTAATCATGAGAATTAAGATGATAAAAATCACTATTAGTGGAAAGGGGTGGGGAAAGGTGGGGGAGTTGGCATAAATAACAAATTTACACACACACACACATACACACACACACGTGGGAGAGGAGGGGCTCAGATTCACTCAGCACAACAGGGAAGTCTGCCCAACAGCAACAGTTATGCACAAGGAGGATAGATTAAATGAAAATCAAGAGAATCACAGAGGAAGGTAGAACTGTGAAGGTCTGGAATTTCCCAGCAGCCCTTTTCTGAACTCTTCTATATTAAGCAAACTGCTGTGTGGCACATTGTTTTCATAGTTACATATTGTGTAACTCAGGAAACTGCTGTTACACAATACTGCCTCACCTGTGATGGCAAACATCTGTGCAAAAACCAGGGTCCCCAAGAAGAAATGTGTCAGAATACCTACATGGTGTATGGAGATTACAGTGTTTCAGACTTTGAAATGGGAAAACATTTTGTTGTTTTATGTACTATGCAACTTAGACCAAACATTCTTTAACTCCAAGGAGCACTGTTCGCCTTTAGAAAGTCCTACTCTAAATAATACAGCACTGCATTTACAAGACAGCACTCTAGGGACTTAAAAAGGCTTTGGAAGCATTAATATGTCATCATAAGACTATTTCAAGACAGATGGTATTACAGTGCCTATCACATGGTATAGAAGAACATGCCAAGGTACTTACTATATGAAATATACTTTCACTTCCTTATTTTGGAAAAATTCAAACAGCAAAATACAGGATTCAGATGGACTGTGAGAAGTGTCTCACCTATACAAGGTCATAACCAATATGTGAATGAGGTGGTTGATGAACGGTACTAACAATTAGAACCACAGATTCATACTTATCTCCCTAAAAGAATTCTGCTGTGGATTCCAAAGTTTTAACCAAAACTGATGAGCTACCCTAGGCTTCTTTTCAATTCCTTAATATGGCTGGGTTCTCAATAACTTGAGGGAGTTTCAATAAAATGACTTTGCAGGGTAGGGGGGAAAAGGGCAAGAGGAGAATTTTCTGGAATACTAGAGGTTGTCATGTTGTGTTTACTATGAAAGAGATTTCAGTGTATTGAACGAGGTTCTAGAAACTCGCAAAGCCAACAATTTAGTGTTCACCCTTCAGGTTTTATATCATGTTTTGTAAACAACCCTCTCTTTCTTGCTGGATTAGAATAAAATCAGTAATATATGTTTTGGGCAGATTCTGCAGAATTTGTAAACATCTTGAAAGATCTAGTGGATACATATATGAAACAGATTTAACATAAATGAAGGGGTTACAAATAGGTGAAGATTTCATCCTGTAGCATCTGAACTTTTTCCTTTTATTGTTTTCCATGGGCATTTTAAGCAACAGGATTACTCATTTGCCCTGCCTTTTCTTACTGACTCATGGTTATCATGAGCGTTGGTGGTCATACTCTACACCCTGATCCCATGACACTGTTAGAGGCACTCACGCAGAGTGTGCTGTTACAAAAACAGACAGGGTGTACGGGGCAAGTACAGAAGAATACAGAAAGTACAGTGAGTACAAAGGAGGGAGTGATCCATGCTACTGAGTGACAAGAAGAAGGTCAAGCGAAGCATCATGGAGAAGAAGTCCGGGCTGGATCTTGAAATGTGAGTAGATATTTGCCAGATAAACAAATGAGGAAAGGGCACCACAGGCTATGGTAGGTGCTACTGTGCCCAGTTCCCCCCTTCAGGCCTGAAGGATTACTTCCTGCTGCTGGGAGTTCTGCCAGAAGGCAGCCCTCAGCTGCCCACCGTGAAGTCACCCCAGCTGAAGAAACATCTCAACCAAGGTCACGCCCCTTCCCAGGAAAGTCCACATCCAGTGATCGACTGATGTGGGGCTAAAAGGGCCCAACCCTCTCACCCCAACTTGGGAAAACGCAGAGGTCCGTTCCAAGTTCAGAGCTCCTTCCAATTTCCAGGTTGGTTGGCTAAGGCCTTTGTTGAGATGCATCCCAGCCCTACCTCCCTCTCTTGCTTTTTTCCCTACCCACTCCAATGACACTCCCTAATAAACCTCCTGCACACTAGCCTCCATCTAAAAGTCTGCCTCCTGGGGAACCCAACCTGGAAGGGTGGATACCGGAAGTGGTACACAAAAGCAGACGTTAGCTAACATGGAACGTTGAATATTTGTTCCCCGTTGATAGTAACCTCCCATGGTGAAGGGTATGAGCGAGATCTCTGGGGCCTCCTTCATAAGGGCAATAATCCCAATATGAGGGTTCTGTGCTCATGACCTAATTATCTCCCAAAGGCCCCGCCTCCTAATACCATCACCTCGAGTGTTAAGATCTCACCATATGAATTTTGGTGGGAAACAAACATTCAATCTATAGCAAATGGGATATTAATGGAAGGGAACACACTGGTAAGTGTGACACATCAGGCATTAGGGAAATATGGGGGAAACTGTAACTTTAAGGACAGCTGTATTGGGTGGCTGCCACTACACAGTTGACAAGGTAAGGCTGAGAGTGACAATTGAACATTAAAAGCTAGGTGTGAAAACCACAGTGCTACACTGATAGCATATAAAGAGGTTTTCTCCCTGAAAGCAGAGGGCAGAGAACCAGGACAAGGAAAATCATTAAATCATTAATGATTTAATCTAATCATTAAGTCATTAGAGTAGCAGAGCCTTCAGGTTCCAGACACGATGGAGTCACAGGCACAGGATTTACCCTCCAGCCTAAGATAACTAAAAATCAAGACAAAATATAAGAAAGTGATGCTTTTTTAAAAAAATTTGTCATTGGGAACTCAAAAGGAGGAAGTATTTTGAACAGAATATAACATGAAAAAAACGAGCATATCAAAATCTGTGGGGTGCAGCTAAAACATAACTTGGAAGAAATTTATAGCACTAAATGCCGATAGCAAGAAAGAAGAAAGGTCCCAAATATCAGCTTCTTCTTTGAGAAACTAACAAAACAAAACAAAACAAATAAAACCCAAAGTAAGCATAAGGAAGTAAATAATAGAGGCTATAGCAGAAATCAATGAAATGGAAAACAGAAAAACAACAGAGAAAAATCAATAAAAATACTTTAAAAAAATGAAACTGAACTTCTTGCCAGACTGATCAGTAAAAACCTGCCTATAAGCAAACAAACAAACAGAAACACTTGCAGCAAGCTAGGAAGAGAAGGGAACTGACCCAACTTGATAAAGGGCATCTACAAGAGACCTGCAGCTACCATCCTACTTAATGGACAAAGACTGAATGCTTTTCCCGACATCAGGGAAAAGGCAAGGATAGCTGTTCTCACCACCTCAACATTGTACTAAAGGTTCTAGCCAGATTCTAGCAATAAGGCAAGAAAAAGAAATAAAAGGCATCCAGATAGGAAAGGAAGAAGTAGAATTATCTCTCTTTGCAGACGGCATGATTGTCTATGGAGAATATCCAACAAAATCTACATCAAAAGCTGGTAGAACTCATAGCAGAGTTTAGCAAGTTTGCAGGATATAAGATCTATAATGCAAAAGTCAATTATATTTCTACATACGAACATCATTTACAATCGTGTCTTATTAAAAAACTGAGTTAAATGGATGACAGAATAACGTAAAACTTAAAATTAGGGAAACAAAAACGTAAGAGGAAAGTCTATGTGAACTGGGGTTAGGTAAAGATTTCTTGGATGGCACGAAAAGCAAAATCTATAAAAGAACAAGTTGATAAGCTGGACTTCAAAATTTTAAACTTCTGCTCTTTGAAAAACACTGTTAAGAGAATGAAAATATAAGCCATAGATGGAGAGAAAATATTTGCAAATCATATATTCTATAAAGGACTTATATGTAGAATATATAAAGAACTCTTAAAACAATCATAAGAAAACAAATCATACATAAGTTTGAGTGGACAAAGGTTTTCATTTTTCTTTGGTAATATCTAGGAGTAAAATAGCTGGGTCATAGGATAAGAATAAAATTTCCATTAATTTTGTTTACTACCGTTTGTCTATTTTGTTTCCTATTGTCTTACCTTATGTTTTCTACTACATTGATTTTAGCTCTTGTACTATTCCAGGTTTCTATTTATTTCTGGTTTAATTTGTAATCTTTTTCTAGTATCTTAAGGTGGAACCTCAGGTTATTTATTGCCTACGCGCTAATTTCCAGAACCTGGGAATATGTTACCTTGCCTGGCAAAAGGGCAAAGGGACTTTGCAAATGTCATTAAGGGTAAGGACCTTAAGATGGGGAGAGTACCCTAGATTCTCCAGGTAGACCCAATCTAATCACACACAGCCTTAAAATCAGAGAGACTTTCCTGGCCACGTCAGAGATTGAGATGGAAGAAGAAGAGATGCATAGAACGAGAAGGATTCAACCCACCATTGCTGGCTCTAAAGATGAAGTAAGGGAGCCACAAGCCAAGGAACATGGGTGGCCTCTAGAATCTAGAAATGGCCTTAAGCTGAGAACCAACAATGAAATGAGGATCTCAGTCCTATTACTGTAAGGAACCAAATTCTGCCAACAACTCAAACAAGAAAATGCTCCTCCCCTAGAGCCTCCAGAAAGGAACACAGTCTCACTGACACCCTGATTTCAGGTAGGGTGAAAATCTACAAGAGCATCTACAAGAGTCTGATATAGGGACTCTATATCAGACTTGTGACCTGCAGAACTGTAAGCTTCTAAATTTGTAGTAATTTGTTATGGCAGCTGTAGGAAACTAACACACTGCTTTAAAGTCTTTGTGTGCTAATTTCAGCACCTCTATCATCCTGGGATCTGTTTTTATTAACTGCTTCTGTTCTTGATCATGGCCACATGTTTCTGCTCCTTGTGTCTAGCAATTTTTAATTGTAGGCTGGTCATTATATTCTTCTATTGAAGCGCTGTAGAAAGTCTAGATTATATCACTGTCCTTTAAAAGGAGTAGAACTTTATTCTGGCAGGCAGTGAAAGTACTGACAGAACCTTTTTCCCCTGTTAGGCTTGACTGTATTTTTTGTTAGAGTGGATCTATTTTAGTTTTGAACTTAGCCCTAGAGCATGGCCATTACTCCAGGGCCCAGTACTTACTGCTAAGGTATGGTTTTCTTGGGGGTCTCAAATGAATACTTAAAGGGCTCAGCAAGGTCTTTTAACTCCGGATGGGCCAGGACTCCTGTGTCTTCCAGGACTGCCTGACCTCTGGCATCTCCATTCCATACTCTGCCCCACAGTAGGTGATCTCTTTCAGGTCTCTCCAAGTCTTTGCTACACATGCTCAGCCAGCCCTTGCCTAAATCCTATAGTAAACGTCCCCATGAAGTCTTCTTCCCTCCCCCATTCCATACTGTACCTCCTTCTCTGTATCCTACCCCATAAATTACAGCAACTTCTGCAGCTCAGAAGGCTAATTTCTGCCTTAGCTCTGCAAGACCACTACTTTGCTTGAATTCTATCTTCTTTACTGCAAGTAGGAAAGTGCTTCTACAAAGAAAGTTGGGGTGACAGTGGGGTATGACTTTTGCATTTCCCTTCTCTCAAGGAGCATGGTTATGTCCTACTTGTTGTTCCTGCCCAATTTCATAGTTGCCTACAGTGGAAGGTTAAGTCCAATACCAGTTACTCTATTATAGCTGTAGAAAGAAGCCCTAAAATGTATCATTTTTATGACTTAGCACTTTAACCAAGTGTTTCCAATGACCTGTCTCAAGAGAGTTTCTATGGTACTTATGTCAGACAGTTATTGGGAGGATTAAGTGCCCTATGCATGTAAAGCATTCAGCAGGGGGGTGGTATGCTCTCAAAGGACTGGTTAAGAAGAATTATGCACATGTTTAAATTGTTAAATTTTCAAGTGCACTGTCTGAGCAATTTCACTATGACCACTCATATAAACTTAAATGAATATAACAAAGTATTTTAATTGTCTTAAGGTACAGAATATTTGTCTAAGCATTCCTCTTTCAGTTACATCAATGAATAATTACAGAAAGGAAATAGCTGTTCTAGCCTTAAAGCTATTGTCAAATAAAGTCATTAAGTTAAGAACAAAGTTAAACAAATTACTACACTCTTTAGTAACCAGTTCAGTTTGAAAATTAAATTAGGCCCTCCATTAAAAAATAAAACAAATTAAAAACACTCTATTTATCCATAATTAAGTGTTTTGCTTATTTCTTAAACTTTGTCTATGTGCTTGGTATGTAAATGTATGCAATTTCTTTAAAGGATGTTTTTCTCGGAAGCCCATCTTTCACCAAAAAGCTTTTCCTTATATAGCTAAAATGTCTGTGAAAAGCACTTAGCGATTGTTCATAGGCATGTGATGAACAATCCACATGGTATCTAGCAACGTATCTCATCTCAATTTCAAAGAGCTTGAAATTAGTGGTGAACAACACTGTCCACCAAATGAATTAAGACCTAGAAGTATGAAACAAGAGACGTAAAGTATTTGTTATAAGCAGTTGATGAAGTCTACAATATAATGGCAATGAATAAGGAGGATGATTCTAATGGGAGTTTCCTAGTCAAGGTGAACTGAGAGGAATTAATATAAAACTGATTTTTTCCACTATGTGCCTTTAAGAAAATGAAGACATTATGAAAGGCCACTGAGCTGGAGTCCCAAATTTAATTCTAACCTATCACATAACAAGTGCAAGGTTCGGGACCAGATGCTTAAACTTTCTGCATAACAGATTCCATCTGTATGGTTTTACACGTGGCATGGATTAGAGACCGCTGAGCACTCTTCCAGGGATAACATCCTATGGCTCTGTGGGTACTTAACTTCCCCCAGCAAATGCATACACAGATCATATCTCCATGAGACTAATCACCCTAATTTGATACTCACAGTAATACAAAATGAATTCTATATTAAATTTTTGTTTTAGAAAAGAAGCTCATTCTTCTCTAAATCATAATCTACACCAGACTAAATGTGCAGAGAAGAACTAATTCTTTCATTTTCCCCTAGCCACTGCCCCTGGGCTTGACACTGCTCTCCCTGCGCAGATTCTGACAGAAAAGTAGTCTCTTTGACTTTCAACATGAGAACTTGCACTACGACCTCTCTTCTCCTCACCAGACCTTCCCTTACATTCAAGAGACAGCGTAGTAACATATTAAAGAAAGCCAGCCCTTTCAGGTTCACATCCCAGATACATCACTTACTGTGTGACAATCGGCAAGTTGCCTAACCTCTCTGTGCTTCAGATTCCTCATCTGCAAAATGGAGGTGACAGTAGTGTCTATTTCATAAGATTTTTGTGAGGACTCCAGGAGTTAACACAGAGAAACCACTTAGAACATTGCCTAGAAGGCAGCAAGTACACGACGTACTTGCTGCCATTATTAAGCCATTATTCCCATCTTCTCTCAGAAGCCCAAGTTTTTTCTCCTGATGTAGACAGTTCAGAACTGTGGAAAGAGCAGTAAAAAGAATCTTGTATCTTAGTCTTGACTCTATAGTGACTGATATTTTTAAGCAAGTGTTTGCCTTCTTCCTCAAAGGGAGAAGCTCCAGGAGGGCCGGCCCACCTGTTTGTTCACCACTGTGTCCTCAACGCCTGGCACGGGGTAGGAACTCCAATACAATTCTGATAAGTTAATGATTTAACAAATGAAGGTGGACAAGATTCAGAGACAGAGGGCAAAGGATAATCCACAGAAAAGTAAAAAATGTTGATGAGCAAAAAGAAAAAGAAAAATCTGGGACCACAGTATGGGGATGAGGGGAGGAAAAGTGTGAAAGGAAATAACTGGTTTCCGAACGAAGTGTTAACATTTAAAATCACCAGCCCCCTTCCACCACCAGGCTGTCAGCTCTTCCAGGGCAGAAACCCCATCATCCACCACGGTCTCTTGATTTAAAAGTATTCACTATAACACTTTTACAGTACGTGATAAATTCGGTGGAACTGTATAAAATTGCCAGGTGTAAAGGTCAAAGACGGTGTCAATACTGGAAAGGTTCAACCTGGTATAATTGGTTCAATCTAACACAAATAACTGTTAATCCTGCCAACTCAGTCTCTTGGTACATTTATAATCACATTTACAACACCGGCTGTCTGTAAACGTCCTATTATTGCCTACGTTTTGGAGGTGAGGAAGTCTCACAGCTGATAGGTGCCGGAGTCGGTTCCCTCAACCACCAGGCTACACTGCCTTCCCAAAGAGTCCGAGGGCTGTGGTTCAGAGACAGCGACTAGCCCACGCTGCAGGCAAGGAGATGCGCGGGCTCGAACCCGGCGTGTCTGACGCCCAAACCCTAGACCTTCCACTAGCCAGCCTTTCCGTCAAATCCGATGCTTTCCTCCCCCGCCCCGACGCCCACCCCATTTTACAGAACGGGAACCTGGGCCTGGCCGGGGCCAAGCTGCCCCGCCAGTCAGCGGGCGACATGTCACTGCCCGGTCTTTAGAGAGCGAAGGGCTAGGCCAGGCTGTGGTCCCGCTGGCGGGAAGGGGCGCCGAGGGTCCCAAGAGGCCCGGGACGATGCCCAGAATGGGGACAATCGAGGGCGGAAGGTGGGAGAGGGCGCTTACTCCGTCCCATGGCGCCTCTCGGGTTCGCGGGCCCAGGAAGCTCGACCAGGACCCCCAAGGACTCCCTGGACGCCTCCTAGTCTCTCCTCCGCGCGCCCGCACCTGGGAGCCATGGCAACGGGGATTCTACGGCGGCCGCGCGGGGCCAGGCGGGGCCGCGTTTGCCGACTCAGGAGGAGCAAGGAGGCGAGAATGGGCAGAGGAGGGGATCCCCGCGAGGACACAGGGGCACCCCGCAACCCAGACCTAGTCCTCCTCCACGTCCCCACCTTCCACCTTCGCAGACTGCCTCCCTTTCCCCAGATCAACTGGCCGGACTAAACAAAGAACCAAGGGACCCTCTGTTTCCTGAGGGGAGCTGCTTCCTAGGCGTGCCTCTTAGACCGCCCTTTACTTTTTTTTTCTCTTTGTATTTTATTTAACGCCTTCCGGAGCCAGAAAATCTGGAATCGGCCCACACTCCATTTCCCAGAGGTGTGACCTTAAACTTCCTTAACCTTAGTTTCCACCTGTTAGATGAGTGCTAATAATAACTTCCAAGGATCATTGTGAAGCTTTTTTTTTTTTTTTTTTTTTTTTTTGGCGGTACGCGGGCCTCTCACTGCTGGGGCCTCTCCTGCTGCGGAGCACAGGCTCCGGACGCGCAGGCTCAGCGGCCATGGCTCACGGGCCCAGCCGCTCCGCGGGATCTTCCCGGACCGGGGCACGAACCCGTGTCCCCTGCATCGGCAGGCGGACTCCCAACCACTGCGCCACCAGGGAAGCCCCGTTGTGAAGCTTTAATGAGATAATCTGAGTGAATGAAAGACACTTTTTTAAAACAGCAGACTCAGTATTTAGGGGATGGAGCAGGCTACCCAGGAAAGGTGCCCCATTCTTTTGGACATTGGACACTTCTTCATTTTGGGATCTTTTCACTAAAATCTAGGATAAGAGCTCCTTCTGGGAGCAGGGTCTTGACAGATTGTTTGACACTCTGGTGGAATAGAGAAGAGATGTGGGTGCTAAAACAGGGAAACCAGGAATATTTACTTCGTAATTTGTCATGAGCTAGGCTGGGCTGGTTATGCTGTGTCCTTCCTCAACTCAACCTAACAGACACCGTTTCTTAGAATCAGAGGACCCATGGGCCACAGAGGACAGGTGTACAGTGTCCTATGATTGTTACAGTCCACTGACAGGAAGGGAAACTGGGAAATAAATCACAATATGACAGCTCCTGGTAAAGTCAAGTTCATTTCATTCAAACTGAATGTGGTAGTTTAAAGAGCCATGGTGTGTGTCTGCTTATGCAAATCATTATTCAAAATAGACTTATTTCTTTGGCTCTTGGAAATGTAACAAGATGAGTGGGGCTTCCTGAGAAAACTGCTGCAACATATTCTATATATAAGTAGAAATAAATTTTAAAGACGGTTTTTAAAAATTCCAGGAACAGCAAAATAGGTCTCCTTCTTCTTTTGTGCTGGATAAATTCCAGGGACATTGACCTAGAAAGCTATTGGGTTCTTATTATTTTTACTATTATTATATCATTCAGTATTTTTATGATGTGTAACTAATACTGTGGTTACAATTTCGTTGTACTTTGCATTAATTTTCCTTCAGAAGAATTTCCTCATTGCAACTCTATAACAAGTAAACCAAGCTCCCAAGCTTACCAGCACTTCTACAGTTTCAAGTTCTTCCTTCCCTCCTTCTTTCATCCAGAATTTCCAGTGGTGGATGGAAAGATTTTAAACCTGCCTGGATACAAATTATTTTACATTCCTTCCATTGAAAGGCAGTGTCAATGCCCTTTACCTTGAATCTGGGCATGCTTCTGACCACTTGGACCAATAGGGTACAAAGAAAGAGATGCTCTGTAATTTGCAGAGTTAGTTCATAAAAATCTGCTTTGCTAAACACTGACTTGTGGAGTCCTGAGCTGCCTTATTAGAAGTCTGTCTACCTTAAAGCCACCATGCTGGAGAAGCCAAGTGTAGGTGGCCCCTCCAGCCAAGCCCCAGCCTTTCAGCTCTCCCTGTCCACATGGCAGATATTGAGTGATGCTGTCTTGGACCCCGTAAACTAGACCATCCATCTCTGAATGTCAGTGTGTCAATGCCACATAGTACAGGAGAATCACCCAGCTGATCCCTGCCGGAATTCCTGACCCACAAAATCATGAGGTAAGTTTGGGAGTAGTTTAATACAGCAGGAGAGAACTGAAACGGTGGACTTGACTGCTACGAGAAATGGTCAAGTCTTTTCCTTTGTAGTCTATTGGTTGAAGTGGCTGGAAGTACACCAGGATTCAAAGGGTGGACAAGTCCCTTCCACTGCATGTTTATGGGATGGTTTAATGCTGTTTAATTAAATAGAGTTTGTTAGTTGCATTTACTTAATTAAAATGTGTTTGATCTGTGCAGGATTTTGTAGAAGGAGATGCCTCATTGAGGTAGGAATCTGGACTCAGTTGTTTCTAAGCATTGTGTGAGCAGTCTCAGTCCTCTGTTCAAATCCTAATACATAAGACACATAAAAGAGGCTCTTCTCTGGTTTGAAGCAGATGGCAGTGTCCCTGAGCACTGATCTGATATGAACTGAGACAATTCAATCGGCTATTTGTCTGTGTAGACCTAGGAAAAGAACAGTGTTTGATTTTGTTTGCTTTCAGAGGCCTTTAGAGGCTCATGGGAAATTCCTAGAAGTAGGGTTTGAAAAACGCAGAGCTAAAGTCTCCCCCTGAATCCTCCAAGGCTACTGAGACCCAACTTCCACGTGCCTAGATCAACCCACCAGTCCCACTTGGTGTTCTCCAGAGTCCTTCCTTGGTCTAAACTTTCATACCTATGGTTGCTCTTCTTGCTTAACTAGACCAATAATTCTCATCTGAAAAGGGAAACAGTATAAAATACTGGTGTGTGTATTAAAACCCATTAATTAAACTTAAGCCCTTTACTTCCAGAGCAAATGAATATACATCTGTTTGGGTAACCCTCCTCTTACATCCCTACGACATCCATGGGAAAAT
The DNA here is from genome assembly GCF_964374135.1 of Grampus griseus. Lineage (NCBI taxonomy): Eukaryota > Metazoa > Chordata > Mammalia > Artiodactyla > Delphinidae > Grampus > Grampus griseus. Next base: position 8,610,668 of record NC_139011.1, on the reverse strand, counting down.
GTTCAGACCCAGTTAGTCATTGCCGTGAAGAACACAGTCTTACCAGTGACAGGTCACAATTTCTCTCAGAGTCTAAAATATAGAATAAAGTATTTCCTTCATTTCCCATGAGGTCAGCCCCTCTCAGATGGGCACCGGCATGCCCTCTCCCTTTCTGGTTTCCTGAACTGTTTCCTTATTTGCCTCTCAGCCCACCCTTCCCCACTGCCTCCCAGCTCCATCCTGTCATGTCCCTTGGACATCTGTTGTTTCTGGACCTTCCCCAGCTTCAGTGGGAAGAGACTAAGTCTTCCAGATTCTTCTGAGTAAAGCAACTCTAACACAGAGTAGAATCTTGCTCGCACTGACTGTCTCTCATAACCTTAAGTTTGAAGTGGACATTTGTTTTGTCCCAGTATTTACTCCTCTGGGTCTTGTTGGAGGGTGATTCCAGGTACGAGTTTCCTGCTGTAGAAGACAAAGTTACCCCTACTACCCTTTTGGTTCTATTGCCAGGGTCCGTTTTCATTACTAGCAACAAAGAACCCTAAGTGATATGACTTTGATGCCTTATGGTGCTAAAAGATACCGTTCCCATTTGTTAGGACAATAAGCAGAAATCAAAAGGTAAAAGAGGTAGAGAGTTCAGTCCTGCCTCGGTTACCATCCAAAAAGTCCAGCCCATCAGCACACATGTCCAGAGAAGGAAGATGCATTGATCTTAGAAGGCTGGTGACCAAGGTTTCCCCTTGATTAGTTTATTTATTTGCTTCAGGCTCCGGAGTTCTGTCATTTTCTAGTACTTCCTGGAAGACACGTGCTAGCAGGTGGTGAAGGCCTAAAAAAATTGCATAAAAGAGGAAACTAAAAAATCGTATCCACTCATTTAGTTTTCTCTGAGAATTGGGTAAACAACAGCTTTGTTCAGTTTTGGAGTTACAACACCTGGGTCCAGCTCAGAGAAAACCTGAGATCCACAAGACTATTATTTGAGAACCACTGAGCTCTACAGGGATATGAAAAAATGAAATCCACAGAAATTAAAGCTGTATCTCCAGAAACATTAATCCTGCCTTAATATAATCTACAAGGATAAACTTGATATGAGGCCCCTGGGGAAATTGCAAGTAACTGCCAATTTTGCTAATGATAATAAGTTTATTTTAATTGCTAATATATTCCTAATTACTCTAGTTCTAAAATGTTTACTTCACTGTCAGTCATCTTCTTTGATTTATGTTCTTTGTGAAAAGACTTTGTCATATCGATCAACCCTTTCCAAGTTGGGTGGCAGCTGCCGAACATGATCTCACCTTCCTTGTCACACAGCCCTGCTGTGCACCATTTGTCCAAAGGCAGAGAGTGGCCTTTTACCCACAAAATCTTCTAGAACTCATAGCTTCCCATTTCAGCTTAGAGAAAAGTAATGTTTTCAAGGTTTTGCTTACATGAACAGAGGACTGACGCTGTCTTTTCCAAACTCTGATTTTAATATAATCTTTTACTTGACCTGTCTCCTCTTACAAACCTGAATGTGTGTACATGTTTGTGTGTGTGCACACACGTGCAAGTGCGTGTGTACCCAAATAATTGTTTCAAGAGCATGATGTAGTTGGTATAAAGATTCCTCATCTGGGTGGGCATTAGAGGGTCCCATTAACTCATTATATTTTTGTTGCTGTTAACAAACATGTATTGAGCCCCTAGGGCTGGGCATAGAGTGATGATCGAGACTGAAAGGTTTTGACCATCCAGGAACTTATATACACATAGGGGGTGATAGACAACAAACAAGTAAACAAATAAAGACTACATAAGACAATTGCAGGTGATGATACAGGTTATGAAAGAAAAATGGGAGATGGAGTAAATTCAGAGGAAGGCTACCTGGGTAGTCAAACAGGTCACATTTGGGATGAGCCCTGACCATGAGGAGGAGCCAGTTATGTGAAGAACTAAAGGGAAGATTTTCCCCGGGAGAGAGAAGAGTAAAAGCTCTCAGATGGAGGAAAACCTGCCCTGCTAAAGGCACGGAGAAAGGTGCCTGATATGATGGGGCAGACGATCAAAGAACAAATGTCACGGGGTAGGTGGGAGGCTAATAATCAGTAAGACCTTGTAAGGAGACAGTGTTATTCCAAACATGACGGACACAGATGCATCACATGGAAGACCATGTGAAGACACAGGGAAGAGACAGCCGTTTACAAGCCTGGACCAGATCCTTCCCTCATGGCCCTCAGAAGGAACCAAACCTACTGACACCTTGATTTTGGACTTGTAGCCTTCCAGAACAATGAGAAGATACATTTCTGTCATTTAAGTCACCCAGTTTGTGGCACTGTGTTATAGCAGTCCCAGCAAACTAATATAGGAATCAAGGAGGACCCCTGAATATTTTATTAGGAAAACTGAAAAAATGGCATTTCCGTGAACTGACATGGTGAAGAAGTGGAGGGGCAGATTTGGAGGAGGTGGGAATTAAGAGGTCTGTTTTGCACATGTTAAACTTGAGATGTGTTTTAGACATCCAGGTGGAAATTGTGAGAGGGCGATCGGGTATGTGCACGTGGAGCAGAGGTCCAGGCTGGGGATAGCATTGGAGGGGTCGTGGTTTGCAGAGGGGTTTACACTCACGTGTACGGATGAGACCACTCTTGGAGTGAATTTTGACAGAGAAGAGGTCCAAAGACAAAGCCAAGAATAACTAATATTTGAAAGTTGGCCTATGTGGAAGAATTCGCAAATGAGACACAAAGCCAGTGAGGTAGGAGGTAAAGGCAAGTAAGAAAAGTGCTTCAAGAAGGCAGGAGTGACTATGTGAAATGCTGCTATAGGTCAAGTCAAATGAGACCCAAGAATGGACCATTGGATTTAGCAACATTGAAGGTCATTGTAGCTTTGACAGGGGCTGCTGTGATGAATGGGCAGAGTGAAATCCTGATTGGGGTGAGTTCAAGAAAGACTTGGAGGAGATGAACTGGAGATAAGTAAGTATGGAAGACAAATCCACCAAGGAATTTTCTACTACTAGGAGCAGAGAAATGGAGGAAGAGAGTAGTTGTAAAGGGTGTGGAATCAAAAGAATGCTTAATTAAGACAGGAGTTATGACAGCATAACAGAGGCTGCTGCTGCAGAAGAGAGAACGATTCCTGGAGCAATTTCTATGAATACATAAGAGGGGGTGGGTTTCAGTGCATGAGCAGTGAGATGGCCTTAAATAGCAACAAGGACTTTCCATCCATAGAACAGGAAGGAAGAGAGTAGGAACAGATGCTGGTAGGTGGATAGATATGGTTAGCTGTGTCTTCATACTTGTTTCTATTTTCTCCACAAAATAGGAAGCAACGACGTCAGCTAAGAATGAGACTCAGAGAGGATTTCTTGAAGGTCTGAGAAAAAAAGGACAAGGTATGAAATAGTCACCTGGGGAATAGGATAGTCAGTACACAGGGTGGGATAGGATGATTGCCAGACATGACCAAACACGCTTCGAGGGTTGTGATCATGAATTTAAAGAAGGGCCTGGTTGAGTGGTTTTTCTTGAGCCATGTTCAGTTTGTGAGCACACATGCATAACAGATGACTCACTGGCTGCAACCAGCGCTGTAGTTTTACCAGGAGAACACAATAAACAGAGGGAGGTGCAAAGGAATGACTTTAATGATAGCTCATGGAATCTCAAGTGGAGAAGAACAAAAATGAAGACATGGCAGAGGATGAGACAGTGAAACACTGTCAGGATCAATATAATTTGATCCTGTTAGCACTGCAAAAATTGTTGGAGGCGGAAAGATAGTGAGCTGGAAAGATGTTGATAGTTAAGAGTGGAATGTTCAAATTTGAGACTATGAGGGAGGTAATGACAAGGTCCAGGGTTTGACTGTGGAGGGTGTGACTGATTTAAGGTGAAAGATGAGATGAGCACAGAGGCAGTAAAGAAAATGAGTGGTAAGACAAGAAGCACATGAAAGATGCTCAACATCATTGGCTACCACGGAATGCAAATCCACTTCATGGATTTCACTAGGGCATGCCTTTCACCTTCATGCCTTCACTAGGGATTGGCTATAATCAGAAAGACAGATATCACCAAGTGTCAGCGAGGCTGTGGAGAAACCCTCACCCTCACATGTGGCTAGTGGGGATAGAAAATGACGAAGTTACTTTGGAAACGATTTGTAGTTTCTTAAAATGTTAAACATAAATTTACCATATCACCTAGCAATTTCGTTCCTGGGTATCTACCGAGGAGAAATCAAAACACGTCTCCCCACAAAGGCTTGTATGTGAATTTCACGCAACCTTATTCATAATAGTTAGAGTGGAAATCACCCAAATGTCCATCAGTTGGTGAATAATAAACAAAATGCAGTATATCCATATAATAGAATATTATTCTCAAAGATGCCATTTTTGCTGATGAGAAACCTGAACTTCAGAGAGGTTAGGTGATTTGTCAGAAGCCACACAGCGCTGAAAGAGAACATAAGTGTGCTCTGCCTTCTCCCATTGTTCATTCTGCCTCCGCTTTGCAAAGTCACTTCTCAGGATCAACTCTCTTCTAGGGTTTTTATGCTGACTCTGAAACAGAAGTAATAGATAAGAATTCCATCCCGTCAGTAGTATGAAATAATCAAATCAGAGAAGTTCTAAAGCTAAAGTAGAATAAGGCTGGCATAAAGAGGCATCTTGGGAAATCTAGACACAGTCAATGTTTTTGCCACAATCCACGGACCTCTGGCTTGCTTTCTTTGCACCAGCCCCACCATATTCCTTGCCAGTTCTCCAATGGGTCACGCCCAGCCAACTGCTCATTAAACAATTATTTATTGAGCACTTTCTATATGCCAGGCACTCTTCTATACACCGGGGATTCAATGAATCCCTGGCCCTCTTGGAGATTCTGTTTTGATGAAGGAAAAGAGCACAGAACAGGGGGAGACCAAAGACAAAAACCAAAACCAAACCAAAAAACCAAAAACCACACACCACAAATGAACAAAAAAGTCGTTTGTCATTCTTCAGAAAATGAGAGAGTCGAGTGACCTGGGGTGGTGGGTGTGGATGAGGAGAACATTCCGGGGTGGCTGGGAAGTTCTCGCTGCAGAGGTGGTATCTGCACGATGAGGAGAAGCTGGCCTTAAGAAGTTCGGGGAGAAGGGCGTTTCTGCCGGTGTCCTGCAGGTGCAAAGGCCCTGAGGTGGAGCTGAGCTTGTGTGTTGTAGGAACAGACATGAGAGCAGTGTTGTGGCCACGGCAGAGCGAGCGGGAGGAAATGTAATATGGAATGGAGTGTTTTCAACAGGAAAGTGAGGCCATCTGATGTACATTTTGGAAAGATCCCTGTAGCTGCTGTGTGGAGACTCAACTGTAGCCTGAAAAAGCACAAAGAGGAGAGACCGTGTAGGAACATTTCTCTGCTCTGGAATTTGTTGTCCCCTTTTCTTTAAATTTCCTCTCCCGTTTTCTTCACCTGCCAAACTCATAGTCATTCTTCAAGAATATTTCAGAATTATTCACAATAACCGAAAGGTGCAAACAAGCCAAATGTTCATTAGTGAATGAAGGGATAAACAAATGTGGTCCATCCAATAAGGTTCAATGGAATATTATTCAGCCATGAAAAGGAATGAAGTGCTGATACATGCTACAATGTGGGTGAACCTCAAAAACACTATGCTAAGTGAAAGCGGCCAGACCCAGAAGGTCACATATTGTGTGATTCCACTTATACAAAACCTCCAGGATAGGTAAAGCCATAGAGAGCGAAAGCAGATTAGTGGTTGCCAGGGGCTCAGGGAGGGGTCGTGGGGCGTGACTGCCTAATGGGTGCAGAGTTTTGTTTTGGGGGTAATGAAAATGCTGTTGAACTTGATAGAGGTGATGGTTGCACAACACTGTGACTGCGCTGAATGCCCTTGAATTGTACACTTTAACGTGGTTGATTTTCTGTTTGTGAATTTCATCTCAATTAAAACTTTTAAAGAAAGAAAAGAGCATGTTAGTTTCTTTTTTCTATCAAGCAAGATAAATGTATTCGGACCAACTTCAATTCAAAGGAAAGCTCTATTGGAAAGACACCAAGGTTCCTCTGAGATTCTAGGAAAGAACTGGGCAGCCAAGTTGGGGAGAGCCAGCAGCAGAATGAATTCAGTCCTCTTTCCGGGCTCAATCACATCCTTCCTCTAATCACGTCTGTCCCTGGGAGAAAGAGAATCTGATCGGCCAAGCTGTGTCCTGTGCCTCTGTGTCCTCCAGGGTTTGGGACCAGCAGCCCCACTAAACCTATGGATCGGGGAAGGGGTGATTGAGAAAGATGCTATGGGAACCAGACAAAGGGAAGAAGGGATACTGGACAGAACAAGACAGTTGGTATCCACCACAAACACCTCTCAACTCACACTTTCTTTCAACAGCATCTATCTGGTCAGTACTCACTGAGCATCTCCCCAGCTGGCACTGGCTAGGCACTGGCTAGGCACTGGGGATAGAAATGCCCTCCTCGAGCTTATACTCATGAGGAAAGATAGACACTGGATTTATGCCAGTGGGCTGAGAGCTGTGCAGGGGAGTACAGGGGACGCCTGGGAGGCTTTACAATCCAGACAGAGGTGGGAGCATCCCACCCTCGTTAGGGCTCCATGGCTACCTGGAGTCCCCTCTGTCTTACTGCCCATCATGTTGATGTCACTGCCTCTTTGTCTACCTTGATCATTGAACTGTGAGCCCTGAGCTGTGTGGAGCTCAGAACTGACTCCGGGGCTAAGACTTGAAAAAAAGGAGGGAAGGAGAGAGTGAGGACACAATGATGTACTGGATACACTAGATTTTAATTTATGTCCTGCTTCCCGTTTGATAAAGGGTCTTTAAAACTAACTTTTTTTGTGGCCACCTTGGCCCCCACGTTGGCGTACGGAGTAAGATAACTTTCTTGCAGGGTGACAGCTGATGACACTGCCCTTATACTAAATCATAGCAGGGGGCTGGGCCTGTCATCTGCCGGAGCCCTCTGCTTCCAACAGGGCAACGGCCGCACGATTGACCCCAGATGGTGGCTGCTTCCATGTCCAAAGTCCTTCTCTCTGGGAGGTCTGTTTTCATATCTTATCACCCTGGCCACCAAGACATTTTTCTTGGCTCAAAACCAAGATGTTGGCAGTGGCTGTCTTTGGGTTGAGGGATCCTGGGTAGCTTTTTCTCTTTTGCTTATTTGAATTTTCTCTTTTTTTATTTAAATGAAATGAGGGTGAAGCACTTACAGAATGAAGAAAAGTTAACTGGTTATTTTCAAAGTGAATCCTTTCTCATTCCTGTATATAAGCTCATCTTCTCTTCTTTGATCTCCTCTATGTCAGAAAAGTCATACCACCCCCACCTACCCCCAGACTGTGGAACCACAAAGCATGAACGTATCTGTTTTACAGATGGAGTTCAGAGAAGCTGAGTGACAGGCCCAACATCACAAGGTCATAAATGACAGAGCAGCCAAGTCCAACCTATGTCTGTCTGACTTCAAAACCCACATTGTCTTTATATCACTGCACTTTGTGTTAAACACGGGAAGAGGTATTTATTCAGCTAGATTGACGTGCCCTTGGCCAAGCCTCAGCCCACTTCTCGCTACCGTCTCACCTACCAACTGAAAAATTCACATGGTCCCATAAGTCAGGAAAACTCCTACCCCTACTACTAATGTTACTACTTCTGTTGGTAACAGCAGCTCCCACTTTGGAAGGGCTTAGTATGTATCTAACACTATGTTAAGCCTTAAGTACTTTGCCTGCATGGACTCATTTAATTCTCGTAAAAATGCTATGAATTAGGTGATATTTTATCCCATTTTATAGATGAGGAAATTAAGGCTTAGAAAGATGAAATACCGGGCTCCCTTGGTGGCTCAGTGGTTAAGAATCCACCTTCCAATGCAGGGAACACAGTCTCGAGCCCTGGTCCGGGAAGATCCCACATGCCGTGGAGCAACTAAGCCCGTGCGCCACAACTACTGAGCCTGTGCTCTAGAGCCCGCGAGCCACAACTACTGAGCCCGCGTGCCACAACTACTGAAGCCCACACGCCTAGAGCCCGTGCTCTGCAGCAAGAGAAGTCACCGCAATGAGAAGCCCGTGCACCGCAACGAAGAGTAGATCCAGGTCACTGCGACCAGAGAAAGCCCGCGTGCAGCAGCAAAGACCCAACGCAGCCAAAAATAAAATAAATAAAATAAACAAATAAATTAAAAAAAAAAAAGGCTCAAGGCCAGGGAAATTCCCTGGCTGTCCAGTGGTTAGAACTCTGAGGTTTCACTGCCAAGGGCACGAGTTCAATCCCTGTTCAGGGAACTAACAACAACAACAAGAAAAAAAAAAAAAGAAAGGAAGAAAGATGAAATACCTTGTCCAAATGTCCAAAGTGACAGAGCAGGTAAGTAGCCAGGTCAGAACTTAGCCCCGGGTCCAGTCTCACTCCAGGGCAGGAACATCGAGTTGTTAACTACAGTGCTAGTGTTCAAAGGATGTGATTCAGCAGAGGAAGAACCAAGTAAATGGGGAAGGTGGAAAGGTCTGGAATGTGGTCCTCGATTCTTCCTTTCACTGAAAAAAACAAGAAGAAAAATGGAGCTCCTGGCACTGAGCTTCTGCTACCTCCCCAACAGCAGATCAGTTGCAGCCTGAACTCAAGTTTCACCCACACAAGAGTATGCTGCTGCAATCTGGGTTAGGATGGAGGGTGGGTCGCCCTCCCTCTCCACCAGGCAAATATGAAATGATATATTTGCATTGAAAATAAAAGTCCTGATATACAGTACCAGCCTTTGTCCCCCACCTTGCCTTTCATTTTCTTTGTTTTTATTTCCTTTAAGGCTACAAAAGGATAAGAAAATTGTGGCCAAGTGGTTGCCAGCTTTTAGCATCCACCTGCTAAGTTGCCCCACACCCCCGAGGTACCTCGTCTGGTTCTCTAGCAGGTGTCACTTGCAGCTGTAGCAGATTTCGCCCAGCAAGGGACAGATGGAGGGGATACAGCCACCACAGCGGGATAGATAATTTTTTTAATACATGATCAGACCTTCGTCAAGTCTGGGTAAGGAAATGTGGCATTGGTGCAAAGTATGCCAACTTAGCAGGTGTCTGCTCTGCTGCATTGTATGAGCAATAGTGGGATTCCTTTTGGTGGGGAGGGGGAATGGTTGGCATCCATCCAAGGGTAGCACAGGCAGATCATTTTGAGTCATTTTGAAGTAACTACAGTAGAGTTTACTTGTGGGAAATGACATAGGAGCCTTAAGACCTGGGGTGCACAAGTCACACGTTCTCTCTGAGATTCACCTTCCTCGTCGTTAAAATGAGGGTCTGGTAGGGTCCACTAGAGCTCACCAAAGATTCACAGGCTTCCCTACATTTCCCAGCCACCCCCCCCACCCCATTGGTGGGGTCATGTGACTACCTCTCACTCCTGGCACAAAAGGGAAGGCATGTGTCACTCTCTTGCCTGAGACAGGTAAGCAGACAAGCTTGGAGGCCATAGATGGCCAATGGCATCATTACAAGATCTGCCTGGACCACATCAGGTGTTACATGGGTTTGTCTGTTGTTACAGCAAAAACCAAACTATGGACTACCGTAAGGATTACAGGTAAGGTAGATAAACATCTAGCACACAGTAAATGCTCCATCATGAGCTGGCTGCAGCCATAGGAGCCTCTACAAGCAGAGGTCCTAAAGCAAGCCAGACAGCATCAGATGATTTTTCTCTCCTACAGCATCTTATTCCCAATAAGATGGAATAAGCTTTTGGCATCTTAAAGCCAAATCTTTCAGGAACTCGATTTGAGAATCTTGAGATACAAGATCCAAGGTAAAGGCCACAGCTGTCCCTGAAAAATGACTCTTTTCATTTAATCTTCTGCTTCATGGAAAGCTTTTTCCTGGGTTAGTATTTCCGGAGAGAGTGACTCAGGCAATATTTGATCTTCAAGGTGCCACGCTCCTCCCCTCTACCCCTTCTCAGCAGTGGGAAGAGTAAGGGCTGTTGGGTCACACAGACTTGGGTTTGAAACCTAGATCCCCTACGTGCCCCTTGTGTCCTTGGGAAAGTTTTCAAACTTTTCCAAGGTTATCTATCAAAAGGTGATTATAACACCTGCTGTATTAGGCAAGATTTTCCAGGGAAACAGAACCAATGGTATATTCCAAGAACGTAAGACATATATGATATATTTATGATAACTATAGATATATTTATAGGTATCTATATCTATCTACCTATGTAGAGAGATGTTAAGGAATTGTCTTATGAAATTGTGGGGACTGACATGTCCAAAATTTATGCGGCAAGCCAGCAAACTGGAGATTCAGGTAAGAGTTGATATCATGGTCCTGAGTCCGCAGCCTGGAAACTCACGCAGCATTTGGCTGTTGCGATCTGTAGACAGAATTCCTTTTTCCTCAGGAAACCGCAGTCTTTTCTCTTAAAGCCTTCAACTGATTGGATGAGGACCACCCACATCATGGAGGGTCATCTGCTTTACCTAAAGTCCATTCATTGTAGATGTTAATTACATCCAAAAAAATACCTTCACAGCAACATGTCGACTAGTATTTGACCAAACCAAGTCATTGATGACTCCATTTATTACCATAAAACTTTTTCAACCAAAAAGGCACTAAGTACAATTGATATAAAAAGTGATATTTTGACATTACCATTTTAAGCAAAGACAATTTTCTCCACACAATTCTCCAGCCAGAGAATGTCATGCAAAACAAATTTGAACCGCAGGCCACATTTGGGAACATATACCAAGCAAGAGGGATGGAGAGGAGCATCTCCTGTAATCCCTCAGTGCAACTGTGCAATTTTTGTGTATTTCAAAGCACTGCGGTGTTTTGCCTTTATTTTGCCCCTGAGGTATTTTTTGTGTGTTATATCTTCATTTGAATTGAAGTTTGAGTGAAAGGTAATCATGAGTGCCAAGATGATTGAAAACTTGGTAAAGAAACTGGTTAGAAAGAAGAACTTTCTGAAAAATGGCTCTCTCCTGCCTGTTTTCCATCAACCATTATCTACTGTCACCACCTTCTATTAGGCCATTCCTTGGGAAGAACTGAAAACTTTTTCTACATTATAGTTTATGTACAAACCGCATTTATTTACTTTCAAGTTGGTGCTGATTATGTGAATTCCCTTTCTTTGTTCAACTGCAGCGGTTCAGCAAGGGATAGGTACAGGCAGGCAGGCCCAGGAATCTGCATTGTTATAAGCTCCTCATAGAATTCTCTAAAGAAAATTAATGTTTGAGAACCACTGCCTTAAGGTATAATAAGAGAACACTCATCCAGGTGGTTTGTTCTCTGTCACGTTTCCCAGTCCTTTCCTTGCAACTGCTTGTGTTTGCAGAGGAAAGACAAATTAATATTATTTTCATGAGCATATTATCATTGTGAGGCCAAAACTGAGATTTTTTTTTAAACCACATAACCAAATTAAAATGTTCTTTTTTCTCAGTTATCCACTTGTTCACTCTTTCCAATAAAACAGTTGATTCCAAGCAGACTACAAATGGGACAATTTCTGGATATTCAGATTGAAGACATTCATCAGAGGCTCTCCTGAATGGTTGTCAAATTTTGGCAAAACCTAGGTCAGAAAAAGGAGGAAAGAAATGCATAATCCATCCACATACATGAGAAAATGCAGTATCTGCTTGAATTACTGCATGACCACACGCACACACACACACAAGCACGACTACCTTGAATAATCAAAACTAGGACAGTGGTGCCCCAGCTCTTTTTCCTCCTACTAGTTCTCAGTTATCTCCCCTTCCTGGGACAGCCTACAGAGGTTTTTGTCCCTAATCCCAGCTTTGTACTTAGTTAACTACTATTTTATATTGTCTTTCTTCTCTCCCCAAAAAACAAGTGCGTTTTCCCCATATTTCTACTCTCTAAAGTTGATTCGTTCATTCACCAACTGTATAAATATATATTTCTTCATGGAGAAGTAGAGAAAAGAGATGTTGCCCATTTTGCTACTATGATGTCATGAATGCAAAATGGACACTGCTGATGCTAACACGTTATTGGCGACATGGGGTACCTCTGATGACCTTCATTTGAAAGGAACCTTCAAACCAATGGTGAGCAGTATAGACAGTCCCCAAACTTGAAGACTTTATATTTAACCAAGAAGGTGGTTGAATAAGAATTGCATGATGGTATGAAAAGGGATGTGATTTGAGAACTATAATGTGCTAAAGAGTAGGTATCTTATCTAATCTAACTATGTGCAGCGCCGGACCGGTGTGGGAGGGCTGCTCCGTAATGTTTGTTGAACTGAATTCAGTGCTTGTCTGCAATTCCCGTGGTTTCCGCTCCTTGATTATTGGAGGAGACCTATGAGTTGTTCTTGTTAGTAACCATGTCTTTGGCTTATTGGTTTCTGGATATGTTTATATATGAGGAAGAGGGTTGCAAAATCTTTAATGTACAGGAGCAGAGCTCTTGGCTCTAAAGGAAGTACTTTAAGAAAAGAGACAGCAAATACATTCAATTCAATGAATATTTATGGAGTACCTACTATTTTCAAGGCATTGGATACAGAAATGAAGTCAATAGTCCTTGTTTTCACAGATCCTGAATGCAAGAGTGTGTGTATATGAGGTCGGTGGGCAGGAAATGGGAAAAAATGGAGAGGAAACGAGAGGAAAACAAGTTGAAGTATGTTCACAAGTAATCAAAGAAGTAATCTTTTTCCATAAATGAGGCTGTAGCTGAGAGCGTTTAAGATGGAAATATCATCCTGGTCTTGATCTAATTTCTTTTAAGAGGAGTACAGAACAGTGGGAGATGCCCTTAAAGCAACAGGTGACACAACACCTGCAGGTCAGATACTGGCTTATCCAGACTGCCTTCCCTGCCCACCCTCCTTACCTCTCCTGGTCTAGCCAAACATCATTCCTGGTGATCCCATAGCCTCTGTGCTAACTCTGTACTTGCACTTATCGCATTCAAAATGTAACTTCACCTTGCCCTTTACATGTCCCTCTAATTAGACTCTGAAATCTCGAGGCCTTGGCATTGTAACCCTGGCACTTAATGACAGTGTCTGACCCTTAGCAGAGACTCCATAAATGTCTGCTGAGCATTACTGGACACCCAGTGCAGCACAGAACACATCGTAAACTCTCAATAAAGATTTAGTAGGCTAAGCGATGCCACTTTAGAGATCAAGGGGTAAAGGCTTTACAAACCATCGTTCCAAGACTTTCATAGTTAATGTGCAAAGAATTTCCTGGGGAGGTTATTAATAATAAAGACCTCCTCAGAAATTTGGATTCAGAAGGTCTGGAATCAGGATCCATTCCTCTGCTTTTCAAACAAGCTCCCCAGTTGATTCTAGAGCAAATGTCCCCATGCCTTGCTTTGAGAAACTCCGCCCTCATTAAGCTTCCTAAAAAGATGATACTTGTCGCTCTGATTAATTGTATATATTCATCTTAAAACCCAAAGAAAACGGGTTTCTACTATTCTCACCATCTGACATTTCTGAAAGTTGGGTTACAAATTGACTCTTTGGATGCAAGTCTTTTGTTCAGACATTATAGGTTAGTCCAGTCCTGGACCGGTTAGTCCAGTCCTGACATCTCAGCCCAAAAAGCTGAGCACACGTGCGAATCTGTGGTTAACCTCGTGTGAGATGCACCTGTGCACAGCCCCGTAGCTAGAGGGAAAGAAGTGGGTATCTTAGAAAAGTTTTAGACAAATATCATTAATTTATAAGAACTAAAGAATAAGGATTTCTCGGGTGACCTCAGGACCCAATTTTCTAACTATCAGGTTAAATAAAACTTAGCTATACCAGATGCTCGCCCCTAGAAACCTGGAAGGCCAGGAAAGGAAGGGAAACATCGCTCAGCGTGACAGTAAATCAATGTTGGCTGGAGTCCAAAACAAAATAAGTCTTCACTAAGCCGCACTGTGATTTCAGAATTAACAGAAAAATTTCATAAATAGGGCAACAGGGTGTCAAGAGAGAAGGCCAGTAAACTAATTTGAATTACAGACCTCAGCCTCCGAACTCTGGGAGTCGACCTCTGGCAGCCATATTAAAGTGAGGGTAATTAACACCATCCATCTTGCAAGGGGATGGAGATTTGCAGGCTGTTTGAGATTCTGTGAGCACCTCACCCAGACCCCAGTCACCCTTCGAAATATGCTGAACTATGGCAGTCAGCATATAGGGGGATCGTTAAGTGGGTGGGTGAGAGATGGTGGAGAAATCACAGTTTGTAACTGAAATCATTTCACGGGCAGTTTGCCAGCTCTTTGGGAAACTCTAAGATAAAAGCCTTTTAATATGGGCTATTTATGAAGTACAGTGCTATGAATCTATAAGAGCCCTTTAAAAACTACTTAAAAATTGAAAATTCATATTATTTCCTATGTCTTGCTGCCTTAAAAACTAATTCTATCTATTTTGGTGTAGGAATTTAGGAGACAGGTTAATACTACTATCAGATCTTAGCAGGAATAGAAAGTATTCTTCAGGACAAATAATCAGGACCTTTCTTGTACATAGTCACTACCATCCATTACTCAGCAGAAAGCATTCTCAGGTATCAGACTGTGGTCGTCTTTGTACAGATGATGCTAACACAGGCAACACTTACCAAGTGCAGGTGGTGGCTTTGAAAGAGTTGGCAAGGCTGAGAAGAAATGACTTGACGACATCTTGGAGGAAAAAGAGAAAGTATTTTTAAATGCCCAAAACTGGAATAAAATACAGGAATCAGAGCAGTAATTTGGGAAACGGTTACTTACAAGCAATGGTTATCACCAAGGAGCATGTGAAGACACTGGCTATGATTCCTCCCAGAAACCATCTGAAACAGTAGGATTGCTCAGGCTTAGCAAACTAATTGTATATTTCCAACACATAAGATGTTCTTTTAGATTTACCATAGATGGATGATTTTAGGATTTACTATAAAACTACAGTAATAGAGATAGTGCAGTATTGGCAAAAGGATAGAGATATAGATCAACGGAAAAGAATAGAAGTTCCAGAAATAGACCCATACAGATACAAGTTAAGTGATTTTTTAACAGAGGTGCAAAAGCAATGCAATGGAAAAAGGAGAGTCTTTTCAACAAATGGTGTCAAAATAATCGTTTAGACACATGCAGAAAAACGAACCTATACAAAGACTTCACACCTTAACACAAAATTTAACTCAAAATGAGTCATAGACTGAAATGTAAACCACAAAAGTATAAAACTTCTAGGAAAAAGAAAAAGGAGAAACTTTGTATGCCTACTGCTTCATAACCTTGACAAAAGAGGGTGTTAAACTTTTGGGTTTTTGTCAATCTGATGGATGATTGTATCACACAGTGGATTTTCTTCTTTTTGAAGAATAATATTTTTATAGCTTTTGTGCTCAAAATATGAATATGGAAAGAGATTGCAAATAAATACAAAGACAAGAGGAAAATGTCACCAAAAAACTCCCACCGCCCTGAAGCATTCACTATTAAATTCTGACAAATATCTTCTCAGACATCTCTTCATAGGCATTTTAAAAACTTTTAAAAGTTGAGCTTTAGCAAATGTACACTAAAGCATATAAAGTGCACATTTTGGGTTTTTTAAAAATATAAACCCTCGTAATCACCCAAAGCAGGAAATAAAATATTTCCAGCAACCCATAAGGTTTCCTTTGTTGATCTTTCCCACTTTATCCCCCCAAATTAACCACTATTCTTACATCTATAGTAACTGATTGGTCTTGCCTTTTCTTGACAATCATATAGACTCTGTTGTCATCTTTCACTTATATAATATCCGTGAGGTTCATCCATGCTGTTGCCCATAGGAATAGTTCTTTTTTAAAAAAAACAGTTATTTACTTAACTACACTTTTTACTTTAGAATAACTTTAGATATACAGAGAAATTGCAAAAAAGAATACAAAGGGTTCTCACATACCCCACATCCATTTCCTCTGTTATTAGCATCTTACAGTACATGGTACCTTTGCTATAATTATAAGGAGCCAACATCGGCGCATCACTAATAACTCAACTCCACACTTCATTTGAACTTTACAGTTTTTCCCTAATTGATCCATTTTCCAGCATCCCACATAGGATATCACATGACATTTAGTCATTATGTCTCCTTAGGTTCCTTTGGGCTGTGACGATCTCTCAGACTCTCCTTGGTTTTGATGACCTTGATGGTTTTGAGGAGCACTGGTCAGATAATGTGGAGAGTGTCCCTCAAGTTGGGTTTTTCTCATGGTTAGACTGGGGTTCAGAAGACCCTAGAGGTGGAGTGCCATTCTCATCATATGAAGGGTACATGCCATCAACACTACTCATACCTTTTGATGTTGACCTTCATCATCTGAGGTACCATGTGTCAGTTTTCTCAACTGAAAAGTTTCCTTTTCCCCCTCTTTCCAAACACTACTGCTTGGAAGCAAGTTTCAAAAGGTAGCTCAAACTCAAGTGATGGGGAGTCAATTTCTCCTCTTAAGGGAGGAGGTTCTACAGAAATTAACCTAAGAGGAACACTTTATTAATAGTCCTATGAAATAAAGAAAAGTTTCCATGATCAGCAAAGTCTGGGAAAAGCTAAGTTAAATAAAGCTAAACAGGTTTCTTCACCACATTATTTCACTGAGACTTTATTATGCTAATACACATTGTGATCCTCCAACTTGGGATATATAATGCAGAATTTTGCAAATGTATTTTTAACTACAGGACTCCCCCCAACCCCTTTGTGTTCTTCTGGTTCCATTATGATCCAAAAATACTTCTCAAACCTCATAATTATCTGGGAAGCTGTTTTAAAGTATGGATTCTCACGCGATCTAAATTGGTATCTCAAGGGACGGGATCCAGGGCTTCGTATTTAAAAATACAACTCCCCCAAGTGGTCCATGGGATGTGAGATACTTGGTCATCAACAGGAGGGACTTGAGAGGAAGCAGCACTTAGTGACTGGAGTTCAAGGACCACAAAGACCCCAGGAGGTACCATTCATCCCTGTTTCATTGTTTCAACAAATATCGATGAGGCCCTAGCACAGTGTCTCTGTCCTCAAGGAGCTTGCAATCTTATAGGGAAAGACGAATCATTAGCATTTAAACAAGTGAACACATAATAGGTCAGTGGTGATAAAGGCTCCAAAGAAAAGCCAAGTGAGATGTGTGTGATAGAGAATGGTATTCTATTTATACAGGGTTGTCAGGGAAGGGCTTTCTGACAATGTTTGTGACATTTGGACAGATTTCAGAAAGAATTAAGGCACAAGTTATTGTTTCTCCAGAAGAAAAAGACTGTAGTAGGCAGAATAAATAGCAAGCACAAAGGCTCTGAGGCACAGGTGGGATTAGCTCAGATGGGACTTGATCACCGCCCTGGAGACTTGGGCAAGAAAAGAATAGGAAGGACACGCTGGACAGAGGGTAGAACAGAAACGTGCCTATAACCAGGCAAGAGCGTTATGTCCTCTGAGATGTTGAGGAGACATTTTATGTGAGGATATAAAAATATAATGGGAAAGATGGAGTCCCAATGGGACTCCATTGTGGGACTTCACATGCCCTTGAACTCCAAGTAGGGTTACTTAGACTGTATCTGTAATAGGGAGTCACTGAGGATTTAAACGAAGGATAATGCATGGTAAAAATCCAATCTCTAGCAAGATCCACTGCCTTTGATATGTCTTGTGAGATAATGGGAGGAGGGAGGTGATAGATAAAAGGGCAATGGACAGACAAATGAACAGATCTTAACCACAGAGCTACCTAAAACGCTTTGCGGAACAAGGTAAGGAAATCATCAATCAATTACAGTTTCATTAATTATGAAACACAACCACATAAACATAAAATCTGAATTACCTTGCACAGGCAGAGATAATTAAGCATGCAGCAAACAGAGTTGCTTGAAAGGAGACCTCTCCTAACAAACTGGTTTCTAATAGGAAAAATAAAAAGAAATGAATTAGAACTCAAACACATGGTTTTCAAACGTATGTCAGCTCAAGTAATTTGTCATAAGTAATAAGATAAAATTATCAAATGTTGTACAGGGCCATTTATTACAAATTTCCTGAAAATGATCACTTTTGTCCTATCACTAAAAAAATAAATGATTACATTACATAAACAGTTTGGGGCTTGCCTTTTACTTTAACGTTGGGGAAAGGCTTTTTAGAATGTATGCTAATGTCAGAAATCTAACTGGGATGATATTGATAATAATATTAATGCCTCAAATTTGTGGAGTGACTTATGATTCACAAAGAGCTTTCCTACATCAGTTCATTTCATCAACACGACAAAAGCGTGAGGCGGGAACCATTATCACAGTTCTGCAAATGAGAAGACCAAATTTCAAATGATGAAATTCGTCCGAGGTCACACAGCTATGAGGTGCTAGAGCCAAGATTGAAAAACCACATCTAGCCAGAACACCATGTTTTGCCTAAAATGGGGCGGGGAAAGAGAATGGCAACGTGGCATGCTGGGAGTCTCTAAAGGGCAAAAAAAGAGAATAAATATTCGGAACTATCTGTCCTTCTGAAACTCTTTGCTATCGTAAAATATTTCAGTGCTACTAAGCCACAGTGGAAATGACTGCAAATCCTCCAGAAGTTATAAATGGAAGAGTTAAACCAGTTGTGACCCTGAGTATTATTCTAATCACCTAAAAGAAATCAGAGCTAGTTTAAGGATCGCCACATAAAGATCTAAAGGAAAATAGAACAAACCTCAGCTTAATCTTTGCCAAATGCTTCAAAAGCTCAATTTTTGTTTAAATAGTTGTTTAAAACTTGGAATGACTTTGAGCTATGAACGCGTTTATTTTTGCCATTTGTGCTCTGAATGGAGGTCGAGTCAGCTAACAGAAACCTACTTAGTCCACAATGCGGGCAGAACACTGGAGACCGGCAATGCAAAATATAGCAGTTGTGAATGACATCACTGCAAGTGTACAGTATTTCATGTATACTGTGATTTAAATAAGTTATTGTGGGTTCAGTTGAACACTCAACCATCCTTCTAAAGTATGTTTCTATTCTTAGCTTCCTCTGATTTCAAGTAGAATTTGAAACCCATTTTCTCACAGAAATAAGTCTAGCTTGACTGCAAAGGTCACTAGACTTGAATATTGAAGGAAAATTGGGTTTAAATTCAAGTTCTATAAAGATATGCATTGTGTGATTGTGGACAAGGTGTTCATTGATTCATTCCATCAGTAGCCGCTCACGTAGCATTGATTTTGGCTTAGTTCACGTGTAACCTCCTTGAAGAAGCCTTCCTGGATGCCTTCAACTCCCCCTTGGCCCTTAGCTTCTCCCTCTTGATAATCCCATTATACCTTATGCCTGTCTCCATCAACAACCTTTTCACACTGAATTAAAATTGCTGTTTTCTTTCTCTACAATTCCCCACCAGACTATTGAGAATAGCCAGCATCTATTGGCTGCTCTTTGGTGGCAGTGCCCATATTTTCCTTGGGAAGCCCCCTCTCCCCTTCTCCTAGTACATGGTGCCCATGGACAGACTGATTTCCCTCCCAGTCTTTGATCCACTCCAAGCCATTTGGAGCTTTACATATTTATTGACAAAGGGATTGGTTTTGCCATGTAAAGGGGACCCTTCCTGAACCAAGAAAGCCTGCCCTTTGGTCCTAACTTGAGAAGCCAATAATCTCCTTCTGCTGGCCTTGAACATGGAAAGTTGTAGGTACAGAGCCAGCAGGAACTACCATGGAGTAGTGAGTAGCATTTTAAAGAGTGAAGCTGACACAGAAGAAAAGAGACTTGTAGAGACTGACAGAAACCTGAAATGTTTGCCTGGAATTTTTAATAATATGAAGCAATACATTGAATGATTGATTAATCCATTTTGAGTTGGATTGCCATCCGCTGGAACTCAAAAAGCCCTGAGTGATAAAGATGATGCCATGCATGCCTATATCCCCAGCATATGAACCATCACCTGAAACAGCCTGCACACTCAAGACCTACATGTGAAGGAGATAAAATAGAATCAAACGGAGACCTTGTCCACTCAGGGCTTCATAGACGGGTGAGGCAAAGGAAGATGGCGTCAACAGAGAGATAGATACCCGGTGCTGGGTGCTATGGCGTCTCAGGGAAGCCAAGTGTTACCTCAAGGCCCCAGCAGGGGGCAGAGAAGGCCCCACAGAAGCGGTCTCCTCTGAACTGTACCTTGAAGAAAGAGCAGGGGTCTTCCAGGTATAGCCCGTGGGAGACATTCTAGATACAACACAGAACATGTACAGAGGCTTACTTGGCCTGTCAGAACTTGAGTATTCTTATCTGTAAAATGGAGATAGCACACTTAACTGGTCCACCACAGCCATGGAGCCCGTGCTCTGTGCCAAGCACTACCTGGGTAAGTTTAAAATCTACAAATGCCTAAGATATGGTGCCCATCCTGAAGGAGCTCACAGCATGATGGGTGAGATACAAAAGTAAACATGCAAGAGCAGTGCAGGAAATGGGTATGGAGGAACACAAAAAGGGGTCACTTAACACCTCTTCCTCAGAAAACAGGGTGGACTCCCTGGAGGAGGTGGCTGTGAAGCCTTAGTAGGTGTTGATCACCGGGGAACTGTCTAAAAAATAAACACTGCTTTCTCTGTCATCCCAACACCTTGAAAGGGAACTAAAAAACCCTCAACACTTATCTAATAGCTGCACTGGGACAAAATAAAGCAGAGCATATTGGTCTTTGGGAATAGAAGTGGTCAGTGAAATAAATATTCATGACTTGGGGAAGGCAAACAAAGAGAAGATATTATTTTTCCACTTAACCTCAATCTTATGTAATCATAACGTCACATTTTTGAAGTGCTTAGTATACACGATGCTAAGTGCTCGACACGGATTATTTTAGTCATTTACAAGGTAAGCACTATGGTTATCTCCATTTACAGATGAAAACGTGAAATTTTGCAGGGTTGGGTAAACAGCTTCTGAGTTCCAGCCAACAAATGGGCACTGGGCTTTGAACCTTGGCAAGCTGAAGATAGAGCCTGGAGGCGACACTGTGTGCAGACATGATTAATCTGATATTAGCAAGCTAGAGATTAAGGGAGATGCCTGCTGAATTTATTTCAGATGTACTACTGACGGGAAATAACAATGCCTGGATATCTTTTGACTTTCCTTGCTGGGGGCATAGCATGAAAGGACGTTCTTTTCTTTCTTCCCCTCATTTTCTTCTTATAGTGTATGTCAAATGCACAGCTAAGTATAAAGGTGATAACAGTGTACACCTGTGTACGCACGACTCCGCTTTAGCCAAGCTTAACATCTTGCCAAACGTCTTCAGGGTTTTTAAAAAATAAATAACACTGCAAATCCAGTCCTTCTGGTGCCTCAAAGATGACACCTCCAAATCAATCACCTTCTCTGCGAATGCATCACATGGGCACAGGCTGATACCAGCGCCTAAGGGGATATAGTCATCTCTGGGCCCTGAAAGGAAGAATTATTTGGGTGTGGCAAAGATTTAAAAAAAAAAAACCTCACTTGGATGATCCAAAATGTTTTCCTGGAAAGGTTCAGAAGCTGTGAACTGGGACCGAGGAGGCAGGTTGTGGGAGTTTTCTCCAGGACTCCGAGAGGTGACATGGCTGGAAAAGGAGGTTTTCACAGACTCTGCATTTAGCTTCTCCGACTCCCAGTTATCCATCAGTGAACAGTCCAAACCACCGCCTGGAAGAGCAGAAGGGATCAGTGCTTGTGTGTGTTTGTGTGTGTGTGTGTGTTTTCGGTGACTAATGATCATAACAATAGTCTCAAGAAGGACAGAGAATTGGAACTGAACGAGCAGAGATATTTTTTTCCTAACCTCTATTTTCATGGCATGTCTGGATCATAAAGTGACTCAGGCAGCCCACAGGTGACAGCCCCAGAGAAGATGCCAAGCCAGAGTTTCGGAAGGGGAGCCAGGGTAGAGGGGAAGGCAAAAGGTCCATGAGCCCCGGGGCGGGCGGATCCGTTGATTCATTCAATGCAGAATTATTGTATAACTGCACACAGGACACAGCTCAAGAGGCTGGGAGTCAGAAGCCAAAGTAGATACTGCTGTGCCCCACTCACAGTTGGAGAGGGACAGGCACACAAGCCCACAGCTAAGAGGCAACGAGGTCATTGCTATGTGGAAGCCTGGCAGAAGGTGTCCAGATGGAGCCTAGGAGGGAGTGTGTGAGTGCTGAAGTGGAAACTTGAAGGATGAGTAGGAGTGCTTCCAGAGAGACAGCAGGAGGAGGGCAGGCCAGGCAGAAAGGAGAAGGAAGGAGAGGGGGAGGGGAGAGGGGGAAAGGGGAGGGGGGAGGGGAGAGAGGGAGGGGGACAGGAGAGGGGGAGGGGAGGGGGAGGGAGAGGGGAGGAGGAGGGGGGAGGGGGAGAAGGAAAGACATCAGCCTGGGAGAGAACGTGGCAGGTTCCCAGAAGAGGGAGGCCTCCTATGCGGTCAGACAGGAAGTCCTGGAAGATGGTTCTGGCTGGACTGCTAAGAGGGGGTCAAATCACGAAGGGCCTCATGGGTCACACTCACTCAGGAGCTAAGATTTATCCTGAGGGCAACTTGGAGCATGAGTGTAACAGGAGGTACCTGGTGTGTTGAAGTGCTCACTCAGCAGTGAGAGATGGGAGAGAGGCCCCTCCCCGTTTTGGAAGCTGGGAATGACTGTGGAACTCCAAGAGACACTTGGGGTCCTCATATAACAGTGTTTCTTAACCAGAAGTAATTTCTCTCCCCAGGGGACATTTGACAATGTCTGGAGTCATTTTGGGTTTTTGAGCAGGGGAGAAGGGATGGGGTGTCACTGGTATCTAAGGAAATAAAACCCAGGGATGTTGTGAAACATCCTATAATGCACAAGACAGGCCTGGATACTGAGCTAATGAACTGATGCTTCTGGACATGGGAATTCCTGCCAACCCTGCAGGTTGCCTCCCACCCTCCCACCCACAGCTTGCTGCCTCTTGACAAAGCAATCTGCAGAAGCATCCCTGCTGGTTGCCATAGAAAAAGGAAACAGTAGAAAGTGAAACATGCAGAGCGTCCAGTAATGACCAAGTTGCAGACGAGGTCCTGGACCTTGTTCATTGCAGCACTATTCACAACAGCCAAGTTATGGAAACAACCCGAGTATTCACCAATAGGCAAATGAGTAAAGAAAATCCTGTCATTTGTAACATTGTGGATGAACCAGGAGGACATTATGCTAAGTGAAATAAGCCAGTCATAGAGAGACAAATACTGCATGATTCCACTTACACATGTGGTATCTAAAATAGTCAAAATCAGAAAAGCAGAGAATAAAATGGTGCTTGCCAGGAGCTGGGGGGAGGGGGCTATGGGGAGTTGTTCAACAGTTATAAGGTTTCAGTGATGCTAGATGAATAAGTTCTAGAGGTCTGCTGAACATAGTGGCTATAGGTGTCAATGAGGTATTTTATGCACTTCAAAATGTGTTGAGAAGGGTGATCTCGCTTTTTGTTCTTAGTACAAAAAACAGACTCCCCCCAAAACCCCCGCAGAAACAAAAGACTCCACAAAGGGACACAAGGAAACTCTGGGAGGTGTTGGATGTCTGTTGCCTTGACTCTGGTGATGGTATCAGGGGGTTTGCAACTGTCCAAACTCATCAAAGTGTACACATTAAATAAGTACATCTGCATATATCAATTATACCTCAATAAAGCTGTTTTAAAAAAAGAGAGGAAGCTATGTGGTCAAATTAACATGGAAGTGAGAAGGAACTGGTACTTTCATGGCTGATTATATATTCATGAATGGCACTGAACTAAGATCTGGGGAGATATGGTTGAGGATGTGAGAAGAGTAAAAATATTCCTGTGCTGTCGTCCAAGGCTGCTCTGTTGAACTTATGCTTTGCCACTGAGAGTGAGATGAAAGAAAAATGTATCTCGTGTAGCATACTGGAAATATTACACAGAATTTTCTGCAAGAAGAGCTGACATTAAAAAGAGAAACCACAAAAGAATCTTAACAAAAAATGATCAAGGAATTTTCATCTCTGAAAGGACAAGGTTTGCCCCCAATTCACACTTCCCCTCACTGACATTTTTTTCCCTCTAACCTTAATAATAAATGAAAGAATCATAATGCAGAAAACATTTCAGTAAATAGTTCTTTGGTATTATATTTGAAGATATTAATTTCATTCTGTTCCTCCTGATTTCTTTAAATGCAGGGTAGTTGACTCCTGTTTGAAAAGGAGGAATCCATTTCTCCCGAGCACATTCCCTATCCTTGCAATGTAGAATGGGCATTTGTTTGCTATAGAGGGAAACACAAAGTGACATACAGATGTTGCCATTAAAGATATTTACGGAAGAGGCGCTAGATCAAGAGAAGATCGCAGACCTCAGGCAAGGGTGCCTTGTCTGAGGTCATCTTGTCTTTCTTTCTTGGGACTGGCAGAAATAGAGCGGGAAGTCCTGATTCGTCCTCCCGGCACGAATCCTAGATCCTCTATCAATATGACTCACGGGCTCTGGGGATGCATCCCAAATTGCAGTATTGGGTCTGGGAAGCCACAGAATGCCATGGCTAAAGAATGAATTGCAGCTAATGAGGAAAGGTATCTCGACACAGCTGTGGAAGGGGTGAGCTAAGGATAAACAAAATAGGCAACAACAACAAGAAAAACATTTTTAGCCTGAAAAATGAAGCAAAAGGAAATCAGAGGAAGTAAGTTTTGATTGCATCCATGGCCCAGAGAGAAAACAGCAAAACAATTTAATTTTGAATTCTTCTCTAGTCTTCTAACTCGGCGATGTTTCCAGAGAAAAATAAATTGCTGATAAAAGTCACGGGGCTTTGGGTAAATCCGGAAAATAAGAAGTCTGGGGAAGATTTGATTACAATTGACAGCAGAAATGAGAGCTTTCAAAATCCTGTGTGTGCGCACCCGGGGTTGACTAATTACTGATTTGGAGGCGGGTGGTTTGATTTGTTATATTTAGAAGATATTTGGAAACCATGAGAATTTTAACAAGATACCTCATGCACATGCGGTGCTGCTGTGGTCCAATTGCTTTAAGGTTGTTTGGACATATTTTGAAGAGGCAACTATGGGAAAACAAGATGTTGATTTACAAATATGTGAAACTCTGCCTTTAGAACAGTGATTCCCAAACTTTAGGCATCCAAGCATCATTTTCCTGATTTTTGCCACATCCCGGAGCCTTCTTAGCTCCTAGCCATTTCATATTTTCTTAAATTGTTTCACTTTAGTCTTTTACTTTAAAGGAAACTTTATATCAATCATTTAAATGTCCTAAAGAAAAAGTAAATATAAAAACAAATACAGGGCTTCCCTGGTGGTGCAGCGGTTGAGAGTCCGCCTGCCAATGCAGGGGACATGGGTTCGTGACCCGGTCCGGGAAGATCCCACATGCCACGGAGCAGCTGGGCCCGTGAGCCGTGGCCGCTGAGCCTGCGTGTCCGGAGCCTGTGCTCCGCAACGGGAGAGGCCACAACAGTGAGAGGCCCGCGTACCGCAAAAAACAAAAAACAAAACCAAATACAGTGAAAATGAGACCTTATTTAATTTGCACTAAATACTTTTGTAGGGGAGAGCTCTGAGTCTGTTCTTTGTTAAAAGAGAGAGTAGTGAGTGTTGAAGAGTCTTAAAGCAACTGAGGCTCTCATCTGAGCCCTTCTCCTTGGTTTTATGAGAAAGATGGTGAGATCTGGAAGAGTCAGAGCTTCTGTCTCACTGAGAGATTCAGCATTCACTACTGTCGTGTCCTAGAGGCGTCTGCTGCCTAACCCACACTTTGGGAAAACGTTGCTTTAGAACCAAGAAGAGACTTGCCCCATGTGTTCCAGAAAGTCAGCCTAGGACCAAGAGATGGATGTTCCAAGTGCATAAGATAGGTCAGCAGAAGCCAGCCACTACTGCAGCAGTGCTACCAATGAGAGGAAGATGCAGCCCACCCTTAAAAGTCAAGGGGGTTTTGATTGTGTTGTATACTAGTATACAGGAAAGAACGGTGAAATGAGGAGAGTCATGAAGTACTGGATTTGGAAAAACCTGGTTTTTATAAAACAGAATGGAATGAAAGCCTAAGCCCCAATATTGCTGACTCTGCCCCCTGAAATAACAGAACGCTATTGAGACAATCCCTTGGCAACACGAAGGTCATGGAAGAAAAAGTAAGCAACTCAGGGCTGAGCTGTGATTCCTTTAGGGCAGAAGAAGGGCAGGCCCCCAACCATTACCAAACACCACTTTTGTCAGGACCGTTGCAACATGCAGTGTTCCTGCCCCTGCTCTGGCCCCTTATCGTTTTGCTTAGGACCTTGTTGTCTTTTTACCAACTTAATTACTTGAAATGCTAATATAGCCTGTCTCTTTGCTGTTTCAAGGCTGTGATATATTTTCCTAGTGTTTCTGGTTTTTAAAAATAAATAAGGTTTAATTTTTCCTCCAGAAAAAGAAAAAGTCATGAGTCCAAATTAGGCAAATCCATGCAGACAGGAAGTAGGCTAATGGTCTGCTAATGGGTAGGGGGACAGGAAATGGGGCATGCCTGATAACGAGTACTGTGTTTCTCTTTGGTGTGATGCAAATGTTCTGGAATTAGAAAGTGGTCATGGTTTCATAACCTACTTTGTGAATATGCTAAAACAATCACTGAATTGTACATGTTAATATGGTAAACTTTATGGTATGAATTATATCTCAATTAAAAAGTAAGGAGGGCTCCTTCTCACTGTAGGTATCCGTGCCACAATCTGTCCGGGATGCCAAGAGTTGGCAGGATCACCTCTAGTTGCTTTCTTCTTTTTTTTTAACATCTTCATTGGAATAGGATTTCTTTACATTGTTGTGTTATTTTCTGCTGCATTCTAGTTGCCTTCTGATGGAAGATGCCGTGCATAACTTTTTTACCAGAGACGTCTTTAAGGCTGCAGGACACTTGACCTCTTTCACAAGCGGCACACCCTTAGTCATTTCTTTATATGCTCTTCTTTCATGGCATCATGCTGTTCTGGTCCTCTGCCTGAGAAACTTTCCCCACCGTGCCTGCCCTGGGTGTAGCATGGTGAGCACATACTCAAGATTCCTCGGTTTGAGGCCAGCCTATGCTACTTACTAGTTGCACGGCCCCATGAAAAGGATCTAATCTGCCTTAGCGTTCCCCTCGGTAAAATGGGGATAATCATAACACTCTCTCCATGTTGTTGCAAATGGCAGGATTTCCTTCTTTTATAAGGCTGAATAACATTCCACTGTATGTATATGCCACATTTTCTTTGCCCATTTATCTGCTGATGGACATTTAGATTGTTTCCATATCTTTGCTATTGTGAGTAACGCTGCAATGAATATGGAATGCTGATAACTCTTTGAGATCCTGATTTCAATTCCTGTGAATATATATCCAGAAGTGGGATTGCTGGATCACATGGTAGCTCTATTTTTAATTTTTTTAGGAGCCTCCCTACTGTTTTCCATAGCGACTGTACTAATTTACATTCCCTCCAGCAGTGCACAAGGGTTCCCTTTTTTCCACATCCTCACCAACATGGATGAACCTGAAGAACATTGTGCTATGTGAAATAAGCCAGACACAGCGGGAGAAATGCTGCATGATTTCCATAGTCCAAATTTCAGTTCCACAAGATGAATGAATCCTAGAGGTCTGTACAGCACAGTGGCTATAGGTAACGATTCTGTGTTGTATACTTAGAACTTTGCTAAGAGGGTAAATCTTACATTGTGTTCCTAACACACACACACGCACACAACTAATACTCGCGCATAGACTTTGGAGAGAAGTGATGACATAACATAATGGATTTGTTGCAATGATGCTGGTCCATAGCGCTCATTACTATCAGGGATAATTATTACTGGAGCTGCTGTTTAACCTCCTAAATTCCTTTCTTAACTCTCCTTTCTGCTCATCCACTTGTTTTCCTCCTTTATTCCAAAGACCTCTACTACTTCTCACACTGGCTTCCAAATCGATATCCAGATCCTTCCTCACTCCCGACCTCTTTTCTTACACTTCCAAACCCCTACTGGCTATCTGTCCACTTCCCATAAGTACAATAAATTAAACTCACAAGAAACAGAATTCAGGGTCTCTTTTCCTGACCCCAATCTGTTCCTTTTTGCCTTTTTATAGCTAATTCATATTGAGCAGGACACCAGACCCTGTACTAATATGTCCTTTCCATGAATTATTGCATCTCATCCTCACAGCAATTCCACGTTACTATTTTTCTTATTTTATATACATAGAAATAGAAGACCAGGATTGTTAACTAACTTCCCCGAGAACACTCAGGTTGGAGAAGGTGATTCAAGAACTTGAATTTAGGTCCGTTCAGCTCAAAAGCTCATCTTCCTCATAACTCGGCCCGACTGTCTTCCAGGCCTTGGTGACAGGCAGAACTTTTCACGCAGTTCCCCGAATTAAACACATCCGTTTTCTTTGATTCCTCCCACTTTCTCATCACTACATTCGATCTGTCACCAGCGTGTCAATTCTACCTTGAAAAAGATTCCTTCAATCTCTTCCCTCTATTTCCAGAGCCACGGTCCCTGGTGTGCCAGCTGGTTTTAATTGCCTCTGAGTTCCCACTAGGTACCTCCATCCAATCTTCACTTCATGGTGCTGTAAAGGCAATCTTTAAACATCTAAATCTGATTGTGTCATTGCCCTGCTTAAGAGCCTTCTACCAGCAGATGTAAGCTATTAGATATGGATAAACAACAAGGTCCTACTGTGTAGCACAGAGAACTATATTCAGTATCCTATGATAAACCACGATGGAAAAGAATATCAAAAAGAGTGTATGTGCAAAGCAGAACTAGAGACACAGGTGTAGAGAACAAACTTAGGGACGTCAAGGGGGGAAGGGGGTGGGATGAACTGGGAGATTAGGATTGACATATATACACTACTATGTATAAAATAGATAACTAAGGAGAACTTACAGTGAACTCTACTCAGTGATCTATGGTGACCTAATTGGGAAGGAAATCTAAAAAAGAGGAGATATATAAGTATACGTATATATGATATATACGTATAAATGATTCACTTCGCTGTACAGCAGAAACTAACACTATATTGTAAAGCAACTATACTTCAATAAAAAATAATAAAATAAAATAGGCTTCTAAAATATCCTTGATTGATTAGACAAAACCCAAAGTCCTCAACACGGCACAGAAGTTTCTTCAGATATCTTCAGTCTATCATTCCAGGCTCACCCGCCACATCCCTGCCTCTTTCTTTTATCTTTGTCCTGTTTATACATCCTTGTTATTGTGGGGAACTAGGATACACTCAGTTTAATTACTAGTTTGTTCACATAAGGAATTGTTTCTTCACTTAACAAGCACTATTTTTTTTAACTGAATCTAGTGTAACACACACACACACATTCACAGACAAAAACTGGTGGAATCTTCATGGTCTGGCATCAATGTCAATTTCCTGGTTTTGATAATGCACTACTGAGTAAGTTTTACCAGCAGGGGAAGTTGGGTGAAGGGTACACAGGTGCTTTCTGTATTATTTATTTTTCAACTTCTTATGAATCTGTAATTACTACAAATCCAAAAGCTTTCACAAAAATAATATAGTATTTGAGCTGTCTGCCCAGGAAGCAGGTTGAGAAAAATAGTGGACACGTAAGGACCATATCTTTAAATTCTTATGTGGTTGTGTTATGTGAGTCCTCTTGCTTTGCTCTTTGGGCCTGGGCTATGAGGTATATGCTGGAAAGGAGAGGAAAACCCTTACTGGCAACAGAGCAAAGGCTGGGCTTTCAAACTAGACAGACCTAGGTTGAATTCCAACTCTGCTGTTTATAAACTAAATGAACATGGGCAAGTTACTTAACCCTGAACTTCAATTTTATCATAATGATAATAAATATGATAATATGACCTAATTCCTAGAGGACTTTGAGGTATTTAAACATGATAATGTATATAAACAAGGTAATATATAAATAATAATATAATACATAAATAACATAAACAAGACAGGATGTAAAGTGCTTAGCATATAATAAGCACCCTTGACTGCTCTCTTTCTTTGTCTCAGCCCACGACAGCAAAATCCTGTTGGCTCTACCATCAAAGTGTATCCAGAATCCTTCCCATTCTCACCGCCACCCTGCTATCATCTTAGTTCAAGCTGCCATTCTCTCCCACCTGAGTCACTCTAACACCTCTTCACTGGTTTCCTTGCTTCTGCCCTCTATACCTACCTCACCTCTAACCTGAACACAGCAGCCAGAGCTATGTTGTCAAAATGTAAGGTGAATCACGTTATTCTTCTGCTCAAAATCCTCCAGCGGTTTCTCCTCTCACTCGGAGCAGAGAGCAAAGCCTTTGAAATGGTCTCACAGGTCTCATCGTCCTTCCGCAGCTGCTCCACCCATACACCTCTGAGATCCTGACCTCTCTTCTCCCCTCACTCACTCAGCCCCTCGCAGGCTCCTAGGCCAGAACCTTTGACCTTGCATTTCCTTTGCCCGATTGTTTCTCCCCAGATGCTTCACTCCCACGTTTAAGTCAGTGCTCAAAAGTCACTTTCAGGAAGGCCATGCCAGTCACCCCACCGAAACTTGAAATGCCCATCACTTCCTCCTTTGCTGCCCCACACTTCTTACCACTTTCCAGCATGCTTCGTAATTTACGTCATTGCATTCCTTGTCAGGAATGCAAGTTGCATGCGAACAAATAGTTTTGTCTGTTTTGTTCACCGATACGTCCCAGTGTGTAGAACGATGCCTGATACCTAGTTGGCCCTCAATAAAATCTTCCAAGTGAACAAATGAATGAATGAACGAATCCCAGCATATGAACAACAGGAGCGAAGCGGCAGAACTGAGGAGGAGCACGGTGTTCAGGAAACAGCACAGATCAGTGTGATCAGAGTCCAGTGCGTGTATGTAAGGGACCTGGTCTCCCTCCTCCCCTTCCCGGAAGACATCCTGAAGAGTCCTCAATACCCCAGGCCTCCACTGCGTTGCCCCCATACTCTCCTCACCATTGGTCCAGGACCACATGGTTGCTACTTCCCTTTTGGAAATTTCACCATGGAAAAAGAGGTTCAGACTCACCATTTTCATTGCAATGGTTTGTTTCCAGCCTCCTGACCCCCTCCAACCAGACGTCCTCATTGGGGGAGGAGTCAGCATTACCAAAGGTGTTTCCATGCAGCCAAGATTCAGAGGCACTGAGGTTGAAGAGAGAAGAAAAAGAACGGCGGATTCTCTTTTTCTTTCTAAATATTCTGGAGAGAAATGAAAGTACCAAGTGAATAATGAGTAGGAGTCAACTCAGGGTCAAAGCGGAGAATTTAGTGAAAATGGACGCACAGGGCACATCTCTACCACCCAGGTCCGTGAAGCTCATTTCATTTGTTTCCTCCATTAATTCCAGAGAAGTTTCTTAAATTTCTGTGTGTGCCAGGTGCTTGGATCAATGTCAAGTATATTGAGATAACAGACAAAACCTTGGGTCAAAGAAGTTCATAATCTAGTATGGGAGAAAGGCAAAAATAATGCAGATACGGCTAATGCTTTCACTGACCTCATCATGTGCCTGGTGTCTTTCTTAGTGATTTACATATAGTAACTCACATTATCCTCAGAACAGCCCTGTGAGGTAGGTGCTACTGTTACCTCATTTCTCAGATCAGGAAACTGAGGCACAAAGAGTTAAAGAACTTGTCTGAGGTCATACAGCTAGTAAGTGACATAACAGGGGTGCAAACCCAGGCAGTCTGGCTCCATCCTCTCTGCCCTGGATTACTGTGCTCTGTGGATGTGTGTTCTAACCGCATTAACCGAGGCTGCTTTGAGAGTACCAGGAGGGGTATTGCTAATCTGGAGTCAAGGGAGCCTTTCTGGGGTATATGAACAAGAAGTCTCATATTGAGTCATGCTAGGAAATGAGTCAGGAAAGGTAAAAAGAAGGTGGATAATGAATAACCTTGACTGTTATGTGAAGGAGTTGGAATTTAACATAAGAGCACAGGGAGATCACTGAAGTATGTCAAGGGGAAGGGGGTGGGTGGTGATGTGATTTGGTAATTGCATTTCCAAAAGATTTTGATTCCCCACACATCCACACTCCCAACAATCCATCTTCTACCTCGTAATCAGTGTTATCTTGCTAAGGATGAGTCTGATAGTTTGTCAATAGCTCCTCTTTTATCTACAGAATAAAGCCCAACCTTCTTAGGCTGGAATGTAACCTCTTCAATCCAGCCCTGCTTCTGGGCTTAGTCTCCTCTCTTGGGAGAGCAGCCCTTTCCACCCTAAGTGGTAGCCCTCCCGAACTATGTGCCATTCCTCTCACTTTGTATCAGGGTATCTTAGAACTCCATGCCTGTTCCCTCCTCTGGAAGTCCTCCTTCCTACATCTATCTTAACTAACAGCCTGTGCCTCTCAAGACTCAAATCAATCATCCTCATCTCTAAGAAGCTTGTATTAACCCGTCGCTCCAAATAAAATGGGCCTCCTTTCCTTCTCCCCTCTGCTAACCTCTCTCAGGCTTCACTCCCAGCACCTGTATGGCTTCATTACTTTCTTTTTTTTAATTTAATTTTATTTTTAAATTTTTATTTATTTTTAATTTTTTTTTGGCTGCACTGGGTCTTCGTTGTGGTGCATGGGCTTCTCATTGTGGTGGCTTCTCTTGTTGCAGAGCACGGGCTCTAGGCGCGTGGGCTTCAGTAGTGTGGCTCGCGGGCTCAGAGTTCAGGCTCAGTAGTTATGACGCGTGGGCTTAGTTGCTCTGCGGCATGTGGGATCTTCCTGGACCAGGGATCGAACCCGTGTCCCCTGCATTGGCAGGCAGATTCCTATCCACTGCGCCACCAGGGAAGCCCAGCTTCATTACTTTCCTTTGTTTTCACGTCGGCCACCCCTGCCCCTTATGAGCCTGTGTGTTTCCACCAACTGGAGCAGTAATGGGCTCCTTATAAACGATGTTGAATGAACAAATGAATGAATGAATAATTAACATTTGGGTTGGACTTTAGATCCTTGTACCTAACCTCCTCTACTTACTTGACTAAGTTCTCCTTGTACAGGACACTGGTCTGGGAGGGGCTCAGAGTTGTGTTGCCATCTTTGTCGCAGAGAAAACTGTCTTCGGTCCAGATGTAGTAGCCATTGGTGAGGAGTCTGGGACTTCGGCGACAGGTAAGGTGGGAGCCTGTCAGGGGATCTATGGGGCAGCAGTCAAAGGGACTGTTGCCATCCAGGAAATCACAGACAAAACCAAGGAGGGGATGAGAGAAGACCTTTCAATCTCTGTCCGGTTCATCCAGGCGCACAAAAACCACATTTCTAGTCGCTGTGCAGGAAAACCAGCTCTTTGCGTCCCCGGCTACCAACTACTCCTGCACCTCTGAGACTGCCTCTCTTAAACTTCTCACTTTCATCTCTTTACCTGCGAGACAGCTGAGTTACAGCACATTTAGTGCTTCTTTCTGTTTCAAACACTTTGATGAAAACGTAGGGCTAATCAGTTTCTTCACCATATGATACCCCTCACCCTTGGAAGGAAAAAAATTGCAAAACAGCCTACCTGGGATGTTGGAAGCTCAGAGCCTGCTCCAGCCCATCCTTACTTCAAATAACCCTCTGAATGCTATATCCTTACTCTTGTCACTCTAATAGATAAATCACAGCTACACGACCACCAGACGTATATGAATTATAGGAGAACATGCAGTCAAAGAGATCTTTTTGGCTTTTGCCAATTTCCCTCAGGTCAACCACACAAATGATTGCATAGTTACCCTCCCTGATTTGCTGTCCAGGGAAGTCTTCTACTTAGTTGGGTGAGTCTGTATATGTCTTAGGTTTGAAAAACAATCACGTGTCTGTCTGGTTGAAAGGCAACCTCATGCCTCATGCTTCACTGAAATTCTGAAAAATTTTTTTAAGTTTAAAGCTTATTCATGCTGTATATAAAATAGATAACCAACAAGGACCTACTGTATAACACGGAGCAATATCAATATTTTGTAATAACCTATAAGGGAAAAGAATCTGAAAAAAATATATATATTCTGAATACATACAACTGAATCACTTTGCTGTACACCTGAAACTAACACAACATTGTAAATCAACGATACTTCAATAAAATATTTAAAAAATAAACTGGTGCTATCAAAGAAAAAAGCCTATTCACAACTATTACATGCACTGAAGTTAGCAAAATACTATTTTAAATAGATATTATTTATGGAAAACTTACTACGAGCCTGGCCCATACTTCACACTTTATCTGCTTTTCACAAACCTCCCTAAAAGCTAAGTATTATTATCTTTATAGTACAGCAGGAAAAAAAAAAAGAGATGCAGAAGGGCAAATAAATTGGATATTTTATACAACTAGTAAGTGGCAGAGTTAAGATTTGAACTCTGTCTTTCTGACTCTAAAGCATGTGCTCTTTCCATGTGATCCGCCTGTTCATCTTTGACTGATGCATTTGCTAGTGGTAGGAGGCCTAGAATTTACAAAAGGGGACAGGTTCTAATATCAAAGCATGATCCCTTTATACCACTGGCATGTTTCACAAAATGCTAGAGGAAACATCGGCTGATACCTGTGTGAGGAATAAAAGACAGACAGAGAAACAGAAAAAAAGAAAAGAAAAAAAAAGTAAGGAATGAAAAGAAAAGAGACTTCACTGCAGAACGTGAACAAAATGGTAGATGCTACAGGTTTTAGTGGAGCATGACATTTGGCTGGCTTGTGCACTGGTATAGACCCTTGTGGCTCTTGTAAAGCGAGACAGTAAAAGCATATTTAAGAGAACATCAATTTGAGAAAAAGTAACCATGCATTGCATCGGTATTCGGTAGTTTCTCCACTCACCAAACAAACAAACCATTCACGTTTGCCCACACACTCACCTCCCTCCCTCCCAAACTCCATTTATTAGGTTAGGCAAGTTTGCAATTTGTATGTGCATGGGACTGGAAATATATCTCCATACCAAAGCTGGATGAAACCTAAAACTAATATATATACCCCGCACTACGTGGCTTGCGGGATCTTAGTTCCCTGACCAGGAATTGAACCTCAGGCCACAGCAGTGAAAGAGCCGAATACTAACCACTGGACCGCCAGGGATTTTCCAATATTTTTAAGCCAAGAATATAACAAAATAACGCATACAGAAAGAATTTGATTGATTTTTCTTGCAAAAAGCGCCATGGAATACCTTGGGAAAATGCATGGGGGAGACAGTTCTACAGCGTATTCTTTCTCAGACCGGGAAGAATCTGCATAAGTAAATGAGAGAGAAGTACAAATTTATCACACTGCATCAACACGCATGATTGCAAACTGTGGACGGTGTGAATAGCTGATGTTCCAGCCTCAGCAGAGATTCCAAATGGTGCAGCCATCCAATGAATCAGGACGAGCACAACTTGTCACCAGGTCTCTACAGGCAGCAAGACATAATCTAGGGGCTTCTATCTCCTGTCTCTTCTCTCACTCAACTCTCCTTGAGAGGTTCCTTAGTTCGGATGAGGCAATGATATGCCATTAGCATCAAACTGACTCATGAAAAGGAAGAAGAAAACATCTTACGTGAAGCTGTCCCAAACCCAAATCAATTACCCAACGTTCTGGTTATTTTAGCTTACTCAGTCATTTGAGGAATTCAATCATCTGCCTAGATTCTCTCTCGTTAGTGCATTTGAAGGCACTTCTATTACAAAATAATGAGCAGAAGACGAGTGGTGGAAAAAAATAAAGTTTTGTTTTATATAAATGATTTTCCAATGTATGACGCCTGTGAGTATTCTTAATTAAAAAATAGATCATGCATTCATTCATGTTACAATTTAACCAAAGGCATGGCAACAGATTTCAACTGGGGAGAGTCGTACTTGATTAATATTCTAAACTTTAAAGCAGCATTTTATATTGCATAGTAATGGTGTGAATACTTCTAATAGACAGGTTCAGTGAAACTTGGTTCCATTACTGACAATAAATATCTAAGACAAAGAAAGGAGTTTAGACTTTCAGATTGGGTTGGTGGATTTGAAGGAGAAAATTGTAGGAGTGTGAGGGAGGGTAGAAGCAGGGTTTGGGGAGAAAATAACAAGAGGAAGGAAGAAATTTGAAACCACTACCGTTTGAACAACGCCCACATTTTCTCCAAGTAGCTATCAAAATCATTCGGTATTTTTTTACAGACCAACCGTTTTGCATCTTAATAGTAACTGATAAACAATCCCCTTTCACATTTATGCACAGGCATCAAAAAACGGTGATTTTTTTTTCCTACTAAAAGGAAAAATACCACATTTCTCTCAAGGAAAGAAATGAAGTCAAAATCATTGCCAAAGTGAACACTGGCATTTAAGAAGCACGAGCTACTGACAGATGGTTAATGGTATGAGTATCAGCAAAATCAAAGCAAGGAAATTGCTAAAAGAAGTCTAATCGTTCAAAAGATAATTGCGTAGAGCAGTTCTACATTTACTTGCTACTGGTGTTGACATCAGTTGAGATATTCGGTTCATCTTGGGAAGGCTGCTTGTTCAAACTTTACAGATTTTCTGCAGAAGACATTAAAAAAAGGTGGATTACGTATTAAAAATAGAAAGATGAAGTCAAAACAGATGGCATCTACTAATTGCACTAGTCAGATTTGTTTACTGAAAGAGTACAGAGATCAATGGGATTGAAGGCAGGGTTGAAGGGCCACTGAGGTTGTGTCTGCCTCTATGATTTTAGATTACATTTTCCATTGTGTTGCTCAGTGCATCTAAATAATCTTTTTCTCTAAATAAGCACAACATTTTATTCAGGAAGGCTAGACTTACAAAGGTTGACTTGTAATCAAAATAAAATAATAAAAATTAATTATTTGATTAAGAAATCAGAAAAAAAAGTTTGGTTCTAGAACCCTCTAAATAGATGTATTTGTATTTTCATCATCCAACACACATCAACTTCATTATCAAGTTCAAACAATGCTAGGGGGTTGGTGTCCAACACCCAACACTTCAAACCATTGACAGGTAGTTACAGAGAGGGCTGGTGGTCTTTTCCAGTTGCTACTACCCTGGACATTTCTAAGTAGCATAAGCAGCATTGCACTAAAAATAGTATGTCACTGGGCAGATTTCAAAACTCAGTGCTCCTGAACATATAATTTACTTTCTCAGTTACAAATTAAACACATATCCAAGTGTGTAGATTAGGTAAACTTTGACCACTTACCACTCATGACATAGATCTACTTTCCAATGACTATTAAACTTTGTGTATATCACTATCCTAGTAGCATAGTAAGGTAAGACTAAATTCTTTTCTGATTCATCACCTCTATCCACGTTTTTCAAATGTGATAACTAGTAATAGGCTGTTTTCATAGCTGTCACACATTAAAACAAACCCAAATAATTCTATAAGTTCAAACTGATTCTTTCAATAAACTATACACAAAACCTGTTAGACAATATAGATCCTACCTTACAGAGACCTTAAGAGAAATCAGGAGAACTTCTGGCATTCCTTGGAAGATCTCTAAGTCAAAGCAGACATTCATAGATTTTAATGGCTTGGAATATAAAATAATATTTTTTGCCCTCTAACATAATAGTATGTCACTTGTCCTTTCACTTTTTGTCCAGCCCAAATTACCCTATGTTAGTTACTCCCAATCATCAAGTTTAATTTTAAGCCAACAAATTGCATAGCAGAAAGCAAGGTCTTACTGCTACATCTTACAAATAGTTATAACAGGCTACAGTTAACTAATAGTTAATCAAGTATTAGTCACACTGAAAAAGACTTCAGTTGCAGCTCTAAGACTTTTCAAGAAACAGATCGCATCTACCAGTTCCATCAAAACAACTCATCTGTACTGAAAAATAATCTGCCCGTACATATTCCTTCCAAAGAAAGTTCCCAGTCCCTTCTTCCTATTGATAAATAACAAAAAAAATTACTGAAATATGAAGTTTCCTGTGGTTGAGAGAGGAGAAACCCAGGACTTAGCAGTTCTTCGGCTGAAAATAGCGTCAGCGTATCAACAGGTGCAGATGTTAAGAAAGGAAAATCCACCTTGTCCTCCTCCTAAAAGATGGCTGCACACATTGCCCTGTGCAGGCCGTTGCAGAGAAATTTTGTCTTCGGCAGCCTCTTGTTCTTTTGGCTGTTTCCTAGAATAGAAGAGCTCGTAGTTCTTGGGAAAGGCAGCCTACAACTGCTCTTGTTTTCTTTTAAAAAACAGCCTGAGTAACCGTTCTGCTGAGAGGCAGAATGAGGTCATACTTCCTGTGGGGCTCATGTCAGTGGCATTCATGCTGAGGAACATGGTGAAGATGAAAGCTGTCTCCTGGACCAGCAGTGGGGGGTGAATCAGACCAGCTGGATACATCACAGTCCCTCGAGGGTTGCTCTTCTGAGCTAACTCGTCATCCCAGCTGTGAGAACATAAGGAAAACTTTCAGAGAAGCAGCACCTTGCTTATCATCTTCTGGCTATTTTCAGTATGAGTGTAGTACATAGTGCTTTGTCCAAATCATTACTGGGGATCATGCACTGATGCTATTAAATTGAGAATACTATCAAGTACCAGAGCTTGATCTTCTGAAAATGTCCACAGTGCCAGTAGGTTGATCCACCAAAGGTTGGACTTTCCAAGAAGCTCTGTGAGTGGCATTCAAAATTTTATATTTATATGTTTGTAGAGCTAAAGAGCTGGATGCTACTGTTGGGTCCCTACAAATCTCTGCTATTGTCAGTGATAAAAGAAATAGACATTCCAGCAACACTGAGGTGCATTGGGTAATGGAGAGTCACACAGACTGAGATCCAAACCCTGCCTGCCATAGTAGCTGTGACCTCAGATTTATGACTTAATCTCTTTGAGTTGTAACTTTCTCAATTATAAATTTAATGGCTTGGCGCATTAAATGAGATAAAAATAATGAGAATTGAGTCCTTAGCTCAGATGTGCAAGATGGATTCCTTATTTGTCTTCTGGAAATCAACTTCCCTTCTGAGGCACCAGTCGTCAGGCTGGCAGAAAAGTTAATCTCATTCTTTCTTGGGGTTTCCTTTCCCCCTGAGGTTATGGCCAAAGGCAGGGAGGGTCCTCTGTAGAACACCCCCAGGCAAGGGAAGCTGTTAGGAGGCGAGCCCATCTAGTCTGTGGTAGGCAGTTTTTAAAGATGGCCCTCAAAGATCCTTACGGAATTCCCTCCCCTTGAGTGTGGGCTGAAGCTAATAATTTGCTTCTCCTAAACAGAATAAGACAAAAAGGTGATGGGTTGCCACTACTATGATTAGGTCACAAAGATGGCAGCATCTGTCTTGCTGGGCTCTCTGTAACCTTCTGGGCTTACACACTTGGATGGAGCAAGCTGCCATGTTGGAGAAGCACATGTGGCAAGGATCTGAAAGTTTTCTCAAAATCCAGTGAGGAACTGTGGTCCTGAGTCCATAAGCCAAGAATGCAGCCAACAACCACTGTGAGTTTGAAAGTAGGATGGTGGTTGCCAGGGGCTGGGAGGAGGGGGAAACAGGGGAGTGTTGGTCAAAGGATACAAGGTTTCAGTTATGAAAGATGAATAAGTCCTAGAGATCTACTGAACAGCATAATACCTGAGGTAGCAATAGAGACCGCATTTTTAACCAGCTCCAGGTGAAAACGCTGCTGGTTCATGGACTGTTTTTTGATGGGCAGGATGCTAGTGAATGCATTTTGGGCAATGCTAATATAACTTGGTGCGTGTGATGAATTAATTTAAAAATACTATATACAATAAATAAACACACCTGCATCCTTATTTAAATCCTTCAAGTACTCATGATCTCCCTTCCTACCTAAGCCTCACCCGCCTCTGGTATTCTGTGTTCCATTAAATGACATCAACTTCCATTCTACTGCTCGGGTCAGGAAACTAGGAGGACTCAACACTATCCCCTCTGTAGCCTCTGAATAAGACACTCTCTCCATCTCCACTGTCAGCTCTGGAGCTCCAGAGGCCACCTTCTCTTGTCTGGACTTTGGTACCAACTTTCTGTCACCGGCGTCTCTCCAATATATTCTCCAAGCCACAGCCAGAATGATCTCTGTGTAAATATCTGATTATTTTGCTCCTCTGATTAAATCCTTCAGCGGCTTGCCTTCGCTCCTCTCTCAGATCAAGTTCAAAATCTCTTGTAATACCTACAAGGTCCTGTGGGGTCCAGTTCTACCTATTTTCCAGCCTTTCCATTTCCTCACCACACCCCATCTTTGTAGAATTCAACCACTGTGACTATTTTTTCAGGTTCTCGAGCTTGGTTCTACCTCAAGCTTTTTGAACACACTATTTCCTTTGCCCCTTGCCATCTCCTTCCCCAGCCTCTGTCTCTCCTGTTCATCTTTTAGGTGCAAATAGTTCTTTCTCTGAGCAGCCTCTCTGACCTCCCAGATCAGGTTCTAGGTCTCACAGCTGACTGTACTTTTCCTCTGGAACATGTATCACAATTGCGGTAAATGGACCAGGTTTTTATTGATATTTATCTCTCATGCTATACTGTGAGCTTTGGGAAAATAGGAAACATGATTTTCTAGTTTGGTATTGTGGTTTCTATGTTTGGCATCATGTCTGGTGCACAGTAGGCACTTAATAATGAATGAATAGGATTTGACACCTTCTAAGTCTGGCTGGGCTCTTTGCCACATAGCACAGAACTTTATGGGGGCCAGAAGAAGATATACATGGGCCAACACCTGGAAAGACTAATGATCTTAGTCCTAGAAGGAGACAGAGGCCAGCCATTGTATCACAATTATGCTATAGTAAAAGTCAAAGCCCAAATCTTAGTGGCTTGTAGCAATAATCAGGTACCGTCCCACGTGGTGGCTTTATGTGTCAATGTGGGTAAGCCGACCATATGTCCCAGAATTCCCTTTCTTCCCAGAATTCCCTGGTTAGGATGGGCCACAAGTGCAGTTAGTGCAAGAGTTGGAAAGTGAGAATGCATCAGGAGCCATGGTGGTCCTTGGAAGGTTCATGTGGCTCAGGCTTCATTGCTACTCCTACAAATTTTCACAGATCTGCTGGCTCACTGCATGGACTGGGCCCAAAGCTCCAGTCCCTCTGGGACTGCTTTGTTCAGCTTCCCAAATCCTGGTCCAGAAGTGAGTGTGTCTCCACAGCAGGGCATCCACGGCCATGAAGTTGGAGGTTTAGAGATGGGAAGAGGACAACGTGGGTTTCAGTGATAGACAGAGTCATGTTCCAGCTGGTTCTTCAGGGATTCTAGTGGTCCCTACTCACCCCGCTTCCTTTGATCCTGAGCAACAGTCCTACAATGTCAGGTTCAGCACCCCTAGAACAGCCAAATAGACTGAAACTCTCTCGCCAGTGTCTAAAATTGTCTAAGACTCTCCTCTCCCTCAAAAACCTAACACAGAGAAACTATAAAAAATACAATATGTATATCTAACATAATTTCAGAGGGCCCGGAACACTCTTGGTTCACAACCTGGCCCCCATACACAGAGGGCAAGGAGACACCAAAGAAAGAGGCAGGGAACTCCAGGTTGGTATGTGGCAGGTTAAATAAACAAGGGAACTTACCTGCAAGGCTTGTCTTGGGCGCTGCAAGATGAGTAGATCTCTGCACGCACCTGCCTGAATCTCCAAAGTTTATATAGAGGTTTTAAGGGGGTTCAGTCACATATTCAGTCCAGATGGTCCCAACAACATCTTACTCTCTCAAGGCTTCATCCTTGAAAATGGCTCCCACTGCCGGAACAGCAGGCAGAACAAACATTCCCAAGACAGGGGAGAGGTTGAGGAGCCTCCCATTAGCCAGGTCCAGCCCACGGGTCACCCTTTGGTCACGTCCTCTCCATGACCTCCTCCAGCAACCACGCATTCCCTGTAGCATCTTTATAAGCAAACAGTAAGTAGCATGATTTTTCTTCCTATTGTGAGGATGATCAGTTGCGTACGTTTACACTGTTCATTTCGGTAACTCACATCCTTCTGCGAGCCAACAGCCGGATCAGTGGTAAACAACTGGCAATAGGGTTTTCTTTTTCAACATATATTCAATCACACTGCATTTTCACAGACTTTGTGTTGTCACCAAAAGAAGATTCTTTCCCTTCTAAGAGCAATTCTCTTAAATAGCAATAATAATTATATCTGAAAAAGTAAAATAAAGTCATCTAAGATTCAATGCTTACTTCGAACAGTTACGTATTCTACATCATTCCTGGTGGTTCTGCTTCTTTGCTTGAATCTGACCAACACATCTTGCCCTATGTTGCCTGCAAGTTGGGTATAGCTCTGTCCCTCATGACTTTATTCCAGAAGCCAGGCTGGAGGATCAGCCCCTATGAGGAACATGTCTTTCTCAATGCAGAGAGGGAACAAAAGAGCTGGCAGAAGTACGTAAAGCCTCTAAAAACTTCTCTTCAGGGCTGGCATCTGAAATTTCCACTCATACTTTATTGGTCAAAGTGGATCGTGTGGCCAAGCTCAAAGTCAGTGGGGTAAGTACACACCTCCATGGGGAGGCACTGCAAGTCACAGGGCAATGAGTGGAGACGGGAGCAGACGTATGTAGAGAGGCAAGGGAATAACTTGAAATAATTATGTGATTTGCAGTCCTCCATCTCTGTCCTAAATATTTACCTCCCTCTCTCACTTTCAAAAATGCTGAGAGGATGTATTTCCAAAGAGGATACCCCCCAGTGCCATTCAGTCATGGCAACAGATTTCAAATCTAGAGTCTTCTAATATTTCTATATTGATTCCTTTTGATATGGAGATTTCTGAACCACCTTGCCCCCTACACCCAACATTCAATACTGGAAGAGGGACAGAATAATTTCCACCCAAACTTTCCTGTTTAGAAAGGGGCATAATGGCAGACACACAGCAGTGGCTGTTGCATGGAAATTCTGTAACTGAATGGTCAGACATTGCAAGAGTCCTACATCCTGTGGATGGAAAATGCTCCTGATAAGGCCCTGATTCTGCTCCCCGGGTGGGGCAACCCAGGCAACTGTTTTGTGGCTCCTGCTTCACCCTCTGGAAAGTAAAATTCACTCCTTTTCCTTACTCTCCTTGGCTACCTCTGGAGATAAGAGAATATGCTTTCCTCGGCAGCTGAGCAACTTTCTCAGCCTACTTTCGTTCCTGGAAGTTGGAAGGTGGAAGAGGTCCTTTGAAGCTTTAAATTGTCGTCATCTCTTTGATACCAAGCTAGTACCTCTTTGGCTGGACAGTCTATCAAAAACGTAGTCAACTGTTTCTTATTTACTTGATTCCTGTCAACTCCCTGTGCCAATATCCTTACCTATAATTCTTTTGAGACATATGCATCTCTCTTTTTAATTGCTGTCACCTTGAACTTGTCAGATTACCCGTTTCTTGGGTATTTGTCATGTGTTGTATGCGTAATTTATGGACACTGTCTTGGAAGAACTTTCAAATTGTTTGGTTTTGTGAGTAATAGATGCTGTCGTCAATATGAATTGTGATCAGATTGTAAGACCAGAATGCCAATAGGGGGTTATTTTGCCTGTAGGTACTATGTGGGTAGGGATGGGGATTTACATATAAATTTGCAGAGCATGATAATTCAGTTGTGGGTGATACACTAAGAAAAGACAAAGAAATCAGAAAAATGGCCAGCCAGGATAGATCTGGATTTAATTAAACTGGTTCACTTTAATTCCCTTGTAATAATACTAGAGTATCACATGTTCAGATGGTGATAGAAGAATGAAATCTCTAATGATTTCTTCTGATTTTCAGAGCTTACAATTCAACACAGATT
Organism: Grampus griseus; assembly: GCF_964374135.1. Lineage (NCBI taxonomy): Eukaryota > Metazoa > Chordata > Mammalia > Artiodactyla > Delphinidae > Grampus > Grampus griseus. Next base: position 8,566,765 of record NC_139011.1, on the reverse strand, counting down.
CATCACAATACTTTTATTATTTGCCTTTACATTCGTTCATTTTTTAAAAAGTTTTTATTGAAGTATATTTGGTTTATGATGTTGTGTTAGTTTCAGCTGTACAGCAAAGTGAATCAGTTATACATATACATATAGCAACTCTTTTTTTAGATTCATTCTCCATATAGGTCATTACAGAGTATTGAGTAGGGCTCCCTGTGCTATATAGTAGGTCCTTATTAGTTATTTATTTTTTATATATAGTAGTGTGTATATGTCAATCCCAATCTCCCAATTTATCCCTCCCCCCCTTCCTCTCCCCCCCCCCCCCAGTAACCATAAGTTTGTTTTCTGCATCTGTGACTCTATTTCTGTTTTGTAGATAAATTCACTTGTACCCTTTTTTTGGTTCTACATATAAGCGACATCATATGATATTTGTCTTTAACTAATGTTCTCAAACTTCCTTTGTTGTTACTGTGTCTTTTTAGGATTTGTACAATAATTCTTGCAAGTAGTCTCTTAAAAATGCTCTAGGTATGTCCTTACTGTGTGCTCAGAGTTCATATTCTAATTACAGTGGTAATACCTTTTTTAAAGAGAGAGAGAGAGATGGAGAGAGACAAGAGATAGACTGAGAAACTGGGGGGCGGGGGGCAGTTTTTAGAGGAGGAGGATCGAGAGAGACTGATTAGTGAAAACCCAGTAATAAAGTCTTAATAAAAGCTTGCATTCTTGGCAGCAAGAACAGCGTCTTACTCATCTCTGTAAGCCCCAGCAGCAAACACAGGACTTGAAGCAAAGTAAGTCTTCAGAAAAATGTGTGTTTTCATGGAATCACAGCGAGTGAAACTGGGAGTACCCTCAGAGATTACAGCAACTAGATATAAGGGTCCCTGGGAAAGGTGAAAGAGGGACATTTGGAAACACCTGGCATTTGTACATCAATTATCATTTGCAAAACACATACAGCTGGTTCTTTCTAATTTAATCCTCATTACAGCCCTGTGAAGTAGATTTAAGATTCTCACTTACGTGTGAGGAAAGGAAAATCAGAGAAGTGTCTAGACCTCAACCACTCTGGTGATGGTGTCAGGTCTAACATCCAATTCCTGGTCTTTTTCCAAATCCCTGGCTCTCATACACTTTCTATTTTAAGTTGCCATTAAAAAACAACAGCAAGAAATAAGGTAATGGATTTGATTTCCTTCAAATTTATAGCCTCCTATAATCTGCATGATACCCATAGTTCTGAAAATAAATAAATAAAAAGGAAAGAAAATAAAGAAAATCAAAGGATGTTTACCCTTGTCTTGGGGAAACTGGCTCTGTTGAATGTTTTGCAAACTACAAATGAGGAAGTAATCTAATACCTGACCACGAAGTTGGATTGCCTCAGTATTTTTTTACTAAGGCAGAACTGTGGCAATGCATGTGCTAACAAGTTCTCTGCCCCAGTCCAGCCCTCTCCCCTCCCCCATGGGGAGAACTCTCTTTCATCTCGAGTGTCTGGCAGTTACCTTGGAGATGTTGGTATTGTTTTCTGGTCCTGACCAAAAGGACAGACACTTAGTTAAATTGCAAGTGACCAGTTAGAGCACATATCCTAACCCTGCATATTCCTGCATGCTTACACTGTATAAGGATGACCTATTAGTGTGTTGGTCTGCTTGACTACACTGTTAAGTGCCTTATGATCAGGAAATAAGATTTTTCCTCCTTATGCTCCTTGGGCCTAGCACTGAACTTGGCACATTGCAGATGCTCAATAAACGCTGTGGGAAAGAATTGGAAGTAGAATGCTGTTTTTTATTTGTCAGAGCTTCAATCAAAACTATAAAAAGTATGCATCAACAGATGAGTGGATAAAGAAGATGCGGTACATATGGAATGGAATATAATGGACTACCACTCAGCCATAAAAAAGAATGAAATGTTGCCATTTGCAGCAACGTGGATGGACTTGGCATTATGCTAAGTGAAATAAGTCAGACAGAGATAGACAAATACTGTATGATATCACTTATATGTGGAATCCAAAAAATACAAGAACTAGTGAATATAACAAAAAAGAAGCAGACTCAGAGGTGTAGAGAACAAACCAGTGGTTACCAGTGGGGAGAGACAAAGGGGAGGAGCAATATAAGGGTAAGGATTAAGAGTTATAAACACGTGTAAAATAAGCTACAAGACTATAATGTGCAACATGGGGAATATAGCCAATATTTTATGCTTACTATAAATGGAGTATAACCTTTAAAAATTGTGAATCACTATATTGTACCCCTGTAACTTAGTTAATATTGTACATCAACTATACGTCAATTAAAAAAAACTGTAAAGAACCATAGGACAATAATAATTTTGGAGTCTGTATAGAATCTTATTTGAAGCTTACTCATCTTTCAAAGTGTATTTCAAATGTCACTTCCTCTATGCAGTCTTCCTTGATTTTCTGAGTCAGAATGAGCACAGTCCTACAGTATCTCTATTTCAAAATGATTCATATTTACCTTCATACTGTACTTTGTTGTTTCTGTATCCACCTCTCCATCACGGCAAGTTCCCTTAGCTTTGGATGCCTCATTTTGTTTTTCTTCCTGTTCTCTCACTCTGCATCACCCAGTTTCTAGTATTAAGCAGAAATCACTCAACATTTGTTGAGTGATTAAGCAAGTACCTGAAAGATAAAAGAATGAGTGCACGCAGGCATGCGGTCTGCCATGTTTGAGAATGCCACTGAATTGTGGCTAGCTCCATTCACAAGGAAAATAATGGTCACCAAGAGGTTAAAAGTGTTCACTATTTGGTTAACTGTCAATTTGTATGCTTGCTATGTTCTGTTGCCTACCTTCTCTTCCCCCAGTTTTAACAATCCCCAGCGTTCTGCATTGCAGAGATTTGCCTGTGAAAGCAAATACCTAAGTAATTAGGAATATGAATGTTAGGTCAAACTCTTACTAGATTTGCCTCTCATTTGGCTTGGTTTTCTATCTTTACAAACCAAGAAGAGTAAACTCAATTTTGTTGAATGGCTATAAATTGTCATTTGGAGTTACAGTCAGTATAAGCCAGTTGCAATGAATATTAGTTGTTTTTGTTGTCTGGCTCCCATTTTCTTTCAAGTAACAGCACCTCAATTTTCTTTAAAAGACCCACTTATTCCCATCTCTCAGTCCCTGAGGTTGGGGCCAGTCTCCACTTCCACCTGCCTGATTGGGGATTGGACCCAGGTTCAAGAAAAATCAGTATAAGTCATTCCCACAGCCACCATGCTTGGTTCAGAATTGGGCACCTGACAATCTAGGCCAATGAGAGAATGACTTCTAGGACTTATTTTTATGTTCATTAGGATGTTGCAGTGATGGGTCTGAAGTTGTTGGGGGCCTGGATGTGGATCCCAAGAATCAAGCCAACCCACAGGAAGCAGAGTGAAAGATGTTATCATTTGATCCCTGAATCAGAAGGCAAAACATACCGCATCCGTTTTTAATTCCACAAACATAAATTCCATTTATGCTTAAGCCTGTTTGCCTTGAATTTCAGTCCCATGCAACCACAAGACTCCTAACACACTGCAGGTCTGAAACTTCCGTGTACATAGGAATGATTTAGGATGGCTTTTAAAATACAGGTTTCCGGTCTCTAAGACCAAGATACAGGTTAGGGCCCATGAACTTGCATTTTAACAAACAGCCTGGGTGCATCTAATGCAGATGATTGATGGACCAATGTTGAGAAACACTGAGAGAGTTCATGGAAGTGATAACAGTAAACAACAATGACCAGAATCAGAGGAGTTTCGAAGTATCAACATAGTAGCTGAAGGTGAAGAGCCCATCCTTTGTTCCAGTATCACAAACGGGAAAATCCATTGAGGAATTAAGAGTTGATTTCATATTCAATGGGAAATATAATACTTTAGGAATGTGAGCAGAATGCTGTGTGTGAACATATGAGAGAGATGATATCTCTTTGTCATGTTCATACCTGGTCTAGGAGCTCAACTGCCAGAGATTAATTCTGGAACAACTATCACTTCTGGTCAGTTGGTAAAAGGATATGGTGCTAGAGAGACAAGACAACTAAGGTCTTTGGCAGGTGAAGGATGTGCTATTAGTGCCATTCTCAAAGATTTTAAAATGGAATAGGTAGATATGCCAAGGGTGTCTGTTGCAGCAGGTTAGGTTTCTACTAAACTAGTCTATTTAAAAGAATCTTTAAATTGCTTTGATTTTCTTCACTGATTATACATATTAAAGCAAACACACAAAATAGATTTCTGTGTTTTGCATGTAATGAAGGAATATCTGGTATTTAGTAACGACTTCTCCCCTTAAAATAGGTATATACAGTTGTTAAATATTCCAGGGGGTATTATGGTTCCATATTCATATTTTTAATGTTGGAGAAATTTAGTTCAGTGATTTCTGCCTAAGGACCCTTGTTTCAAGATAATTTGCCCACTGCTTGTTTGGTTCCACTCAAACACAGCTGTAAGTTCTTTCTTTCTAAATTTGGAGATGAAGTGTCTGATGGCTAACATTTACCATCTGGACAAGGGGTGTGTTGGGTACTAGAGAAGAGGGGACATAGTGATGCATAGCTTCACTGTATGGCTGGGGAGTCATCTGCAGACTTTTCTATACAGTATGTTGTATCTCTTCCCTGGTTCTGACCGTTGACTTTGTAGGGTCAAAAGCAGCGATGATAGCCTATATGAGTTTTCTATCAGTCTTATCAGACGTAATGTCCCCTTTTTAGAGTTAATACTATGTCACATCTTCTGCACTCTTCTGAAATTAAATCCATAAATGAAATAATCAAGCTCCACATATTTAAAAAAATCAATACAATGCCATAACAATAATGTAAGAATACATTTATGAAAGTAATTCACAATAAAAATAATATCTATCTCAGTACGTAAGTGGTCAGCCATGACTCACGAAGAGCCACAATGAAGCAGTCAAGTGCTAATATGGAAATTTAGATTTATCCTGAATGTAACATAAAATGCAGAGTGATATAGGTGTGTTCTATCAGTGCCTCAAATACTATGAGTAGCTTTGCCATTGGTGGCATGATTTTTAAAAATGCAATAAAATCTTGGTAATATTCATACAAAGAGGACAGCCTTCCCTCATGTTATATAGTGGCCTCATTCCTCGAAACTGAGTGCATATTAAAACCTTGCAAAAATACTTTGTGCTTATGCGTAAAACTGAGTTCTAGGCTCCAAAAATGATCAACAGTTCTTTTTTTAACCTACGTGAAAGTTCGGAGGGCCATTCAAAAGTCATGTACGACCTGCGGCAATTCTTCAAGGTATGGGGCTGCATTGTGCATTTCAGGATGTCTAGTAGCCCTGGTCCCTCCCCATTACGTTGCAGCAATGCCTTCCTCCAATCATGTGACAACTAAAAATATGCCTCCTCCGCCCATTCCCACGGTGCCTTCTAAAGGACGGTATTGACTGCATTGAGGACACTCACCTATACAATCCATTCAAGCCAAGAATCATTTATTGATACATTAGACCCAATTTCCATTTATTTTCTTTCAAGTTACATTATTGGAGGGATCTCTTGTTAAGTCCCAATTAAAATGGAAGAATCATCTGTTCAGGATAGATTGTCAGCAAACTGTGGAAATTGGATAGAATCTGTGCTAGCCTTTACATTATGTATTTTAATTAAATCGCAAACAACCTCAAATTTTCAGTGATGTAAAACAACAAATATTTATTTTTTTCTCACCTATTGGTTTGTGGGTCAGCAGGGATTTTGCCAGGGTTCAGTTAGTTAGCTCTGGGCTGAAGGTTAGAAATTTGATAACTGGTATTCCCACTGCTGCTGGAGAAAATTTTCCTTATTTTGAACATCACCAGCAGCTTCTGATATATAGTTCTCAGTGAGAGAGTCTAATTGGTATAGCCAAGAATAGCACTTTAGCCGCAAGGGAAACAGGGAACATGAGTTTCTTATACTTTCATCTTATTTAGTGTGAGGCTGACTTTGCCCTAAGGCTCATAAGGTGGGTGTATATGTCAGTTTGCATTAGGTTATGCTGTTAACAAACAACCTCAACATTTCAATAGCTTAAACCAACAAATATTTATTTTTTTCCTTATACTACATATCACTTGTGGATTAGCATCATCATAATCTCTTTAGAATATGGGTTGTTAGAGCAGCCACCATCTCAAAAATTGCATTTTGCTGTGCCAGAGACAAAAAACTTGGTGAACTGGATTTTTTTAAATTACCAACTGGCTGTGACAAAAATCACTTCCAATTTCCTTTTATTAGCCAAAGCAAATCAAATGGTCACATATAATTCTAAGGAGGGTGCAAAGTATAATCCTGTCATGTGGAATCTATAAATATATGGTATACTGTACTAATGACAACCATGATGGGAAATTTCCCAAACATTGAAAGGGATTTCGGATGCTGGTCAACTGAAAACCAAGAAGACAAATGTCCACTAGAGACTGTCTTATTCATATCTTTTCCGTATATTGCCATCCTCAGTGTAATTCAGTAGTTATTAGTAACATAGTAAGTGCTGATTGAACGTCTGTTGAATAAGAGGATATGGATGTGGTTGTTTAAATTACTCAATCTCAGTATAATTGAAGCTTAAAGAGTGATACTTTGCTATTTTATCTGCACTCTGTAAAGCATGATAAATGTATTATTTGCATGCAGTGTTGCATTTAGAAAGCTTGAGAATCAGAGTGGCACACTGGAAAGAGAAAAAAGATGTTTATCTCAATATTGCTTTGAATGTGTTCACTTGTTGGTTTCCCCAAAGTTGGGACACTTTCTTCTGTGCGTAGTACAGAGTTTGGGATATGGTAAGTATTCAAGAAAAGTAGTTCTGCTGTCATTAGTTGTGTATTCTTAGGAAAGTCATGTCGATTTAGCCATAGGTTCTTGAGCTGCACACACACACACACACACACACACACACACACACACATGCAACACACACAGAATGTCTTAGTAATATTTGCCTTGTGTGTGGTAAGGATCTCCTAGACTATAAAGGAATACAATTGTGCGATTGTGGTTGTCATGTGGTGTACTTACAGCACAGTTCCTGCCACTAGGCATTCATTCAATAGACGTTTATTTAGTTTATAACAGTAACCATTTGCTCTATTCTTAATGTGGAATGGGGTGGATATCTAAGAAAGCGTGTAGTGTGCCTTTACAAAAGTTTGCCCAGGGTGCTGGGATTGAGGAATTTTGAGAACCTGGTTCCCAACAAATCAAGAACAGTGACATTCAATGGGTTTCGTCCTCACCTCTCAAAGGTCAAACACTTCACAACTGCCAATGGGGTCCCGGGGCCCGCGTTCCTTCCTTCGGTAACCAGGGCCCCTCCCGCCAGCTGTCAGCCAACTGCCGCAAAGCCCCGCCTCCCAGGGCGGCCCTCCAATCGGCCGCACGGCCCGGGCCAAACCCTCTTGCGTCACGTGACGCGACCAGACCAGCTTCCGGTTCGTCGCGGGCGGCTGACGTCGTCTGGGCCGGCGTCGCGTCAGGGCTGGCCGGCGGCGGAGGAGGCGATGGCAGCGGACACTGAGCGGGCTTGAGGGCTCGGACCTGCTCCCTCCCGCGCGACCTCGAGCCCGACCCCGCGCTGCGGCCCCAGCTCTCTCCGCTCCGCTCCTGCTCCGTCCCCGACCGCTGCCTGGGAGGAGGCGGAGGCGGAGTCCCGGGCTGGCCGTCCTGTTCGCGCCCCGGCTCGGCCCCGGATAGCCCGGCAACTGTGCAAAGAGGAGGCCGAGTCGGTAAGAGGCGGCGGCGCCTGCAGGGCCTGGAGGCCGCCTGGCCCCCGCCTGGCCGCCCGGGACACCCCAGCGCTGGTGTCTGTCTCTGGCCCGCTCCCCTCCCGCGTCCCTCTCCGTAACTTGCCGCCCCTATTGTCTGGGCGCCGCCGCTCCCTCTACCCCTCCCTTCCTTCCCCCCCTGCCGAGGGCCGGACGGCTGTCAAACCTGGAGGCGTCTCCTGCACCCTGGCCGCCCGGTCTGAGCCTTTCCTGTTTGTCTCTGGTCAGCCCCCTCCCGCCCTGCATCACCTCCCCCCCACCGTTTTTTTGGCCCCGCGGCCATTCTCTGACCATTGCTTCATTTTCCCAGGGTTGTATCTTCTAGTTGATTTACTCTTCCTTCCCGTTTGTCAGGTCCTCAGGTTTCACCACCCTTATATATTTTTGCTTTCTTGTTCGTTTTCCTTCCCGATTTTTATTCCTCTCCGTTCTCTCCGTCCCCCTTTCTCTTTCTGCTTCAGGTTTTACCCCCCTCCCCCAATAGACTGTTTATTTGTCTTACTTTTCCTTAATTCAGATCCCTCCCCATCTGCCCCTCTCCGCCCAAGAAGAAGGAAATCTTTCCTTTTCTGGCACCTCATCCCGCAGTGTCACTGGGGGGGAATTATATGTATTAACTTTGTCACTTCTTGTGGGTTCTAAGTTTGATCCTAGAAAATGTTAGTGTAACTTCTCAATTACCCCTTACTAAGTTCTCCCTGTGAAGAGCAGCAGAAAAGGTGGATTACGTTTCTACAAGTAACTGCCTTGTGTGTTGCACACTGACCAGACCGCTATTAAAAATATTCATACTACTGTTTCTTTTGCACCAAACGCCCTCTGGCTGAGCCTACTGTTAACTTTAATGCATTAATCTTTGCTGCTGCCCTGGCAGGCAGGAGGATATCCCCCCCCCCCGCCCACCCCCATGAGTAGTTAAGTTTGATTTTACGTATTTTTATGACATGTATTGCTGTATTTGGCATATGTGGCATGTATTTTCCCTTAGCAGATTCTTTCTAAGAGGAAAGGGCAGTTGGTTTTTATGCTTGCTGTTTTGTCCCTTTAGAATTGTGACAAAACCATTGAAAAAACATGAGACAGTTGTGTGTTTTCTTTTTTAAATTGGGAGGGAGCATAGTCATATTAGTAATTCTAAATTTCAAAACGGTTTTAGAGATTTCTCCTCTCCCCCAGTAGGTTTCCATTCCTGATTAAATATTATATTTTGATTGGGCTGTTGCAAAATGTATTCATATTCCTCTGGTGCTAGTTAGTGAAAAAGAGGCTACCTCAAGTGTGCTAGCTCGCCACTGGCCAAGAGGATTGTGAATATTCCACATGTTCGTGGTCTAGAGAGGAATAGGTATTCCTTTGTAGTTTTTTGTTTGAACGTACAACCATTTTTATTGTCAGTGTGGGTACTGTCTATGTTGAAATATAGTAGAAATAAATTCTCAGAGTTAAGAAATGTCTGTATCATTGTTGCTTGTTGAATGTGAAGAAAAAGAAAGAAATTTCCTCTGCAAGTTTATATGTTAAATTAAAATTATTGAATCATGTGCTACCAAGGTGGGAGATTATAGGTAATGAAAAATCCTAATCACAAGGGGAATACTAAATCTGCACTGGAAGAGTGTGTCTGCTGTTTCTTCCATCATTGTGTTCTTTAGTGTGTTATCAAGTGTTTTATGTTACAAGGCACTCAATAAATATCTGTTGAAAAACTTGGTTAATTTGTTCTCTTAAGAATTTCAATAGTCATATGCCAGAATACTCAATTGTCCTGAGTTTTCAAAGACAGAAAAACATTTTCAGCTGTTATCCTGAAGAATTTTCTTGGGTATTTTTGAGTTAAAATTTAAAGCATTTTAGCCATTAGTTAGTTTTAATCCCCATCTATTCATTCTTTTAAAGTAGTTAGCTTTTTAATCTCCCTTTTCTTAATTCATTGTTAAGATTGCCTGCAAGTTGTACAGTACTTTACCTAGAGATATTGGTAATCATCATTCAAATTTCTTAAAAATTTGGCAGTTATTTTAACTTCTCATGTAATGTTTAAAAAATTCTGTTTAATCCCTTGTGCCTTTCATGCATCAGAATCTAATTTTTTTTTTTTTCTCTTGAGGTAGTGAAAAGAGAATTCCGAAGAACAGGATCTCAAGATGAGTAAAAAGCCCCCAAATCGTCCTGGAATCACTTTTGAGATTGGTGCTCGTTTGGAGGCACTGGACTACTTACAAAAATGGTATGGAAAATATGGAGCCCTTGACCTAAAGCATGATATCTGTAGTTTCACATGGGCTGGTTAATTGCTCTTCTTCTGACAGTGGCAGAAACATTAACTTGTTCACATTTTGAGTAAACATATACGTTGTTTATTTAGTTTTCCTACTCTTCAGATTTTGCAGTTACCATTACTCTTTTGTACTTAATATGAGCTCTGTGGGTGGTAGGAGGGAGAAGATTAATCCAGATAACCAGATTCCCAAGTTTCAGAAAAAACTTGATGCAAATCTGCTTTTTTTGGCCTGTGTCAGAGGTGGTCTTTCAAACTGCAGAATATGTTGATGGTTAGCAGAGTTGTCATTCACTGTTCCACCTAAAACCAAAACCCAGTTTACCTCCTCCTTCCCCAGAGTGCACTGACCTAAAGGCAGGTTGTTACTGTTTCCAGTTTTAAATGAGTAATCCTTTCAGGCCTTCCCTTATTTCTTCTCCTATACCAGCCATCTGTGATAAGGGGTGAATTCAGACACCTCCAACATACCCCTACATACAATGGTGTAGGAGAAATTGGTTACCTAGGATAAAATCACCACCTGGAAAGGAGAGAAGGGGAAATAGCACACACCAGGATCACTGGACTGCTGTAGGAATGAGAATTCCCTCTTTCTCCTAGGGAATGCCTTCCTCATTCCTGTTAGCTGGCCTCCAGTTCTGTTCTCTGGGTGGCTGTCTCTTGGTTCAGCCTCAGTTCCTCTTGAAGCCCATTTATTTTGATGAGGAATCTAGCAGTTCAACAACTTTACCAGCCTTTTTGACATTTTCTTTTCACTACAACTCCCTTTAAAATGTAGTGGGCATTTTGTAGATTTGTCTTTGATGGATTTGTATTAAGTCAACTTCCTGAGTTGGCAATGGCAGGCAGAGAAATCTTGATTAGTCATGATACTTGACTTTAGACCAGCCTGGGTTTTTTTTCTATTAGCAAAAACGAAGGTGTTGGAACTCTGCAAACGTCCGTGACCCCCAGCTTAATGGGCTCTGCTTGGGACAGTTTGAATCTATAGTTTGAGATGGGAAGGCACAGTTATTTGGCCTCATGCCTCCAAGCTGCATCTCAGTGAGTGCTTCTTTTTAGGGGGCTTAATTACTCTCATCAGCTGGAGAATGTACACAGCGTTCTCAGGAGGGGCTTGGAAAGCACCCGGGAACCAGGCAGTAGCATCTCTCCTAGTCACGATGGTAAACTGTGTCTCCAGATGTTGCCTAATGTTTTTTTTTGGGGGGTTGGGGAGTGGAGGGCTTATGTGCTCCTGATAGAGAGCCACTGCATTAGACCATACGCTGAAAGATGCTATTTTAGTCAGTAATTGGCTCTCTTTGGTTCTGATTTTGACCAAAAGAAGCTTTTTGCTCTGAAGGGACACACTATTGAACCTCTCTGTGATACAAGAGTATGAGAAATGCTACTTCTTTGATGTTAAATTATTTTTTTTCTTTTTTTAAAGTTACTGGCTTTTTGAATTATTAGTTAATTCATATTACTCTTTTCTTAGGCTTCCAAACTGACAAAGTTGCAATTGAACTAGCTTCCAGTTTTGGAAAAGCACATAGTTTATTAGTTCTCCCAATGGCCTTAAGGGATATTGGCATAATTAACTGGTATTAGTAAGAAACTCACTTTTAGTGGTGAAATATTTCCTAATTCATCAGCTGTTGAATCGGTGATTCAGTAGTTAAAAAGATTATGAAAAAGAACTACTTAAAAAATTAAGTCTGAGTTTGCTTTTAGAGTATTTGGAATGTCAGAAAACAAATAAAAGTTGTAGCTTAATTTTTTCATTATCTTATGCTTCTCATCAAAAAATTCCCAGGTGCTTAGATAGAGTGATATCATGCAGATGTACTCATTGATGAAGGTTAGATTTAATTTTAATGACCCCAGTAATAATGGTCTCTTTAAAGTGAGTAAACATTAGCCAGAATAATCACATACGATAATCACTGCAACTTGCTGTCAGTTCGATTTTTGTGAGCTCATTTATACGACGATTTTAGCATTCTGCTCTAGTGGGGCTTTAATTACAAAAGCATTAAGAGTATTGTATATACATATTCTAGGTAATTGAAAGAAATAATTTTCTCGTGACTTTGTTACTGTCAGTAGTCTCAAACAGTGTTTCGGCTTGGGTGGCCCTTTAATTTAGTATTAAAGTACTTTACTGTAGGACAAGTAATTAACTGCTAAGATTTATTGAATTTTATATGGGGCACAAAAGAAGTTCTGTGAGACGTGGTGCTCTTAACAGATTTTATTTTTAAATGGGATAAACTTTATTCTTTATATTGTTTCTTTTGTTATGGGCCATTCTGTATCCCCTATAAATTCCACACAGTTTTGCTTTAATATCATGTAAAAATATAGAAGGATTATTTAAGTGTTGAGAAACTTTGATATCCTTATGAGGGCAAAACAGTTAATCACTGAAAATATACTGAACTAATTTCCTTCCGTCTTTCATCCCTCCCTCTCTACTTTCTTTCATATTCTCTTTGGGTTGCATCCATATTGAGTGCTTAGTCTTCCACATTTATTCATTCAGTTGGAATAGTATTGAGGCCCTATTCAATACTATTCCATAAATGTCTTTTGAATTATAGGCATTGGACAGGGAGGGACAGGCAGAAATGCAAGTATTACTTACTCTCTTTGTACGTAAGACATTTACAATAAGCAGTATAGCTATTACTAGGAAAATGACTTATATGTTGATACATTAGCTTTTAAAGAGAAGTACGGAGGGAAAGTTGTGATAGTAGGGCACCTGAATGCCCATTTGTCTTATATGTAGAAGGTTTGTCCTATGTTAAAAAAAGGAAAATATTTTTTAGTATGTACTCTAGAAATAAAAGGATAAACTCTAAATTTAGTGGACAGAAATTAAAGTTAAGCTCCCACATTTAGGTTTGGGGTAGATTTGATTTAAGAGGAAGACTCAACCTATTTTTGGGGGGGAAAGTACATTATTATTCCTTGAGCAAACCATATCACATATTCTTTAAAGTTCAGAAAGATACTTCATCCTCGAAAATACACTCCACATTTTAAGTAGCAGTTTATCACTTTTTGCTTTCAAAGTAATTTTCCAGTTACATCGGAAAACCCTGGTGGTTTGATTATTTACCAATACTAATGAATGCAGGCCCTGAGCAGCCAGTGAGAGGCCAGTCGCCTTCTGTTCCAGTGTGTGGTTTTTGATACCTGGATCTCTTCTCTTTTTTTAACATCTTTATTGGGGTATAATTGCTTTACAATGGTGTGTTAGTTTCTGCTTTATAAGAAAGTGAATCAGTTATACATATACATATGTTCCCATATCTCTTCCTGGATCTCTTCTATATGGACTAAATCTAACTCCTACTGAGAAGTGTGGGTTGCTTTAATTTTTAAAAAATTTGTAGTTTTACTCAAAACATTTTAATGTCTTTCTCAACAGTCTTTTAATTTAAAAGTCTTTGAAAAGGCTTTTAATGTGTTAATGTTCACAGCTAACACAGTCAACCATTTTCTGTCTTATCTCCCTCATATATGCCACTGCAGCCTCTGTATATCCAAACCTGAACATATTAGCTTTATAATTTCTTTATAATTTCTTGAATGCAGTCACATCATAAGAATGAAGATAAATACAGGTCGTTGATACAGGAGTGTGTTTGGGGAAAGAGAAAGTTCAGAGTTGAAGTTATATTTGAGACACTATCAGTGGATTCTAAAGAGGAAAGAGGCAGGTTCAAATTCAGACTGCCACTTTCTGATCCTGTAAATATGAGTTAAGTCCTTGAACTTGGTTGGCTTAGCAGTAAAATGCAAGCAGTGTTACTGACTTTTACTTACAGAATTATTTTAAGGATCAAATAAAATAATGTATTTAAACTTGCTTCAGATTATATAAAATAATACATAATTATAAAGCACTGAGGTAAATGCAAGGGAAGAGGGAGAGTTGAAAAACTTATCTTTGGGGATCTGAAGACTCAATGTGTAAGTTTTTAAGTGTAGCCTTAGTGTTGACATGAGAATGGCCTGGAATACAGAAGGAATATCATGTCATTGCAACATGCTATAAAACCTTTTTGAGGTGATGATAAAATCTTTGTTTTTGCAGAGTTTTATAATTTAGAAAGCACCCTTAAAAATGTTAAAGTATCTAATCATTCTGAACGTTGTTCAGTAAAAAATGTGATAAACCAGTTTTGACTACTGATTTAACTTTTTGACTGAAATTAGAATACTCTATAGCAAGTTTTAGTTGTGAAAACAAAACAAAGTAATATGCTCTGGTGTTACTCTTCAACTTGAAATTATAAAGTCATTTTAAAATATTCAGATGAGTTACGCTCGTCCAACCTTTATTGGAATATTTCTATGTAATTCTCTTCTAGATCTAAAGGAAAGGAAAAGGAAAGATAAAAAAAATGTGGAGATGTCTGCAAGTACAGAGTTTGATAGAACAGTATAAATTTGAATTGACAAATGCTGTTTCCACACATTTGGAGTTTTTTGAACTATATGGAACATTTGCAAATGTGAGTTTTTAAACTGTTCATGAACAGAATTTTAGTAGAGTGGGAAAATCAAAGAAATTTAGATTGTAGGAAGTACAAATACTTTCTAATTTAAATAAAATTACGTATTGTCTGAATTAAAAGGGATTGTCTTTTACTGATTGGATTTGCTATTCAAAGGAAAACACTAGTAGAGATAAGTTGTGTGATCTATATTTGGAACAGAAGTGTGCTCCTGAAAAGTAGTATGTAGATGAAATTTAAAAACTGAAAACACATTTAAATTACATTAGGTGAGTTTGGAATTTGTAGAAACCATAGGTGAATACTTTTAAAATATTATTTTGCTAATATAAATAAAATTTGTCCTTTTGTATGTTGACCTTTCCTAAATCTCTTTGTACTTGGAAAGTATTGATTCTAATTTTGAGTCACCACCTTTGACAACCTAATTTCAGCTGTAGACTCAGAAAAATGTACAATTGTGTTTATATACCAAAATAACTGAGTAATATATATTATGGGTGGTGGCAGAAAACTTACCCGTGGACTCCAGATTAAGGACCCTGCCTGTAGAGAATTTCAAACTGAAATTCATAAGACTTGTTTTTAAATTCTGAGATTCTTTACATTCAGAAAGTCACAAGTTTTGAATCCTAAGATCTAAGTGAACCCTCAGTTTAATAATCATCAAACAGGTCTGCACCAGTGTACAAACATTTTAGTAGTTTAAGTTTTAAATTTTCCACAAAAGAAAACCCCATGAACTTTTAAAGATAAAGTTCTCCCTTCCCCTCCCCTTCCCCCCCCCACAAAAGAATGTTGAAAGCAAGATTAGAAATAGGAGTAGACATATTTATTTTGAAACACACCTGCTTTGTTCTTATTGTTCTTTCTCTAATAGTCTTCCTTTCATTATGTTGATTCATGTTTTTCTTTAATTGAGCTTTTTCTTTTCTGCTCAAATTTTTTGCTTATCCTAGATTTCTTGAAAGGCAAGAGAAAAGGAATATTGAAAAAAGTAAATTTAACTAAAGTCAGAAAATGTGGGTTCTAGGTGCTGTTCTGCCATGGACTGTGGGACTTTGGAGACTTACTTTTCTGCTTTAATGTCCTTAAAGTGAAGGTGTGACATATTCAGTGATCTCTCAGATTGCTTGAACTGGAAACTCAAGCTCTTTTATCTACTTTTCACCTATTCAGGGGTGACAGGTTTTTTAATCTCACTTTTAGATAGGTAAGTAATGGCTTGAGGCAGAAGTAAAGTAGGCAAGGACTATAAGTCCAATGTAGTTTGCTCAAAACTGCTGGTCTCTAGAAGAAGAGAAAATGTATTGAAAAAGGTGGAGAAAGGTGAATATAATTGGGAACAAAAATATAGAGGTTTGAAGTATTTGTAGAATAGTGGTATTGGGCCGGTAGTTACTCTTTCTACATCCTGCTCTCCCATCATTTAAATGCTTTCTCATTAACTGTTTAATTTTGAAATTACTTAGAATCATAACTCTTGGCTTTAGTACTTTAACTCACTAACTTTCTGTGTAGTACCCATTCACTAACACATTGGTTCTCTTACAAAGTTCGTTGATCCTACAGTTTCGAAAGTGATTCAGGTGAAGTCTGAAAGAGTAGTTCTTAAACATGAGCCTGCGTAAGAATCACCTGAAGCGTTTGTGAGGCACAGATTCGTGGGCCCAACAGCTACAAGCTTCTGATTTAGTAGATCTGAGGTGGGGGCGATAATGTGCATCCTCACAGGTCTCCACATGATGCCGATGCTGCTGGTCTAGGGACCACATACGAGAACCACCGGTCTAGACCATACAGAATTGTTAACCTGAAGATATAGTTTTTGAGGCGGACAGCCGTGGAAATATCCTGGATTATTTTTTGAATTTATAGTCTGTTTTAACTGTTTATGTTAGTTGGAGGAAGTTAAAATGTAAGTATGGACAAAGTGATGCATGATCCAGAAATCCTTTTTTGTTATTTTTCAGTACAACAGAATATATTGAGATGCGCGTACTCTGGTGTGCATCAGTTTTCTTGCTCCTCTTTCTGTGGTCCCAAGCGCTATCTGGCTGGATAGTTGTTAGGGTTTAGGCCCTTGTTGCTTTATTTAAAAAAAAAAAAAAAAAAGGCTCCCTGTGGTTACGGTTAATCATGGATTGACTTTTATTGTTCTGTGCCTTGTGTGCGTTCATGTAATGGCAAGGGTTGGATCACGAGAGAAGACAGTTTTATTTGCTTATCTGATATTTGGTTGAAGTTCGGTCATCATCTATCACACGCATCCAGTTCCCTATTTGTTACATTTTTCCTGCTGAACATTATTATTATGTGTTGCGAGATTTAACACTTGTCTTACCACATTATGTAATGCTTTGTTTTGTGGTGAGTAATTGATTAAAGTCAATAATTAGGAAATAATTTATCTGTGGTGGTAATCAATTTTACAAAAAAGAATGTTTTGCAATTCTAGCTTCGCTAAGTAGACAGAACTGTATCTGCAGATGCTTAAGGGTTTTTAATTTTATTTTTAAATTATTTTTTTAACTGAGGGAGAGAATACTAGCTTTAAAAATTGGTAGTATAATTTCTTAAAAGAAATTAACATGGTATTGAAAAGGCAGCTTAGTTTTGTTATTCTTCATAAGGGTTTCAGTGTTTTAGTATTTTATATGACATTGTATTGAAGAACTATTGACTGTTCCTCCTACAGATCATTGATCAGCAGATAAATTTTTTCTTCTTATTAAATTAGAAACTAGTATGTAAATATTACGTTATTTCAGTCATTAAAGTTAACACAACTTGGAGAGAATTGTTGCAATAAAATTGAAGAAAGAATGTGGATATTTAATATTCATTGTGTCTTAAAAGTCTGTTTTCTCATTGCCAAAAAACCAACCGTCTTCAATTAAAAATGAATACGTTTCTACTACATCATGGGTAGGTAAAGTACTGAAGAATAAGCTACTGATGTGAAATGAATTATATACAAGGCCTAGCCCCTTTTACTCATAAAAGGTGCCCAGCAAAATTCATTGAATTTTGGTGAGTTGGTAAAGAATGAGCCCAAAAGTTTCGGGGATATTCTGAAATCTGGTTACCATTGCAGAACACTACTGCAAATGGATTGTGACTTACTGGCTGAAAACTAAGCATAAAATGATATTTGTCAAACTATTATGAATTACACAAGGGAGGGGGGATGTTTATTTTGTACAGTATAATAAAAGCTGTTTTCCATACTCTCTGGGCTAACGAAAAGCTTTACACATTTTATTTTGTATCAGAAGCAGAAGAGTAAATTTGCAAGAAAAAATAAACAGATAACTTGATTTTATATTGTTTTTGTTTTCAGGACCTCTTGATAAAGAGCCCCCTATATTTGAAATACTGCAGTAAGTTTTACAAGAGCTGAAAATGATCAGTTGTAAGATGCAGAATATATAATGATCAAAAGCAAATTCTTTAAGAGATAGACAAACCTCCATTCAGGGATCCACCACTGTTTCGACTTGAGAAAATTACTTGACTTTCAGAGCCTCTATGACCTCCTTAAATAACTGGGAACAGTAGTAGTACCTAACTCAAATGGTTCTTTGAGGATAAGCAGGACAGTGCACATTTAGAGCTCTTCATGTTTTCTGCCACATGGTAGGCACTTAATAAATGTTAGCTTTATTAATAATAATAGCATGAATATTAGTTATTCTAAGAAAGTAGAATCTAACAGGAGAGGAGTCAGTGTAAATTCTTAAAACTTTAACATAGGTGTGTAAGCATATATGATTATCTGTAGTATTAAAATAATTTTTAAATGCTAAATATTAAGAAATAGAAATTGGGTGGACTGCAACCTGCTAGAGTTTGGAGTTTTGTAACAGAATTAAATAACAAAGAATGGTCATGTTGGCCTGAACAAATTATATGAAGTACATAAACTTTGAGTAGAATACTGGTGGCGTTTTTGGTGGAGTGGGAAAGGAATTTTTGATAGTCTAATTGATTCTTACAGCAGGAGACGGTCATGAGCATAAAGGCTATGGGGTGGGCACTTTGATTTGGTCAGCACGGTTGGTATGAATGAATGTAGGCATGGCAAGGAGGTAGAGAAGAACAGGAGTTTAAATAAATCCAGTGATTTGAAATGAAACCTTAATTTGAAAGGTGGCTGCTCTGAGTTACTGAAGCAAAATACCTAGCTAACTCTGATCTTACCCATTCTTTGCTGCAAAGATTATGGACAGGTAGGAAGCAGGGTGGTCTGGCTGCTTGTGTTGAACATGTGTCCTGGGGATGAATGAGTCTGAAAAGAGGGCCTGAGGGATAATGCACTGAGATCCTTAGAATTCAGTGTTGTAAAAGATGTGATTTTGACATATATAACCATCCTCTGAATGTTCTTGAAATTCTATTAATAGACTCTTTGGATTTATACTTTATTTTGGAATATCAGGTTTGAATTAATCAAAAGGGTTTTGTTTTCAGTCTGTTCCTCAAGTGTGAAACAAATTAACATGCAATACCTACAAGCACATCATCTAAAAGTACTGTAATAATGGGTGACATTGTTGTAGAGAGTGAATGGTGAGAAAACACTAGAAAATTACAAAGCATAATGTAAATGTAAAGTATTTCCAGGAAGCTAAAATTTTAGAAGGTTAGCAGGTTATAGGAATATTATGTTTGCTTTGGACTTCATTCTACATTAATTTTTATTATTTGGCAAATAATCCTCTTCCTGACAATTGTATGTAAGGAAGGTCTCTATTTCTATCTCTTGCAATATGTTTTAGTCATTTTTTATGATGCCATGTTAGAGTTTCTTGCTTATGCAATTCTTATCAACAAGACTGTTCTGAATTGTGAATTCTAACTCCCAAAGATTCTGCTAACATTTAAATTATGTTTAAGTCGTATTTTAAGTGTATTTCATCCTTTAAAAATCGAAGAACTACTTTATCCAAGAGAACATCTAATTTAGGTACTCCTTCTATGTGCTATATTGTAATTGTATTAGCTTATTGATTCCCTTTTTCTCTCCCCTCCCTGCTGAATCTGAGTTTGTTGATTGTTATTTGTATTTGTAGCTTTATTCCTAGTTTAGTGTCTGACATACAGTGAATTAGAGACTCAGTGTTGAGTTAAATGAAATGAATGAGGAACTGTCAGTTTTTAAATTTATATAAATTAGAAATTTTATTGTCTTACCAATATAAACAAGAACAGGACTATTATTTAAAATACATAATTTGAATAATTTATTGGGTTAATTGCCGTTTTGATTTATACAGCACTTATTCAAATGATTAGTTAACTCTCAGAGTGAATTCTGATGGCTTTTGGGACGTTTGATAAAGTCTGGCCTTGCTCAGGGGGTTGTAACCTATCAATGAGTAGTTAACAGCCATGTCCTTTGGCTTAAGTGTAGGAGATTGTAGGCCATCAGTGTATCAAGGAATTTCCCTTATCATTTCCTCATGGTTGATGTTCTTTATCAATACAGGTAAAAATCTGGATGTATCAAACTAGGTGATAAATCAGATTGAGTTCTCTAAATTCAAATCATGTTTAATTGTTTTACTGTTACTGCATTGAATATAAAAGTATTTTTTTTAATCTATCAGACTGTAGTTCTGGCATAGCTGCATGCCCATCATTTCTTTCTTCCTTCCAAGGAGAGTGGGGCACCTATAGTTTTCAGTGTTAATAGATGATCTTGCCTTCCAGAGAATTTTTTTTTTTTATCATGGACCCCTTTGAAATCTGATTAAAGTTGGGAACCCCTCTCTCAAGAGAATACTCATACACATCTACACCAAAGTGTTTTTTTCATATAGCCTCAGGGGATCATGGTTTCCTGATCTAGCTGTCAGTCAGGATCTGCCCATGTAAAACAGTTAACACCATGAGCCAGTATAGTAATTCATCTGTAATGGTAATTCCCATTTTAGGTTTCTCACTTCTCTTTGTGTTTTGACAACACACAAGAGTTGATGTTACAGGAAACCAATACAGTATATTCAGTGTGTAGCTAACCTCTTTGGTCAGTATCTGGTTCTTATTGGGTTACAGGTTTAGTTCAGAATCCATAAATCTTTTTTTTTAAATTAATTAATTTATTTTTGGTTGTGTTGGGTCTTCGTTGCTGTGCAAGGGCTTTCTCTAGTTGTGGCGAGTGGGAGCTACTTTTCATCGCAGCGCATGGGCCTCTCACTATCGCGGCCTCTCTTGTTGCGGAGCACGGACTCCAGACGCGCAGGCTCAGTAGTTGTGGCGCACGGGCTTAGTTGCTCCGCGGCATGTGGGATCTTCCCAGACCAGGGCTCGAACCCGTGTCCCCTGCATTGGCAGGCAGACTCTCAACCACTGCGCCACTAGGGAAGCCCCAGAATCCATAAATCTTGATTCTCTGAACGATCTTGTGTAAATGGGAGGCACCAGTGACAGTGTTAAAATGCTGGTATTAGATGAGGCAATAAAGAGTTACAAGAGTTCAGAGAAGGTGAAAATTATTTTCGTTTTTGTTAATGGTCTTACTGTACTCTGTTGTTACAGTTGAACTTGACCATTGGAGGGTTTTGACCACACTGATTTAGAAAGAGTCCTAAGAAATCAATTGAGAGATTACAGTAGTAGAATTGCATGTATGAGAATTCTGTTAAATTCAGCAAGAATCATTGTAAAGACTTCTCAGTGTTTCTGAATGCTATTTGTTTCCATTAAACCTAATAAACAATTTAGGGTGGATTATTTTTCTTGCTAAGTTTGCTCAGAGTAAACTGTTCTCTAAGATTCAAGTGCAAAAGACATATGAGGGCAAGGTAGGCCCAGAGCAATGGAGGTAGTCTCTTAATTTCTATACAAGTAAATATCATTTAAACAGTGCAAGCATTTCAAAGTGGGATTATAATAGGGAAGACAGTGGCAATTTTATGGTATTTTGCAGTGACACGATAAGGAGTAATAGAGCTCTATGTAGAATTTTGGCGTTGAGGGATCATAGTCCTAGTGAGGTTGCCTTCTCTCCATCTCTTTCTTTGAGCCCTGGAGAGATGCCAACTATGTTTTTTTTTTTCTTTCTTTCTTCTTATCTCTAATTGTTTTAACTCTGAAACCCCAGTCTCCTACTTTTCAAATCTTTTCCCGCATCATTTATAAATGTTTGGGACTCAGTGTAATCACTATTCTTTACTCTTAACAGCTTTCCATGATTCATTCTTTAAAAAAAAAAGAAACAAAATATCATGATATCTACCAAATTCAGTAAGAAAAATCTTACATTCCATTCACACTCAGTTATGATAAAACATAAATTGTGCATCAAAATAATATTGCTGTCGTTCAAGATCTAGAGGCATTTGTGAATGCATTTGTTTGGAAGTATTTTTTATTCACTGTGTGTATCAAGGCATTATTACTATGGGCCATCTTGAACAAGGAAATCATTTCACTGTATAGAACTATATGTTAAATCGCCATTTTGTGCATTTTACGTGTATAGCAAAGATGTTGATGTTAGGATTTTTTTCTAAGGTGTAACTGATAACCAAATTAAGTACAGACTTTATGGGATTCCCTATTTGAATGTAATGAATGAAGGGTCATTTCAGTAGTTCACTGTTTCAGAGCCCTTTAGTTTGAACCTAGCTAACCAGTCCAGTCTGATGTCCCACTATTCTCCTTTACTCACCTTAACTGCTTACCATGTAGCCTAGCCAAAGGGAACTGTTTCCTTGAAGTGCCCCTCCAATCTCTGATCCTGAGGTCCATGAGGACAGAAACGACAGTCTACTTGTCTGAATCTTCCTTGTCTGGTCGATTGCTTAACTCTGAGTCACATGATGGTTTTAAGTAAATGAACATTGATTGAATAAATGAGCAATGCTTTATGTATACACTTTACCTTCGTACCATGTTCATTAGGTCTAAATCCTTAAAGTTCCCCACCAAGACCAACATAATGTCTCCCAAGAACCTTCAGTGAATGCTCCAATTTTCTCTGAACAATTAATTATAGCATCTTATGTTGAATTTTTGAAAAGTCAACTATACATCAATGAAAAAAATAAAGTATATTCAAATTACAAAAAAAAATATAGTGGCAGAGAGAAATCATAGTCAAAATTAGCATGAAGTTAGTATCCCACTGCTCACTATCTTCAGGAAGAACTAACTAAATTTGTTAGGAAATCTGTTAATGAGAGAATCAACTCTGGCAAGAATTTTTGTTTTCTTTTTAGATACCTTTGCTGTAATGTTGTCATTAACCTCATGCTATGTCAAAAGCATAACATCTGGGCCCCTACCAAATAATTGTTATTATATGTCCACCTCAATATTCATGGTTTTTCAGAAATAAAAGCTTGATATACAAAGGAGAAAAAAAATGTTATATATACTTACCAGTTTACCATGTATGGTATAATTACTTTGATACAGGCCTTATCCCATTTATCCTGTAGGCTTTTTGTGCCAGTTAGCTTTGACTTTGAATACTCTTACCATGTGTATCCTTGGACAGTCTTCATCTGTTAAATGGTGACTGTGTTATCTGTACCTTGGATGGTTACCAGGATCTAATGAGATAAGGCATATAAAAATCAGCTGATGCTCAGTAAAGAAAGAACATAGGGCCTGACGGATTTATGACTCTGTCAATATTCTGCTGCTCTCTCTTCATCTAACACTAAGCTAAGCTCCTTGAAGAGAAGAGTTAATTATGTTTCCTTTTAACCTACCATTTAATTGTGTACATTTAGAATTTGAAGGAACTTATGGAATAAACTTTCAATTTTTTTTCAAAATCAGAAAGATGTGATAATAAACACATAAATTAGAAACTTAGAACTGATAGAACATCTGTTTATAGTAGTTAAGTGGCTAGTGAATGTTGAAAAATAAACTAAAGGACAGCCGTATCTCTGAGCTTCCCTTAATGCTACTGACATTTTTTATGTTTTAAAAACCAAAGCAGCAAAAACAAAGCAACACTGCAAAAGACAAGCATTACAGCACTGATTCTAAGTGAGTGGAATCGGCATATCCACCTCAGGGAGTATATTAATCCCCTAGGTTTTCTTGTTTTCATGCTTTTCTTGGACAGAACGTTTCCTTACCCACACCTATTCCCTCAAAAAGTCTTAAGATCTAACATAAGGTTATAATTGGGTCGACAGCCTTCTTAGTTCTGAAGAAATGTGCAGATTTTCTTTCTTTAACGTCACTTCTTATTCATGCCGAGCATTCCCTGAGTAGCCAGTGTGTCTGTCACTGTGAGGATGCTGGGGGTACAAAGGTGGCCATGACTCAGTCCCCGAAACTCACAGGCCAGAGTAGTTGCTAACATCATGTTCCTTAGACCTCTACTCTCTCAGGAAACGTTCATAAATACTTTGTGATGAAAGAGTGACATGGTTTGATAATAGTGCATGCTTTATTTCTGTCTTATTGGCAGGACCAAGAAGTCTTTCAGTAAAGAAAACGGTTTATTTAATCCAGTATTTTCCTAGCTTATTTGACCACGGGACCCTTTTTTTGTGTCACACGTATTAATGTCTCAAGGGCTGTAAATGCTCCGCAGCACACAGTTTAGGAACGTGCACAGAGATGATTACGATGAGACGGGTGCAAGTGAGAGCACCAGGGGGCGGGGAGCTGGGGAAATCTTCACACAAGTGACTACATGTTAAACCAAGTCTTGAATGATGAGCGTACAGAGGAAGGGAAGGGCAGCTTAGGTCCAGGCAGAAAGAACAGAAGGTACAAAAGCACAGACGTTTGACAGTGCATTGTTGTGTTTGAGGAAACTCCAAACAGTTCAGTTCCTTAGACTGAAGTAAGGAAAGAAGCTATACCAGGAACAATTCAGGGCTCTGGAGACGCATAAAAGGCCTTGAACAGCATGAGGGATATGTGAAGCAGGTAGTAGTCGGTGCCTAGATTTCAAAGTTATGTGAGGTCTGTTGTGCTTTATATTTAAATTTATGTTAACAATATAAATTTACATTTATTCCACAGGGAAAATAAAAAATTGAGATTTATCAAAACCCAGCAAAAGTATGAGATAAACTCTATGGCTGAATCATCTACCATGTGCTGCTGTTGAATTCTGATGAGTCACTGTGAACATTTAATACAGTACATTAGGAATGAATAGGCCTATATATATATATTTTTTTTTGAAGAGGGCTTGTTTGTGTTAAAAGTTTCAAGTTAACTAATTTTTATTTTGGAATTCATCATGAGAGAATCAGCACACATGAAGACAGAACAATGTGATATTATTTTTATATTTTTAAATTGAAGGTTTGAGCTTTCCCTACCATCATTGATGCTCATTATAAAATATTGGAAAGTGTAGAAAAACAGAAAAGGGAAAGTACTTTTTTTTGCCATATAGAGATAAATGTACATGTTGATATTTTTTGCTAGACAAATTTATTTTCTATACTTATAATTCTAGTGAACATAGTACTACTTTTTTACATTTTCCTACATTATAAATCGTTTGTAAGCATTACATTTAAAGTCTATATAATATTCCATTCAGTGGATATACCATTGTTTGTATAGTTATAGACAGTCTTCAGTTTTCTTAATCATATGATTTCTGCTTTCTGTTATTATAAATGTTTTGTGTATATAGTTCCAGAATTGGAATTATTTGGTCAAAAAGGAGGGATATGTTTAAGGCACTTGATACATGTTATCAAATTATTTCCCAAGACAGCACAATTTATATTCTAAATTATATAATTTATATTTCCACTGGGAGTGTATCAGACTATTTCATTAGGTCTTAAGAACAGTCATTAAAAAGAAAAGACAAAGAATAAAGCAAACTTTGTTGGTCAGTAGTTTAAAAATATGGATCCATATTGTTTTGTTTATGGTTGTAATAGTAAGCAGTATTTCAGTTAATACTTTGTATAAACAAATGTAAGAATTTTCTTTTGATATGAAGGCTCTTTTTATTTTTGAGGTATCCATCACGAATTGAAAAAATCGACTATGAGGAGGGCAAGATGTTGGTCCATTTTGAGCGCTGGAGTCATCGTTATGATGAGTGGATTTACTGGGATAGCAATAGGTTGAGACCCCTTGAGAGACCTGCATTAAGAAAAGAAGGGCTAAAAGACGAGGAAGACTTCTTTGTAAGTAGCAAGCTTTTCTGTTTGCCAGATGTGTAATGATGTATTTTTAAAAGGAATTCTGTTAAATTTTACAAAAGCTTGTTTTTTATTAAGGAAGTGCTTATTTATTATACATGGTATTGATCTTGAAAGTTGTTTAAAATAGGATTTTAAAGCCGGAGAAGAAGTTCTGGCTCGTTGGACAGACTGTCGCTATTACCCTGCCAAGATTGAGGCGATTAACAAAGAAGGTATGTGTTTGGAATGATCTGAGAATTAAAATGGGATTTATAGTAAAATTTAACTATAGTTCTAATTTTAATTAATGTATGAAATTGTTACATATAGCTGTTGCTTCTCTTTGTTTTATACTTTACCTAATGAATCTTCTAATAATACTCTTTTTTAGGGGCATCCAGTATGTTATATATTGTATACAATAAGATGATACATAATATACTGCCTAAATAGACTGTTTAAATTAATAGAGGTAAATAGTTGCTTAAAATCTTTCAGCTTTCAGTTGACAGGCTTATATTATATGCATTTTATTTCTACTTCTCTGTTTCCAGTTTGTTGGCTAAGTTATTTTATGAAGATCTCAACCTGAGTGCTAAAGATATAGGAAAATTCAAATCAGTTCAACTTGGAAGTGAAACAGTACAGTTTTCTGAGGAAAGAGTATAGAACTTATCAATTGAGGATTTCCTTTATTGAATTTTTCTCCCTGCTCTTTTTTTCTTGATTTCTGTAGATAATTGAGAATTAAATAGCCTTTTGTGGTATCTAATATTACTACTGAGCAAAAGTTACTGAACTTATCAGAAATGTTGAAAGTACCACAGAAATCAGGTGTGTTAGTGTGGCATAAAATGAGAGAACCTGTTGGACAGGTGATGAATTTTAAAAATTGTAGATTAATTTAGAAAGGCATTAATTTAGAAAGGCATTAAATTATTATTGGAAATATACTTAAATATTTTATTTTTTAAATTGTTTAAAATCTCATTTAAAACAGTCGTGAAATACTTCTAAGCATATTTTCCAAAATACATTAGTTTTCTATTAGTTATTTCTTAAACTCAACCACTCATTCATTCTTTTTACTAAAGAAACACATTGAGGGAATTCCCAGGTAGTCCAGTGGTTAGGACTCAGCACTTTCACTGCCGAGGGCCTGGGTTCAATCCCTGGTCGGGGAACTAAGATCCCACAAGCCACATGGCATGGCCGAAAAAAAAAAAAAGAAAAAAACACATTGAGTGACAACTTCTTTGCAAGAAGGGCATTTAACCTAAGTAAGGGGATACGTACTTTAAACTGTATCTTGAAAGCCACACAAGTTATCTAGAAAAGGACGGATGAAAAGGTTTTTCTGTCAGAAGAAATGGTGTATGCAAAAGAATAGTAGAAAGGCATGCCATTTTTAAGGAACTGCAAATCTTTGATGTGACTGGAATGAAGGATTCCTTTAAAGGTTGTAGAATAGCAGAAGAGGTGGGAGAGAGAAGCAAGGATCGGCATGTGAAGTATCCTGTAGTCTTCCTAAAGAATTTGAATTTTACTTGGAGGTGATGGGAAGCATGGAAGGGATTTAAGCTGAGAATTTAAACTAACAAAAAATGAGAAAAATTGAGGTAAGAGAAGATAGAAGAGGAAAACATTTAAAAAGACATATATTTAAAAATGTTAGGTGTAAAAAAGTAAATCGTAGTTGTCTAGCTAGAAATGATAATGTAACTTTACAAAAGCCAAGGTCCAATTTATTGGTTTACCTAATTGAAATAACAAATATGGCTATGAGTTCATTACTGGTCACCTGAGGGACATCTCAGTTATTAAGTTTGCAGGTTACTTCATTTCTAGTGGGGCCTTTAAATCACTGTTCACTTAATACTTCTGGAGAGCTGTGTTATGGAGCTCTTATTCCCGTGTCTTAACTCACACTGGCTCCCCAAGTGTCTAGTCCAGAGCCCAGCACAGAGTAGGCAGTCAGTAACAATTTTTGGAAGGAAAAGAAGTATTGAATCAGTTTCGTAGGTTAATAGGATCTACCCAAAATGGAACAAAGTGAAGCAAAATTAAACAATGCTCTCTCATCATTAGGAGAGATTTCTTTAAATGTGTGAGCTTTGGGACCTTTCTTCCATGCTTAAAGCTTCTTTTACCAGTATATGCGTACACACATACAACATGCACAAAAACAAACCACCTTCATTTTTTATTCTATTCTGTTTGTTCATGGGCATGTTATATAGAAATTTAAGCTTACATCAGTGGAAGAGTGATGTTACTGATTGCAGCCTCTGCCATTTCAGCAGTAGTTTTGAGTAAGCCCTTAGTGAAATATTGGCAGATATAACTTGTTTTTAAAAAATTTCCATGGGAAGTATTAATTTGGTCATTTTTCTGTATGTCCCACATGGTGGATGAGCCTCCCCCGCCGCCTGCCACTATCCCCCCGCCCCCCCTGAAAAAAAAAGAAAGAAAAAGGAAACCCTCAAAGAGTTTTCTGTTCACTACAAAAGCTAAACAAAACTAACAAATGTGAACATTTAGGTATATGTAGTATGTCTTAGAGAAGTTGAAGAGAAGGGGCAAATCAGTGTAGATTGGAGTGGTCAGGGAAGTTTTCATATTATGTGTGGGATTTGAAGAGCTGACCCTTGAAGAGTGGGCTGGAGTTAGGAAGGAGGACGGCATCACAGCAGCTGAAGCAGTGTGAGCAATGGCAGGGAGGGATGAATGCACGGTCTGCGTAGTGAAGAGCCTGCTGCTGTCGGCAGTGCCCTGTGAAGAAGGAGAGGAGGACAGGGGCAAGCATGTTGGGGTGTAAGGGGTTCGTGTGGTTTGGCATTCTCACAGTCTTCCCAGATTCTTCACATTCTTGCTATTTAGTTCATCAGTTGTTTTCATAACTTGGGTTTAGATCTTTATATCTGTGATTTGTACATTATGCTAATTATAGAAAGGTATGAAATCAATGGTGTTATTCAAATTACAAAGAAAAGAAAAATCCTTGTGCGTAGATTTATTGGCTTTGGCGCCAATTGTTTATACCTCTTTTGTAAAGGTCAAGTATCTGTTTACTTGAAGTGGCACTCTGCCCTCATTTGTATAGGAAATGATAGAAAAACATTGGAATTTCCATAAGTATAAAATCTACGTAACTGATATATTTTCTGATAGTACTGTAAAAGACTTGAAAGCATGGAGTCTGTAACAAAAAGTGAATATGCTT
This sequence comes from Grampus griseus, assembly GCF_964374135.1. Taxonomy (NCBI): domain Eukaryota; kingdom Metazoa; phylum Chordata; class Mammalia; order Artiodactyla; family Delphinidae; genus Grampus; species Grampus griseus. The sequence goes on along the minus strand of NC_139011.1, from coordinate 8,537,787 downwards.
TGAAATAGCCATGTAAACAGAATATTGAGTCCTAAAAGCAGAATCGTTCAGTGGGAAAGACAGGGGAATCAGGGTTTTTAGTTAATGGCTGGGCTGCTGCTTAGCTGTCATTGGATGCAGCGTTTCGCCTCCCTGGAAGTCAGTGTTCTTATCTGCACAGGAAGACTGGTATGCAGATGATATGTATATTTTCTAGCTGAAAAGCCTGTGAATCTATAATTCTTCTTTGCCAGTTAATTAATCTTGCAAAGGAATAATCCTTTCCTGAGAAAATGATTTTTTCCCTATAGCAGATCTTTCTCTCCATTATTTAGAAGCTTTCAAAGAGAACAAATGATGATTCTTAGAAATATTATACATTTTTATAATTAATGATTTTATTTTCTTCAGGTATAACATACCTGATATGTTATTTAAACATATACCTAAATTGTTATAAAATCCTCCAGTTTAAAATTGTTTAAAATCCTCCAGTAAAAATCAAAATTACATGCAACTAACTTATCAAGATTTAATTCGTGTACTTTATAAGGGAAGTCAAAGTTATTTTTACAGGGAAAGAGACAATAAACTCAGTAAACTTGGTGGGGTCCTTAGCAGGGGTGTGTCTTTGCAGTTACTGCAATCATAGGGTGTTTATTTCTGTCAGGGCATTACTTGTTCTATATCATGTGTTGCTGTAAGGTTGAATTGTATTTTCTAATGATGCTGACTCACTCCCATTTCAGGAACTTTCACAGTTCAGTTTTATGATGGAGTTATTCGTTGTTTAAAGAGAATGCACATTAAAGCCATGCCCGAGGATGCTAAGGGGCAGGTAAGAGTGTTCAGCATTCCTAGCTACCCGCAGGGATGTTTTCTTGAATGGTGACTGATCAAAATATATATATACAGACATATATATATTTTAAAGTGAACTAATTGTAGGATTATGTGCTGATAGCCCCAAATAGCAGCAAGAAAGAGAAGCTTAGAATGTAAAATAAATTATACACTTGATTTTTGCTTCTTTGGTTTTAGACCTGCTAAAGTTATAGGTCACTAGTTTCTGTTCCAGGTGAAATCCCAGCATCCACTAAGCTGGTGTTGTCCTATCGACCCAGCTGGATCGTGTAACCAGTCTATGGGAAGTGAGGTAAGTGCCTTTTTTTAATTTTGTTTTGTTTTTCCTGGTATATAGTATCATTTAGAAAGTTAATTTTTAATATAAAATTTTATATTGAGTTTCTTATCTTCTTCTTTTCTTCTATAAATCATAGTCGTTAATCTTCTTTCAAAAGGCGCTTACCTGACACTCTGTAGGCTGTTTCAGGTAGGGCTTTCTGAGTTATATGTTGTAAGCAGTGTATTACATGCTTTGTCACTGCTCAAAGCAAGAATGAACGGTAAGCATTTGAAGGAGAATCTGGGATGAAGTTAAAACCATAATTCCATTATGGTTGATTATGTTTCCTGAAATACTGGAAAGAAAAGGTGCCGGTAGAAATTTAAAATATTTTCTTTTATGTTCTGCTGTTATTTGGGATTTTCAGCACCTGGACCTACAATTAATTTTAAGAAATTGAAAGTGATCTATAAAAATGTCTAATATGGAAATATGCTACATATTTATTGCATAACATGCAGTAAAAAATATCATCCTGAACTGTGTTGAAATCACATGGTCAGTTCCAGTCAAGTGTATATATTTAGTAGTCTAGAACGTAGACTATCACAGTTAAAAAAATTATTTTTGATGTTTTCTGAGAAGTGCGTGAGTGTTTTAAGTGATGTGGTTTTCAAAAATATAATTTTGAAATCATCAGCTAGCAGAGTTTTTTTTTCCCCCAATTAATGTGGAAATGCCATTTAAAATGGAAATGCTTTTGATTGTGAAATTGCTTTGTGTCTTCCTACTTGTATGTATAAATAAAATGTTCTCTTAAGCATTCAGTGGTGTGATTCCTTGGTTACTGCATGGAAAGATTGATTTAAACATTGGGAAGTTAGTACCTGTTTAATTAAAATTCTCATTTTTTTTTTTTTTTTTGCTTTAAAAATATTATTTTGTCATTCTAGTCATTCGAATGTTTATGAGATGGCACTAACCTTGAAACTTTATTTTTTCCAAAGAGACATTGAGCCAGTTTGGTTCGTGGTAAAATAATAAGTTGTAAAAATTAATTTTTTGGATGTATTGGATGTTTATTTTTAATTAGTATTCTAGTCACACCATGATGTAGTTAACATTAAAATCAATGTCAAGTACAAACTTGAGAAGAAAATATTAGTAGTATATTTCCTTTAATTTTACATTTTCTTCATAATTTTTAATTACGAGCATATTCAAAACATTTGTAGAATTGTTTTTTATAAAATGTTCTTATTTTTTGAATGTCTTAATAAACCAGGTGTTTGGGCCGTGCTAAGAGAATCCCACTTTGCATATTATCATCTAAATTTTGAGTCCTTTGAGAATTCCTTTATAAAACTATACAGTAAAATTTCTTTTATTAAACCAGCAAAGGATAAGGAATCAAATAAATGCAGTGTGGAAATGTTCTTCTTTAAACTTTCTGTAGCTTCTTCTCACCTATTTTTCTTCTTGAGAGTGAGCTGATATAAAATTTACACTGTAACTCACTAGTGTTAAAGATTGGCTCATAAGATCCTTTACCATTTTTAGAACATTTTTTGTATGCATTGTTTCATTGGATTCTTATAGCAAATCCTTTGACATAGGTATAGCTGATATTTCTGTTTCACAGTTGAGGAATTCAGAATTTAGAGAATGACTTACCTAAAATTTCACTCAACCATAGTGTGCAGAGTGACTGAACTCATACCCGATTTCATTATAGTGTTCATTATAGTGCAGTGCTCTGTGTTATCTACAGGAAACTTTGAAACATCTTTAGTTCTCATTCATGGAAGGATCACACCAGTTATTTATTTATTTCAAAGATTTTTTTGGATGTGGACCATTTTTAAAGTCTTTATTGAATTTGTTACAATAGTGCCTCTGTTTTATGTTTTGGTTTTTTGGCCCCGAGGCATGTGGGATCTTAGCTCCCGACCAGGGATCAAACCCACACCCCCTGCATTGGAAGGCAAAGGCTTAACCACTGGACCGCCAGAGTCCCTACACGAGTTCTTTTTGATAGTGAATCTTTCCAATTAAAAAATGGAAGAACAAAATAATGGGAGAATTCTTTAATCACGCAACTGCAGCGATTCCCATGATTAACAAGTCATGTGATCAAGAACTGTTTTATCTAATTTCACTTTCAAAGAGTACAGCATGAATCTCTTTCTTCTAGTTTTCTCTTTATTGGAGAGAGAAAACAACTGGGCATGGAATTTATCCCCGGCATCTTTTAGCATTTCTCTTAACAACTTAAAATTTTCCTTGCAATGTGGAACCCAGAATTAAATGCCCTGTTCTTAATAAGACTGCAAACATATGATCTCTGCTGAATTATCACTTGCCTTTGCTTGCCTGTTGTACTTACTCCTGTTTTTCTTTCTGCTTTGTTGATGGCACTCTATAAGTTGTTTTCATTGGTGTTGCTTTTTTCCTTCTACTTAAATGTTAGTCTCAAGGCTCAACTTAGCCATGATACTTAAGTCACCCAGATTGCTCCTTGACCTTAAACCCCTCTTTCCTATTAGCGTACACTTTGCCACCCCTTTGTTTAATGGTTTTCCTTTTGCTTGGAGTGTCCATTTCTTGTTCTTTGCCTTTTTCCCTAGCAAATTCCTACTTTAGGGTTCAAATCATTTATCATTTTCCCTGAAGCCTTCCACTAGTCTTTCTCTTCAGGCAAAATTTTGTTGTTCTCCTGTAATATTTTGTTTATTCTCTACTGTCTCTCCTGTCACATTGTCTTATAGTTAATTTTATTTGCCTGTCAGTTCGTTATGGGCAGGACTAAAAAAGGAGGTGATTCTAAGTAAAACTTGGATTGGACAATACTGGTGCATCTGCTGTTCTTTGGTTTTACAAACTAGAGATATAAAATTTTATTTCACGGGGCTTCCCTGGTGGTGCAGTGGTTGAGAGTCGGCCTGCCGATGCAGGGGACACGGGTTCGTGCCCCAGTCCGGGAAGATTCCACATGCTCTGGAGCGGCTGGGCCCGTGAGCCATGGCTGCTGAGCCTGCGCGTCCAGAGCCTGTGCTCCGCGGCGGGAGAGGCCACAACAGTGAGAGGCCCGCGTACCTCAAAAAAAAAAAAAAATTATTTCACAACTTTGTCATAATTCATTTTCTAATAAGACATGCATTGGGGATGTAGTTTAAAATACGGGGAAATCTGGATATTGAGTGTCTTCCAGGCAGGAGCAAAGATGTGGTCACTCCAGGCCAGTGGGTTCCTGGGGTTTTCATCTAGCATCTTTTATTAGCTTAGCATGTTTCCTGGTATATGTAATAGGGTATCCAATAGAAAATTGGTGAATGAATGTGTTAGGTAGAACATCGTATGATGTTTTCAGTTCATTTCAGTCATGGGGGAGAGAGAGACAGATTTTGTATGTTTGCTTTTAATGGCTTATTGTCTCTGCCATATATTTTCAAGACTGAGGAGTCATCAACTTGAATTGCTTAATGGCCTATGTTTGTTAATGTAACCCATGAATTAAATGCATTTGATGTTGTGAAATTGTTTTTAGTTGCTTGGACTAAGAATTTAACGTATTACACATTTTGGTTGAGTCTGAATCAATGGTCTGTTTGATAGCTTAGTGGCATCAGTCATCAGTTGAAGATTAACTCTGTAGAGATATTACAAATATTTGTTATAAAAGAGCCTTTGTGAAAATTTACATGTTAGTACCACTTCTTTACATCTTTCCATAATACAATAAGTGTTTTTAGTTAAAAGTAAAACAGTAAAAATTATTTAGCCACAAACTAAAAAAATTATCACAGGAAATATAAATATTTGCATCTCAGAAGAATGGTAACTAATACAGATTCAGGAAATTGTAGAGGGAGGGAAATTAAACTGGAGTCTGACAGTGTGTACTTTACCTTGGTCAAGTCAAGTAGCTCTTTTTTTTTTTTTTACTAGTAATATTAAGCTGTTGTGATAAATAGGTATCCAAACTTTAAAAGCTTTAAAAAATAATAAAATCATACTTTGATTTCTATGAAATTGACCTTACCTTGGGTGATACATTCTTCCTAATAAGCAATAGTAATTTGCTCAGTGGTAATACAGTCGTCCCTCATTATCTGCAGGAGATTGGTTCCAGGACCCTCATGGATACCAAAGTCTGTAGATGCTCAAGTCCGTTTTATAAAATGGCACAATATTGCATATAACCTATTCACATGCTCCCAAATCATCTCTAGATTACTTACAATACCTAATACAAGGTAAAAGCTATGTAAATTGTTGTAAATACAGTGTAAATGCTATGTAAATAGTTGCCAGAGCATGGCAAATTCAAGTTTTGCTTTTTGGAACTTTCTGGAATTCTTTTTCCCAACTATTTTTGATCCGCAGTTGGTTGAATACACGCCTGCAGAACCCAAGGATAGGGCGGGCTGACTATATGTTTCTTTTAATCTTTGCAGAATTACAACATAAGCTTTTTTTTCTTATTACTTTTATGATCTGTTGCATTATAGAGAAGAAACATAATTCAACGTTTAAACCCTAAGGTAGACTGTCATGTAATATTCCACATTTGTCATAGGTTTTCTTATATTTTAGATTTTATTCCATCAAAAGAGTATTTGATATTGAATATTTTCCCATTTTCTGTAAGATCATATAACCGATTAGATTGTTAAATTTGATAATCTACCATGTTGATGATCTACCTTGTAAATGTAGTTAATTTGATTTTTATATTTGTGTGCATGTGAGTGAAAATAGCTTTGAAAATGTGATACATGTTTTTATTCATTAGTATAATTAAATTTTAATTAATTTTTAATGCTTCACATGTTTTGTGTTTTTCCTTTGGAGGATTGGATAGCTTTAGTCAAAGCAGCTGCTGCAGCTGCAGCCAAGAATAAAACAGGGAACAAACCTCGGACTAGCGCTAACAGCAATAAAGATAAAGAGAAAGATGAGAGAAAATGGTTTAAAGTACCTTCAAAAAAGGAAGAAACTTCAGCTTCTCTAGCCACACCAGAAGTTGAGAAGAAGGAAGATCTGCCCACATCTAGTGAAACATTTGGTACAAAATATGTTCTTACATTCATTCCCTATGGCAGTGGTAAACTCACATAGTGAATAAGTCAAATCCTTTGGCTGCCTGTAATTTGAACATGTGTTGAAATTATTAGGATTTTTTTCCTAGCATAATATGATGGTTAAGTTTTTTAGCGTCTTACAGATCTGAAGATTAATGGCCTAATATGGGTGCTTGATAATGGTTACCCTCAGTATTCTTGAATAGAAATGCATTGAGAATTTGATTTGTAACTTCTACCAAGTAGGTTTTGGGATTTCTTTTGTGTGGGTTTTTTTGTTTGTTTGTTTTGTTTTCTTTAGCCTTTAAAATGTTTCTGCATGCATTTCAATATATAATACAGAAAAAGCAGTAAGTCACTCCTTTCCTAAAGCATAACTGCTTAGTAGTTTTTTTATTTCTCATATGTTGGTCTAGAGAGATTTGTGTTTTTAAAAGTTGTGTCAAGCACTAGATTGAAAAAATTAAGTGCAGATCTTTTGTATTATTTTGCTATTTTAAAAATATTCATGTGTTTTAATTTTGGATTCTAGATAAACTCTCATATATATATTCTATTAAAAGTAGGACTTCATGTAGAGAACGTTCCAAAGATGGTCTTTCCACAGCCAGAGAGCACATTATCAAACAAGAGGAAAAATAATCAAGGCAACTCATTTCAGGCAAAGAGAGCTCGACTTAACAAGATTACTGGTAAACTACAATGATTCTTTTTGGGGGGAAATGGAGGGTTTGATTTTATAGTAGTTTGTTTTTAATAAAGGAAAATGTATCTATTGGTTTAGTGAAGCTAACTGGTTAATGAGAAAGACAGTTGCTTTGTTTCTTCAAGGTCATCCCTTTCAACACCAGGGGCTTTTTCTGTTGGAAATGTGAAAAGTATCACATATTTTCTACCTACCTCACAGGGATGTTGTGAGGATCCATAGGATCAAATGTTACAAAATTCCGTAGTTTTAAAATCACCTGGGTGGCAGGAGTAGTTTCTCTAAGAATTGAATTATATGCTTTTGTCAACTTGTGGTGACATAATGTCTGAGGTTCTAAATATTACACATTCTTACGCTTGACTGGTCTCATTAAAGATGGTACCATATATGGTTGGGAAGATGAATACTGAATTAAATTCAGCTCCCAAATTTGTTATGCCCAATGTAAAAGTACTTCTATACATTTTAAAAATTTCTATTCTTATCTTCAGGTTGGTCTCTAGAATTTGGACTTATTTCTCTATGCCTTGTTGTAATTAGGAAGTAGAATACTAGAATGATGAAAAGCACTGGAAATTCTAGCCTGGTTAGTGTTTACAGAAGAAGGGGCCAGTCATACTAAGACCCACAGTTCCATTCAGCCTAATGATTCTAATCTTTAAAAGAAATTGTGAATATATTTAATTTTTCTGAGTATATGTTATAAAAGGGGAGGTAAAATATTTTAATTAATATTCAGTCATATGCTCTTATTTTAAGGACAAATGATTTTTTTGTGCCTTTGGCCTAATAAAGCTATGTAAATCTTTGTTGACATTCTTTTAAATAACTTGAAAAAGCTTGGTTTCATTGTCAGACCCAAGAATAAATGTAAATTAAACATTTTGACCATTTTCTAAAGAGTGTAAGTCCACTGAAAGATGACTTTGCAGCTGAGGGTTCTTTAGAGCCACTGTTTTATTACAGTATTCATCTAAGTAATTATAATTGGTTTCAACAAGTGAGAGTATTTAGTCTTTCCATTGTTAATATTATTTTTGTGCCTTTCTCTGATAAAGGATATATTTGGCCCCAGGACAGGAAATATTTCAAATCAATTTACCCATCCCCATTCCACCTTTTCCTTAGAAACTATTAGCTTTGGAGAAAGCCAAAATGTTATCTTAGTGATTATTATGATGGCAACTTGAGACTTCCGTTTTGACTTGGAATAATGGAACTCCGAGCTCTGTACTGTGGAATAGTACTTCTAACTGCTGTGATACCAAGATTGAAACAGCCTTATTGGGGGAGCCAAGATCAAGGAAGATGGAAGTGACACTGACGCTACAACTGCCAGTTTCCCAGCATCATGGTTTTTCCTACAATCTGGATAATCTGATTTTAGTTTCAGTCAGTATACTCTTACATGTGTCTTACTGAGAAGTTCAAGCTCACCATTTAAAGAAGTAAGAAAACAGCTCAATCCACAATGATGCAGTATTTCCGCTTGGCCTTGAAAAGACAGTAGTGGGGGGCAAACCATTTTACCATGTACCTCAAGGAAGTTCTAATGCTGGTTGCTTTAGTAACACCCTGTGCCTTCTGTGGAGGGACTTTGTCTTCACTTCCTCTTGGGAATCGCAAATCAACAAGTAATAGTTTGGGCAACAGTAGAAAGGCATAAGATTTTACGAATGTGAAACTGTTATGATCTTTTCCCTTTATTTACTCAGAAGATGTATGTTAGTTTTTTTAATAGTTCATCTCTGCATCTATTTCTGATTTCATGTCACAACTATACCATGCAAAAAGATAATAGATATTTTAAGATTGTCTTTTATGATTGAAACTCCGGCTTGCCTCTGTACAGTAAATTTCATCTGTGGACCATAAAAAGAGATGAGAACTAATATGAAATAGCAATTTTGTTATGGAATTATGGTATATTTTAAATTTCTCAAGTTCACTTATATCTGTCTTTTTGTCCCTTTACTACTGAGAGGAATAGGCTGGTAACATGGCAGCATCTCAGCCTGCTCTGATGTATTACCCCCCCCCCCACGCACACCATTTTATTTATTTTTTAAATAGTTCTAACAGGAAATAAGTGGACCAGCAGCTGGATAAATTTAATTCATGTATTTATTCACTCTGTTTCTGTTTCTTCCTCATATATACACCCTACAGAGATTCCAAACATGATTTCTCTACAGAGAATGGAATAGGATGGCTTTCTTCAAAATTTTCAAATAAGCAGACACTGAAATTATTGTTGCATAGTATATATATGTTCTTCCAGAATCTTATTTTTCATTGTCATGTACCTTATTGATAATTATTGATAACTTTATGCATACTGATTTAGAACAAACTATTTTACAAAGATAATAAAGTTTATACTTTGGGACAAAGTTGCAAGCAAACTGTAAGCAAATTTGAGTAGATTTTAAAGTACGGGTTGTCAGAGAGTAAAAGAAGAAACAGCAGTTAGTGCATGGTCTGTTTGTAATAGTTCTAGGAGTTCCTAGACATTCAGCCAGTTTAGATATGTTTGTACAGCTTAAGGAATTTAAAAAATAATTAAAAAACCCCAGAGATTTGAATTGGCCAGTAATAAGTTATTGATAATAATATCCAGGATATTTGGTTCTTAATCTAAGCAAGAATATTGTGTTTTGGAATCGCTGGATGAAAAGTAGACCATGAATTTAACCACTTTGCTCTTTCTGTCTTCCCCATTACCAGATGCTCTGGCCTCTGTTGTGTTTATTCCTATCAGCAGTGAGAGACTAACTCTACTTTATAGCTGAAGTAGAGTATTGAGAAATTATCACTTTGTGGGTGGGACTTACAAAAATTTATATTCTACTTCTACCTGATACTTAAATAATTTCTTAAAACTGCATAACACATTCTGTTAAAATGTTTGTAGATATCTTATTTGGATGAGGACTTGTTAGTAATATATTGATAAGTAATATATTGATAATTAATACATATTTGCAAATAACAAAAATTAATTTCATTTGTATTTATTTTCCTCCAATTAATTCTTGAAGGTTGTGATCTGTTTCATCTATTGATATGATTTAAAAGTATTTCCACCACCTATATGAAAGGAAACGAAAAACGTGAAGTGTATTTAGTAGATTGAATAGCAAATATTTGTCCTCTTTGAGTACCCCTTCGAAGTAGGGCCTCTACTCAGTTCCCTACAAAAGAAGAACCTAATTTCCTAATTATTTTTCTTTTTATTTTTAGTAGTATTTAACCTCAGAAATATTAGCTAGAGAAGAAAAACCTAGTGAATGCAGCTTTAAATGTTAAAGAAATATTCTGTGCTACATCTTTTTTAGTCATCTAAAAATGTGTTCAAAAGTTATATTATTATAGTTAGGATTGAATTTATGATTTATAAACTATTTTTGTAAAATTACTTATACATTGGGTCTTTTTTCCTCCATTTAAACCTACACTTAATACTGTGTGGGACTTGAGCAATATGAATTATGTCAAACTGCACCAAATAGCAGTTTTAATACCAATCATTGCTGTATCAAAATCATTGTTTTATTCTCAGCCTTTGCTGTTTTGAATTACAATTCTGAGTGATAGATATTCAACTTTATTATCTAATCGTGGAAAGGTGCCTTTTGCCTGATTTAACACTTGGCTCTAGTACTATTTTGAGAATACAATTTTAATATTTGAATTTCCACTTAGATTACTTAACATCTTTGAGATTGTTACCTGAAAAAGTCAAGCGATGTTGCCACAGGGTAGCTCGAAGTTAGGTGGCATTTTGGGGCACCTTTTTTCTCCTATTAAATATGATGTAGACAGCGTTAATAATATAATGGTACAATTGCTGAAGTAAGTTTACTGTTATTTTGTCAGTTATTAAACATGCTTCCTTTGAGGCCAAGGTTTTGTGTGCCTGACTTTGAAATGACACAAAAATGATTTTTGGTGACTTTTTATGTGCTTGGTGGCCATAAGAAGCAGCAAATAAATTTGATTCCATTGAGGGTACCTATCTGGTGCTTAGCAAAGAATCTTGACTAAGTAAATGCCTGTAATTTCTAAATTAAAGCAGAGTTTTAATGTCTTGTAAAGTTAATTATATATACTCCAGATAAAATATTCTGTCTTCTAAAATTCAGAATTAATGGTATATATTGGTGAAAACTGGAACTCCCAGTGTATTTCATTAATTGTAGAATGAGGCTATAATATTAAGTAAGTTCAAATGTTGTAGGAAGGATCTGTACTCTTTTACATTAACATAAAATGGATGCATCCATGTTTTCACCACTTTTGTAAGAAGGTAAGCTACAGCTGGGTATAGAAACAAACTTGTAAAGCTTAGGTTAAAGGATCCAGGTGAAATAAAAAATTGGAAGTATTTTTTTAACTAATAATCCAACAACAACAACAATCTTATTTTATATTCTGGTTGTTTGGAAGGATTCCTTATATCTTAATATTAATTCCATATTTTATTTCAGTTATAGACAAAGCCTAAGTATTAACAATTTAAGCCATCTTAGGTTTTGGGACATTAAACCATAGAAATTTAAATTTGTACAGAATAAATGTGTATATGTGTGATTTTTTTAAAAGGGTATTTTTAGTTAATTTTTTTATTTTAAAAACTAATTGTGTAAGCAACTCTCAAGTTCTAATTCAGCCCCTTGAGCCATTATTAAGGGTGTTTGTATTTTTGACAAGTAAATTTCTGAGAGTGTTGTATTTACTTTCTATAAAAAAGTATAGGGGATTTCAACTGCTAAAATTTTTGAGAAGTTAATTAGTGTGAAAGTCGATATTTTTTCTAATAAGCAATTTCTGTACAATTTTTCTCAAGGTTTGTTGGCATCCAAAGCTGTTGGGGTGGATGGTGCTGAAAAAAAGGAAGACAACAGTGAAACGGCTCCAATGCTGGAGCAGGTATGAAATGGTAGCATTTGATTTTTTTCAAGGTTCCCAACTGGAATGATCAAGGAGCTATAGTATCCACATAATTGAAATTGCCCTTTTGATCAGATATGGGAATAGGAAGGTAATTAATTGATGCTATATTTTTAACTCTGCCTTCTCCAAGGTATACAGATAAACTACAGACTTCATTAGTGTTTATTTTCAGTAGGCTGGCATTAAAGCCTTTGTCCCCCAACAGTTGAAGGCCTGGAGGCAGGCATCCCAGGGTATAGGCTTCCAGCTGGATCACGTTTAACTAGCTTACAAAAAGACCCTTACACAAATACTTTTCATTTGTGAGTTAAAACAGGGTTTTTTGACATCTAATAAAGCTTCTTTTGTAAGAAGTTTCTTTTATATTGTAACAATTGGTGTTGTTAGACTGACTATGTGTTTTATGAATTGATCAATGAGCCATACATTTTTGCTAGGATGTATATTTTAATAACTACAAAAAAAATTTTTTTAAACTATTAAGGGTCTGTCTTTAAACCACCTAATAGAGGAATTTAAAAGTGAAGGTTGCAGTTGCTAGATTTTGCCTTGGCTACCTTCAGATTCCCACAATACCTGTATATAGTGGACTGTGCATGCTTTTCCATTTTCTAAGGGCTTACCTTCTTGGGCACTGTAAGACTATAAGAACACAGTAATAGCCATAACTGGATTTCCTTGGTTCTCCTGTTTTAAAATCTGAGCCTTAATGTAGTTTTAATATACCCTTTTTGTATTATTTTAATTTTCTTTATTAGTAGCCTAATAAAGAAGACTTTAAAATGAGTACCTGTTGCTCTTCTCTATATGCGTTTTAAAAAACAGTCCAAATTTAATTGATATTGTATTGAGTTTTTCAGGGTTATTTTAGGCCTGATATGATAACAGTGCATTGTTTTGGTGCCTCCATTAATGTTGTATTGAATCAGTGATCTTTTAAATTGATTAATATGTCAGCGAATCATACCTTCTGATTTTCTGTGGTCATCAAACGGTTAAGTCTTTGCCGTTATTGTCAGTATATCAACCAAATTTTAAGTGACTTTTTTACTGTGTATTACTATATTCAACGTCCCAGATATAACAATATTTTGTATTTTCACCACTGTTTATGGTATTCTCAGAATGCAATAAATCAGGGACTTGGGTAATAAAATGTTTCTGGAAAATTCATTACAATGTCAATCTTTTATTATGCACAATCCTGCTGAGATGAATGTGATTGTGAAAATTATTTATTATATGTGAAAGTTAGTGTAGAGGGCAGTGCCCATTTCAGAGAGAAGTACAACATTTTGAAACTGAGCTTAAAAAACAAAGAAAAAAAATTGAGTAACTCGGCTGTTTTTATTTACATAATTAAAAAAATTTTGAGAGTCCTTCCCAGTTTTGTAACAAAGAGACCAATGATCATTAATGAAAACTTTGTAAATTATTTTATATTTTTAAGGAACAGGATGCTGTTCCCCCCCTTTTTTTCATTCAGGTTGATTTCAATGTGAAATGTTTTGTAACCATACTCTTAATTTTTGTGCTAAGTGTTTGCCCTTCTTCAAAGTTAAAAAGCCGAGTTATAAAATTCTTAATTACATCTCGGTATCAACAATAGACTTGAAGGAGAGAGATTGTCACTAACCTCTGTTGCCCTAATGAGTAAAATAATGCCACTCATGACGTAGATTTATAACAGGCCTAAGGCCAAAACTTACTGTCCTGAGGGATTTATTTATTTACATTAAAAAAAACCTCAAACTCTGTGGTCTTGAACCCCAGTTCTCAGATTATTAATTACAGATTATTTAATTGTATTAGGGAATTGTCATGTTATATTTACTTTTGGATAAAACCTGCATTAGATGCATAATTCAGTAAGTTTTAAAAAATGTTAATTTGTCCTTGTTTAGCGGTTAAGCACCTTATCCAGATATTAATTTAAGTATTAAAATCTTGTTTTATAACTTTGTAACTTGAGAGTAATGGATGCTGTAGTGATGTCTCTCACATATGTGAAGATGAACAATAAAATTGTTTATTTACAAGTAATGGCTCTAATTACTTTTCTGGCAACACCTTTTATGATAAGCTTAGGAATCCTTTCTGCATATGGAGTTTTTTTTTTCAAATGATTAATCTGCACTTATACACATGTGTAATGAGTAAATTCAAGAATAGAAATGACAACTCAATGAATGAGACACTTGACACCAGCCCTTTATGTGGTATGTCCAACATGCCATCTGTAGCACAAAGGTGCCATACTTAATACCAAATATTCACTTTTTTTCCACCAAAATTTGAGCGCTTTATAAATATTTTTAGTGGGAACAGAAAGCTGTTTGGTCCCCAGACAATGATCTTCCATATTCCAGAGAACTGCAGACTGCAGACCTGATGGTCATCCCTCACAAAAGATATGGAAGTAAAAAGGTATCTTGGGGACAAGCATGTTGTTCATAGAGCTAGTAGTTTGGTTCTTTATAAAAACCTATTCTAGTATAGGTTTTTTTTAAAAAAGTGTATCTCATACTTTGCTCTCAGATAACATATATCAAAAAGAGATACAGTATAGGCATTCCAACACCGTAGATTGCAAATCCATCTAATGTGGCTGTTCTCTGATGTCTTAGGACACATTCACATATAGTTTTACATATGTAGGACATTTTACTGCCAAATGAATGAAGATATTCTTTATGAAAGAACTGACAAAGTTCTAATTTTTTTTTAAAAGTATCAGTTGGCAGGAAGAAGGTAAAAACTCTCATCTAAGAATGCGACGTATTTTGTTTTTAAATCCAATGTTTTTAACTTACACTTGGTTTTACTCCTTGTTTTTTTTTTTTGTTCTTGTTGTTGTTGCTTGTTTTGTATTGTTTTTTAGTCTTTTAACTCTGTATTGCTGGTGGCTTTGATTTCATGATGCATTATGCTTATGAAACTCTAGCTTTCAGCATTAAAATGAGTTAAAGATAATGTTTCGTTAATTTGATCATTGTTTTCCTGTTGAGATCTTTCTTTAAAGGGAAATTGTCTACTTAAACCTCTGCATTGAACTCGATAAAGGAAATTATTTTATAAGAAAAAATCTGAAAGTCAGAAGCTTAAATGTATTCCTCCAATGCTCTAAAACTTGAAAATGCTGTTTATTTACCTAATTATTATCAATGTCATTGGTAATTATGGTGTCAAAAGAGGTATATTTTAACTCAATACGGAACATATTTGTCCAGTAAGATAACATTTTATTTCTGAGACTATTATAAATAATACATTTTAAAAAACCTAAATTTAGACTACAAGTTGACAGCATCCCTTTAAAGACAGCCTATTCAACTTTTAGTTAATAATTTGTGGGGTTCTTTTTGGTTTTTCATTTGTAATAGAAATGTTATATGTTGCTTAACAATGTTTTTGGATACTAAAGATGCTTAACAGTCAAAATAGAAAACAACAAAAATGAAGAAACCAAAATAAAAATATCAATTTTTTATTATTTATTCAGGCGATTTCACCTAAACCTCAAAGTCAGAAAAAAAATGAAGCTGACATTAGCAGTTCTGCCAACACTCAGAAACCTGCACTGTTATCCTCAACTTTGTCTTCAGGGAAGGCTCGCAGCAAGAAATGCAAACATGAATCTGGAGATTCTTCTGGGTGTATAAAACCCCCTAAATCACCACTTTCCCCAGAATTAATACAAGTCGAGGATTTGACGCTTGTATCTCAGCTTTCTTCTTCAATGATAAATAAAACTAGTGAGCACAGATTTTTAAAAAATAGTTACTTATCCTATAAGATACATTAAAAACAGTTTGGTTGTAGTTATATTGTATTTTTATGAAGTTGCATTTTAAAAATTCAAACTTAAGTGGATATGATAGGGAAGACTTGAAACTATTTTAGGGGCAAAACCCATTTACATTTCTGACTGATGTATTGTACAGAGGTACAGTGACTATACTGCTGGTTAAGAAACCTTAGCATTTAATAACCAAATTCCACTGTAGTTTGACTCTCCTCAACTAATAATCCAAGCACAATGAGAGGCCTGATTCATTACAAAAAAACAGAACAAAACCACTATGAGATACAAAAAGACCCATAGTGGATGTTTTCCTGAACTCCTAAGACTATTCTTATGGATAGATTTAGTTACTGTCCCCAGTTGTCTGTACCCTCTTCGGCAATACATTTTATTCAGTTCTTATTGTAGGATTTAGAGTGCAAACTTCAGTTTAATCTTACTGATGAAAGAAGAAGATTGCTTCCTTGATCTTATATTTAAAGATTTTACTGTTTCAATACCACTAATTTTTCAAGAGTTAACTTGGTCTTTTTTAAATAGCCTATTGACATGGGTTTGGATATATATAAGACAAGATTTGTGTTGACTGTGTGTTTCTCATGTTTTAGTATTCTAAGTTAGAGACATATGAAAAATAATTACCTGAAAAGTCACCGGGTAAAAGATAATTTTGCTGTTTATACAGTGAATGAATTAGTAACCTGATTATTAAATGAATATGACACATTTCCTCATGAACTTCTCCATATCATATCTTCCACAACAATTAAAAATGGTGACATTGAGAAGACGTCTATCAATCAAATATATTAACTTCCTCTTGCATTCCATTGCTATATTCTTTTTGCCAAACCATGTTTTTCAATTTTTGATCAGGTTTTGGTACTTCTTTGTTTTGTTTTGGTTCTTTTTAATAAATGAGTAGAAATGATGGAAACAGAAAAACTCAACTGTTTCTTTATAAGCTTCATTTCATTATGGCATTTATCATGAAATAATATCATTAGTAGTCACTACAATGTCACGTGACATTGATGCGTATTTTATTTTGCAATTGTTTTGTATTTTGGTATTATGACCAGCGTTACAGCAATTGAATTTTATTCTTTTTTTTTTTTTTCAATTATCACCATGTCTTTTCCATTTTGACTTTTGTAAAATTATTTTTAAATACCCAAAGCATCAACCTTTTTAAACTACTCATTTCCTCCTGCTAAATTAACATGCATATATTGGCTTATGTAGTCCTGCCTGTTCTAAATCATCAAACATATTTACATGCCGTGTAGAAAGAAGAAAATGAAAGGTTAAAAAAAAAAATTTCCAAACTTCTGTTAATACATAGCTAGAAGATGCTCAAATGGCTCACCAAGTTAGTTTTTTAAAACAAAATGAAAAACACACGAGGGCAAGAACAGTGTCATATTCTTTAAAAATCCTCGGGTTTTGCCCATAATGAGTCCTTAAAGTTGTTTGTGTTCAATTTTTTTTAATGAATCAGGCCCAAATATATGTTTATAAAAATCCATTTGCGGGAATGAGGGTGGGATAAAATTACTTACATTAGTTTTACTTTGGCAAGTAAAGCACTAACTCTACAATGCATGTCAGATTTTTGTCACCTATGCCCCTGCCTTTTTTTTTCTTAGAGTTTCTAGATTTGTAATGTAGCAAAAGGGACATATATATATACACACATATATATATATATATATGTATTTTTTTTAATCTTTGGCTATACAGAGATTATTTTCCCAAAGGAAAAATGGCAACTAACAAGGATCTGCAATTAGAGAATTAACTGTAGTCTGTTACTTGGGAAACTACCTGAAATTAATGTTCCATGTTATTTTCTTTTGGTTCTAGTAGGCTTTAGATTTTAGAAGTTTTGATTAACCCTTGTGAATGGGGGCAGTTTTGCCTTTGATTACTTTTGGAACATGCCGTTCCTTGTGGATACCTTACAACATCAGAGGGCAGAATTTGAATCATTTTTCCCATTTTTCTCCTTAAGTATTATAAGATGATCCTGGCATGTATCTGCTTCGTGAACATTGAAGATCTTTTTCTAGGTCCTCCACAGCCTGTGAACCCCCCTAGACCTTTCAAGCATAGTGAGCGGAGAAGAAGATCTCAGCGTTTAGCCACCTTGCCCATGCCTGATGATTCTGTAGAAAAGGTTTCTCCTCCCTCTCCAGCCACTGATGGGAAAGTATTCTCCATCAGTTCTCAAAATCAGCAAGAGTCTTCAGTACCAGAGGGTAATGTATATTGCTTTTCTATAGAACCAAACATAAAAGAAGACAAAACACTGAGATAAAGATTATTAAAATATTAAGAAATTTCTGCTTTTTCCTTAACAGCTTTTGGACTTACAAGCACTTCATTTAATTCTACAAGTATTTATTTAGTGCCTTCTTTATTTCCAGGCACTGTTTAATTTATATAACATTTTAATCCACATGGATATTAACCGAGACAGTGTATTTATATTAACATATTACATTCTTTATTTTGTGTAGTGCCTGATGTTGCACATTTGTCACTTGAGAAACTGGGACCCTGTCTCCCTCTTGACTTAAGTCGTGGTTCGGAAGTTACAGCACCGCTAGCCCCAGATCCCTCTTACCATAATGAATGCCCCAGGGCAGAAAAGGAAGATACACAGATGCTTACAAATCTTTCTTCCAAAGCAGTAACTGATGGAAGAGGAGCTCCAACAGCATCAGGTAAAAAAGATTCATTTTACAAGTTAGCTAGGCTTGCATTTATACAGTAAAAACAGTTTGATGTATAATTACATTATTTTAATATGTAGTTCCTCTTTATAAATACTTCTCCATAACATCTGTGGAAGATAGGGTTTCTCAGTCTGTTTAACGTCCTTTTGTGTGACCATTTACTATCATATTCTCTGGATATACTTCTTATTTTGTCACTTTAATCTACTTCCTTCTCCCTACTTCTTTCTTATATCCTGTTTCCACTAAATAGGAATTATTAGAGCTAAATATAATTACAGAAGTTTCTTGGTTTTGAAGCCAGAAAATAACTTAATGGGCTCAATACTTAGGTTTAAGGATTTAATAGAATTTAATATTTAAGAAACACTTAGCTTAAATTAATTTATATACCTGTATCTTACATATAATCCCATATTTTGGAGCAGAATCTCCAAAATTTAAATGTAATTTGTTGTAATGTTATTTTGGGAGTCTAATGTGTAAAATCAGCCCTACTCAGTAAGACATTTTTTGATGATTTTATGACACTTATTGTAATCTGAAATCGTGCGGAGGTATTTTATCAAGTTGATGTTTTAATCTAACAGAATATTAGATTTATATTTATTTATATTTCCCTTATATGGTTACATTGTTTTACTTGGAAGTTTTATAGAATTTTAACCTCAACCAAAGAGCCCCTAGAGTAAAAGAAAAAAAAACGCAAATACTAATTTCAAATGCTTTTCCAGTAAATTACTAATTTGGAATTATCAGTAGATGGATAAATAAGGTGAATTGAGTCAGTTCAGAAGTAGGGAAAAACATAAAACTGTTTTTTGATTAGCAGCCAGAGAGTATTGGGATAATCGATTTTAGTAGTATCTTCTCTGAAACCACTTTATCAAATCCTTGGGTGAAGTATAAAATAGAGCTTGCTCTTTTCTGGTGGTGGTGTATATTAAAATAAAATGACTGAAGTAACTTAAGCATACTTCTCATATTACTGCTGTTACCTTCTTGTTCCTTCTTTCAAAGTGAAAGTGTAACTAATATTAAACATGCAGTGTTCTACAATTCCATTAATCAATAAAAGATTGAAGTTATTTTGTACATGATAGTGTTTCCATATCTTGTTTTAAAAAAATCAGAGCCCAAATTTGAAGATTTGTAGGCTTTGAAACATTTCTTGTCATTTCCCAAAACTGATCCATTGTCTTTGGACAATTTCTAAGCCCCTTCTATCTGTAGGGTGATTAATTTTTCTTTTCCCAGTTTTCACAAGATTTCTGAATTACCTTTAACCCTTTGAGATACTTTTCCTGGTGAAGTTCTTATGAGTCCTTTAACAATCTGGAATTTGTTGCTGTACTGAATATATGAAAAATATGTTCAAGTTAAAATGATATATATTGGGCTTCCCTGGTGGTGCAGTGGTTGAGAGTCCGCCTGCCGATGCGGGGGACGCGGGTTTGTGCCCCGGTCCAGGAGGATCCCACATGCCGCGGAGCGGCTGGGCCCGTGAACCATGGCCGCTGAGCCTGCATGTCCGGAGACTGTGCTCCGCGACGGGAGAGGCCACAGCAGTGAGAGGCCCGCATACCGCAAAAAAAAAAAAAAAGATATATTCATTGGGGAATTTATTTTTATTTATTTATTTTTTTTAATGATAAAGTCATTAGTTTTTAAAATGTGTGTGTGTGTATATATATATATATATATTTTAATGTATTTTTTGTTGTGTTGGGTCTTTGTTTCTGTGCGAGGGCTTTCTCTAGTTGCGGTGAGCGGGGGCCACTCTTCATTGCGGTGCGCGGGCCTCTCACTATCATGGCCTCTCGTTGCAGAGCACAGACTCCAGACGCGCAGGCTCAGTAGTTGTGGCTCACGGGCCCAGTTGCTCTATGGCATGTGGGATCTTCCCAGACCAGGGCTCGAACCCATGTCCCCTGCATTGGCAGGCAGATTCTCAACCACTGGGCCACCAAGGAAGCCCCCAATGTGTATATTTTTAATTTATGTATTTAATTTATTTATTTTTGGCTGCTTCGGATCTTCCTTGCTGCACGTGGGCTTCTCATCGCGGTGGCTTCTTTTGTTGCGGAGCATGGGCACTAGGCACGTGGGCTCAGTAGTTGTGGCTCATGGGCTCTAGAGTGCAGGCTCGGTAGTTGTGGCACACGGGCTTAGTTGCTCTGCGGCATGTGGGATCTTCCCAGACCAGGGCTTGAACCTGTGTACCCAGCATTGGCAGGCAGATACTTAACCACTGCACCACCAGGGAAGCCCGGGGAATTTATTTTTAGATGTGCATTTGAAAACGTTTGTATTTTCTTTTATATAGCAATAGTAACAAGCCTGAAAGATAGATGAATGTAAATAGCTGTATAATAACTAAGTTATCTTAGTTGAATGATGTATCCTAAAATGTCAAAGTAGTGATTATACATGGAAATCTTTAATTCCAGTGATTTTGTGTCTAATCAGAGTACTAGCCTAGTGGTTTTTCGTTTTTCCCCCAGAATTTCTAGTATATTTGTGGAGATGTAGCTAATTATCATTGGGGTGTGGTTCTTGTTTCTCATAATGGTTAAAAAATGTACTGAGGTAGAGGGAAGGCACGATATTTTTTTCCTTTTTAAGTATTCGAAAACTATTTGAGAAAGTCAAAGTTGTAAGATAGTTTGCTGGAAAAGTGAAAGGTAGAGAGGAGTTTGGATTTATAATGTGATGTATTTGTAAGTTTGTTGAAAAATGAGGATCATCTTAAGTATGGTGATAACTGGCAACTTTAATTGCTTAAATCAAGGAAATGCATGGATTTAAATGTTAATTACTGGAAGTCCATTTGTTAGAGGGTTGAACACAGTCACAGCATTTGAATGCGGGGTTTGGGGGGGATTCTGATTTATTTCTATTACTCCTTTTCATTTTTTGTTTTTTGAGGGAAGTAATGGAATTCAGGTCATGTTCTAATTGGACATCTTTTGATTAAAACCTTGTGAACCTGTCTGACTTGCACTGAAATTCTCAGTGGTCTGCGTGCTTTTTTCTCTCAACACTTTTGTTAGCTACCCTCTCGAAACTGTTTCGTAGTATTTGTTGGCCTTCTGTCTGCTTCCCAAGTTGTCTTCCATCTGCAGTCAAAGTACCAGGAGTTTTGTTTTTGTTTCTTCTTTCTTTTTCATTTTTTAATCTGTTTGCTTGGTTTGTTTCATGTTAATTATAAAAGTAAATTTTGTTACTGTTGAATTTTAAAACTTCTGTAGAAAGCATTATTTACCAGAACTTGTATCAAAGACATTTTCTGGGGGTATTTTTTTCAAATTGGAATTTTGGGGGTATTAAGAATGATGAGGATGTTAGTCATTAACTGTGAAATAGTTTAACAGACTTAGAGTTTTACTTTTTTGTGTGAGTGGTATGTGCATGCTCATATCACAGTCATGGTAAAGAATTAATGAGATTATGCAAATTATCCAATTATTATATACATGTGTTCTTAATAGGTTAACACTTGTTTTTCCAGTATAGATAATGAACTTGCCCTAATCCTCTGCATTCTTCCACTGGGAAGCATGCATAGAATATGACTAATCAAGGTTAAGAATACTACTGCCCTGCCGCCCTCATTACCAAAAACAGTCATTGGTGCCCTTGTAAAAATCGATGCCTTTGTTTTTATTTTATTATCAGAATACTTTCTCTAACAGAGCCAACCAGTTTTAGGTAAGGATAGAGTGTTAGTTCTGTTGCTAACTGGGATGTTAACTAGTTTTCTTATTTATCTACTGGATATATGTACTGGTATAACAAATACTGAATTACTCTGAGCCCTTCAAGGAGTTAAAATATGGAAGCTTAGTGTATGGACGGGTGAGACAATAACAGTCACATTCTGACTTGTGGGGACACCAATTTCACATTTACTTTCTAAAAAGCCTTTTTGTTTTAAAGTGTTTTTCAGTTTTTTTCCAGAATTGTACAAAACAGAACTACAACCAGAGACTCCGTAATCTCCCTCCACCCCACAGCAGATGTTCATGGCTTGTACAGAGCCTGGGGTTTCCATGGAGAGTCTCAGGGATAGCCGCCTTTTTTGCCAGGAGAATCAGATATTTCGCACACTGCCAAAACCTCTCCACATTACTGCGCCTTGCAGGATGTGAAAGCAGGCGTGGCTCAGAGATCTGTCACTCTTGCTTTAATCTAAAGCGCTCCATTCGTTTTTTTATTGTGTTTTTCATTTGGCGGGGGGTGGTTGTATTATGTATTGGAATATTACATAACATTTTGTTTGACGAAAATGTTCTGTTGATAAAATTTAGTGTAAAAACCAGTATTCTGTAAACTAATATCCACGTACTCTGGTTCCCAAATTCTAGTGCCTGGTGAAATAAGGACAATGTAGAGAACTTCTCATAAAATGAAATTGATTCTTTTGTAGAATTCTTGAATAGATCTATTTTTTTTTCTATTTGGGCATGGGTGTTTTTTAAAGTCCTGCCATTATTGCATATAGGAATATTTATTTTAATATCCTTAATTGTGTAAAATGTTGACAAGCCTTTCTCAGTTCCCCAATTTTACTTGCAAAATTTTATCAGTTAAGAAATATAAAGGTTTGGGACCCACCAGAACATGTGAAAACAATCTAGAACTGGTCCTCCTGAAAGCACTCTGCTAGTTACTGAATCTGTTCTGCTGTGCTGACCTGTTTTCTGGAGCTGAGGTTCAGGACCATTTTACTTGTCTTCCAAGTACCTGAGGGATCCCACACATTCTAGTCAGGAAAGGCAGCCCTGTAAGGCAGTTCCTTCCATTTGAATCACCCCAGGGGATTCTGGCCTTGCTCCACCTTTCACTCTGGAGATTCAGTGCTCCTGGGGATTAGGGAGGGACCTACAAGGCAATAATCATGATCAAGGGCTGCTTCTGGTATAGCTCTACTATCACAGAGGATTTAGAAAGCAAATCTCTTACTGTTTCCGTTGTAAATGCCTTGTCATTTTCAAGAAAATTGTGTCAAATTTGTGGAATTTTCATGGCATTAATTGTAGTAAACAGTAATTAGTAAATTAACAGTTTAAGTGAGGCATTTGTTCAACAGTTTTGATAATAAGGAAGTTTAATTGTATTTCTCTTTGCTCTGATGTCCTTTTCATTTTTTTGTCATAAGAAAGCTTTTTGTCATGGAGATTATCAATATATTTACTTAATTTGAAACTTAATTATTAGAGCCTTATTAGCATTTAATTCAAGTTGAGTGGTATTTTTACATTTTTATTGTGTTTTATTTAAATTATGTAAATTATTTGCAGTAAGATGAATAAAGTGCTAGCTTTTTTGATACTGTACTGCAGTGATTTAAAAATCAAAGAACTCATAACTGTGATATTAAAGCATAATTTAATAGACTGAAAGTGTATTTTAAATGCACTAGAGTGTTTTTCTTAGATTAACCCTATACACACATAAGATATTAGCATTGGCAGTGGTTGAATATGAGTTGAGAAGCTTGGTTAAGTGTGTCTGTGTCAGCAGCACAGTTCATGAGGTACACTATTGGTTTAAAAATGTATTTTCGACTATTAGGTAATAAAACCTAAGTGCCACTAAGGTTGAATATTTTGTATGTGATAATAAGCCTTTATATCTTACATTTGGATAAAGACCAAAATAATTTATAGAATAATTCTGTTTTGGCTTTTATCGTTACCTAATAACACATTCATGATGAAGTTCAAAGGTACAAGTTAGTTCTAGGCAACAGAGGTTAAATATTAGTTTAAAAATTTTATGCAGATTGTTGAAAACCAGTATAATTTAATGTGAAATTTAATATTTCATTTGTATGACTGGAATAGCATTTTGTCATAATTGTCACAGGAGCAGAAATGTTCCGTGGACCTACCACTGGAGTGCATTTCAACATGGACTGCCAAAGGCTGTGATGCCAGAGTTGATCTTAACTGATTGCCTAGTGCATTTATCCTAACATTTTTTTATGTTCAGACCCATATTTATGCTATTTCTAGAACTGATGTAGTCTCAAATTATTACCCCACCATAAAGGAGAAAGTGAGAAAAAACACTTAGTAGTTATCAGACACTAAGCATTTCATCAATACACATTTTGACTCACCTTATACTGATAACAACAGGAGGTAGATGATGCTCTTAGTCCTATTTAGCAGATAAGGAAACTGAAGCACTGAGAGATTAAATGATTTACTCGAGGCTGTGAGCTAATAAATGGTGGAACTAGGAATCTAATCTGAGTAGTCTGAGGGAACAAAAATCATTCTTAATTTATTATTCCTTTGAAGTAAGAAATCCCACTTCTTTGTTACTAGTTCAGGCAATAAAATAATGTAGACCTTTAGGGGAAAAGAGTCTTAGGTAGAGTTTTGTGAGCAATTGTAATTTAAACCATTGTCCCATACTTTTAATCCTTTCTGACTAAACTTACATATTTTTCCCCTAAACCTGCAGGAATATCGAAAACAGAAAAAAAAGTGAAATTGGAAGAAAAAAGCTCAACTACATTTGGTATGAACAGAAAGTAATCTTTAAGCAAAAGGCTATAGATGGCTTGGCAGTGGGAGGACATAGTCTGTCCCTTACTTTTTACCTGTTAGTGCTCCTTTAGGTGTAAGTGATCATCTGTTTTAGTGTTTATTAGTATTATTCGGCTCCAAATATGTGATTTCTTAAATACATATCTTGCAGTAGTATGGGTATTTTTTGTCAAGGGAGCCTAAGGCTTTCTCTGAGAACTTGATGTTTTTGAACATCTTTAAAACTATGACTGTTTAAAAATAAGCTACCATTTAATATTATTGAAACTTAGAGAATGGATGGTAAATTAAAATAGCCTTTTTTTTCAGCCTTTTTTTTTTACTTTATAAAAAGTTACTAAGTTTTCTGCTGTCTTTTCTGTCTTCTGTGCTATAATGACTGAAAGTTTTTCTGCTATCTTTTCTGTCTTCTGTGCTATAATGACTAAAAGTTTTGGAATAATGGATAATAGTCTTAAGTATTCTACAGGTTAGCTACCTGGAGCTTGAGTTACTGAAAGTTGGTTTAATATGGTTGATAAGTTATGGGCTAAACCTTTCTGAGTTGGAACAATAGTTGAATATATGTGATGAATTAATTTTAAATAAAATACTCTAGGAAACTGTTTTAACATCTGTTCATTTTCTTTAAAGTGCATATGATTGGGAAAAAGGAATATTTTAAAATTTGGGGACAAAATTTAGTTTAATGAAATAAGTTTTTTTTCTTTGTGCTTTTTATTTTCATTCTTGTATACACTGGGAAAGTATTGAAAGACTGAAGGAATTATTTGTGGAAATGATCTAGTTTTTTTGTTTTTCCAAAGGAAAAAAATTCAAGTTTTTTTTTTTTATTTTTTAAGCTTCTAGTATATTTTCTCATTAAATTTTGTGTGGAAATGCTGAGTCTCCTCAGTCAGGTCTTTCTTAAGTTATGGAGTTTATTTCTTGCCACATCAGGAAACTGAGTTATATTACTCATTTAAAGATTTTAACTACTGTCTGTGTTAACTTTAAGGTGTCAGGAGTTGGGATTTCTCAACACTGCTAATGAAGATCCCCTCTTATAGCCCAATAAGCTAATCAGGAGTTCCAGACTCATGACAGGAACAGTTTAATTGAATCCATCCACTCTGGGCAGGTGACTGGAATAGCTGATTAAAACATAAATGCTGCTTTTAGGTTAACCACAGAGGAACAAATCAGGATCAGTCATGATTACTAACTTACTCACTTTGGTCATTTAGGTAAGAGAAAAGAAAAGGATAAAGAAAGAAAAGAGAAGAGGGACAAAGATCACTACAAACCAAAGCAGAAGAAGAAGAAGAAAAAGAAAAAGAAATCTAAGCAGCATGGTAAGTCCAGTCCTCCCTCAGTATCCGGTTGGTGGGGAGGGGGATTGGTTCCAGGACCCCCAGCGGATACCAAAATCCACTGATGCTCAAGTTTCTTATATCAAATGGCATGGTATATTCAGCCCTTCATACCTGTGGTTCCATATCCTTGGAAATTGAAAATTGATCCGCAGTTGGTTAAATCCCCAGTCGCAGAACTTGTGGATACAGAGGGCTGACTGTATGCTAAAATGGTGATTCCCGTTTTTTTTTTTTGTTTTTTTGCGGTATGCAGGCCTCTCACTGTTGTGGCCTCTCCCGTTGTGGAGCACAGGCTCCGGACGCACAGGCTCAGCGGCCATGGCTCACAGGCCTAGCCGCTCCGTGGCATGTGGGATCTTCCCAGACTGGGGCACGAACCCGTGTCCCCTGCATCGGCAGGCGGACTCTCTACCACTGCGCCACCAGGGAAGCCCGTTGATTCCCATTCTTAAAAATTCTAAGATGCTTTCAACTGTCCTTTTCTACCAAAATTGTGGTAGGACAATATTCCCATGTTCTTCAGAGCTGAGAAGTTCCTGTAGTAGCTTTCCCTTGTCTTGCTAATTTTGAAAATACGCAGCTCTGTTTTACTACAGTCTGTAAGTTAAGTGGTTTGTAAATTAATCACTGCAACTGTTAGAGTGTTTCATTGCCAGCGTTGTGGTGGACTGGATACCCTGACCAAGTACCCTTCTGTGTACTGAAGGAATTATTCTCAATCTGGAATCTTACAGTCCCTTGAATTAGCTTTCAAAAATGAGGGAAAATATTTTTAGAAAAACCTGGAAAAAACCAAATTATTTTTCTATCAATAGCCTGTCTCTAAAGGATGTCCTTCTAGATAGTCATTAAAGCAAAAATCATTCCTGGAGATAGGAGGTTACCATATAATGATAAAGGTTCAGTTCACTTTATATCTTTCTAGACATACAATTTCTGAATTTCATCACAAGAGTAACATCCTCATATCTTTCTTAGTAATTAATAAATTAACAAAACTCAAAAGTATCTGTAAGGATACTAAGAAAGATGGCAGCTGCACAGTTGATCTAATAGACCTGTCCAGGACACTGAACTCAGCAGCTGCAGAGTAGACAGTTTTATCAAACAGACACAAACATTTATTAAAATTGACCATGGGGGCTTCCCTGGTGGCGCAGTGGTTGGGAGTCCGCCTGCCGATGCAGGGGACGTGGGTTCGTGCCCCGGTCCGGGAAGATCCCACATGCCGCGGAGCGGCTGGGCCCGTGAGCCATGGCCGCTGAGCCTGCGCGTCCAGAGCCTGTGCTCCGCAACGGGAGAGGCCACAACAGTGAGAGAGGCCTGCTTACCGCAAAAAAAAAAAAAAAAAAAATTGACCCTGGGATGCAGCTTCAAGCAAACCTCAACACATTTTAAAGATATTATAGTTAACTAAAATCAGTATTGAAAAGACAAAAAGTCCCATATGTTTAGAAATCAAGCAAAATATTTTTATATAATTTATGGATGAAAGCACAGTACCAAAGGGAAAGTAAGATGTTAAGAACCTGACAGGTGATGAAAATGTTATATATGTGTCAAAACTTGAGAATGTAGTTAAAATGGCACTTAGAAGAAGAATATATATTGGTGTACATGCTTATATTAGAAAAGAAGGCTGAAAGTCAGCTAAGTCTCGAGCTTAAGAAGTTAGAAAAGAATAAGTCCAAAAAAAGCAGAAGTGAATATGATTAATGAACATATGAGCAGAAATTAATAAGTTAAAAAGAAATGCTAGGAAGAAATGAACAATGCCAAAATTAATTTTTTTGTAAAAAACGAATAAGATCAACAAACCTCCGGGAAGGCTGTTAAGAAAGAAAAGACAAAATGTACAAATAAACTATATTAAGAATAAAGAGAACATAACTACAGATGCTCCAGACATAAAAATAAGATAATGTAAACAACTTTATGCCAGTGAACTTGAGAGGTTATTTGAAGGTATGGGCAATTGGCAGAAACCAAACTTATCCAGGAAGGTAGAAACCTGAATAGTCTTCAAACCTTGAAAGAAATTTAATCAGCATTTTAAAATCTTTTCACAAAGAAAGACATCCTGGTCCAACAAGTTTTGCTGTCAAGTTCTACCAAACATTAAAGAAGCAGATTATTCCAAACTTACATAAATCATTTTAGAATTTAGAAAAAGAGGGTGCACTCCTGTAGTGGGATGAATCATGTCCCCCACAAGTAGGTGTCCAGCTCCTGACCCCCATACCTGTGAATGTGACTGCATTTGGGAATAGGATCTTTGCTGATATAATTAGGATTGAGGTCATCTGGGTTTTGGAGTGAACCCTAAAGCCAATGACTGGTGTCTTATAAGAGAAAGGAGAGGGGGATTTGAGACACAGGGGAGAAGTCTGTGCAAACACATAGGAAGTGCTTGGAGTGATGCAGTTCCAAGCCAAGGAGCTTGAGCCACCAAAAGCTGCAAGAGGCAAGGAAGAATTTGCCCCTAGAGAAGTCAGAGGGAGGTGGCCCTGCTGAGACCTAATTTTGGACTTCTGGCCCCGAGAACTGAGAGAGAATAAATTTCTATTGTTTCAGTCCACCAAATTTGTGGTAATTTGTTGGGGCAGCCCTAGGAAACTAATACAACTCCAAATTCACTTTAGATGATTTAAATAACTTTGCTCTCAAAATCAGAAGAGAACGGTATGGGAAAGGACAATCACGGGCTGTTCTTATTTAT
Source organism: Grampus griseus (assembly GCF_964374135.1). Taxonomy (NCBI): domain Eukaryota; kingdom Metazoa; phylum Chordata; class Mammalia; order Artiodactyla; family Delphinidae; genus Grampus; species Grampus griseus. The sequence goes on along the minus strand of NC_139011.1, from coordinate 8,508,750 downwards.
GGACAAAGATGCGAAACACATAAATAAATGTTATGGAATTAAATCTAGCAGTATATTTAAAAGTATGACTGCATAGGTTTGGAATGCAGAGTTGGTTTGACATTAGAAAATCAATTAATGAAATTCACTACAGTAACATTACAGTTTTGATAAATGTAGAAAAGCCATTTGATACATGCATGTGTACTTATGTTTGAAAAAAAACTGTGACTAGCAGATTATAAAACTTTATTTAGAAATGTGAAGAAGGCCTAAACAAATGGGAAATAATTCATGTTCGTGGGGTTGTAGATTCGCTATTGATGTCACTTCAAATAAATCTATAGGTTCATTGCTGATTCTAAAACTTAATATGGAAGAGTAAAGAGCCAAAAATAATACAGTCACTCTTGAAGAAGAATAAGGAGAAGAATTACTGTTCAGTTATAGTTATTACAGCAGTGAGGTATTTTGAAAGAATAGATTTATTAAGAACAGGATAATCCAAAGCAGATTCATACATATTTCAAAACTTGGTTTATTCAAAGCTGACATCTTAGTATAACAGGTAAGGGATGAAGTTTTCAGTAATTGGTATTAGAACAATTTATAATCCATATGGTGAAGAAGAATGAAAATGGACTCCACCTTACACCGTACACAAAAATCAATTCCAGGTTGATTAAAGACTTAGTATGTGAAAGACAATATTATAGAACTTTGAAAGTATAGGAAAACATCTTTATTATATTTGGGCAGAGATTTCTAAACAAAAAATGCTAACCCGAAACAAAAAGGTTGAAAATGTGACTAGACTGAAACGAACTTTGGTTCATCTCAAGCATTATAAAGAGAGTGAAAATGCAGCACAAACCATAAGAAGATACTGGCAATGCAAATACCTAACAAAGCATTAGTATTCAAAATATATTTCAAACCCTTACAGATCAAAAAGGAAAAGAAAACCCGGTATGAAAATGGACAAAAGGTTTCAACAGGTATTTCACAGAAGTGGAAACCTGAAAATGATAAAAATGATTATATAATACAGTGCTCACTCTTATGAGCAGCTGCATAATGCAGTTTTCAGAACCTGGTGAAATCTATTTCCTATCTGCCACATGGGCGGAAATTACAAGGTGGATGATGTCAGACGTTGCTGAGGAGATGGAGACAGCTGTACGACTGCTATGGAAAAGCAGCGATGCTTTTCTGATGAGAGTAGAGTTGACGATGTGCTTACCACATGACCTCACATTCCTAACAAAACTCACACAGTAGGTACATCAGGAGACACATATAAGAATGTTCACAGCAGCACTGGCATCGGCCCAGGTGTCCACCTGTCCATTCAGTGGACTCCGTATCACTATGTAAATAAATGGATTATACCCACTGGAATCTCATCAACAAAATGGTTAAGCTACAAATCAAGTCACTGAATTGGTTCAAGATGGCAGAGTAGAAGGATGTGCTCACACTCCCTCTTGCGAGAGCACCAGAGTCACAACTAACTGCTGAACAGTCATTGACAGGAAGACACTGGAACTCACCAGAAAAGATGCCCCACATCCAAAGACAAAGGAGAAGCCACAATGAGACGGTAGGAGGGGCGCAATCACAATAAAATCAAATCCCATAACTGCTGGGTAGGTGACTCACAAACTGGAGAACACCTATACCACAGAAGTCCACCCACCAGAGTGAAGATTCTGAGCCCCACATCAGGCTTCCCGACCTGGGGGTCCGGCAACGGGAGGAGGAATTCCTAGAGAATCAGGCTTTGAAAGCTAGTGGGATTTGATTGCAGGACTTCGACAGGACTGGGGGAAACAGAGACTCCACTCTTGGAGGGCACGCACAAAGTAGTGTGCGCATCGGGACCCAGAGGAAGGAGCAGTGACCCCATAGGTGACTGAACCAGACTTACCTGCTGGTGTTAGAGGGTCTCCTGCAGAGGTGGGGGGGGGGGTGGTGGCTGTGTCTCACCGTGAGGACAAGGACAGTGGCAGCAGAAGTTCTGGGAAGTACTCCTTGGTGTGACTCCTCCCAGAGTCCGCCATTAGCCCCATCAAAGAGCCTGGGTAGGTTCCAGTGTTGGGTCACCTCAGGCCGAACAACCAACAGGGAGGGAACCCAGCCCCACCCATCAGTAGACAAGCAGATTAAAGTTTTACTGAGCTCTGCCCACCAGAGCAACAGCCAGCTCTACCCACCACCAGTCTCTCCCATCAGGAAACTTGCACAAGCCTCCTAGATAGCCTCATCCACCAGAGGGCAGACAGCAGAAGGAAGAAGAACTACAATCCTGCAGCCTGTGGCACAAAAACCACATTCACAGAAAGATAGACAAGATGAAAAGGCAGAGAGCTATGTACCAGATGAAGGAACAAGACAAAACAACTACATGAAGTGGAGATAGGCAACCTTCCAGGAAAAGAATTCAGAATAATGATAACGAAGATGATCCAGGACCTTGGAAAAAGAATAGAGGCAAAGAGTGAGAAGATGCAAGAAATGTTTGACAAAGACTTAGAAGAATTAAAGAACAAACAAACCGAGATGAACAATACAATAACTGAAATGAAAAATTCACTAGAAGGAGTCAATAGCAGAATAACTGAGGCAGAAGAATGGATAAACAACCTGGAAGACAGAATCACTGCTGCAGAACAGAATAAAGAAAAAAGAATGAAAAGAAATGAAGACAGCCTAAGAGACTCTGGGACAACATTAAACACAACAACATTCGCATTATAGGGGTCCCAGAAGGAGAAGAGAGAGAGAAAGGACCAGAGAAAATATTTGAAGAGATTATAGTTGAAAACTTCCCAAACTTGGGAAAGGAAATAGCCACCCAAGTCCAGGAAGCACAGAGAGTCCCATACAGAATAAACCCAAGGAGAAACACACCGAGACACATAGTAATCAAATTGGCAAAAATTAAAGACAAAGAAAAATTATTGAAAGCAGCAAGAGAAAAACAACAAATAACATACAAGGGAACTCCCATAAGGTTAACAGCTGATTTCTCAGCAGAAACTCTACAAGCCAGAAGGGAGTGAGTGGCATGACATATTTAAAGTGATGAAAGGGAAGAACCCACAACCAAGATTACTCTACCTGGCAAGAATCTCATTCAGATTCGATGGAGAAATCAAAAGCTTTACAGACAACCAAAAGCTAAGAGAATTCAGCACTACCAAACCAGCTCTACAACAAATGCTAAAGGAACTTCTGTTAAGTGGGAAACACAAGAGAAGAAAAGAACATGCAAACACAAACCCAAAACAATTAAGAAAATGGTAATAGGAACATGCATATCGATAATTACCTTAAACGTGAATGGATTAAATGCTCCAACCAAAAGACACAGGCTCACTGAATGGATACAGAAACAACACCCATATATATGCTGTCTAAAGAGACCCACTTCAGACCTAGGGAAACATACAGACTGAAAGTGAGGGAATGGAAAATGATTCCATGCAAATGGAAATCAAAAGAAAGCTGGAGTAGCAATACTCCTATCAGATAAAATAGACTATAAAATAACGAATGTTACAAGAGACAAGGAAGGACACTACATCATGATCAAGGGATCAATCCAAGAAGATACAACAATTATAAATATATATGAACCCAACATAGGAGCACCTCAATACATAAGGCAACTGCTAACAGCTATAAAAGAGGAAATTGACAGTAACATAATAATAGTGGGGGACTTTAACACATCACTTACACCAATGGACAGATCATCCAAGCAGAAAATTAACAAGGAAACACAAGCTTTAAATGACACAATAGACCAGATAGATTTAATTGATATTTATAGGACATTCCATCCAAAAACAGCAGATTACACTTTCTTCTCGAGTGCACATGGAACATTCTCCAGGGTAGATCACATCTTGGGTCACAAATCAAGTTTTAGTAAATTTAAGAAAGTTGAAATCATATCAAGCATCTCTTCTGACCACAGCACTATGAGATTAGAAGTCAGTTACAGGGAGAAAACCGTAAAAACCACAAACACGGAAGCTAAACAATACATTAGTAAATAACCAAGAGATCACTGAAGGAATCAAAGAGGAAATCAAAAAATATCTAGAGACAAATGACAATGAAAACACAACGATCCAAAACCTATGGGATGCAGCAAAAGCCATTCTAAGAGGGAAGTTTATAGCATTACAAGCCTACCTCAAGAAACAAGAAAAATCTCAAATAAACAATCTAACCTTACACCTAAAGGAACTAGAGAAAGAAGAGCAAACAAAACCCAAAGTTAGCAGAAGGGAAGAAATCATAAAGATCAGAGCAGAAATTAATGAAATAGAAACAAAGAAGACAGTAGCAAAGATCAATAAAATTAAAAGCTGGTTCTTCGAGAAGATAAACAACATTGATAAACCATTAGCCAGACTCATCAAGAAAGAGGGAGAAGACTCAAATCAATAAAATCAGAATGAAAAAGGAGAAGTTACAACAGACACCACAGGAATACAAAGCATCCTAAGAGACTACTACAAGCAACTCTATGCCAATAAAATGGACAATCTGGAAGAAATGGACAAATTCTTAGAAAGTTATAACCTTCCAAGAGTGAACCAGGAAGAAATAGAAAATATGAACAGACCAGTCGCAAGTAATGAAGTTGAAACTGTGATTTAAAATCTTCCAACAAACAAAAGTCCAGGACCAGATGGCTTCACAGGCGAATTCTGTCAAACATTTAGAGAAGAGCTAACACCCATCCTTCTCAAACTGTTCCCAAAAAATGCAGAGGAAGGAACACTCCCAAACTCATTCTGTGAGGCCACCATCACCCTGATACCAAAACCAGACAAAGATACTACAAAAAAAAAAAGTACCAGTATCACTGATGAATACAGATGCAAAAATCCTCAACAAAATACTAGCAAACAGAATCCAACAACACATTAAAAGGATCATACACCATGATCAAGTGGGATTTATCCCAGGGATGCAAGGATTCTTCAATATATGCAAATCAATCAATGTGATACACCATATTAATGTATTAAAGAATTAAAAACCATATGATCATCTCAATAGATGGAGAAAAAGTTTTTGACAGAATTCAACACCCATTTATGATAAAACCTCTCCAGAAAGTGGGCATAGAGGGAACCTACCTCAACATAATAAAGGCCATATATGACAGACCCACAGCAAACATCGTTCTCAGTGGTGGAAAACTGAAAGCATTTCCTCTAAGATCAGGAACAAGACAAGGATGTCCAGTCTCACCACTATTATTCTACATAGTTTTGGAAGTCCTAGCCACGGCAGTCAGAGAAGAAAAAGAAAGAAAAGCAATACAAACTGGAAAAGAAGAAGTAAAACTGTCACTGTTTGCAAATGACATGATACTATACATAGAGAATCCTAAAGATGCCACCAGAAAACTACTAGAGGTAATCAATGAATTTGGTAAATTTGTGGATACAAAATTAATGCACAGAAATCTCTTGCATTCCTATACACTAATGATGAAAAATCTGAAAGAGAAATTAAGGAAACACTCCCATTTACCATTGCAACAAAAAGAATAAAACACCTAGGAATAAAGCTACCTATGGAGACAAAGATCTGTATGCAGAAAACTATAAGACACTGAAGAATGAAATTAAAGATGATACCAACAGATGGAGAGATATACCATGTTCTTGGATTGGAAGAATCAATATTGTGAAAATGACTATATTACCCAAAGCAATCTGCAGATTTAATGCAATTCCTATCAAATTACCAATGGCATTTTTTACAGAATCAGAACAAAAACGTCTTAAAATTTGTATGGAGACACAGAAGATCCTGAATAGCCAAAGCAGTCTTGAGGGAAAAAACGGAACTGGAGGAATCAGACTCCCTGACTTCAGACTATACTACAAAGCTACAGTAATCAAGACAGTATGGTACTGGCACAAAAACAGAAATACAGATCAATGGAACAGGATAGAAAGCCCAGAGATAAACCCACACAGATTTGGTCACCTTATCTTTGGTAGAGGAGGCAAGAATATACAATGGAAAAAAGACAGTCTCTTCAGTAAGTGGTGCTGGGAAGACTGGACAGCTCCATGTAAAAGAATGAAATTAGAACACTCCCTAACACCATACACAAAAGTAAACTCAAAATGGATTAGAGACCTAAATGTAAGACTGGACACTATAAAACTCTTAGGGGAAAACATAGGAAGAAAACTCTTTGACATAAATCATAGTAAGATCTTTTTTGATCCACCTCCTAGAGTAATGGAAATAAACTAAAAAACAAACAAATGGGACCTAATGAAACTTAAAAGCTTTTGCAGAGCAAAGCACACTATAAACAAGATGAAAAGACAATCCTCAGAATGGGAGAAAATATTTGCAAACGAAGCAACAGACAAAGGATTAATCTCCAAAATGCACAAGTTGGTCATGCAGCTCAATATCAGAAAAACAAACAGCCCAATCCCAAAATGGGCAGAAGACCTAACTAGACGTTTCTCCAAAGAAGACATACAGATGGCCAAGAGGCACATGAAAAGCTGCTCAACATCACTAATCATTAGAGAAATGCAAATCAAAACTACAATGAGATATCACCTCAAGCCGGTCAGAATGGCCATCATCAAAAAATCTAGAAACAATAAATGCTGGAGAGGGTGTGGAGAAAAGGGAGCCCTCTTGCACTGTTGGTGGGAATGTAAGCTGATACAGCCACTATGGAGAACAGTATGGAGGTTCCTTATAAAACTAAAAATGGAATTACCATATGACCCAGTAATCCCACTACTGGGCATATACCCAGGGAAAACCATAATTCAAAAAGGCACACGCACCCCAATGTTCATTGCAGCACTGTTTACAATAGCCAGGTCGTGGAAGCAACCGAAATGCCCATCTCCAGACAAATGGATAAAGAAGATGTGGTACATATACACAATGGAGTGTTACTTAGCCATAAAAAGGAATGAAATTGGGTCATTTGTAGAGACATGGATGGATCTAGAGACTGTCATACAGAGTGAAGTAAGTCAGAAAGAGAAAAACAAATATCGTATATTAACGCATATATTTGGAACCTAGAAAAATGGTACAGATGAACCGGTTTGCAGGGCAGAAATTGAGACACAGATGTAGAGGACAAACGTATGGACACCAAGGGGGAAAGCAGCAGGGTGGTGGTGGTGGTGGGATTAATTGGGAGATTGGGATTGACATGTATACACTAATATGTATAAAATGGATAACTAAGAAGAATAAATAAATAAAAAGTCACTGAAGAAAACATGTACAGTAATATAATTTCATTTATGTAAAGATCAAAAATTTGTAAAACTAAACAGTATATTTTTTAGAGATTCAAATGTATGTAGCAAAAGCATGAAAGCAAGAGAATGATGAATAGAAATTTAGGATAGTGATTACCTCTGAGGTGGACGAAGGAAATTTATTAGTTCAAATTGGAAAGTGGCACAAAGGAAGCTTCAAAACTGACAGTGACAGCCTCTTAAATTTTATGATGAGTACCTAAGTCTTTTGTAGTATTTATGTGCTTTATGTCATACCCATTTCTTCCCCGTATTCATCAAACACTTAAAAGAAAAAACAGTTTTAAAAACTGTAAAGCCAACGAGGTAATTTCGGAGTTGGTAGTCACTTTTGGTAAATTCTTCAGATTTTAACTCTGTAGACCAAAAATAACATCTAATCTTTCCACAGGATATGAAATTTCTACATTTTCTAACTCTAAAGCTACCAAAGTAAATTTAAAGATATGGGATGAAAATGGGATTGAAAAAGTTGAAACCACTTCCCAGAGATTGTCTTGAACATCTCTGGACACTTCTGTGTCTGCACTGGTTCTCAGCCTTTCTCGTCCACCCCACCCCTTCACAGATAGCTCTATGGAATCCATACTAGAGAGAACCTAACGTTAGGAGGCTCTGGAGCTCTGTAAATGGAAACCATGAACCACAGATTCCCTTGTTTAGTGACTGCCCTCCCGTGATTATGTATCGGAATGCAGAAATGACAAGCTTCACACTGCAGACCAGACTGCCAGATGTACTCGCAGCTGAGCAGAGGCTGAGGGGATTTGGCTGCCTTGGGTATTCCAACAGAGACACCAAGGCGTGAGGAGAGGAAGGGCCAAGGTTTTTAAGTCACCTTACGTTGCATTGGCAAACAGCTCTCTTCCAATACTACAGCAGCAGATGCAGAATCCTGTGTACCAAAACACCTGTGAAAGTGGGGAAAAGATAACAGGGAGGGGCTGACAAAGAACAAAGTAAGAAGTGGGCCATACCTGGTAGCAAAGTGAGGGGTAGTTATGAGAATGCAGGAAGTGGTAACTTGAAAGAAAGGAGAGAGGGATTAGGATTAATAAGTCTTAGAGAAAAAAGTACAGAGAAAATTTGCACCTCAGAATTGTAACCCACCATTACCTATGGTAACCCTATTTATAAAGAGCCATTAAAAAAATAAACCTTTAAAAAATGTTTTAAAATCAGATCTATAAGTGAAAATCTTAACTTTGAAAGTAGAGTCCTGGTAAATACTAAAGATGTACAGAAGCATTGCTCTTCATACACAGCAGGAGTTGGGTCGAGTAATTACCAACGTCTTTGCAATTAGTTATTACGTTTGAGGAGAATTTTTTCTGGGCTATTTACATTTATCTTGGAAGTGACACTTTTCCCCAGATGATTAAATCAGAAGAGTGTTCTTTAAACTGGAAATAGGGGGGTTTAAGTAACTTTGAAATTTCAAAGACATCTTAATTTTAAAGAATTCACATTATTACTACGTGAGGTTCCTAATAGAATATGTATTTTAGTCTGCAATTACTGCCATTAAGGAGTTTAAAAAAATCTTTCTTTTCATCACTCAGTGTGATTTTGCATATCCTGCTGGTGCTTTTTATATGCCAAACACTAAGCATTTTACATATACTAGGTCATTTAATCCCCGCATTAACCTTTTACGGTGAGGCCTGTTATTCCCATTTTATAAACAGTTAACTAAAACAGAGAGATGAAGAGAGTTGTCCAAGCTCACATGGCTAGTGAGTGGAGAAAAGCAGATTGAAACCCTGGCAGTCTGGCTTCTGAGTCTTAATTTTAACTTCAACCATCATGCTGTGTTGTTAATCTTACCTCCTGTGTCTTAAAGATTGTTTACTAGGCTGTGTATCCTTCCCTCCTTGTGTTTGTTGGCATACTAAGTCAGTAGTTATCTGTTTAAATGAAGTTATGGAAAGTAGTAATTGAGTTAAGTAGTTCTTTATAATTATCCCATTCAAGAGTGGGTTGACATGTTTCAATTACCAGAATTAGCTTCCATAATATAAAGCTAACATTGTGTTCAATCTGTGTGTGTGAGAAATTGCCGTGTTGGATTCTATTTAAGAGTGACATCTTTGCCAGTCTTTAGCTTTGTTATTTTGAGCACATCTCACCATCTCTTTGTCTTTCATGTATCTGTAAATATGAGAAAACTGAAGGCATACAGAGGTTTAAAAGAACTAGAATGAGAAATGCAAAGAGAATCCAAAGTATCGTATAGTAAAAACCAAGTTTCCCTTCCAGGCACTTGTAAGCAAGCGTATATGTTACGAGTGGTAAAAAGCATGCATAAATATCTACTAGGAAAGGTATGATGTATTTTGTGTGTGGTAAAAGCAGTACAAAATAAATTCTATTTATTTATTATTTATTTATTTAGCTGTGCTGGGTCTTATTTGTGTCATGCATGCGGGATCTAGTTCCCTGACCGGGAATCGAACCCAGGCACCCTGCATTGGGAGCGCGGAGTCTTAACCACGGGACCACCAGGGAAGTCCCCTAATAAATTCTATTTAGAGAAGCTTTATGTAGAAGATTACATTGCTCTAACCCTGAAACATAGCAGTAGACTTTTATTCATAATAGCCTGAGGGCGTGGGAGCGGGGAATACAGGAGGGGTGTAGAATGCTAAGAAATTTTGTTCAGTTGCTAATATAACGTAAAGAGATTAAATGTCAGCTATGTTCTATTTTTAACACCAAATTGAGATTTTTACCATTTTTATACTCAGCCAGTACTTCTGCTTTCACTTTTGCTGAGAGGGCATTGTAGCATGTCATGGATGAAAGGGCAGCTTTTGAGAGCTGAGTGTGTGGGTTCAAATCCTGCTTGCAGCACTTAGAGCTTGGGTGACCTTTGGCAAGTTATTTAAATGCTATAAACCTCAGTTTCCTCACTCGTAAAAGGGTAACGATAGTTTCTGCTATGTAGATTTATTGTTAGGATGCCTTAAGGTAATCGTGAAGTATCGATACTTAACCCAGTGCCTGGCTAGCGCTTAATCAGTGCCCTTCACGTTTCCACGCCTGTGCTTGAGTAACACGGTGCTGGCAGCCCTGCAGTTTCTGGGAGGCTATGAGAGAAGGCTCTGTAGGGCTGACAGCACCAGCATCATCTGGGAGTGGCCCCACTGCTGAATGATGCAGGTGTGAGGCCCAGGAAGTGGTTTGAACAAGCCTTCCAGTGTGTGTACACGTTAAATGTTGAAATCCACTAGTGATGCTTTTTGTTGAAGAGTAAGGCTTCTGTAGTCAGGCTGTCTGGGCTCAAATGTTGGATTTGCCATTGATAGCTGTGTATTCTTGGGCAGCTTAACCTTTTCTGCCTCTGTTTTTTCATTTGTAAAACAGCACTAGCAGTTGTAGCTCCCTTATTGGATGGTTGTGAGGATTACGAGTTAGTACACATAAAGCACTTAAAGTCCAGTTTGGCACATAGAGAGCTCTCGGTAAACGTGAGCTCTGCTGTGATATTTACGATGACCACTATATTCGTTTCCCATTGCTGCTGTCACAACTACATAACAGTGACTTAAAAATACACATTGATTATCTTAAGGTTCTGAAGGTCAGAAGTCCAAAATGGGTCTCACTGGGCTAAAATCAGGGTGTCAGGACTGCACTCCTTTCAGGAGGCTCTAGGGGAGAATCCGTTTTCTTGCCTTTCCAGACTCCAGAGGCTGCCAAGTGTCCTGGCCCTTGTCCCGCTCACATCTTCAAAGCCAGCAGTGGTGGCTCGAGTCTTTTCTTACTTTACATCACTCTGGCACTGACTCTTTTGCCCCCTCTTTTACTTTTAGGGACCCTTGTGTTGATATTAGGCCAACCCAGATAAGTCAGGATAATCTCTTATTTTAAGGTCAGCTGACTTCCAGCCTGATTCCATCAGCAACCTTAATTCCCCTTTGCCATGTAACCCAGCCTATTCACAAGTCTGGGGATTAGGCTTTGGACGTTTTAGGGGACCATTATTCTGCTTCCCACACTACCAGCTTCTGATGGATGATACTCAGTACACACCAGCATTGGACTGCTCTTCTCTTGTAAGCTTGCTTTTCCACTCTCTACCTTTCTTCAGCTTTTTCTACCTCTTATTTATTCCCTAATCTGCATCAGTTTACATCCTTTGCCTCATACTCAGTTGAGGAAATAGAAGCCATCGGATGAGCACTTGCGCATCTCTTATCCACCACATCCACATACTTACCTGAATATATCAGTCTTCTCCTTTGCCTCTACTACAGTGAAGAGACTGTCTATCTTTCTCTTCTTAAAATCCTGGCATTTCTCACTGCCTGCCTCCCCATCCCCGGATTTTTAGATTTATATGGACAGTGTGTAGGATCTCCCATCTTTAAAGAGCCCTCCTCTGAATCTGCATTTCTCCTCTGATTTCTCCATCTCCCATTTACACTTCAGCTCCATCTCAGAATGCCAGTTTCAACACCTAGTTGTTCAAGCAGAAACCTGGAAATCGTCCTGGAAGGTAGCATCTCAGCCTTCCATCTCCAGTCCACAGGTGACTGCGTCTGCCTCTCAAATGTCACCTCAGCTGCCTCCCAACCCAGGCCACTGCCTCTGAACTGTGTCCCCACCGCCTACTTGTGCTCCCTGGACTCCTTCCTCCATTCCACAGATGAAAAATGGAACTGGATGTGTGTCACATCTTGCTTCCCCTTACAAACTTTGACTTTCTGTTGCTTTCAGGATAAAACTTAAAAACAAAAAAAAACTTTAACCTGATCTGGCTGGTGTCACTCCAGCCTCATTGCTCATCTCCCTCACTCAGTGTGCTCCAACCACGGTCTTGTAGTTTGTCAGATGTGCCAGGTATTCTGCTTTGTGGCCTCCCCATGTGCCTAGACTCATACCCTCTCCTGTCTTTGCTTCCCCACCCCACTCTGCTTATCCATCTTCATGACTCATTCTAAGCTGAGGAAGACAGAACTAATTTTTTTCAGGACCATTTAATTTAGTTCAGAGGTTTTCTGCTGAAGAATTTATTGATCAAATTATCACTATAATAATTGACATGCTAGACATCATGAGAACCTCTTTAAAAAAAAAGGTTAATTTCCATCTTACTGCAGACATAGCTGTGATTATAATGAAGAGAAAATGTAGCTGTAATCCTTTTTCACTTCTGGACTACTTAATAAGAGTTTATGGGTACCAGTTAGAAAATGGTGCTCCCTGCTATGTATATACTGCCTGGGGTGTATGTCCCAGGTGTCCTTGCCAAACCTAGTTCATCAGATGCATAATGATCTAGCTGTTCATGGATGAGAAGAGAAAGTGGTGGCATGATTATTTATGTATCATAAAACATGACTTTCTCATTATTTTTATAGTGACTCTTCTTGATTACTTGACACTTTATTAATATTTCTCTATGTATCTTATGTTGCAGACTATTCAGACTATGAAGACAGTTCCCTAGAATTTTTGGAAAGGTGCTCTTCTCCACTAACTCGATCTTCTGGGAGTTCTCTGGCTCTACGAAGCATGTTTACGGAGAAAAATACAACATATCAGTACCCAAGGGCAATTTTGTCAGTTGATCTTAGTGGTGAAAGTATGTGTAACCATGTAATGCTTAAAACAAGTCTTAAGATTCTTAAATGTGGAACCGAAAATAAAACATACTTTAATGAGGCCTATCTGAGCAGGGCACACAATTTAAAAAGTTATTCCATGAACTAATATGAAAATCTCAACATTAGAAATTTGAGCTACTTTTTAATTTATATAAAGTAAAATTGGCATTTATACTTAACTGTAGGACAGGTAGTAAGGAAACAATTAGTGTCTACTGTGTACTGGTCTTCTGCAGGTGTTTTTACATGTATTTTCATATTCTTCACTACCAGCTTATAAAGTAGATACTGTTACCCACACTACATAAACAAGCAGAGGCTTATGGGTTAAGTAACTTATGGGGCTAGTTAGCGTTAGAATTAAAACTCATACGAAGGTCTATCTTAACTCCTAAGGTAATGCTTTTTCTGCCAGATATTTATCATAGTCTTAAAAATGCACTTTGAATTCCTGATCACAGATATGTCTGTAACCAAAAGTCTGGAAATGTGATCAGATCAGTGATGTGAACACATTCAGGTATTAAGCACGTAGACAGAAGGCCATGTTAGGTGGTGACACGAGCCCTGGAGTTGGAATCTCTCAGGTTTTCCTGTAAGTCCAGTCCTGACAGTGGAAGGTGTTGAGGACTCTTACCTGCCAGTGTTCTAAGCAATGGGAAGAGGAACTCTCCCAACTGCAGATATTGATGGCTTGAGACCAGAGGTCTAGCACAGTAGGAACCAAAGTCAAGGAGTGAAGAGTAAGGGATGGGGGTTCGTCCTATGTAAAATCCCAGGGATATTTATGGGGAGTGCCCTGTCTTTTCCTTAAGTGCCCTACATGGCAGATGCCAGGTCATGTGTTTTCTCTGGCACTGTTACTGCCTATTCTCTTCCAGGCCTAACTCCCCTCTAGCTCACTGTGGAGAAAAGCATATTCTTCCCTTTCCCCTAAAATAAGCACATAGCACTTTTGAGATTTTAAAATCTCAAATCTAAAAAAAAAAAAATTGGGATTAAGAAAAAGTTCTATTCCCTTTTCTAACAAATACAAGTCCCCTTTTCCCTTTTGGGCCAGTGGTTCTTAACCTCAGGTGTACATTAGATTCATTGGTGTGATGCTAAAATATATGATATCAGGTCCTTCAGCGGAGCACAAATCTGGGATTTCTCGGAGGGTGGGTCCTGGCAAGACAGCCCCAGTAGCCAGGGTTGAAAATCACATAACACCCATACTGTGAGCCATCAAGGTCTCAAAATTGCCTTTTTATACAGAGTGATGGAGAGTGGGAGATAATATCTGGATGGCCGGTGTTGCTGGAACTAGAACACTTGAGAGAGGGCTGGGAAGAGTGCCATGAATGTGTGCCCTCAGTCCCTCTGTCTTTCGCCTGCCCTTCACGTGTTCAAGCGTTGAGCTCTGAGAAGAAAGCTGGAGAGGTTCTCAATGTGCATAAGAGCCACCTGGAGAGCTTCTTAAAACACAGTTCTGGGTCTTACCCATAGTATTTCTGATTTCTGACAAGCTCCCAGGTGATGCTGATGTGGAAACCACACTTTGAGAATACTGTCTGGGGCAACAGCAATGTCAGTTCAAGGGGCAGCAGTTATAAGAGAACAGTGTTCTGTGGCCACTCGGTTGGAGCTGTTGTCCAGGTGGCCATTTCAGTGTGAGAAAGAACTTGTACTTGCTTTTCTTATTTAACTTTCAACCCAGTGGCCCATTTACTTAGCCTCCAGAATTCAGCCAAACACTGCGTTGATGCTTGTGAGTTAGTCGAACTGGATTTTCTGGCCAGTTTTTTAAATTTGCCTTCTGGCACCGTAAAGCCTGGCTGTGTTGGCCATACGAGCCTATGTGAGATATACACTAATTCCTTTCAATGATAGTAGTTTTTAAATTAAATTCATTGCTAACCCTGTTATGAATGCCATTCATTGAATACCACATACGTGCTGCAGCAGTGTTTGAAACTGTTCATCCATGTTCTAGTCTGCCATTTTGAAACATGAACTTGTATTCAAGAAAGCCCAAGAGAAAATACAAATTTTGGATTTAAGTTAGCAAGATTATGAATAAATGAAATTTATTCTTCATGTTCTCAAAACTACCCATATTGTTAATATTAGAAAGATTTTATAATATCTAATTGATTTACTTTTGGTTCCTTGAATGTTTTTTTGTATTTCTGTACCATTGTCTCATTTCTACTGACCTTACTCTCTCCAAGATGTCCTACAATCCTGAAGAGAAGAAAACATTTATTTTTCTAGAAAACATTAACTTTTTATAAATCAGAAACGAAACATTCAAAAACATTGAGTTGGGGAAAAAATAAGCACGATTAGAAGCTGATAAGGAAAACACCAAGTCATATGAAATATTTAAAATATAAATTGCATGAATTATTTAGTTTGAATTCAGGCAACTTCCACCTGGTCTGATTAAGTCTGAAAAATTTTTCTCTATATAACGACTCCCTCCTTCCCTCTTCAGAAACATTCTGGAGTGGCTATCATATGTATCAGGCTTCATCCTAAGCACTGACTACAGAGCATTCAGCAATGCAATGGACTCTTGATTGCCCTCATGGACTCTTGACATTCTAGAAAGGGGAGATGAAAGCAGCAGGTGAAGGAATGGTTGAGAACGTGACTGCAGGTTAGGGTGGTAAGGTAGGGAGGAGCCAGCTCTGCTCTCTGTTCTGAGGAGCAGCCTCCATTCCAGGAGCCTGTGAGCAGTGGTGAGGTCTTGTGTCACGTGCCACGTGATGACTCAGTTTCCCCAACATTTCTCCACCCACACTCCGGCAAACCTTTAGTGCCCTGTCATCATTTCTTTCCCTTTGTCATGATTAAACATTTCCTTATATTTGCCTTGATATTTTTTTTCCTCAATAGCCTGAGCTAAATGATAGTCTTTGACTCAACGCTGTTATAAGTACAACCTAAAGCCTAGGATGTAAATAGAGTTGTATGTAGTGGTCATCAATATAACCTAACTTCTAGGGTATACTTATTTATTTTTTTAAAGATTTTTATCAAAATGAAATTTAAAACATTTTAAAATTCCTTAGGGAACTCATAATCCCAGTTTAAGAAATGCTGAAATCATTAAGAGCACAGGTTGTAGAGTCGGGCAGTCCTGGTGTGCAGTCGGCTTTACCACTAGCTGGCTGCATTACCGAGCAAGTCATGTCATATTTAAAGTGCTTCGGGTGGTACCTGGTGTGTATTAAGTGCAGTGGTAGTTGAAGATACTGTTACTGTTAAGATTCACAGTATTGCTGCTAGGACCCTAGGCAAGCTCCTTCACCTCTCTGAAGTGCTATGTAGCTGTATGGTGCAAATAATGAACCCTGTTCTTTTTACAAGCCGTTGTTGTGAGGATCAGAAGGAATAATGTTTGTGAAAGCATTTGAAAACTGCACATTTTAATTGTTAATATCAACCTTAGCCCTAACCTCTGTAAGCACCTGGACTAAGGGATACTTTCTGAGTTACTTGTAATGGTGTTAACATTAAGATGTAAAACAATCATAGTTGCCTAAGCTTCAAAAATCATTTGTTTCTTTGTCTAGAGACAAATGCTGTATTCCCATTCGTCTGCCCTCCCTTTCTAAATACTTAATAGCTTATAATCACTTCCCATAGTGCCTTTCTTTCTAGAAAATGACGTAAAAATGAAAAAAAATGCTGAGTATGCTTTTATGTATATTCTAGACTTATCGGATGTGGATTTCCTAGATGATTCTTCAACGGAGAGTTTGCTCCTAAGTGGGGATGAGTACAATCAGGACTTTGATTCAACCAATTTTGAGGAATCTCAAGATGAAGATGATGCGCTTAATGAAATTGTGCGATGCATTTGTGAAATGGACGAGGAGAATGGCTTCATGATTCAGGTGACCTGCCTTCCCTTCAGCACTGAATGAGTTAGTTCAGGTGCTCAGCACATTCGTCGGGGCATCTGTGTGTTCTCTTTTTCCTCACCGTCCTTTTGAAGATGGAGGCTTCTAGCTTAGCATCAAGTTTAAAGTACCAGTTGTAATGATTGGCAGATCGCTTCTTCAGATGAAGTAGACTGTTTTCTTATCTGAGGCTCTCTCTCCGGGGTGTTTCTTTTGAGGTCTTCTAGCTGAAATTCTTTTCAAGAGCCATTAAGGTGGCTTAGCATCCACACTGAAGGGTAGACCATAGCCATCCTTTTCCTGCTGGTCTGGATCCTGTTGTTTAATACTTCATGGTATATAGTCACCCTTCAAAGGGTAGAAAAGTTTCCACAGTATTGAAGATTAAAGGAAAGCTTTGTTGCAAGGATTACCATTACAAATACCCTCTCCCTGTAGAAAAGGTATCTTTAAGAAAAAAGGAAAGCATAACCCATATTTTGTGGTTACATTTTGAAGATTCGGAGATGTTAGTTATAGAAACGAAGAAAAAGTAATCCTCTTTTTTCCCCCTTTTCAGTGGTTTTCTCAATAAGGGAACTACAAATTTATAGGTTCACCACACAGGTAGTACTTTAAGAGGTTGTTGCCTAACGCACTGCTACAAAGTCACCTATTTTTTTTTTTAAATTTCTGCACTTCAATAAGCTATTTTTAAGAGTTCTAAGGATGTGTGAAATAGATGGGAGAAATAATCTTATGCCTTTTTTTATGATTAAGCCAGTTTATCAAAGCACATTTTAATGGGTGCAGTGAGAGGAAGTGCTTGAAATAGCTGACTGTTTCAGAAGTGAAATTTCTCGTAAGTCATCACTTGCTTTTGTTACGTGGATTAAGAATTGAACTGGTGGCAGCTGCCGCAGCCGCTGCCGCAGCAAGATTCAGCCAGCTAGTTGAAGAGAAGGGGGTCTGTCTTGATTTCTAGCGAGTAAAGCACAGTTGTTTCCCGGCAGTGTGAAGAGTGCCTGTGCTGGCAGCACAGCGTGTGCATGGGGCTGCTGGAGGAGAGCATCCCGGAGCAGTACCTCTGCTACATCTGCCGGGACCCTCCAGGTAAGCTTCGGTCCCTGTGCTCATCGCAAGGTGTCTGGATGTCTTGTTACGTACAGGTTCCATTGTACGTCAGCTGACTGAGACACCATGACCTCTGTGTCAGCTAGACTCCGCTTCCATGTTAAAATCTAAAATTCACTGTTTGTTATAGTTTCATTTTCTATATTAATTATTTAGGCAAAAGCATTAGCATAAATTCCTCAGCATAAGTAACTACCTTACTGGAAGGAGAGGGTTGTGGCTTTTACCTGAAAAGAACTAGCTCCTTAATCTATTGATTTCTAAATAGGTTAACATATGGCTATTTGAACGGACTCAGAGTCTGAACTCACGCTCTTCCTGACGTGGTTTTGAACGAGTGTCTGATAGTGCAGCAAATGAACCTAACGTCAGAGCAGATGGGATGTCCAGTTATCACGCCCAAGTCCTTTAGTTTACTGACGAGGCAGCTAGGGCACAGAATGTCGCATGCCTCGTGCACAAGGATGGTGCTAGACTGGCCGCACCGAGAGGAAGACCTGTGCCTTTGGGCTCCCTGTCCACTAGGTGCCTTCCTCCACGCAGAGGCTCTCCGAGCAGCAGTGTTCTGCATGTCGTGTGCACTTCATCTCCGAGGCAGAACCCATCTAGACATCTCAAATGAAAGGCTGCTGCCTTGTTCTGTCTATCAGAAATAATAATAATAATAACATTAAGAAGCAGGAGAGTTATCCAAACCTACATGAAGGTAGGCATTTGTTCATTCATTCATCCAGCAGCATTTATCAGATGCCTTTTATTTGCCAAAATCTGTGGTGAGAGGTAAGGTGATTGATTCTAACCACACCTTCCTCTCTCTCACAGCATAGTAGGGGACACAGACATAGAAGCAACTAATTGTAATAGGAAATAATTACTATCGGTGGTGAAGATATAGGATTATATTGGATTCTGTGAGCTCTTAGATGTGAGGGAGGGGTCCTTAGTCAGTTAACTGGAACTCTTTGTTTCGCCCAGTTCAAAACAAATGTTAGTGAGAGAAACAGGTACCCCTGTCTAGTTTCTATCGAGCCCTTTTGGCCTTTTTAGAAAACAGATGACATAAAACAGAGACATAAAAAATGGAAAGCAACACACTCAAGGTTCCTCTGCAGGTGTGACCTGCCACTGACCACATCCTTCATGGAGTTTGTCCTGCTTACCGGGCAGGACATCTGAAGGTGGGAGGAGCTCTCACAGTGCCAACTCCTCCACGCACTGTCTGACTCGTCTTTTGAATTTGTTCTTAGTCCTAGAGCTCGCCTTGTTCACTGAGTGATGTTAATCGGATAGCAGTTGAAGGGAAATCTGAATAAGTGGAATCCTTTGTCACTTTAATGTCAACTTTATCTACAGGTCAGAGATGGAGCGCAAAATACCGTTATGATAAGGATTGGTTGAATAATGGGAGAATGTGTGGGTTATCATTTTTAAAAGAAAACTACTCTCATCTCAATGCCAAAAAGATAGTTTCCACACACCACCTGCTTGCTGATGTCTATGGCGTTACGGAAGTCCTGCATGGGTTACAGCTGAAGATCGGAATCCTAAAGTAAGTGAAGGGCGGCGAAGGGAGGGGCATACTTTAGTGTGAATTTTAATTTAAACTAAATCAGTTGGCTTTTTGCAGGTTCAGATTAGCAACTTGGAAGACAGAATAGATATTTGAACAAATTTTAACTTTAAAAAAAAGGAAAGGTTAGTAACTTTTTGGATGAATAGCTCCTTCATGCCTATTGTCCTGGAATAGAGAAGCGTGGGTGAATAACAACGGCGTCTAGTATTTCAGCAAATGTTAGTCCCGTCACACTGTTTTGTGGGCTCACCTTGTGCACAGAAGTACAGTTGCTGTGGTGAACCGTGTGGTGTGTGTCCTCCTTCAGGAATGCTGTCACGATGAAATAGATGCAAAGGTATATTTTTAAATTACCTTAAGATTGGCTTTGAAGGGAGCCAACAGGTCATGTAATCCATTCGTCTCCTGTGCACCAAATATGTTATAGTCATCCCGGGCAATTTCTCCTTAAAAACAAAGCAAAACAAAAACAGAAAAAACACTGAGCCTCCATACATATCAGAATGTTCTTGAAGTCCTTGTTTTCAGTTCTTCCTAATACCTCCCTAGAATTTCTCTTTAAAAGTATACATATATTATATAAAACAGGGTGATTCACTGGTTCTTCACAAGATTTTCTTTATTTGGCTCACTTGCCTGGGCCGGAAACGTGCCCCTTCCCTTCCTTCCATCTCCGTCCCGCCCCTCCCGCAGTGGCGAGGCCCACTGAGTACTCTGTCCCTGTGGTTCCTTACCGTCCCGTCTCTCTCCTCACCAAGACTGTCTGAGCGGGCTGTTCTTCTCACGTGAACAGTTGCCATACCTTGTAAATTCCTGGTGGCTCCAGTCTTGTGCTCTTTCAGTTCATCCTTCATACTGTTGCCAATGTGATCTAGTAAAAGATAAGGAGGAGTTTGTCTCTTTGGAGCTTAATATACCATCGTGTCTTCCTGGTGCCCAATGCGAAGAGTGCAGGCTCGTTCAGCATGCACTCTGAATCCTTCCACGATGCGTATTCTCTCTGTCATTTTGTTGTCATGTCCTCCCTCTCCTGATTTTTCCCCCAAATGTTCCAGCTATACCAAACCATAATCGCTGAATGAAGCATGCTTTTACATAGCTCCAGGCCTTTACTCACAGCCAGAATAACCTTCCACCATTAGTCCTTCTAGCAAATGCTTTTTCATGATTACCTTCCCAACTAGAGCTGATCGCATCCTTGGCAGACTCCATGCGTACTGATTTCAGGCACTTTGGTGCACCTTGTTTATGTCTGCCTCCCCTTACTAAGCCATGGGTTCCTTGAAGGTAGGGCTTGTGTCTTATTTATCATTTTATTCCTAGAGGTTAGTGGAGGGATAAGTACTCAGTAATTGTTGAATGGAATTTGCTTTGGTTGTATGTCATAAACCTGAATATGGATTTCTTTATAAAAAGGCCATGCAAATGCTGAAACTCAAAGGAGAAACTAAATTATTAAGCTAAGCTTTTTTTTTAAAACCTGGTTGTCCTTGACATCAATATGAATTTCTGTACATTCATAATTTCTCTAAGGATTTCAACTGGACAAATTTTGCCTCATGCCTATAGGCTCTCTTTATGTTAATATTTCTAATAATAATAGTTATTTTCACTAGCTACTATTTATTGGAAGTCTACTACAAAACCTGAAATTGGTGGTTTCATGTGCTATTTCATTTAATCCTTACAATAAAGTTCTTACTTTGTTTGATAGATGGGTAGTCAAAGATAGAGTTTCTGTAACTTGTCCAAACTCCTCCTCTAAGGCACAGCAGGATTCAACACATTGGACTATTGAATTACAAATCTAGCTTTCCTTCTACTATGCCTTTTACTGTTGAAGACTTGTTGTATTTTCTGGCTATTAAACTATTAGGAGTTCAAAAGATAAAATTTATAATTTCAGAAACAAGCCTTATTATTAGAAAGAAAACTAATTTGTCTCCTGGTATTTATCTAATTTGGAAATTATCAGTTCACAAACATTATTGAGCCTTCTCAAAGGTTTATGCCTCCAGAATATCCTCCTTTTACTTACTACAGAATATGATGAATGGATTGCTCTTTTGCTTACTACAGAATTTTAATTACTACAGAATTAACTATGCGATATCATGCTCACATGTTTAGTGAGGATGGGGGAAAAGGGATATTATCATGGACTGTTAGTGAGCATGTAATTAGTACAGCCTCTTTGGAGGCCACTTTGGCAGTACCTGTCAGAATTAAAATGTGCATACATTTTCTAGGAATTTCATATCTAGAAATTTATCTGACTGATAAATTCGCACTTGTGTGCAGAGGTGCAAACACACACACGTGTATTGGCAGGGAATTGGTTGGTGAGACTAAACTGCAGCACATTAATACTGTTCAGCTACTAGAGTGAAAGTAAGGGAAAATCTCTATGTACTGACAAGGCAAGATGCCCTTACGTGTTATATATGAAGAAGGCAAATTGTATGAGAGCCCCATTTGTGTACAAAGAAAAAGTGTGTGCTTACCCACTTAAAAAATAATTTTATATGTACAGAAAAACTGTGGAAGATTATACTTCAGTTATCTATGATTGCCATGGCAGGGAGGTTTTTACTTTGTACACATTTATAATCTGAATTTTTTGTCATGAGGAAGTATCGCTTTTTGATTGACTAAAGATGTTAAAATATGCTCATGTAAAAGTTTTTCATGTTGTACAGTTTTAAAAAATACAGTGAAAAATGAGTAAAAGAAGTGCATATATCAGATGATGATGTGAACTGTCACAAAAGTACATTCATTATTGCTTTTCCACCTGAGTTTTATTTCTGTAAAATTATGAAAATGTACATTTTGGATGAAATTCTGGGGCAGGTTAACCTAGAAAGTACCTTTACTTTTGTCTTGAGTTCCTGACCTCCTGCTAACCTTGTTTGCTTGGCGGTGCTCTAGGTCTTCAATAGGGAGGTGGGGATCGGTCCACCTAAGTCAGTACACTGAACATACAAAAGGCATGGATAACTGAGGGTTAACTATGTAATTGTACATTCTGAAATTTATTGTGGCATTATACTTGTTACTGGACTTTTTTTTTCTGAACTGCTGTTTCTCCAACTTTATTTTAAGGAATAAACATCATCCTGACCTTCGTCTCTGGGCTTGTTCTGGGAAGAGGAAAGATCAAGTAATTGCTGGGGTAGAAAAAAAACTAATGGTGCAAGACACAGTTAATGTGGAAGAAAAGAAGTATCATGTACAGAACCATAAGGAACCACCTCGTTTGCCCCTAAAAGTGGAGGGAACTTATATAACAAGTGAACACAGCTACCAAAAGCCACAAAGTTTTGGTCAAGACTGCAAAACTCTCGCAGACCCTGGGAGCTCAGATGATGATGATGTTAGTAGTTTTGAAGAAGAACAGGAATTTCACATGAGAGATAAAAACCGTTTACAATACCCAGTAAAAGAAGATGGAAAGCCCAGAAAGGTATAACTAGTTCATTTGTCTTTGCTTGGAAATACGATAGAACAAAGGAAAATTTTGTGAAATAAAACATACTGAGATTCCAGATTTTACTTACATTTCCAAGTTCACAAGTACCTTGTTAGGGTAAAGACATTTTTTGCTTTCGCTACAGGAAAACACTGGCCATTTGAACATTTAATTATCCCCTAATTCAGGAATGTAGTAATTCATTAAACTTTTGCCTTAACAAAAGTTTCAAGTTTATAAGTACACTTAGATGCCTCTAAAAACCATGAGCCAAATTTTTTTCCAAATGAGAATGTCTACATGTGAAAACATGAAAGTGCATGTGGGTGTGTATATATTAACATAATTTGTGTTCCTTTTGTATGTGTTTTAGATAAAAAGTGGCACTTTTTATCTAAAAAATCATCTTTTTAAAAATTATAGCATATTTGTATATGCATATCAATCACATTATGCACTAAGTTGAATTCTTATAGCTCTGTGTACATTGAATATTTGTAAACTTATTTCTTGTTCACAACTTAGAGATGTCATGCCTTCATTTTTAATTGATTTTTCAATTAGCAATACTGCTTTAAAAT
The DNA here is from genome assembly GCF_964374135.1 of Grampus griseus. Taxonomy (NCBI): domain Eukaryota; kingdom Metazoa; phylum Chordata; class Mammalia; order Artiodactyla; family Delphinidae; genus Grampus; species Grampus griseus. The sequence goes on along the minus strand of NC_139011.1, from coordinate 8,485,178 downwards.
TAGTTCTTTATTTTTCTGGCCTCTTTTATCAAGTAAGTTCTATAAATAAATACTTAACTGAATTTGAAAAGCTTATAGTACCCAAAATTTTGTGGTAAATTATTTTGTCAAATTAATATCCCTCTTATGAAATGAGTTATCGCTGGTGAAACTGAGGTCAGATTTTGTGTGTGTGTTAAGCAGTCTGCACTTTTTAAGTTTTTAAGGGATTTTTCTCTTCCCCTCACCTCATTGATTTAGCTGCAATAATAAAGTCCAGTCTGCAGTTAATTATGCTTTATACTAGCCTTTGCCAACTATCTTAATTTTTTTCCATCATTGCTTTTTGCCTTCACTCCACTTGTGACACGGCTTAGATTAACTGAGGAAGGGGTCAGTCTAAATTAGCTGGGCTTTCTAGTTACAGAATATAATTAGCTCCTTCATTTTTTCAGCAGGTTTTATTGAAGGCCTTCTACCCTGTGTAGCACTCTGCTAGGCACTGTGAAGAGACATAGCAGGCATGTCTGCTTTTCAGGACCATCAGATGTAATTTAGTTATGTGCTAGTACTTCCTTTACGAATATTCTGGGAGTCAGGTTGGATTTTACCTATCATTGTGGGTAGTGATGTTTTTAATGCATCTTTCCCTTTATGACATTACATTTCATCCAATTCTTTGTTTTTTCTGTTGGCTCTTTGGAGAAGAATTCAGCTGAAAGGAATACAGTATTTGTTTATAATGATAAAAAGGGCACTGAAGACCCGGGAGACTCACATCTTCAGTGGCAACTCAATCTCCTTACACACATAGAGAATGTGCAGAATGAAGTCACCAGCAGGATGGACCTGATAGAAAAAGAAGTTGATGGTAATTTAAGAAAGAATTGAAATACAATTGCTGTAGTCTGTAAAGTGTGTTTATTGTACTTTTGAATAATTTAATTGAAGTTATTTGAAGTTTTTAAAATTATGGGACAAAAACTACAGATGCTGTCCAGGCTGATGGAGCTTTGCTGCTCCCTTTACATTGTATTTAACACATCTGGCATTTAGGGTCTTTTAGTCTCAAGACAATATGACTGGATATTTTAGGGATTTTGTTTTTTAAGATGGATATTTATTAAATATTGCCTACCTGCCAGGCTCAGTATATACCATATGGAATATTTATTATTTAATGAAAAACAATAATATTATTATTCACTGAATAATATTATTCAATAAATTATTATTCAATAAATAATATTCAGTGAATATTTTCATTGAACTGTGTTTTTTTTTGGAAGTCAGCATAAGGACTTTAAGCATATTTGAAATGTGGGGGAAAACATTTTGTTTTCACTTTGGACAGTGTTTGTTAAGTGAAATTAATAACAAAGAAGTCCTGCAAGTTTAAGTAGATAAAGCTTAAGTTTGCATACACATTTTCAAATGTTTTCTTTTATATTTAAAAATTTTATTGCACCGGAGCCCTAAGGAGTGGACAGGAAAAATGTTATCCCCATTTTATAGTTGAGAAAATAGAGTACTTTAGATTACTCAATTCCTAATCTAGTGTTTTCCGGTGCTTTTTGACTGCATTTTCTTAACCTCATAGATTGTATCTCCTGCCCACCCCCCCCCTTTTTTTATTTGCGAAAGTATGTGCTACTTTCATCCCCCAGTAAGTTAGAGTTTCTACTGCTTCGTTTTTCCCTGTGAAAAGAAGAAATGGAAACCCATTTCAGAAGCATCTTCTGTTTGGTTATAAGCCAGTTGTAGAGTTAGTTTAGTTAGTTTTAAGTAGATTTTTTTAATATATAAATTTATTTTATTTATTTATTTTGGCTGCGTTGGGTCTTCATTGCTGTGCGCGGGCTTTCTCTAGTTGAGGGGAGTGGGGGCTGCTCTTTGTTGTGGTGCGCAGGCTTCTCATTGCGGTGGCTTCTCTTGTTGCGGAGCATGGGCTCTAGGCGCGCTTCAGTAGTTGTGGCTCGTGGGCTCAGTAGTTGTGGTGCATGGGCTTAGTTGCTCTGCGGCATGTGGGATCTTCCTGTACCAGGGCTCGAACCCGTGTCTCCTGTATTGGCAGGCGGATTCTTAACCACTGTGCCACCAGGGAAGCCCTTAAGTAGATTTTTGAAGAAGAAGAAAATGCAACTTGATGCTATCCCCTATTATTATTAATAAAAAGTATAGAATGTAATTAATTGCATTCTGCCTGAACTTCTAATATGCTTCTTTTTTTTTTAAAGTACTGATAAAATAGTGGGAATGAAAGGACACTAAGAAATTTCTACCTCCTTTCCTTTGTTAAAAAGAACTTCTAGATTTAAAAAAATGGTTAGAGTAGCTAAGTTTCATTTAAAATGGAGATGATTTAAGCCTAAATTAATAGAAAGCTTGAGCAGGAACAGGGAATGTTGTTTCCTGTTCCAGAAGAGAGTAAAGGAGACACTCAAAATGCAGTTATTTTTTATCTTTAAAAGGAAAAATTACCTAAAATGACGACAGGTAGAACAACAGATAAAGATTACTGAGAGGGGCTAGAACTCTTGTGGGATGAGGCGTAGAGGATGCTTAACTGCTCAGAAGTGACTTCTGTAGATTGGCTTTCTAGCGAAAGGGAAGTGAACTCTTTCTCCATCACTTTTTCAGCCTTCTAATTATACCATTTTTTGACTGTGTTTCCAGTTGCCGTTTAAATGTGTTTGTTCTTCTCTTCTCTCTTTTAGTTCTGGAAAGCTGGCTTGATTTCACAGGGGAGTTGGAGCCACCTGATCCTCTCACGAGGCTGCCCCAACTTAAACGCCACATCAAACAGCTCCTAATGGACATGGGCAAAGTACAACAAATAGCAACTCTCTGCTCTGTATGACAGCAGTGAACACCTAATGCAAAGAATGTGGCTCTGTTCAGTTGACTAATTTTTATTATCCACACGGCTGCTAAGTGGATAGTTAAAAAGCTTAGTGATGTTTGGTCATTTACTGATTTGTGACATCAATAGGATGGCACCTTGGAAAGGAAAATGAAGAACAACTTTATCAAGGAAGCTAATATTAAAAAAATTTATGAGCTAGATACAAATGATGATGTGTCATATGCCAAGGATCAGTGGAGGTAGAACATAATCTGTGCTGAGGGAATCAGATTGGCAGGATTTTTGAATAGTTGCTAACATGAAGCTCGAGATACCTGTAGAAAGAAATATGGTGTATTACATAGTTTTTAGTAGAAAGATCTATGTTTATAAACCAACATTTGGCCCAAACCAAAAGTGTAGAGGAAATTTAAATTCTGGAGAGTTCTATAAGCTTGTTGTAAGAACTGTCTTCTCTGCAGTTGATCTACCTGCACCGAAGTTTAGAGTATTGAAACTTTTATAGGATCATGAGCTGTTTCTTAGGTGATGAATGTCCTTAATCAGAAAACTGACAGTAGAAGTCTCACTTCTGAGGAAAACAGTTGTGGAATTCTTACTTCATTATGAATATATTGTAAAAACAAACAACAAAATAATTGGAGTTTATTGCTGGCATTAAGCTCACTGTAAAAAACAGAATGGCTCGCAGAAGGGTCAGTGTGCCAAATGATGATGATACTGCTGGAAAGAGAATTTTAAATCCTGTGGGAGTTCTCTCACCCAAGTCTTACATAATGCCATCAGCCCATCAGAAACGCATATATCACATATACTATATAGAGAATATATATGGTCAAATTTCAGTATTCAGGTTTCAACGTACAGTTTGATCCTGAGTATGCTTGGTATTTGCCTTCAGAAAAAAAGAAGTTGTAAATAACCTCAGCTGGGATGAGGAGTGACAAAAATATCAAAATAATTTGTGGCTGTGGATTTTTAACTGCTGGTAGTGGAATACTGGAAAAGCTTCATTTCTGAAGATGAATTTTATTTTTAAAAAATACATACGCACTCAAAACTCTTAGCTTTGATCACAAATGGACAGATTTCTGAAACCAAAGGCAACTCAGTTGCTGTGTCAGCTCTTGCTGGATTTCGAGCCCAGGCCCTCCCGTCTGCCAGTGCTCTTGTGAGTTGTGTGCTGCCCCCAGTGCTCTGCGTGCAGGTATGCGTTAAGTGTGTGTGCTTGTTTGAAACAAACACTCAACGTACATATGTACATAATCTACACATATTTATATCTACACATATCTAGTTTTATTACTATAGACTATAAGAACTGGTGGTTAACATGAAATGTTACCTTTTAACAGACTGTTTTTAAAAATTAAAAATGTATGTACAGGTTTTGAAACTTTTTTAAAAAGAGGAAAAAAGACTGTTAGGAGGCTATTTGATGACATATAACACTTGAATATTTTATGCCTCGTTCTGTTGATCAGTTCTAGCAATCTGTATAAATGCATTTTAGAACTGATGGACAGTAAACTTGAATTTATCTTTGATAAGAATACATGCCACTGTACATTCAGATATTATTTAAATTTGCAAACACACTGTTCTATATGTAAGGTACTGTATGTAAAACTCTTTATTAAAACAATTCCACATATCATAAAATTTCAGCTTGCCTTTTTGCAGCCTTATATTTTGATGTAAAGATGATTAAAAGAATGTGCAAAACAGTCATTAGACATTTTTATTGCCTTTTGACATTCTCCAACTTGACAAATGTGCCAAAGATCACAGACATAAAATACAGCCCTATGTATTACTTACGATACATTAACTTTGTCAAAAATCTTACTGAGAAATGAAAAGCTTTGGTAGAGGGATATGAGGTAGTTATTAAATTTGCATATTAAAGTAAAAATAATAGTGCCTATATTTCATGTGTGGAGTAAATTTGCTAATGTCTCTATTTCAAGTTTGATACTTTGCCTTTCATTTGTGTTTTAAAATAATGGCTCTAATCTTTTCCCTATTATGGTTAAATTCTAGACATTTAATTTATATCTTTTTTTTCAGAATGGAGCAAGTAGCATCCTTAACAGGCTGTGAATAGCGGTGTTGCCTAGATTCTTGTCACATGCACAGAGGACCCTTTGTACCCAGTGGCACTCATATTCTTAATCCCTGATGACCACAGTTAAGTTAATGTGCATTTGTTCTTGGAGTATCTTAAAATTAGATCACTTTATTTGTTAGCAGCCAGCAAACTAGAAGTTCAACTAATAATTAGAATATTGAATTTTTGCTCTGCTTTTATGCATATGAATTGGGAGTCTGAATTTTTACTTTATATTTTTAAAGTAAATCTGTATCAAATTACTTGTATGCACATACCCACTTAATATAGAGTATATCAACAATTGGTTGAAGCCTTTTAGCAACTAGCAGGCCGAGTCATTCCTTATTTAGGAAAGTGAATTCATTTTTGAGAAGTAAGTCCATTGTATGAGGTTTCAGATGAGTTTTCTTTCCACTTAGTCTTACTTAAAAAAAGTGAGTATATATATTTAAATATAAGCAATAAACTAGAGAGGGTGTTTCTTGAAAAGATAACTTTTCATTGCTACCCAGACAGAATAGACTGACATTGGTGGGGAAGGATCCTTCTTAGTATGGTACTGATAAGTATAATTTGTACTTCTTCATACTCCTGTGTGTTTCTACTGACTTATTATTTTCAAACTTAAGAGTAATGCACACTTTCCTTAAAGGAAATTGATTATTCTCATAATTTCAGGTAAAATCCTTTTTCCTGACACTCACCTTATTTCCACTGACGTCCTCTCAGATGTTCATATTCTGTGTGTTCAAAATGAAGGAGCCCATTTCCCCTCCAGCCAACTGGGTCTCCTGCCAGTTTCACTCTCTCTGCTTTAATATCACCACCCTCAGCCCCGGCTTGAAACTTGCAGTCCCTCCCCCTTATCCATTTCTTCACTAGATGTGCTGGTTCCTTAAAATGGATGGTGTCATCTTCCTCCTTCTCAATCCCACCAGTAGTACACCGTCTTTTACAAAATCATGTCATGGAGGTATTACTGTGGGCTTAAGAAATTTTAATTTTCTCTTCATTCTGATTCATCAAAATGGTCACTGTCAAGTTAGGGGATTAACATTGAGTGACTGCTCTGTGCCAGGTATTGTACATGTTACCTGCAGCATCTAATTTCGTTCTTTTGTGGAAAGGTAAGACAGGATCATTTTTAAGATGGGGAAGCTGAGGTTTAGAAACATTTAGAGACTTGTCACATATTAGTGACAGGTTCAAGACGCAAACCCCGTGCTGTTTAAACTCATGTTCTTTTCCTAGCAGGTGTGTTTCACCTATTCTTGTCATTTGTGTTTTCTGATATCATTAGTGACTCCCTATTTCAAACCAAGTCAGGTGTGTGTAATCTGGATCTTTTGTATTTTACCTAACCGATTCTCAAATCCATTTAAATATAGCCTCACTGTTTAGATAGACTATGCTTGTTTCCATCTCTTGCCTTCATATTATTTTCCTCTTCTGGAAAATTCTTCTTTGTTTGTTGTGTCTCTATAAATGCAGACAGTTCTTCAGGTTTCAATTTCTCTTCCTAAGAGAAGCAGTCCATTGTTGAAGGCCTCTTATAGTATCCTGCGTTGTACTGACGTGCAGGAACCACGTCAGTGAATCATATATTTCCTGTAGTGGAGCAGGCGTGAGCTTTGCAATTCTCTCCTCAGATTTTCACTCTGGCGGTTTACCAGCAGTGATCTCTCTGAGCTTTGGTTTTCTTATGTATAAAATGGGAAGAATACTTAGGCTAGAACCTGGTTTTGCGAGTTAAATGAAGCAAATAAAGTATTTAAATTACAAAGTTGAAAATTAAATATAGGGGACACATTGAATGCCATCTGTGTGCCAGCCATTAAGTCATATGGTTGGTTATGGAGTTAATGTTAATGGAACCACAGTCTACAGGCTAACGGAAACATTAAAAAAATTTTTTTTCAACAAGATAGGTGATAGCAAAGAGTATAAGGAACCACAGAGGCAAAAGAAAGGAAAGATAACTAGACTTGTATGTAGGTGGAGAGGTTTGAGGGACATAGAATATATATGTTAATTAAAGTGGTGGTCTTTGAATGTTTTTTGACTGTGACCTCTCTGTAGGAATTTTGAAAAATTGTAATTCATTTCTGGTACCTGGAGATCTGGAGACAAGACTTAAGTGTATTTTGTTTATTTAAGAGGAAGTTGGAGTGAGTCATCTAAGGAAGTTGGAGTGAGGAAGGGGGAAAAGTAGGGAAGGGGAGGAAAAAGCCAAGGTAAATATGCACAATTGAGGACAGTGCTATGGGCAGTGGGGCTTTGATTCTGCCATTTGAAATTGTTCATCATAAATGTAAACAGTTGCAAAGAGTGTGATTTCTAATTTATAAATATTGGCCTATTAAAATCAACCTGTTATCATTTTAAAATGTATACAATAGAATCGATACAATTTTGCTACTTACCAACATCTATTTTAAAAATACATGAGCAAGCTCTTTTTTAACATTTGAAAACTTTACAAATTTTATATTCTGTTTTCTGCCTTTGCAGTTTGCTTCCTAATAGAATGTTATCTTCTTTTATACTTACAGGCCTTTGTCATCCTCTTGTACTTTTGTCCACATACACACAGAAAAGTAAATTGCATTTTTAAAACGTATTTATAGGCTTCTTAATAGAGTATCAAAATACATGAAGCAAACACTAATATCGCTGAATAGAAAATAGAAAAATCTGCAATTATAGTTGAAGATTTTAGCCCTCCTTTAACACTAATTGATAGAACAAGTAGACAGAAAATCAGGATAGAAGACTTGAACAAAGATGAACACTCAACTTGACCTAATTGACATTGATAGAATGTTCCACCCAACAACCTGAGAATACAAATTTCCTCTTTAATACACATGGAACACTCAAAAAGATGGACTACATACTAGACTATAAAACAGCTCTCAACTCATTTAAAATTGAAATGCATAAAATGTTCTCCAACAATAATGGAATTAAACTGGAAATCAGTATTAGATAACTGAAAAAACCCCAAAGTGTTTGGAAATTATCACATACTTGTAAAACAATCCATGACTCAAAAAAGTTACAAGTAAAATTAGAAAATATTTTTAATTGAATGAAAATGAAAATGCATCATGTTAAAATTTGTGGGATGCAGCTCAATATTAGAGGGAAATTTACAGTTTCAAATGCTTATAATAAAAAGCAAGGTACAGATTTTAACTAGACTTGTCATTTTGCAATATATACAAATATTGAATCTTATTGTACACCTGAAACTAATGTCAATTATACCTCAATTAAAAAAATAGACATTTTAAATACAAAAGGTACAAAATCACTGGTTTAAGATTAAAAAAAACTAGAAAAACAAACAAATTAAAACCAAAATAAATGGAAAAAGAAAGAAATGTGCTGAAATCAATGAAACACTAAATGGACGAATAGTAGGGAAGCATCAATATAAATGAAAAAGCTGATTCTTTGCACAGAACGATAAAATTGGTTAACTCCTACATAGACTGATCGGAAATTAGAATGGAAGCGGGAACATTAAAACATACAGTTTTTTTTAAAGGGTATTATGAAAAACCAGTGCCAATAAGTTTAACAGCTTACATGAAACAGAGAAATTCCTCAAAAGATACAAGTTAGCAAAACTGACTCAAGAAATTAAATAAATTGAATTTGAAATTGAAAATGTCCCCTCAGAACTCCAGGCCTTGTGCTCTATAGCCTGCAAGCCACAACTACTGAGCCTGCTTGCCACAGCTACTGAAACCCATGCGCCTAGAGCCCATGCTCCGCAACAAGAGAAGCCACTGCAGTGAGAAGCCCACGCACTGCAATGAAGAGTAGCTCCTGCTCGCTGCAACTAGAAAAAGCCCGTGCCTAGCAACGAAGACCCAATGCAGCTAAAAATAAACAAATTAAAAAAAAAAAAAGGACCCAATCCCTTCTTTAAAAAAAAAAACCAAAAAACTCCAGGCTTAAATGTGACTTCTATCAAACATTTAAGGAAGAAAACTTGATTTTACACAAGCACTGACAGAAAATAGAGAAGAAAGGAACACTTGTTTCAAGACCAACTTTGACCTCATTCCAGAACCAGAAAAAAACACTGCAAGGAAAGGAAATTACAGACTAATACATATCCCTTTTGAACATAGACACAGTCCCCACAAAATATTAGCAATGTGAACCCAGTCATATACAATAAGGATAATATATCAAGATCAAGTTGGGTATTCCACAGGAATACCAATACAAGGAAACCAATACAAAGTTGGTTTAATGTCAGTAAAATAATGAAATTATGTTAATCTCACTAAATTAAGATAAAGGTTTTCATAAATTTCAGCATCCATTCAAGATTAAAAACTACCAGAAAAGGAATAGAAAAGAATTTGCATAACAATAGAGGGCATCTATCAAGAAACTTAAACCTCATAATGGTAAATGAATACTTTTCTCTAAAATAAGGAACAAGTCCAGAATATCCACTATCACCATTATTATCCAACATCAATCTGGAGGTCCTGCTAGTGCAATATGGCACTGGACAATAAAGGAGGAAAAATAAAAGGCATAGCACTTGGAAAGGAAGAAGAAACATTTGCAGGTGACATGCTGTGTACCTGGAAAAGTCTAAGGAGCCTATCAAAATGCCACTAGAACTAATGTTTCTGTACATTAGCAAGGAGATATTGGAAGTTAGAATTTTTTAAATGCCATTTTCAATAGCATAAAAAAAAATACTTAACAGTAAATCTGAAAACATGCAGAACCTGTACAGAGAAAACTACAAAACAATGCCTAGAATAAAGACGAGATAAATGAATAGAAAGATACACTAAGAACATGGATTGGAAGACACAGTACTGTTAACATTTGTCAGTTCTCCCAAAATGGATTGATAGATATAATGCAATCCCGAGTAAAATCCCAGCAGACTTTTTGAAATAGAAATTAGTGAACTGATTCTAAATTTTATATGGAAATGTAAAGGACCTAGAATGCCCTGAACAATTTTGAAAAGGAAGAACTAAAGTTGAGGGACATATAATTTCTGATTTGGTGGCTTAATAAGCTATAGTAGCCAAGACAGTATAGAAGTAGCATAAAGATAGAGATGTAGATTGATAGTTCAGAATAGGGGATCTAGAAATCAACCTAAAAAAATATGGTCAGTTGAATGAAGGAGAGTTCTTGTTGTTCCACATCCTTCCTTGCCAGTGTTTATTTGGTGTTTGCCAATGTTTTGGATGTTAACCATTTTAATAGGTGTGAAGTGATCCATCCTTTTAATTTGCAAGTAGATATCCAATTGCTCCAGTGCCTTTTGTTAAAAATATTATTTTCCCTTTGAATTACCTAGGTCCCTTTGTCAAAAATCAATTGACCATAATTATGTAGGTTTATTTCCATACTCTTCCCATTGATCTATATGTCCTTATGCAAATGTCACACTATCTTGATTACTGTAGCTTAAGAGTAAGGTTTGGAATCAATTGGATGGTGTAATTCCTTTAATTATGTTCTTTCTTACCTGTTTTTGCCAACTTTGGTTTTTTTGCATTTCTATAAAAGTTTTAGGATCAGATTTGTTACCTTCTTTTAAAAACCTGCTGGAATTTTGACAGGAACTGCACAGAATCTACAGATCAGTTACCATTCTAACACTATTGAGTCTTTTGATCCAAGAGCATGCTGTGTTTCTCCATTTGTTTAGGATTTCTGTTTTTTTTTTCAGCAAAATTTTGTAGTTTTCAGTGTTCAGATTTTGCACTTGTTAAGTTTATTTCTAAGTATTTTCTTCTTTTTGATGATATTGTAAATGGAACTGTTTTCTCAATTTTGTTTTCAGATGTTTAATTACTAGAATATAAATAAAATTGATTTTTTTATATCTTGTATCCTATGACATTGTCGAACTGACTTATTAATCCTAGAATTTTTGCATATTTCCAAATATTTTCTAGGGAGGAAACTAAGGAGACCTTATAGGTAAATGAAATGTAAGGAGATCAGGAGACTATTGAGAAGCTCCAACTTAAAGCCACAAATGGAGGGCTCACAGTAAGAGTGAGGGGGAACCATCCCTTTATAGGGGAGCAAAATTTGCCACCCCCAGATGTCTCTTCGGCAATGTGGGTTATTTTGAGCTGAAAACAATCAAGGCCCAAAAGACTCAGGAAGAAACTTTGAGCTTCCTCGTAACTGCCTAAGAGAATTTAGATACAGGGCTTGTTCCAGAACAGAGCTATCGCTGGAGATCTCTGCAAAGAATATGGGCTGAGTGGGGTGGGGGAGCTCAGCAGGGCCTGGAGATGAGAGTCCACTCTGGGTCTCATTGTCCCTGCTTGGCCCAGCAAGCATTTGTTTACCAAATATTTGCTTTTCCATCTCCATGCCAATTGCTTTCCTCCCCTTTGAAGTCCCAGATCGCTACCCCTAATATCCTTGCTTGTCTGTAGCTGAAGATAGTATTTAAGGTGAGGATTTAGGCCATTTGGGCACATTATTCAGTTCTTGTGGGTCTCTCCCATGTGTACGTTATTAAACTTTTGATTTTCCCCTGTTAATTTCTCTCATGTTGACTTAATTCTTGGACTAGCGAGAAGAACCTAGAAGAGTAAAGGAAAATGTCTTCTCTCCAACCCCTTGAATGGGCCATTGTGTGGGATGCTTACAGAAAATCTAGACAGATGTGAGAAGATTGGACCAGGAAGATCAGCACAGAATACTCCCAAGTAATTTCAGTGAGTTTCAAGGTGAGGCAGCCACCTTCGTGCAGAGGTAGAAATACAGATAGTACTTATGCCCTGAGGAACATGCCTGAGAAATTTATCAAATGTTGACTCTGAAGTTAAGGCACACAGATAAGAAACCCATTGAAGGGAAGCCTGGCAGAACAAGACAGCATCCGTGTTTGGACGGCAGAATGCCTTGACTGTGACAGCAGAGGAAATGGCAGCAGACAAGATTGGGCTGAATAACTGATGCTCTGCCAGTCCCTGAGCTTCATGATTTTTATCTCTTCCAACTTGAGAGACCCAAAAGGACAAAACCTAGAGACATACATGAGACATAGATGTTAAATATATGTATTTTCCATAAGGAAAAGGGGAAAGAGAAACTCAAATCCAGCGAACAATACCAGTCAAAATGAACCAGAGAAGCGAAGTGCGTGACTTAAGAAGCTATTTAAAGCGTTAGAAAATAGGCTGAGCTTTCCTGAAAGCAAAAGGAGAGCCACCATGGAAATTAAAATGTCAGCATCATATTCCTCTGTTGCAGAAAATAATACAGCAAAACACATACTGCTCAAGACCTGAAGAGTTGAAAGTGAGGAGGAGCAGTGATTCAGGAGCATCAGGCTTCTGGCTGCAAACAAAGAAGAACAAAGAGTGTTGCTCATCACCCAGTTCTACGAGGATTAAGTTGTCAGGCACTGCAGTCAATGACTCACTATGCACCCTGCGAGGAACTCAGGATGAAGAACAGAATGAGGCACTCTGTGCTTTGGGAAAACAGGCCCCTTAGATAAGGTAGTTAGATGTATATCTCAGGAAGAATTTTAATGAACCCAGATTCTTGCATCTTCCCGTACATAGAAAAGCACTAAATTATTAACTCAAGGTATCTGTTCTTTGTGACTAGCAGTAGTCTTTTATCAAGATGTATGCCTGCCTACATGTATTCCCTAGGCAAAAAGCATTTAGAAGCTGGTTTCTCCCCTACATCTTCAGAACTACTAAAAGGCCATCTCCCAGGCTACAGTCCTCAGCAAGATTCCTGAATAAAAAAAACTCACAACTCTTACATTGGGCATTTTTCTTTCAGTTGACATGGTCCCACCAGTTCCATGGTGCCATGGACTTCAAAAGCTTCAATGAACTGAGAATGATTCTACAGCTGAAAAAAATGGTGATGAGGAGGAAACATTGCCAAGGCTAAGGTTTAAGAGGGTGGCAAAATTCCAGGACGGCAGTCAGCGTGGGACAAGGCTGTGAATGACTGCCCACCCAAGCTAGTGGATGAGGTATTGCCAGATAAACACCTGCCTTCAGTGCAGCACATTGGGCTTAAAGAGGAGATAGAAGTTGAGATTTTAAGTATGTTGACTGATGTCTGGTGCTCCCACCACTGGAAATTTCTCAGTTTTACAAGAAAAAGAACATTGAGTGCTTATTGTGTGCCAGGCCCTGCACTGTGCATCTTATATTTATGTATTTAGTAATCACATCATCCTATGAGTTTGGGCACTAATAACATTACAACTTCGTAGATGGAAAAATTGGGGCATGGAGAGATCAAGTAGCTTGATGGCCATGCTATTGGTACTCTTGGTAGGAACTCATTGAGGTGGGAGTAGGACTACTCTGATGGATGATCTTTTCCTCTCCAAGACTTAACCATTCTGCTTTTAATGGTTAAGACTATTGGATTTATGGATGGAGGAGTATGTTAGAGAATTGTTAGAAGGTAAATGCCCTGCCTTGTTCTTGGTTTTCAGTCCATGAGAAGGGATTTTCCCCTAAGTGCTCTTGGTCTCTTATTCCACCCCTTACTTTTCCATGGATGTTGTTAGTTACCAGTTTGGCAGGTAACTTTCCTTTTTTTCTGATGTAAACATTGTGCTATAAATTTCCCTCTCAGTACTGCTTTAACTGTGTCCCACAAATTTTGATATGTTGTGTTTACATTTTCATTCACTTCAATATATTTTTAAATTTCCCTTGAGACTTCTTCTTTGACCCATGGATTATTTACAAGTCTGATGTTTAGTTGTTTGAAAATTTTGTTCAAAGAACTGTTGTCTTTCTGGCATTGATTTCTAATTCATTTCCATTGTAGTCAGAGTATGACATCAAATCTTTCATATTTGTTGAGATTTGTTTTATGACCCAGGATATGATCTTAGTATATGCCCCACGGGTGTTGCGAAGAATGTGTATTCTGCTCTCGTGGGGTGGAGTGTTCTGTGAATGTTGATTAGATCCTCTGGTTGATGGTGCTGTTGAGTTCTTCTGTGTCCTTGATACATTTCTGTCTAGTTGTTCAGGTTGGGTCATTTTTATTGTTCTGTCTTCAGGTTCATGAATTCTTTGCTCTGTTCCTTCTACTTTATTGTTTAACCCGTATATAAAGTTTTTAAATTTTGGTTATTTTATTTTTTAGCTCTAAAATTTCCATATGGTTCTTTTTTACATCTTCTGTTTCTTTGTTCGTGACTATGCCTTTACTGAAACTGTCTATAGTTTCACTTGTTTTGAGTATGTTCATGATTGTTCGTTGAAGCATTTTTATGATGACTGCTTTAAAATTCTTTTAAAATAATTTTAATATCTGTATCATCTTGGTATTGGCATTTGCTGACTGTCATTTCTCATTCTAGTTGATATTTTCCTGATTCTTGGTAGGATGAGTGATTTTTGGTTAAAACCTGGACAGTTCGGGTGTGTGTTAAGAAAATCTAGATCTTATTAAATCTTCTGTTTTAGTAGAACTCTTGATATCACTGAGGTGGGAGAAAAGGGACACCACCTCATTGCTGTTCGTAAGGATAGATGTCCAAATTCTTGCTCCATCTCCATTGCCCCCTGACAGATATCAGTTGGTTGGGTGTGGGAGTTTAGGCTCCCCTGTCGGTCAATGCTGATGCAACCCTCGCTGGGAGGTTTGGCATCCTTACTGTTGCTGGCTGGGAGCGGGTGGAAGTTCAGGCTGCCCATGTGGTCTCTACTGACCCCACAGAGAGAGGGGGCTCATTCCAGCCCAACTGGGGTAAAAATTCTGGCTTCTCACATGGCCTTTCAGTCACCACCCTGGTGGGGGCTTGGAGAGCCTCCTTAACTTGGCAAGGGTGAAATTCCCAAGTCTCCCCCGCTGGCTTTTGCTGGCATGGGTTGGGGTGGAGCCACAGTGTTTTCCTGTGAGAGTTGCTGGAATAGAGCAATTATTGTCTAAAAGTTTTCTGTCTTGCCAGGCTCCCCTTTCCTGGACCTTTGGCTCGAAAAGCTTTTCTCGGGGCTTTTTTGGGGGTCTGTGCTTATTGGCATTTCTGGTTGCTGTCTTCTCTAACACCCAGTCTGAGATACATGAGGCAAAATAACATTCAGGGAACTTGCTACCATATTGTTCCTCTGGTCCTGAGGTTGCTTGATGGCTGTCTTCTTCTATCCATCTTTTAGTGTCTTCTTCTGTTTGTGTTACATATAATATCCAGGGGTTTTAGATGTACTTAGCAGGAGCAATAGGGAAAAAATGTGTCTATTCCATCTTCTGGAAGCAGAAGTCTAGTTCCAGGAATTTTGATTATTGCTCTGGCAACCAAGGAGAAAGAGGAATGTGGCTTTGAGTCACTGGTTATGTGGGAGATGAGAGTAGCTGTCCAAGGCAGTGGCAGGGGACCCAGCAGCATGGCATCAAGCGGAGCTCTAGGAGAGATGGCTGGTAAGCAGTTCTCTGTGGTGGGCCAGAAAGAGTGGCATCTGATGTTTGTTTTGAAGCAATTTCCTCCTCTGGATTCCAATTATTCTCCATTTCCCCCAAATCCCCAGTAGGTGCTTATTATACCTAGCACCCTAGTCTTCAAGAATGAAGGAGATGAACGAGAAGACTAAGTGATTGAATTAGGATCGAGGAGGGAGGGAGAGGTGACAGGACCAGTGGTGAAGAGCCTGCCAGAGTGATGGAGGCCTGAGCCAGGAGCAGACTAGGGGAGACCAGACCAGGGCACTGCCACTCAGAGTTACCACAAAAGCTTGTACGTCCTCCCAGCTCAGGGGGAATCAGGTGAGAGCAGTGACAAGGAGCTGAGTCATCATGAGAAAGGGGTTTTCATGGTGAGGAGGCAGCGTCTTGGTGTGGTTCTCTCCAAGCTTACCGCTCCATCGCTTGGGTGGAGAGAAGCACCTCTCCTTCCAGGTATGTGTCATGCTGACTCTGAAGGAAGCCCATGTGGCTCTGGCTCACTGGCTGCACGCTTTCACCCTCATTGACTCCACTCTGTTGCTTGCCAGAGGCCAGACCAGCGAGAATGACTCAGCACACAGGCTGACCTGTGCAAGGTCCGTGCATGCGTGTTGGGGGTGGTAGGAAGCATGGTGAGTGGGGTTTCTGGTAGACCTCTAACCGTGATTTCAATGTTTTAGAAAACTCGTCTGCTTTAGAACACCTGGACCTGGAGAGATGGCAGGGGCTGCAGAAGGCTACGCTTATTATATTGTTATAGGGTCTCCATAGCATGTGTAGAACTACCCCGTGTAATGGGGATAGCAAGGGGCCACACGGAGGGAGTTCTAATTTTCCAGTAAATGCGAACACACCTCCTCAAATCACCTTTGCCTGAAATCTAAGTCTCGTTGTTAGTTATCTCCCTGACCCCACGGCCAAGTGCTCTTCAAGACCTGCCCACGCTTCCTTCTGAGCACCTGTGGAGGGAGCCTCCATCCCCTACCCCTTCCGGTGGAGAAGCAAACGGAGAAAACACACTGATGTGCAGGCTTCATGTGCAAGACACAGTTCCTGCTCTTTTTTGGTTGGCGACGTCCGAAGTCCTGGGACAGAAGGGAGAGGAGGATAAATATGAATATGAATGTGTGTGTGCGTGTGTCTGGCTTCTCTCACTAAAATTCGTACAGTCTGTATTAATGGTTCTGCCTTTTTTGTCCTCTGCCATATCCTCATTGCCTAGAATACTGTCTGCTACACTTTTGGGCTCTAAAGAAACATTGTTGGAAGGAAAGAAGGAAGGGAGGGAGGGAGAGAGGAAGGAAGGAGGAAGGAAGGAGGGGGAAGGGAGGCGGGGTTGCCTTTCCTTCATGGTGGGCCTGAGCCCGTTGCCCAGAAAGCCGCAGAGCTTTGGCCTTTACCCCTGAAGATGAATTTTGAAGCCATGCCCCCCAGTTCTCCTCCCCGACAGCTGCACAAGATTCTCATCGCCCACTGGCCACATGAGTGTCCTCAGAGGGAGCAGACGCAGGTGGAGGACCTCCTCGTGGCCAGCAGAGAAAACAGGGCGGCGCTGCTTCACTGAGCGCCAGTGGCGGGTGGGCTGGGGGCACCCCCGTCAGCTCTATAAAGGCTCCCTGGCCAGAGCCCAAGGAGGCAGCGGCTTCTACCTCTTCGTGCCTGGAAGGGCCCAGGAAAATGGCCCTGGCCCTGGCGGTCTTCAGTTTGCTGGGCTCAGCCTGCTTGGTGTCAGCCAACAGCTTTGGTGAGTTCCGAGCCTGAGGCCATGGAGCGTTGGGTCAGGAGGGAGCTCTCAGGCCAGCCCCTTGTTAGCCAGGATTTGCCCCAGGGCCTTGGAACCTCTGTGATCTCATTTAATCCTCACAGTGTCCCGAGTTCAGTTACTTGCTCTTCCCTTTTCAGATGAAGAGACAGAGGGTCTTGAGAGGGAAACTGGATGGTCTGAGGTCACGGAGTCAGTGATTTGTGGAGAGGAGATGGGAAACCAGATATTCCTCGTCGGATTCTAGCTCTCCCCCACCCCACCCTGTTGGCAAATTTTGGCATTGCTGTTGTTTTTTTTTATTCTCTTAGAGACCTCAAGTACTAGGTTATCCGTGTGGGATATTTGAGAAATAGCAGGTAGTGAAAAACACAGACCTACTGGTGGCATGAAATAGACCTACGTTCTAGCTGCGGCTCAGCCACTTAGCCTGTGACTTCGGATAAGTCTCAGCTTGCTTCCTCGCTGGGAAAGTAAGCAGTTGTGACTGATTTCTGCATAAGCTCCTGCATGTTACACACATTCTCCATGGAAAATAAGACACATGGGAGTTATTTTGTATTCCCATGCGGGACCAGGAAGGTGCTCTGTCCGCAGGGAGTGCCTTGGTAAATTCAAGAGCATCTCCTTTATGGTGTTCTGACCTGACCCAGCTGCTCGCTGGGGGAACGTGCAGTCCAAGGGTTCACTTTGAATCCTTCTCCTGCCAGCTGTATGATCTTGAACAGAGGACATTCCCTGCCCAAGTCTTAGGGCCACATGGGTAAGGTGGAGATAATGCCTCCCAGGGGATTACGGGAGCCAATGTCATACTTGGAAAAAGTGTGAGTAGCTGCAAAATTGCAAGTTAGAACATACTTGATGGTGGTGCTGGAAATAAAACCCGGAAGAGCATCTGTGCCTTTAGGGAGCCCGTCTCTCTTACTGGAATCCAGACCAGCAACTCCTCTCTGATGAATCACTTCCTCTGTGCAGAGTACCAGGTGGACGCCCAGCCTCTCCGTCCGTGTGAGCAGCAGAGGGAGGCGGCCTTTCTGAAGGGAGCAGACTACGTTCCCCAGTGCGCTGAGGATGGCAGCTTCCAGTAAGGCTACTCCAGCCATGTGGACTCAGGGGCCTTGGAGGCCTTAAAGCACATCTCATTCCTGTCCCCCGTCCACCCTTCCCACCCTCCCTTTACTCTCCTCCTTGAACGTGAGATGTGGCTACTGTCACCTGGAGGGTGCCTGCCACTCAGATCCTCAGACTAATCAGCACTGAGTCATCTGACCCAGAGTGCCCCAACCCACGCTCCATTCCAGCCAGAACCAAGGATGCCCCCTCCTTTCCTGCCAAAGCTTTACTTTAATAAGGGGCGCCGGGGTGGGGAGATCACATGACGGATGCTTTGGTGCCTCTTCTCCTCCCTGCATCCTCTTGATGAGTCAGAGGTGGAGGGAAGCAGGGGCCTCTGAACTCAGGTCAGTGGCTGCCTCCAAGCTGTGCTGAGTTCGGCCCTCTGGGCTGCATGACGCTGTCTCCCCACTGGGCTCCTCTCTGAAAGGGGTTTTTGGCTGCCCTCACAAGAACTTGGGGCCCGGGACTCTCTCCCGGGAGAGTGGAGTGATAACACACAGGAACCCTTTGCATGTGTTTCACTTTCCCCACGCTGTTCCAGCCACGTTTGAACAAGGGGAACTCCGTCTCTAGGGCTGTGTTCTGGGAAACATCCCTGAGACATCCGTCACCCCCCACCCCAGCTCCATTTTATTCACAAGCTTGCTTTGTGTGCCTAACGAAGCGCTTACCTACTCTCGAGAGCGAAGGCCAGTGCAAAGGCCAGTCCCTGCTTGGAGCTCTGGGAATTCTGGAGCAGAGGGGTTAGGAGGGTGGTTCACCTTTGCCGCCTTATTTAATCAGTATCTAGCTGTTCTCGTGTCTCTTTCCTGGCCACGTGCAGGTTCAAGCCAGCCCTGCTCCTCCTCAGAAGGTTTTGCATACGAAGTTCTCTTTACCTGGAACACCTTTTACCTTCTTAGGCCCCTGGTATAACCCTGTCCGCCCCTCCGCCTCAGTTTAGCCATCACTTCCCCTTGGAGACCCATGGAGCGCTTCCTGAGTAACCATAACCCAGGCCACTGTCTGCCCACTTCTGGTCCACGTAAGGGGCACCTTTACCCCCTGCAGCCTCCATGGGGCAGGAGCGTGGACACCAGGGTGGCCTTTGCTACAGGGCTGGCAGACTGGCCTGGTGGAGAATGAATGTGCGGGGCTGTCACAGGTGTCAGCGCTTTCCCTTTCTCTAGTCACCTGCCCTGCTCCACACCAATCTCTTCCCAGTTTAAATGAATTAAAGCTTGGAGGGATGGAAAGGAAGAAGAAAGGTACCTACCTGACTGTGTCTCCTGCCCCCAGGACTGTCCAGTGCGGGAAGGATGGAGGCTCCTGCTGGTGTGTGGACGCCGACGGCAGGGAAGTGCCCGGCAGCCGGCAGCCTGGGCGGCCTGCATCCTGTAAGTTGGCGGGGGGACCCTCTGGGGACAACTCACATCCTGGGTAGAGCACTAGGCTTGGGTGTGTCAAGGGTGAGTCTCCCCATGGGCTGCTGGATCTTCCCCTTTGAATTCGACCCTATCTCCTACAGGACTGCTGTGAAAATCAACTTGACAAGTCATTTGTTTAGCTATCGCCTCTGAATTCCCCCATGTGCCAGGCTCGGTGCCTGGTGCTAAGAAGGAAGCAACAGGGAGCAGACATCAAAGGTCTCTGAAACCAGAAAGCAGCCACGTGCACAGGAAGTGTTCTTTCACCTGGGGTGTTTCTAAAATTTGAGACTGAGGTGAAAACTTTCCTGTTAAAATGGTTGTTACGATGAGTAGTCAGAGAAAGCCCAGTCCCCATTTAAAGCATGTCACAGTTCAGCCTAAAACAAAGGTCAGTTTACACTGGTCATCTTAAAATTGTGAAACTGAGCTTGGAACCACTTATCCTTTAATGGAGCAAAGCTCTGTTTTGGGCACTGGTTTTGGGGGCCAGCATGCTGCTGGGTCCCATGCTCTCACCGAGTTCTTGTTCCTTGTCTGTAACAAGAATATAGTATCTGCTATAGGATCAACTGTGATGGTTGAGAGGATTTAAAATGCACATAAGACACCCGGCCCACAGTAGGTATTCAGTAGGAGCAGTAATCACTAACGTCACTAGTCCTCATGCACCTGAAGAAGGCAGTTGTATTTTAATTCTGTAGATAACATGAGTGGGGCACAGAGAGGTGACAGACTTCCTCAAGGTCACACAGCAAGTGTGCGGGGAAAGTTGAATTCAGACAAGCTGTCAACAGCCAGCCTGTACTCCATTCACACTGCACCTCTGCAGTGGCAGGGCTGTGGGGTGTCCCGGGGACCCATGGGACACGATGAAATCTGCCCTTCCAAGCTCGGTCCGCAGGATGTCAGGAGAAATCCTGGGATACAGAGTTGGGCAGTTGGAACGCTGGTCCTGAGGCTGTTGCCAGCTCATCAAGCACCCATGGGCTGTGGGAAGGACTGCCCTGCCTTCCCGCCTCTGGGGAGGGAGAAGGGTCCTCCTGGGTTACGACCCCTACGTCGTCCCTGCTGTCCTGCTCTGACGCCACTCTTTGTTGCCACAGGTCTGTCGTTCTGCCAGCTGCAGAAGCAGCAGATCTTACTGAGCAGCTACATCAACAGCACGGCCACATCCTACCTCCCTCAGTGTCAGGATTCGGGGGATTACGAGCCCGTGCAGTGCGACCTGCGACGGGAGCAGTGCTGGTGTGTGGACATGGAAGGGATGGAGGTGTACGGGACCCGCCAGCGAGGGAGGCCGACACGATGTAAGTCCCAGCGGCACCAGCACCCCATGAGGAGGTGGAGGCTGTGGGCGGCCTGCCATATCGGAACCAGAACGGGGTCAGGGCTCCCCGAGAAAAGGCAGAGGACCTGGCCCTCGACACAGAGAAGGAAGGGATTTTAGGAAGGTTTTATTCCTTCTGATAGTTCCATGTGGTGGACAGCAACATTCACCGGCTGATCATTAGAAGAGTAAGTAGGATTTCAAGGAGCGTCTCCTGTCCCAGGCCTTAGTCCCTGTTTGGGATGCTGTCACGAGTGTAGTATGAACCCATGCACCTCCACTGCAGAAGCATACACACCTCCTTGTATGGGAGAATTAAAAATTGTTTTCTTGGAAATGTTTAGGTCCAGGGAGCTGTGAGATAAGAAATCGCCGTCTCCTCCATGGGGTGGGGGACAAGTCCCCGCCCCAGTGTTCTCCAGACGGAGCCTTCATGTCTGTGCAGTGCAAGTTCGTCAACACCACGGACATGATGATCTTCGACTTGGTCCACAGCTACAACAGGTAAGGGCTGCTGGGCCCCTGAGCGTGCTCGTCACGGGCCATCCCTTCCCATCTCCTGCCAAAGCTCCCGCTCGCTTTGGGACTGTATGCTGGGACGCGCGCGTGCTCACGCGCGTGTGTGTGTGTGAGACACGCAGCCCGTGGGAACGGACAGAGGCCTCACGCTCCTTTGCTGTGACGGACTGAAGGGCTACAGCATTCCCCACAGAGCGGGCTGGCAATAGCCATTCAGATTAAAAACAGGCGAACCTTCTGGTCCGGCCAGCCCGTGGAGATGAAAACACCACAATGTGAAGATGTACGTTCTGGGATGTCTACTGCATTGTTGCTTATTGTAGCCAAAAACTGGGAACAAAGTGGCTGACAACCCAAGGTGGATGGCTGGATAAATGTGTACCTGCCATAAATATTTCTGCAGCCTTTTAAAAAAAATGCAAATCAACAATTCCAGTTGATTCGGAGAGGATTCTGCAGCCCATTAAGATAATACGATACACAAGGTACAGATCATGTAAGAGGATTTAATTTTTAGAAAACAAACATCAGACAGGTCCCTTCATGTGCATATATGATTCTATATTACGTTCATATTATGTGATCGTGCTTGTGTCCATATAGGATTAGGTGGGTGCAGAGAAAAACATGAATGAGCACATACTGTGTGGTTATCACAGCCGCCTTGAGGGTCAGGTTGCTGTGGAGAAGGGAACCAGCGGAAAAGGAAAAATGATGGCTCCGTAAAAAACGTGGACCGTTTTTATAAATTGCATGTATGTTTGCACTTATCAATGAGTTTAAAGATTTAAATAACAAATATGAAAAGGGAGGTGCATCACAGATCTTGGCCCAAATAACTGGATAGCTTCTGGTTATTCAAGATGGCTACTCTATTACTGTAAAGGGCTCGCACAGACTTCAGATATAATTGAAACATTCTGAGTGAAAATAAATAAGAATATTAGTCTGTGAATACTGATAGGAATTCTCTTGGAGAACCTGAGCCTTTATGTGGCTGGCTTTCAAAACAACAAGTTTCTTTCCCTATGAGAGAGAGGGATGTGCCGGGAGAGGTCACAGATAAAAGCCTGTGACCAAGAACTGTCCCAGAGATAAGTCTCTTTTGAGCTGCATAGTGTTTTAAAAACTGGGGGATTTTAAGTAGAATCCTGTGAAATTTCCGTTTGTGTAGGTAAAAATAGTTGAACATCAGCAATTTTATATGTTCTACATAACACACAAAATTCTGAATTCCTGATTCTGAAGAACAAGGGTGAGGGCTACATGCATTGTCGCATGGCACCAAGAAGCTGGTTCTCTTTGGACTGAGCGCTGCCCCCCGCCGCTGCTCTGGGTCTCTCCGTGTCCTGCTGCCATATACCTCTGCTCCATCTGTTTGCATTACCCGCCTGGCCCCATAGCATTTGCCCTGTGACCCTCATTCTGACTCTGTCACTGCTGGCAAAGTGACCTGGTCACTTACTTCTCTGAGCCTCAGTGTCCCCATCTGTAAGGACAACACTGGCTCATTAGGTCACGGTGAAGATATGCTGAGCCCTTGTCTGTGAAACCACTGCGAAAATTGTAAATTATTATGCATCTGTGAGGAAGATCACCAGCTTCAGCAAATGTAGGTTACATTCAGCAAATGTAGGTTACATTCCCCTCCCCGCCCCACAAGGCCTGCCCGTGTGCACATAGGAATCTGCAAACAGCCTGATTTACTGATGCTCATTGATACAAACCAACGTGTGCTCAGTTCAAGTTCAACTGGATGTTCACTATATACAGGGAATTTGAGATCCTTTCATTTACTTCAATATTTACAAAAATAATTGGAACTGATGGTCTCTGGCACACAGTGGGGAATCTGAAGCACAGAAGTTAAGGACCCTAGCCTAGGAGTCACAGTTGGTGGGTCCCAGAGCTGTCTGTCTCCTTTTACCATCCCACAAAACCTCAGTTCATCTCTGTTCCCCACAGCATAGAGCACAGAGCCTTGCATACAGTAGGCCTACAGTCATCAAAGAACTTCTTGCAGGTGCCAGCTTGAGGCACAATTCATAGCTGCTTCCACCAGAGGGCAGTCGAGTTAAAGGCAAACATTCAGGACTAAGCATCCATTGTTAAGGAACAAAAAAAGTTTACCCTTGAAATGGGAGCCTTTCTTTTATGTAAGCAAGCATGTCTCTGAGCGAATTCTGATTTAAGAAGGTCATGGGAAGGGTCAGGTGGCTGGTTACTGGAAGCCCAGCCATATTCAGGAATTTTCTGATAAGCAGACCTGGGCAGTGCCAGCCCCAGTGACTCCACTGGGGCAAAGTGTCAGGAGCCACGGAGGCTACGTGGAGAGTCTAGATATAACACCTAGGGTCGCCAGTTGAAAAAATACCGGATGGCCAGTGATATTTGAATTTCACATAAACAAGGAGTAATTTTTAGTTTCAGTACGTCCCCAATACTGCATCAAGAATTTTAAGCCTGAGTGGGAGTTGGGTATATCTTATTAACCATGAGACTTGGATTTTGAAAAGAATGGACTGGGGTCAGGGAAGAGCAGAATGGGTGCCTGGGGGTGACTCTACAAGTTCGGAGGCTACCGTACGAGTCCAGGTGAGAGGTGCTGTCAACTTGGACCAGAGCAGGTGATGGAGAGGACCATGGTGAGATGGAGTGGGATTGGACAAATATTGACTTGGTAGACTCCATGGAACTTGGTGAAGGAACATATATGGGAGGCGAGGGAGAGAAAACGTTAAGGAGGACTCCAAGGTCTGGTTTCTGGATGGATGGTACAGGAAGAGTCTGGAAAGGAAAAGTCACAAATTTGCTTTTGGCATGTTGAATCTGAGGCGATTTCTATGGGAAATTCACATGGAGAAGTGGCGTGAGGCAGTTGACCTGTTTCCATGGGGCCACAGGGAGCCTGGAAGCCTCATTTGCCAACCTGTTTGTTGTGGGTTCTTGATGTGCTGGGTGATGATTTACACTTGAACTTGGTCACAGCATTTGCCCATTTAAGGCAGGTCCTTTTGCCTCTTGAAAAAGGCAGCTGTTATCTACACTTGTTTGGCCGGTGACCAAAAGAACATGTCATGATGGGGTGACGTGATGGAGTGAGCTTTGCTAGTCCTTCTGGCCCCTCCCCCACCTTTCACATTGCCCTTACCTAACCACTAACTAGGGAAGCGTATTCTGGCGAAGCAGATTGTAGTAAAGGGCTTAAGAGCCGATGCCATTATCAAGGCTTTAGTGACCCGAATTAAATTCAGTTGGTTTCTTTATCAGTTCTCGTCCTTAGTGACTGAGCTCGTTCAAACTTCTTCAAATGCCTTGGCAACCCATGCGATACAGGTGATCCAGGGGGAAGGAGCAGATGCGTCATAACGTGTGGTAAAGGGGCCTCGTTACCTGAACGTGTGAGCGACTGTGTGTGGAGACATCCTCGTGGACTCATCACCTGTTACCCTCACAGGACCCTCTGCAGTGTCTGCAGTGCCCCAGGCACTGTGGGAGTCACAGCGCTTGACTTTGAGGAGGGCTCTGCTAGTCTTCATCAATGGCGAGATGTCTGGAGGGGCTATCTGGGAGAGGGTTGGAGCATCTGACTGAGTAGGGGGTGTTGGCTCCCTGGGTCCAGGGGCACGAATCCTACCCTGCAGGTGAGCAGGACCGGACGCCTGGCAGGGCCTGACATTTTGTATCGCACGGAGCCTCATTTGTGATTTCTCTAACTCTGTGTTGGCCACAATCTGAACATAAAAGCAGAAACGCCATCATTTTCCCCTCCACTACAATTTTCCTTCTTGAGGACTCTTTTATTCTCATCCTGATAAAATCCAAAGAAAGGGAAGCATCCTTTTCCATTAGTTGAAGGTTGAGATGGGTCTCTGGGTTGAATTGGTGGAATGTGGGACTGGAGTGATTTAAACTTCCCGTGCCTCATGCTGGAATGGGCTTCAGAACCTCGGGCCAGCTGAGTGACCCATCACTGTCTATTAGATGCCAGGAAAAGCTCAGTGTCCAGCCTAGAAAGAAGAGTGTCAAAACAGAGGACTGCCTCTCAGGATATGGGGCAGGAACTGGGTACAGCCAAACACACTGCGTAACACCATTAGCAGAGATCACGTGGTGGTGAAGCCCTGGATTTGAACCCCCGTTCCCACCACTGGTTCAAGACCCATGGCCAATACACCTCACTTTTTTAACCTCTAAAATGGGCATGAAAAAAATACCACCTGCCTTTTAGGAGGGTTAAATGAATTAAATGAGTCAACATATATTAAACATTTTGCAGGTTGTCTTCTACAGATTAGTGTTCAATAAATGGAAGTAATTATGCTACTATTATTAGCACTTTTGTAATTGAATTGTCCCATGTTCCAATGAATGAACTTCTGTCATATACCTCCTGTCAGTGGAAGCAACTGGGCCAAGTGAGTTTTTAGTTTCTTTTATTCAACTCACTTAGTGTAACATTCTTTTTAATTTAACTCACATACACATAGTCATAGACCAACAACATGGAAAAAATCCATAATTCTACAGTGCGTTCATAGGTCTTGTTTTGTGCATTCATTTACATTCAGATTAACTAATACTCGTGCACCCTGTGTTCAGGCTCTGAGCAGTTCCTGCAAATATATTCCCTTCCAATACTGGTTCATGTGCATAGGAGCAATTGTAGTATATGTACATGCCATTTTGTATTCTACGCTTTTTACATAATGTTATGCATGCATTTGTTTGGGGGGTTTACTATAATTCACTTTTAATTTTCATATCTTTGGACATTAAGGTTGTTTTCAACATTTTGCTAGAATATATTACACAGCAGTAGACCTATCTGTGCAGAGAGCTGCTTTTCTGCTAACTTATTGGTTGGGGATATATTTCCAGATGTAGGTAGAAACATACTATACTTGGTTTCATAGACTTGCTATATAGGGCATACAATAAATCTCTCAGTGTTGCATAAACATGAACACATCCTCTCTGGTTGCTATGTCATTGCCCGTGGGAAGAACTGATACAGCTTTACGTCTCTCACCTGGGCTTCATATTACTTCCAGGATGGGGAGCCCAGCCAATTAGCTCCCTTTAGCAATTGCCGGGTCAGGCAGGATTTAGGCATCCTTTTCCTCAATTTATGGCAAGGGATGTATAGTCCTTGTTAGTGATGTCACATTGATTTGGTGTTTTTTTCAACTGTGGGACTGGGAAATGGCCTACATAAGAATTTCCTATCCTGGAATCTGGCTTCCTTTCAAGCTCTTGAAAAGTTGTAAAGGGATCTGAAGTCGTCTGATCTCCCCAAATGAGATCATCTACAATGTGTACCATATGTCTGTAAAGCACACTTGGCCCTTAGTCTCTAGGGTTATATTCTGGTAAAGGAACTTGTTAATGCAATGCTCATTAACTGTTTTCTGCCTGGTCCTATGAGACACACGCTTGGGCATAAATTGGTCAAATGCCACGAGTGAGAAAAATGCTAATTAGTGGATGACAGCCAAGCACAGCTTTATTTTCACAGGTCCAGCCTCGCTCTGGCCAAGGACAACCAATTTAGAAAAAAAAAAAAATACATTTACTGCAGGAAGCATGGAGCAAATGGCATGAAATAAAGAAGCAGCCATTTCTTTTCCCCAGATGAAATGAGGCCACATTAATTTATTTCTACAGGAAGAGCTCCTGATGACTTGCTTTTTATGAAACGGTGGTCATAAATCCATTGTCTCTTAGGTTCCCAGATGCATTTGTGACCTTCAGTTCCTTTCGCAGAAGGTTTCCGGAGGTGTCTGGGTATTGTCACTGTGTGGACAGCCAAGGGCGGGAGCTGGCTGAGACAGGTAAGCGCATTCGCCAGACCCGAGAGCCTAAATGTCACTCCCTGTCAATCAGAAACAGCGGCTGGGCTGCCCTGGATATGGAGGAGGGCGTGGCCTTCGCAAACTTTCAGGGGTGGTCCTTTAAACACAGCTGCTGCTAGTCTACGTGGTGCCTTTGCACACACTGGAAAGAGGTGCCCAGCCCCTGCCCCGACCCACCCCTCCCCTGCGCAGATGCAGCTCCAAGCGTGGCAAGTAGGACCCAGGATGGACTGCAATCTCTCACTCTCTCAGCTGTGCTCCCTTGTGCTGTGAACAAACTGTGCAACCATACACAGCCGCCCTGACTTTGAAAACCATTAAAGCCTTGTTCAGACCCAAAGCACAATGATGCCAGTGGAGGCTCTGGCCTCTTCGTATCTGTTTACGCAGCGAGGTCAGGGCCTCCTGTCTGAATGAACCCATCCCTCCAAACGCTTGCTGTCTTGGCTCAGGTTTGGAGCTGCTACTCGATGAAATTTACGACACCGTTTTTGCTGGCCTGGACCTTGCTTCCACCTTCACTGAGACCACCCTGTACCGAATACTGCAGAGACGGTTCCTAGCGGTGCAGCTAGTCATCTCTGGCAGATTCCGATGTAAGTACTAAGCCGACGGCAGATGTGTGTGTTTCTGCTAGGAGAAAACCACTCGGGTTTCAAGTCGCTGCAGTCTCTGTGGCTGTCCCAGCAGAGTGGGTGCAGTGATTGAAACAGTCTTACCAGCGCCCAGAACGCACGCTGTAAACACACCAACTGTCCTTTCCTTTACCGCGCGGATCTCTTGTAGGCCCCACGAAATGTGAAGTGGAGCGGTTTACAGCCACCAGCTTCGGTCACCCCTACGCTCCGAGCTGCCGCCCAGATGGGGAGTACCAGGCGGTACAGTGCCAGAGGGATGGACCGTGCTGGTGTGTGGACGCCCAGGGACGGGAGATCCAGGGGACGCGGCGTCAAGGGGAGCCTCCGTCCTGTGGTGGGTGTCCTCTCCAGGCCTCCTCTCTTGTTCTCGTCAGGTTATGTGACTTTAAGTGTCTCTCCAGATGGACCTCTTCATAACCCATTAATTCCACTGCCTCCTGAGGGTGCCCCCACAGGCCTTTCAGGTTCAACATGATGCAAACCTGTTTATCATCATTAATTTCCAGCACATTTCTTGTCCTGCATCAGGCATGGTTGCTTCCTCAGGGAGCGCAGAGAATAGTAGAAGAATTAAGTGTACACGTGCCATGAGAGAAGTGTGTGCTGATAGCTGAAGGAGCACAGAGCAGAACCGGGTCAATCCTATCTCGCAGCATGTATGACAAGGAAATATCCAGGAAGGCTTCATGGAAGAGGTGACACTTGTTGAACATCTTCTAAAATAAAGATGTTTCCTGAAGGAGGAAAATAAAGAGAGGTGTTCTCTCTACAAAGAGCAGGAGAAACAAAATTAAAAGGATATAAATACGAAAGGGTCCCAACTTATGATGGTTTGACTTACAATTTTTTGACTTTGCAATGGTGCGAAAATGATACACATTCAGTAGAAACAGTGCTTTGAATCTCGATCATTTCCCGGCCTAGAGATATGCGGTATGAAACTTTCTCGTGATGATGGGCAACGGCAGTGAGCCGCAGCTCCCCCCATTAGCCACTCGATTGTAACCCATACACTTATGACCATTCTGTACCCAGACAGCTATGCTGTCTTTCCCTTTCAGTACAGTATCCAATAAATTGCATGAGGGAATTCCCTGGCCATCTAGTGGTTAGGACTTGGCACTTTCACTGCCGGGGCCCATGTTCAAATCCTGGTCGGGGAACCAAGATCCTGCAAGCATCACGGTGAGGCCAAAAAAAAAAAAAAATACTTACATGAGATATTCAGCACTTTATTGTAAAATGGGCTTCGTGTTAAGATGATTTTACCCAACTGTACGCTAATGTAAGTGTTCTGAGTACATTTAAGGTAGGCGAGGCTAAGCTACAATGTTGGATATTCAATGCGTTTTCGACTTCATGATATTTTCTGCTTACGATGGGTTTATCAGGATGTCACCCCGCCACAGTGGAGGAAGATCTGTAATAGGCATTGGTGAGCTAATGAACAGTGAATCCGCGAGAAGGATAGAGAAAAAGCATGTTGGAGTATGTTTGGGGTGGGGAACTCTGAAAGGCAGGGGTAGTAAGGTCTTTCATAGCAAAGCAAAGGCTTGGGGGCTTCATCCTGGAGGGTCAGAGGAGCTGTTGAGGGTTTTTAAGCTGGAGAGTGCCGTGTGGGGTTGGTGTGTAGGAAAGACAGCCCAGGCATTTTGGAGGACAGATTGTACAGGAGCATCAAGCTGCAGGTAGTGGGGCGTTTGAAGGTCATTGCAGTGTCCTGAAGAGAGATAAGGGGCCTATGTTACTTTCCTGGCGTGGCTGTAACAGATGACCACAAACTGAGTGGCTTAGAACAACAGAAATCTATTCTTGCACAGTTCTAAAGGCTAGAAGTCTAAAATCAAGGTGTCAGCAGGGCCATGCTCGCTCTCAAGGCTTCAGGGGAGAATCCTTCCTTGCCTCTTCCTGGTTTGTGATAGTCGCCAACAATCTTTGTGTTTTTAGACAGAAACGTAATTGTTTTATTTTTTAATTTTTATTGGAGTATAGTTGATTTACAATGCTATGTTAGTTTCAGGTGTACAGCAAAGTGAATCAGTTATACATATACATATACATATACACTCTTTCTTAGATTCTTTTCCATATAGGCCATTACAGACTACTGAGTAGAGTTCCCTGTGCTATACAGTAGGTCCTTATTAGTTATCTATTTTATACATAGTAGTGTGTATATGTCGATCCCAAACTCCCAATTTGTCCCTCCCCACCCTTACCCCCTGGTAACCATAAATTTGTTTTCTACATCTGTGACTCTATTTCTGTTTTGTAGGTAAGTTCATTTGTACCCTTGTTTTAGATTCCACTTATAAGCAATATCATACGATATTTGTCTTTCTCTGTCTGACTTACTTCACTCAGTATGATAATCTCTAGGTCCATCCATGTTGCTGCAAATGGCATTGTTTCATTCTTTTGTACGCCAACAGTCTTTGGTGTTCCTTGGCTCGTGACTGCATAACTCCACACTCTGCCTCTGTTGTCACATGGCTGTCTCCCTGTGTGTCTGCCTCTGTATCTCATCTCCTCTTCTTGTAACGACACTAGTTGTATAGGATTAAGAGCCCACTTAATCCTATAATTAAGAGCACTCTAGAGTAGTAGAGCCTACTCCAGTAGGACCCCATCTTAACTCATTACATCTACAATGACCCCGTTTCGAAAGAAGATCACATCTGAGGTTCCAGGAAGGACATGAGTTCTGGGGAGCCTATTCAGCCCAGGACAGGAAGCAATACTGAAGTAGAAGTAGCGGGCTGTGGAAGAGGGTGTGGACTTGAGATATGTCACCAGGCATCCCAGTAAGACTCCATTCCAGGGACTTCCCTGGCGGTCCACTGGTTAGGACTTCGCCTTCCAATGCAGGGGGTGTGAGTTCGATCCCTGGTCGGGGAGCTGAGATCCCACATGCCTCGTGGCCAAAAAACCAAAACGTAAAACAGAAGCAATATTGTAACAAATTCAATAAAGATGTTAAAAATGGTCCACATCAAAAAAAGAAAATCTTAAAAAAAAAAGACTGTTCCACCTTGCAGTGAGACCCTGAAAGGTGTTAGCGGTGGAGCGGGAGGAATCCAGGAGCACTTGCAGGCTTCCAGTTTAGGTGAACTGGATGGCCTGGGCAAGATCTGAAACAGTGAAGGAGGAGTACAGTCTTCTTAGAGGCTCAAAATAGACATGTGTTAATGTTCTTTCAATACTTCCTGGTAAACCAGTTGATTTCTCCAACTTAACATTTTGAGTTCTTGGCACAGTATTGGGTACCATCCTATCTGCTAAGTGTGAGGATGTAGGAAAAGAACATTCTGAAGCTCTGCCTTGAAGATAGTCTTACAATTACACTTTGGTTCTATTAAAACCCAGAGAATATTGTGCCCTCCAATTTCCAGGTAAAAATGAAGAACTGTGGTCTTCCAAATTAAAACCAAAAGTACTTCCAAATGCATGGATCATATATATTTTTTTACTTTTTCTCTCTGGTGTATCAGTCCTGTTTCCATGGAAACAAATGCCAAATGGAACGAATATCTGAATTTTCTTTTTTTTTTTTTTTGCCTTGGTAACTCTACATAACAAATGAATGGACACAATATGCTCTTAATTTGGAAAGAGAGTAAGCCGAGCCGTGAGCTTGATTTCTTCCATACCTTGCTGTAATATCCATTAGAGGAAGCTGTGGCCTCATGGACGGATGTGTTATGTGTTCAGATGTTGCCAGTCTTTCTCACTCTCTCTGACTGCAAGTTCCAGCTCTTTATTGCCTGGTTACAGAGGAAAATTGGCTGACTTCCTTTTTGGCACCCATGTGAATTGAGGGAAAAGAATTATTTGGAAAAGTTGCGGGTGGGTGGATCGCAAAGGACTTCTAAGATTTATGGTTTTATGGAGAAAAATGGAGCTCTCTCCCTTCCACCTATGTGACTGAGACAATCGGAGTTTGAATTTAAAATCTTCTCTCTGAATGGGATGACAGTCAACTTAGGATATTCAGATAGAATGACCTGACCACACATATATTGAGTTAACTGAGTTAATACTATCTAATTAATAATTTCAAGGGAAGGTCAAGAAGCCTGGGAGAATGTGCTAAGTGTGTTTGCTGAGTGGGCATTATTGTATTATATTATGGGAAATATCATAATTCCTAAATACTGTATCAATATGTTGAAACATAGGAAAATATTTCTAATTATGGGAAATACCAATAGCACTTAAAGTATGGTTCTTATCCTCAAACAGACTACAAACGAGTTAGCCTAGATGAAATGACCCACAAGGAGGAATTGGAAGCCACATGAAGAGCATATGATGAAGCATTAAAGGCCATTAAGAATTCCAGTAGGAGAATACTGGAAAACAACATTTCATTAAAAACAAATAGGAATTTGTTGGTATAGTAGTTTCCTAGGGGGGCCGTAAGAAATGACCACAAACTGGGTGGCTTAAAATAACAGACGTTTATTCTCTCACAGTCCTGCAGGCCAAAAGTCTGAAATCAAGGTGTCAGCAGGGCCGCGCTCCCTCGGAAGGCTCCAGAGTAGACTCCTTCCGTGCCCCTTCCTAGCTTCTGATGTTTGCTGGCAATCATTGGCATTCATTGGCTTATAGCTGCCTCACTCTTGCCTCTGCATCCATCTTCCTGTGTTTTTCTTCCCCGTGTATCTTCTCTGTAACATGGCATTTTTTAAGGACATCAGTCATTGGATTTAGGGCCCACCCTAATCCAGTATGACCTCATCTTAACTAATGACATCTGCAGAGATGCTCATTCCAAGTGAGATCACATTCTGAGGTTCCAGGTGGACTTGAATATTGGGCGAGGCAGGACACCTGGTGAAGAGACACCATTCATGGTGGTGAATGTGTGGTCAACGTTCCAGAAAGTGAGCTGGTGTCTCTGAGCCCAGCCTGAGGGGGAGGTCACCCTGTAATGAAATCTAGGAGAGAAAGTCAAGTCACCTGGAGTCCTTACTCCCCAAGATGGGAGCCACGGGTTCTGCTCAGGGGGAAGGAAGAAAGTGTTAATACAAAGATACAGAGAAGCAAGAGGTGTGAATTCGGTCCCTGACTGACTTTTTTCATCTCACTACCAGAAAGATCTGAGGCCTTGTGTCAGGGTTACTGGTGATAGTAAAACCATTTCTCTGTTTGCATCTCTGTTTGCATTTCTCCTGCAGCTGAAGACCAGTCCTGTCCCTCTGAGAGGCGGCGGGCCATTTCCAGACTCCGCTTTGGGCCCTCGGGCTACTTCAGCCGGCATGACTTGTTCCTGGCTCCCGAGGAAGGACCGGGCTCTCAGAGAGTCACTGGATTTGCCTCATCCTGCCCCTCCTTGATCAAGGAGCTCTTTGTGGATTCTGGGATTCTCCACCCAATGGTACAAGGGCAGGATACACGGTTTGCTGCCCTAGAAAGTCTCCTCAAAGAAGCCATCAGAGGGATTCTTCCCTCCCAAGAGCTGGCCCGTCTTGCCCTGCAGTTCACCACCAACCCAAAGCGACTCCAGCAAAACCTCTTTGGAGGGAGATTTTTGGAGAATGTCATCCAGTTTAACTTGTCTGGAGCCCTGGGCCCAAGAGGTACGTTTAATTTCAGTCGCCTTTTCCAGCAACTTGGTCTCCCAGGCTTCCAAAATGGATGGGCACTAGCAGATCCAGCCAAGCCCTTCTCCGTGGGACTGGATTCAAATCCTGCCAGGGAAGCCCCTGAAGCCTTGAAGAGGGGTGCTGCTATGAATAAGCCAGTTGTGGGCAGCTTTGGCTTTGAAATCAACTTACAAGAGAATCAAAATGCCATGAAATTCCTTTCTTCCCTCCTGGAGCTTCCAGAATTCCTTCTCTTCTTGCAGCATGCTATTTCTGTGCCAGAGGACAAAGCAAAGGATTTAGGTGACGTGATGGAAATGGTGCTTAGCTCCCAGGGCTGTGGGCAGACACCTGGCAGCCTTTTTGTCCCATCATGCACTGCAGAAGGGAGCTACAAGGAGGTCCAGTGCTTTGCTGGAGAATGCTGGTGCGTGGATGCCCAGGGCCAAGAACTTGCTGGCTCCAGGGTCAGAGGTGGACAACCGAAGTGCCCCACAGAGTGTGAAAAGCAAAGGATGCACATGCAAAGCCTCTTGGGTAGCCAGCCTGCCGGGTCCAGCCTGTTTGTCCCTTCTTGTACCAGTGAGGGGCACTTCCTCCCTGTCCAGTGCTTCAACTCAGAGTGTTACTGTGTGGACGCCGAGGGTCAGCCTATTCCCGGAACTCAAAGTGAACTTGGAGAACCCAAGCAATGTAAGTCTGTTGGGTATTCAATCTGCAGACTCTGATTCTCCTCTGGGCCCCTGACACAGTGCCTTACCGCTGTAGCTAAAGCCCCAACTTCTGTTATGGCAAAATATGCTGGCTGTTTTCTTTTTTTAACATTTAATTTTATATCGGAGTATAGTTGATTAACAATGTTGTGATAGTTTCAGATGTTCAGCAAAGTGATTCAGTTGTACATATACATATATCTATTCTTTTTTCAGATTCTTTTCCCGTTTAGGTTGTTACTTAATATTGAGCAGAGTTCCCTGTGCTATACAGTAGGTCCTTGTTGTTTATCCATTTTAAGTATTATGCTGGCGGGCTTCCCTGGTGGCACAGTGGTTGAGGGTCCGCCTGCCGATGCAGGGGACACGGGTTTGTGCCCCGGTCCGGGAAGATCCCACATGCCGCGGAGCGGCTGGGCCCGTGAGCCATGGCTGCTGAGCCTGCGCGTCTGGAGCCTGTGCTCTGCAACGGGAGAGGCCACAACAATGAGAGGCCCGCGTACCGCAAAAAAAAAAAAAAAAAAATTATGCTGGCTGATTTAAAAATTGTCCAGAAAGGTCTTGATAATGTTTACCATTCTAAGGAGTGAATAGGGAGATTTATTTGGCCTTAAGGAACTGCCACGTACGTGTCTGCCGTGCTGACAACAGCTGGTCTCAACCGTGTTCGTTTAGTGATGGGGATGTTCTCTTTCTGGATGATACTTACAAATTTAAGGTTAATGGCATCTCTATGGTTGTATAAGGTGTTAGATAGAGTTTGGACAGTTAAGGTCTTCCATCTCGGTCTTCGGGGCTTATTAAACTTCTTAACCTGACGTACCTGTGCTTTGTTCCTCCCCAGGCCCCACACCCTGTCAGTTACAGGCTGAGCGCGCCTTCCTTGGGACGGTGCGGGCCCTGGTCTCTAATCCCAGCATGCTGCCCACCCTCTCCAGCATCTATATCCCGCAGTGCAGTGCCAGCGGGCAGTGGAGACGCGTGCAATGTGACGGGCCCCCCGAGCAGGCCTTTGAGTGGTATGAACAGTGGCGAGCTCAGAACCGTGGTGGCCAGGAGCTGAGCCCTGCAGAGCTGCTAATGAAGGTCAGGAGCTACAGAGAAGTGGCTTCCAGAAACTTCCGTCTCTTTATTCAAAGTCTGTATGAGACTGGCCAACAAGACATCTTCCCAGGGCTGGCAAGATACTCGTCAGTCCAAGATGTCCCGCTGGCAGTGTTGGAAGGGAACCTGACCCAGCCCGGAGGGAACATCCTTCTGGAGCCCTCCGTCTTCTGGCAGATCCTAAACGGCCAGCTCAGCCGATACCCAGGGCCCTACTCAGACTTCAGCACGCCACTGGCCCACTTCGACCTCCGGAGCTGCTGGTGTGTGGATGAGGCTGGTCAAAAGCTGGAAGGAACCCGGACCGAGCCCGGCAAGGTCCCAGCATGTGAGTTAAACCACGAAGAGCTGAATTTGTGGGTTTTAAAAATGGGTATCTGGTGGGAGTGTATTGTCAAAGCTGGAATGGAGTTTAGAGAAGGCCAGGTACATCCCTTCAACGTATGACTGAGAAAACTGAATGTATTAGTCAGCTCAGGAGGCTGTAACAGAGTAGCAGACTGAGGGGCTCAACCAACAGACATTTGTTTCTCACAGTTCTGGAGGGTGGAAGGTCAAGGTGCCGGCAGACTCGGTTCCTGGTGAGAGCCGTCTTCCTGGCTTGCAGAAGGCAACCTTCTCACTGTGTATTCACATGGCAGAGAGAGAGGAAGAGCTTTGGTCTCTTCATTTTTTAAGACACTAATTCCATCCTGAGGGCCCCACCTTCATGACCTCACCTAAACCTAATCACCTCCCAGAGGTCCCACCTCCAAATACCATCCCATTGGGGATTAGGGCTTTAGCACATCCCTTTGAGGAGGACCCAAACATTCAGTCCGTAACACCGAGGCTCACAGAAGGGAAGTGAGTTCCCTACATCTACACAGTCAGGCATCGGCAAAGTTAATGTAATTCATTTTTAAATTTTCATATAATCGATTATTTAAATCAATGCCTCAAATTTTAACTGGATGTCTTCTGTGTGCAAAGCATTATCTTAGCCCAGTGAAGGCTATAAAGTGAATATGACCTGGCTTTTGCTCCGTATGGCGAATGCTTTAGTAATCTGTCCTAAGTAGGTGCATCGTTTGGTTAACCAGCACATATTGTGATGGTTTTGTTACTTATAAGGACACTGCTAGGTGCTCTGGACCTCAGGAAGAGCTTCTGTCTTCAAAGTGCCTTTATTTATCTATACTTGAGGGGGGTTAATTCAAGGGCTAATTGAAGAGCTGCTGAAGGAGGCCTGTGAGTGCAGCTTTGTGGCAGAAGACTTACAACAAAGCTATGGTGTATGACATAAACAGAATGTAGCTGACTCTGTGTCTTAAACTAAAATGCCTTACCACCAAATAGCCATGCCATCAGTTTGAAAGAGCAGCCAGACAGATTCAACACTGGTATTACCAAAGCAGAAGCTCACTAACTAGCAGTTGTTAATTTTACAGGTAATATTATAGCTGTTCAAGTCCAATAAAATCTCTCCATTCATCCTTTGCAATGTTCAACATTGTCCAGACCTTTCTGGCTATTGTTAAAATTAATCAGACAATTTTTAAAATTTTATTATTTAAAAATTTTAAAAAATTTAAACGGTTTTTAAAGGTTACAGTCCATTTACAGTTACTACAGAATATTGGCTATATTCCCTATGTTGTACAATTCATCCTTGAGCCTATCTTATACTCAATAGTTTGCACCTCCCACTCTCCCATCCCTATATTGTCCCTCCACTCTCACTGGTAACCACTAGTTTGTTCTCTGTATCTGTTGAGTCTGCTTATTTTTTTGTTATATTCACTAGCTTGTTGTATTTTTTAGATTACACATATAAGTGATATCATACAGTATTTGTCTTTCTCAGTCTGACTTATTTCAGTTAGCATAATGCCCTCCAAGTCCATCCATGTTGCTGCAAATGGCAAAACTTTATTCTTTTTTATGGCTGAGTAGTATTCCAGTGTGTGTGTGTGTGTGTGTGTGTGTGTATACACATCTTCTTTATCCATTCATCTGTTTATGGGCACTTAGGTGGCTTCCATATCTTGGCAATTGTAAATAATGCTGCTATGAATACTGGAGTGCATGTATTTTTTTGAATTAGTGTCACTATTTTGACATTAGCCGAAGTTTAGGCTTTAGCAGAAGTGGGTTTTTGGTGATAGGAATATGTGATGAGAACGCCCAGGTAATTCCCTGGGCATCTTGAACAGCCTGGAGACCCACTACTAGGATTCTCCTTTAACATGTCAAGTCCTAGCAATGGGCTGACCTTCAAAGTCAACACACAGATGTCAGCATGACTGTTATATAAGAAGTCTCATTTATTTTTTGAGATTCTCTGGACCAATGGTCAGGTCTCCTACACGGGGACATTCCTGTATTTTTAGATGATTTAAGACTGAATTTGGTCCTCTTTGGATCTAATTTTTGGGGCCTGAGTTGCTGATACCAAAAGCACCTAGTAAATTCAGTAGCTAGTCTTATTCACTCTGAGACCTTATTCACCAAAGCGTTGGAGCTGAACTTAGAATATACCATCTCTTTCATTGAGTAATGTGAGGTTGTGTAGAGTAGACCACCCGGGTTTATAGAATAATCCACTGGGAAGAAAGTATTAGAACTTCCATTTATATTTAGTATTTTATCTCTTCCTTTTACATTTCTGTTTTTGTTTTTGCCATTAATTGTTGACAGCTGAAACAGCTGAGAAAACTGTACCCAGCACCTTATTATACCGGTACATACATATGCTTTATAAATAAAGAAATGCACATGTTTTAGGGTGCATGTTCAAACTCTTTCGTTGATAGGGGTGTGTTATCAGAAGGGCTTGGTGGCCATTGGTTCAGAGCCCTGATGCTCATAGCATCAGACTCGAGCAGCATCAGCACCACTTTGGGAACTTGTCAGAAATTCAGAATCTCGGACTCCATCTGCTCAATCAAAATCTGCATTTCTGCAAGATCCTCATGTGGATCTAATGCTCCCTAAAATTTGAGAAGGATGGACCTAGAAGACAGAGCCCTAGGCATCTTGAATCCGGGTTCTGTTACCTCCTACTCTGTGAGCTAGAGAAAGGTCGCCCGTCTTAGTCTTAGTTTCATCTGTAAAATCTGGGTTATGACAGATAACTACTTCAAAAGCGTTGGTGTGAGAATTATAGCAGATAATAGATGGAAAGTGCCAGGTCCAGTACATAGAAAGTCCTCAACTAACTGGATTAATACAACTGACAGTAAGTAAGGAGGTGACCAGTAACTTCCTGCACACATGCAGGGATGATGGCTCCTGCCCTTAGGGGTATGATGTCAGGTCCTGTCCGTATTGCCATCTCTGGCCTGTTTGCAGTTTGCTTTCTTCACTTCATATGCATTTATGGACCACCTACTGTGAGCACTGTGCCGTGTGACGGGGAAACAATCATGAGAAAGTTATGGTGTCTGTCCTCCAGGGGCTCAGAGCCTAGTGTGAGAAACTGACTTGTCATCGGGTAATAAACTGAAATGATAGAACAGAAGTGTGAACACAGAAGACACGACGGAGGATGCCCAGAGAATGGGGCTACTCACCGAATGGGGAGTTGGGGAAAGATTTGCATGGCATCATCTTCTGGATCGTGAGGGATGTTTGCCCAGCCCTTCCTGACAGAGGAAATAGATGTGCCGGGTCAGGGAGACTGTGAAAGGGTCTGCTTTGTTGGGGATGGGTGGAGAAAGGTGGTAGGAAGGGGGGCAGGGTACTTAGGAGGGAATTATAGAAAGAGAGACTAAAGGTAAATTGGGGCCAGATTTTCAAAGGTCTTAAGTGTCCAGTTATGGAATCTTCAGTCTATTCTGAAAGACATGAGCAGTAAGCATAGAGTTTTGAATGTGAACTTTTGCTTCAGGGATTCCAAATCCGTGGGATTGAGAGAATAGATTTTTTGATCAAGAACATCCACAGAAATCAATGTCTTCAAATCCTAGGTGTCAAGAGTTTCTGGTAATCCTGTGCTCTCAAAAGAATCTACTGAACACATTCGCTGTTGAATTCAGTGTGATTGATTGAAATAAATATGGCTCGGTGGCTTTTTATAGTAGTAACAATTTCGAGGACAGCATGTACCAGACATGTGCCAACCACTTCAGCTGCCACACTCATAGAATAATTACAAAAACCCTATGGCGTAGATTCCCTGATTATCCCCATTTCACAGATCACAAGACTGAAGCTCAGAAAAGTTAAGTACATTATTACACAGCTGATAAGAGATCATGCTGACATTTGAACCCAGAGGTCTCTGAGAGTCATGCTCTTTCCCTTTCACAAGAATAACTCTTTACTAAATTACAATGCCTTCTTTCAACTTTTGATATCCATCTATCCATCCACTCATCCATCCATTCATCCATTCCCCCATTTATCCATCCGTTCCCCCATCTGTGGTCTATACATCCATCCGTCCATCCACTCATCCATCCATCCGTCCATTCCCGCATTTATCCGTCTATTATCCATCAATCCATCCATCTGTCCATCCTTCCATTTGAGGCAGCTGGTCAACATCACTGGTTCTAGAGTCATACTGACTAGACTGGAATTCTGAAGCAACTATTTGCCAGCTAGGAGCTTGTTTAAAGTTATATGACTTCACCATGGCTCAGTTTGTCATCTGTAACACACACATAATAATAACATCATACTGGGCTGTTTAATAAATTAAATTAAATTGTTTGTGTAAATGTTCATAGTACAATGCCTGGCATGAAATAAACATTAACTACTACTAATCTTCTTACAAAATAGATACTCCATAAATGTTGAGTGAATGCAATTGTGGAGACAAAACAGGAAGAACATTTCAGGTTGTGGAAAGAGCTGAGGTGAAGGAAACAGCAGAGGCAGAAATATGTGTGTGAGTGTGTGTGTGTGTGTGTGTGTGTGTGTATGTGTGTGTGTGAGAGAGAGAGTGTGTGTGTGTGAGTGACTGTGTGAGTGTGTGTGTGAGTGTGTGTGTGAGTGTGTGTCTACATGCTCACATACTTCAAAGGGGTCAAAGGGAGCAACACGAGGTGGATGAATCCGTCTGTGATGTCTTTACTTCCCTAGGTCCTGGCTCTTGTGAGCAAGTGAAGCTTCGTGTCCTGCAGTTCATTAAGGAAGCAGAAGAGATCGTCATGGATTCCAACAGTTCTCGGTTCCCTCTGGGAGAGAGTTTCCTAGCGGCCAAAGGAATCCGGCTGACGGACGAGGAGCTGGCCCTTCCTCGCCTCTCCCTGCCCCGAGAGACTTTATTGGAGAAGTTTCTGAGCGGGAGTGATTATGCCATTCGATTGGCAGCTCTGTCCAGTGAGTGCCCGGTGCTTCTGGTTTCTTGTTCCTTCTTTGGAGGAAGCAAGAGCTTGAATTAGTTCCTCTTCAGTCATCTTCAGGACTGTGGTTTCCCTGGGCCCATGGATTCCGGAAAAGACAAAGGCTTTTTGTGATCCCAGCCAAAGCTGGAATTTTGCACACCTCTCCAAGATGTCCCCCGATCCTCCAGCAGAGCCCCTTGGGGGCAGGGCTTCACATTTTGTATTGCAGATGGTGCCTGCCGCCCACCAGGAAGCCAAGCATTCTGGTTAGAAGGTTCAAATATGTGAGCCCCAAATGCTCCCATTCCCCTCATGGCATGTTCTGAGGCTTCCCCCCATTTCCAAGGATTCAGGAACACCCCTCCAAGGGGGAAAGGAGAGGAACCCTCCTAACTGAGGAACTTCTGGGTTTAGGCACCTTCCTCATGTGAGCGAATCTAATCCAGGTAGTAATTCCAAAAAGCACAACTTAGTACCTGCATATAACAGAAATATGCTCAGAGGGCTGACACTGCTCTGGCCTAATAACAGCTCAACGTTTCAACTAATTGAAATGTACCTCTGGCCAGGCACTTCCTGTGCTAAGCAGATTACTGCATCTTTGCATTTGGTCCTCCAACAGCTCCATGAGAATGATGCTATAATCCCCATCTTTGATTCTTTTCAAATGTGGAAACAGAGGTTAAGTCGCACGCCCAAGTTCACCTAATTAATAACTAGCAGAGCCTGGATGCGATGCTGGTGGTTTGGCCCCCGGGCCTCCGTCCCATGCCCCTGCTGCCTGGTATGGCCAGGCTCGGAGCCTAGATTGGTCTCATCCCAGGGCCCCATCTCATCCTCCAGCACCTGCAGCCTGCTCTGGCAGCAGGGTCCCATGTCTCTGCAGTCCTCTCGCTGACCCTGCACCAACTTGGCAGGGAGGACCGATTCGTCCATCTCCAAGCAGACCCGAGTTCCCAGCCCCTTGTCAGCTTAGCTGATTCCCTGTCAGGGGTTCTCTGGGCTTGGGCCACAAAACAGCCAAGCAGTGTTCCCCTCACCTCTGTACTGAGATGACGAGCGCCCACGCCCACAGGCTGGAGCCTCCCTGCTTTCATGTTCCTGGCATGTCTGCCGCCACCTTGACATTGGGTTTCACATGTCTTTATTTCCTTAACCACATGTGAGAGTCTCCCAAGAGCCATCTTTATTTCCTGCTTCTCTTGCTCATCAGCCGTCGCTTTGGGAGGACAAGGCACCCGTCTTATTCTCTATATCCTGGGGCCTAGAACAGCACTCAACAGATAGTGGGAACCTGGAGAATGTTGCTTAACCACCCTTGATTCTTTTCTCCTCTTTTTTTCTCTTCTCCTTCCTTCCCTCCCCTCAGGCCCAGCGCAGAAAAAGATTGAGGGCCACAAAGTGTCTTTGACCATCAGAACCTGGTAGCAGTGTCCCAGGTCCTCGTGAGGGGGAGGGGTGGGCGCAGGAGGAAAGGTAGCTGCTACGCAGCTGTGCGTGGCACATAGTCAACGTGTGATAAGTGTCATCAGTGATCACTGCTATCTCATGTGCCTGAAGACACTGTGTTGACCTGATCAGCTCTAAATGAGAATTCCTGAAGAAGGAGGAACAGTGATTCCATTCCTTCAAACTTCAGCCGACACTTTTCTTTCTTTTTTTTTTGGCCGCGCCTTGCAGCTTGCGGGATCTTAGTTCCCCCACCAGGGATCAGATCCGTGCGCCCTGCAGTGGAGGTACAGAGTTCTAACCACTGGACCACCAGGGAATTCCCATCAGCTGACATTTTAGTTTTATGTTTTTTTACATTTTTATTTTTAATGGGCAATCTGGTGAGTGCCTACCCACTGCTCAGTGAGCCTATTTTGGGTGGAAGTGTTTGTCACATAAATAAAAAGGCTGCCTATGTTGAAACAGGGTCTGTGTGGCTATTCTCAGGATGGAGCCTACGCGGCCCGGGCTTTGCCAGTCAGGCACTCACATCTCTGCTCCTCTCTCCTGACTCCAGCCTTTGACTTCTACCAGAGACTCCGTGTCCACCTGGGCAGATCCCCACAGGCATCCACCCCTCTGCGGTCCAGCACCTACGTGCCCCAGTGTGACGCATTCGGAAGTTGGGAGCCCGTGCAGTGCCACGCCGCAACTGGTGAGGGGGGCGGGCGCCCTGGGGAGGCCAAGTGACACCACGTAGAGGAAAGAGCCCGGCCCTGGGGGGCAAGTGAGCTGGACTCTAGGCTGCTGTTTGGCGGCTGGGGGCAAGTCCTTTAGTTTCTCTGGCCTCTGGTTGTCCCATCTGTACAATGGGAGCAGTGGCCTTCTACCAGCCCAAAGGTCACGTGAGTGGTTGCTGAGGTTTCTGGGTGTTAAGGCCTGTGATTGTGGACAATGTTGGGGAGGGCAGACAGATGGGAGGATGGGAGAGGGACCTTACTGGCACTGCTATGCATGCAAATAAGGAAAGTTTTTTAAAATTTTTGAAAGATTTTTATTGGAGTGCAGCTGATTTACAGTGTTGTGTTAGTTTCAGGTGTACAGCAAAGTGAATCAGTTATGCATATACATATAGCCACTCTTTTTTAGATTCTTTTCCCCTATAGGCCATTACAGAGCATTGAGTAGAGTTCCCTGTGCTGTACAGTAGGTCCTTATTCGTCATCTATTTTATATATAGTAGTGTGTATTGCGGGACACTCGGGGCAGGTCCCTCAGGGCGCTTCCTGAACTCTGGCTGTGGCTCTTTTCCAGGGCACTGCTGGTGTGTGGACGGGAAGGGAGAGTACGTCCCTACCTCGCTGGCTGCCCGCTCCCCTCAGATCCCGCAGTGTAAGAGAAGCCCCCCTGACCCGGGCGGTGGGTGCTCTGGTGGGTGGTGCCCACTCCCAGCCTGGGGAGGCTCCGTGGGCCAGCCCTTCAGACAAGCCCCTGAGGGCAGCCAGACCACGCCTCCTCTAGTCCCCAGGCCTGGAAGACTCTCCCTGACCTTGGCCCTTCCTAATTGGTGCTCCTCGTTTCCCAGGTGGAGAGAGGCAGCTGCAGGGGGAGAGGGAGCCCCAGGTCTCCCCGCTGCACCTGCTCCCTGGGCTGCTCCCTGGGCAGTTTCTGCCACTTCTGTACTTTCAGCAGCCACGTTGCATCTGGTCTATAGTCTAACCTCTCTCCTGAGTTCAGACCCGTGCAATCAAGCGCTCACATTACACGTCAGAGATGATACGTCCCATGTGGGTCTTTGTCCCAGAATCTCAGCCTGCTTCTTCTCTGAGGTTCCAGCTCTATGTATAAGGCACCTCCATCCACCCAGATGCACGGCTCTGACACTCGGGCCAACCTGGGCTCCCCACCCTTCCTTGGCACCCATGGCCAGTCTGTTAAGAGGTCCCCTCTCTCCCTGCCAGGCCCCACCAGCTGTGAGAAGTCTCGAGCCAGGGCGCTGCTTTCCAGTTGGAAACAGGCTGGTTCCCAAGGAAACCCATCTCCAAAAGACCTGTTCATCCCAACCTGCTTAGAGGTAAGCCTGTGAAGGCCCAGGAAGGGTTGAGAGGGAAGCTAGAACTTCCTGGATGGTAATTTTTCTAGTTTTCAATAAATTTGTTTTAGTTGAAAACTCACAGGAGTTCTAGACCTGGGTTTTTGTCCCAGCCCTGGCTGACCCTAGTTGTGTGAACTTGGGTAATTTATTTACCTTCTCTGTGCTTCTCTGTACTTTGTTTTATCCTAAGATCAGGCCACATTTTAACCTTCCCTAGCGCTAGGATTGTTTTGAGGCCCTAAGGAAATATCTTTAATGAAAACTCTTTGAAAAATAATCTACACATGTACAGTTTCTGAGGCCGTTTGCCACATCGCCATGCTCATCACGTTTTAGCTTCTCAACATAAATGGGGGACGTAATGTATTTCCCTCCGCAGCTCCGTGGAGGGTTGTCATGGTTTAGTGCAGTGACTGATGTGAAAGCTCTTAGAGAAAAGCTTCTTGCTGGAATCAACCACTTAGGTGCCAAATGATGGCAATCTCTGTGCCTCAGGCCCCTTTCCCTGAAGTAGGGGTGATAGGAACACCGCCACCCACTCTGCTAGGCTCCAAGGGGC
Source organism: Grampus griseus (assembly GCF_964374135.1). Lineage (NCBI taxonomy): Eukaryota > Metazoa > Chordata > Mammalia > Artiodactyla > Delphinidae > Grampus > Grampus griseus. The sequence goes on along the minus strand of NC_139011.1, from coordinate 8,440,331 downwards.
TCCAAGAAAATCAGATGAAATCAGCAGTGTAGAGGTTAGTGAAACTGCAAATTACTGAGCAAAAGTTTCCTTATTATTATTCCTCATTATTATTGTTTGGTGCTGTAAACATGGACCCCAATTATGATGGAGTTTTATAGAGAAATTTAATCTTTTATTTTGGCTGACAGCCCCCTACCACTGGAATGAGAGTCTGCTCCATCATCCAGGGTGGCGAGTTCACCCATGGAGGAGGAGAGGCAGAAACCACAGCTCTGACGGAGGGAAAAGGGGTTCAGAGCAGGTCCCAGAGAACCTCTGATCGTGTGGTTTTCCAGCCTGTCTCCTGGAGCACCCAGGTGCCAGGAAACAGGACCCAAGACGTCCACTGCCCAAACGGGATGGCTATGCCTTGGACCCAACTCTCGAAGAAAATTCACGTTAATGGCTAAAGTGTTCTCAATTTTAAGTCTTTATCCCATGTTTTCTCAAACCTTTGCTTGGCTTTGACTCTTACCTGTGTAGCTAAAAAGCCGTGCGCCCAGGGGTGCATCACCTGATTTCTCTGGGCCTCTCTGAGTAGAATGAGGACAGTGGGCTCCCTACCTCCCAGGGACTGAATGACACCCCCAGGGAGGGGGGGGCCTCCTGGTATGTTCTCTGGAAATGTCGGGTGTCGTTATGATGGTCATTTCTTGTCTGTGAACATGGCACAGCAGAGTATAAAACGAACAAGTGCCCAAGAAAAGTCAAGGAAACCTCCAGTGACGGCCAGGAAGGTTGGGGGAGCTGCCCTCTCCCGACACCTGCTGTTACACACGCTCAGGAGAGATGATGTTTTCTTCCATCAAGGGCTCTGAGAAGGAACGTGCTCAAGGGTCCATCTAGTCCCACCTCCTTCTTTTTTAGATGAGGAAACTCTCCCCAGTGAATCGAAGGAGCTTCCCCAGCATCCCCCAGCTGGCCCTGGGGCAGGCCGAGGAGACAGGGGCCCCGGTCAGGGTTTGGGTGGCTGCCTTTTACCTTTTCTTTATTCCCTGTTACAGGTGTTACAGACTCCCTTTCTCCAAGGGATGCTTGCTGAAAATCATTTCTGGAATGGGGGGCATTATTTCAAGAGAGTGGCTGGGCTTTGGGGCTGGATGGGTTTAGGCCCAGCCCGGGTCTGCCGCTCCCCAACCTATGGGATGTTGTTCTGTCACTTTCCCTCTCTGAGTGAGCCTCAGTTTCGCCTGCCCTAAAATGGGTTAACTGTGGTTCTTGTCTCATGGGGTTGTTAAAATCACCAACTCAAATAATGTATGTAGAGGGTCTGGAAGAGGACAGCACCTCCTCCCACCCCTTCCACTTGGAGAAACCATCCCCAGTGGTTCTGAAGGAACATTCTTGACATCTGGCTACTGACGTATCAGCTACAAAATCACCTGCCCTTGGTGACACGACCTCGGCTTTGTCTCAGACAGGAGAGTTTGCCAGGCTGCAGGTGTCAGAGGCCAGCACCTGGTGTGTGGACCCGGCCTCAGGAGAGGGCACACCGCCTGGCACAAACGGCAGTGCCCAGTGTAAGTATGGCTCCTCCCCCGTTACCCCCTACCCCACCCATGAGCACCGGGTGTGGAGCCCCAAGAGCTGGGGCTTCACGTCCCAGCTCGACCACTTCCAGAGCTGCGCAAGCCTCTATCCTCACTGTGCCTCAGTATTCTCACCTATGAAATAGGGACAATATTCCTCCACTTCAGTGGGTTCTTGGGAGAAATACACACAGCAGAGATTGGGGCTGCACTTCGTAACTAGAGGCGCAAACCAGCGCTGGTCCCTATTAAAGTGGGCACTGGTGCTTTCATGGGAGACCAGCTGTGCAGCACGGATGCCACCACAGGCTCCAGCCTGGCTCCGCCGTCTGGTTTCCACGGTGAGGTCAAGACGATGTCCATAAAGTGCAGACGTGTTTATGTCCCTCCTCTGCCTGGAACCCATCGACACTCCCCATGGTCCTTAGGGCCAGGCTCTTTGCTGTGGCTCATGGGCCCCTGTGTGTGTGGCTCCTGTAACTTCTTTTGCTTCTCTTGTTTCTCCATCTCAGCATCAAGATCCAGGTGTAATAGACTGTAGTCAGACGTTTCAAGCAGGCAGACACTCTCTTCCCCCGGGGCCTTAATGTGTTCTGGTTCAGCCTCTGCAAACCTCCCACCCCTCCCGCTACCAGCTGGCTAAGTCTTACTCAGCCCACCCATAGGTCCCTCCAGGAAGCCTTTGCGGGCCTCCCCCTTCCACGGCGGAGTTCACTACCTTCCTACGGACTCCTAAACTGCCCTGCACATCTCCTGTTGTTGCCCTTATCATCTGAACTGTGGTTGCTCACGTGTGTGTGTGTGTGTGTGTGTGTGTGTGTGTGTGTGTGTGTGTGTGTGTATGGAGCAGATAGGGGAGTACAGACCTGAGCGAGGCCCAGGCTTTGCCCTGTCCTAGTTCAACACCCCAGTGGGGAGGCACCCCAGACCCTGGGGCCCTGCAGGCAGGTGGCAGTCGGTGGTGGGTGGTGACAAGGGCTATGGCAGCTTCACGGGCAAAGAGCCCATAGGGCTTGTCTTTGCATCAAGGCCCGAGCCTCTGTGAAGTGCTCCAGAGTGGAGTTCCCTCCAGGAGAGCCAGCCCTGGCTACGCCCCAGCCTGCACGGCGGAGGATGGAGGCTTCTCCCCAGTGCAATGCGACCCGTCCCAGGGCAGCTGCTGGTGTGTCCTGGGCAGCGGAGAGGAGGTGCCTGGGACCCGCGTGGCTGGGAGCCAGCCGGCCTGTGAGAGTAAGTGGTGATGCTGCAGAGGGGCTCCCTGGGCTGGTGGGGTCCTGCTCATCTCTTCCTTTGTCCCGGCTGGGGTTGGGGGGACTCCAAAGGTGCCAGGACAGTGGGGACAGGAAGGGAGACAAGGGAACCGCAAGAGGGATGTGGTCACAGTTGATTCCCGTGATGCTGAAACTGCGTCTGCTTTGTACCAATGCCCAGCCCTGGGGCTCAAACCAAGGAGAGCCCGTGCAGGGACCTCCTGAGCCGGCGCCTCACAAAGCTCAGGCCTGCTGAGGGGTGCCGGGTCTTGGTCTCCCCATCCTCGAGTGGAGAGGAGGGTACACACAGCAGGATCTCAGTGTGGGCGGGTCCATCCCAGCCAGGGAGCTTTAGGAGTCCGTGGAGGTGTCGATCTGTTTATTTTTATTTCTAGTTTAAAAATCATTTGGATATCAGATATTGAAACATATCTCTTATGAATATATATTATACTATTGAAATACATTATTACTTATTAAAATATTATTTAATTATCAGTTACTTACCTTTCATTCCTCCTATATACTCAAGTCACAGAACATTGCAGTCACGCTAAAATTTATGGGCACAGGTAGGTTACATTATCTGTGACTTTCGTTTCAGAACAGTAAATGAAGACATTGCAAAATATTTATTACAAATTGGGATGTTGGGTCTGGCAGGGTCGAGGGATATTGTACTAAATACTAATTTTATTGCAATTGCCTTTCTTTTGCTGTCCTTATTGTTTCGTTGCCTTATTTTTAACTTTTGCAGTCTATAAGCAACATTTTGGAACTGCGGACACATTTAATTAGGTCTAGTGATTTCTATGCGTAAAGAGAATTTTTATATTTGTAAATTTATATTTATATTGTAAAGAGACAGGGGGTCTCTTCAAAGGAAGGGTGGGAAGGAAGAGTCACCTGCTCTCTTTGTGGGTCTCTGTCCCCTTCTGTCCATTTCCTCACCTGACCCTAACCTGTGGCGTGTGCCCACGGCTCTCACCACACGCCTTTTCTCCCAAGCCCCCAACTCCCCCTCTCTGTACGGGGCCTGCTTCAAGGGCCTCAGCAGCTTCCATCATGCAGGGAACATAGTAGGTGCTCAGTGGGTATTTATGAGTAGAGCTCCCTGCCAGATGCTGCCGAGAGAAGTGATGTGGCAGCCTTAGGGTCGGACGCCACGCACATTGAACTTGCAGGGCATCTAAGAGTGGTCTGCACTGTTTGGGACCCAGGAAACAGCCTGATGTGTCTCCTGCAGGAACAGGTCCGGAAGCACAGCTCTTCTGGGGCCTGAGAAGACTCCATGCGGCTTGGCCTTGCAGGATTCCACGATAATAACTTACCTGTGCAGAGATTTACCTGTTAAAATGTGCTTTTCACATTACTTATCCCATTTTTGCCTCCCAGCGATGCAGGTAAATAGAACAGTCCTACTCCCCATTATACAGATGGCAAAACTGGGACTCACAGAAGCTCGTTAATATGTTGAAAGCCACACCTCTGGCAAATGGAACAGCCAGCGCTAACGAAGCCCCTTCCTGCTGACCTACTGCAGAGCGTGGTGGAGAAAGCTCAGATGTAGGGGCCAGACAGACAGACCTGAGTGTCAGCTCTGCCACCTCCCTTGCGGGTGACCTTGGGCTAGTCCTTTAACCTCTCTGGACCACAGGTTCTCAATCGGTGAAATGGGCATGGGGAATCGTAGCTATTTCTTAGAGTCATCGTTAAGACTAATTCAAATAGTCTCTGTAAACAGCTTCACCTGGTGGCTCAGAGGGCAGCCTCCAGGGCCAGGCCTGGCTCCCCACTTGCTGCTATAGGACTTAGGGCAGAAATTTAAGGTCCCGCTTCTTCGGGGTCCTCACCTGTGGGATGAGGGTGACAACAGTCTTGCCTCACAGAGATGCTGTGAAGATGAAATCAGTTCTTGGGAGATGCTTGGGCGGCCCTGGCACACAGTAAATGCGCCGTGCGCACGAGCTCCTGTATGAGGGGCTGGAAGCAGGATCTGGTTTCTAGTCCAGTCACCAGCACGTGCCCCAGGCAAGCCACTCAGCTGCTTTGAGCCTTTGCTCTCTTAGCCTCTAAAATGGCAATGATGCAGTTATCCTTTGGAAGGACTGCGTGAGATTAAGGAGGTAGAGTGCCCTCTCCATGCTGGCCCGCTGTGGGTGTTCAATTCACGTCAGTTTCCATACTTCTTCCTTTTTCCCTCCTCCCCGACCACGGAGGCTGGATGAGTCAAACCATAGCCAGGGAGTCTGCATTTCAGTGAAACTGGGGAGGTAGGCCATGGGAAAGCAGGTCGGCTGGGCAGGGTGAGACGCTGACGAGAGGAACGTCTGTGTCTCAGACGACGCGGAGACCCCAGGAGGAGATGCCTTCCCAGCCAAGTCAAAGCACTCACTGGCCCACTCCCAAAAAAGGCCATGGAGGGGAACCAGAAGAGCCCCAGGGTACAGAGCCATCCTGGGGACCTGGAGGGGAACATGCATTTATTGAGGTTTACTCTGTGCACCAGGGGCTCACATGTGCACATTCCCTCACTGACATCTCGCTTTTCACACACACATGCACACACGCCTGGCACACTCGTGGAGAACATAGATTCTGGGGTCCGGTTGTGCCGTGTCCTAGCTCTCGGGTCACAGGCAAGATATTTACCCTCAGTGTGCCTCAGCGTTGGCTTCTGAGAAATGAGGATAGTGGGACCTACCCCTCAGCTTTGTGGGAAGAATTGAAGGAGTTGGTATTGGTGATGCTCTTAACAGTATCCCGGGCACATACCACGGGCCGCACAGTGGTTTTTAAATAGAGGTGTGGTATTGGAGGTTCAGATGGTGAGGGGTTTTCCCTGGGGTCCCGCGGGAAGGATGAGAGCCAGTTCTGGGCCCACATACGGGTCCAGCTGGGGATCCTGCATGAGTCCTGAGAGGGGCCTGGCCAAGTAGTTGCAGGAAGCCTCGGAGGACAGAGGAAAGAGCGTGGGCTGGAGATGCGGGGGCATGCAGGTTCCAGTTCCGCTCTGCCTGGCGTGAGGAGGAGCTGGGCCTCGTCAGCCTCAGTGGCCTTGGCTGCCAATGGGGGCCTGGCTGCTGGTGTGGGAAGCCCCTCGCAGGTCCTCGGCCCGGGGCCCGGGCGCCCTCCCACGTGAGAGGTCACAACTCAGCGGTGCTCTGGCTTTCCAGGTGCCCAAAACCTTCCCTCCTGTACTTGGCCCGCCTTGGTGGTCGGAAGTGCCAGGGACCTTTATTGCCATCCTAGAGGTCGGACACGGGGGCTCAGAGACGTATGGGGCTGTGCACAATCCCGCGCTCAGCACGGAGGGGTGGAGTCCTCCCCCAGCCTGGCGAGCCTGCTGTCCAAGCCAGAAATAGGGCCGGGGCCTGGGAGACGTCTGCGAGCCATTATAACACTGAGTGTTGCGGGCTCTGGAAAGGGTATGCTGGAGCCGGGGAGCCAGGGAGCCCAGGGAAGAGCACCCTTCCCCCCTCAGCAGCGCCAGACTAAAGGGCCTTTCCCTGCTGGGATAGTGCTTCGGTTCAAAGAACCAGCACTCAAGCCCTGGCTCTGTCCCTCCAAATCCTCAAACCTCAGTTTTGTCATCTGTAAAAGGGGGATGATAAAACCGGGGATCCCTGCTTCATAGGGCTATTTTGAGTGAGGTCCAGTTAAGTATTGATCATGACAGAGTTAAACAACCTCTAAAATTCGTGGTAAATATCAGCTATTATTTCTCTCAGAAGTTTACCCTCGTGGTGCATCAAATGCTATTTCATTGCTCTGAAAGGGTGAATTCACATCCTATAATTTCCAATCAGGCAATAATGTATTACGCTTGTTGTTATTGTTAATAATAATAATAGCTAACATTAATGACCATTTATTAGCTGCCAGTAACTCCTCTGAGCTCTTTACATGCCTTAATTCATTTTGATTCACACCATCCCTAGGTGGTAGGCGCTATTGCTATCCTCACCATTTGATGGGCAAGAAAACGGAGTCACAGAGACAGTAATTAACTTGCTCTAGGGGGCTCAACTAGTAAATGATTGAGCCAGGATTCAAAGCTTGCAGGCTGGCCCCATAGCCCACAGGCTGACTCTTCCCATCCTCAGCGTATACATGGTACTTGGTAAGAGCCAACTCAATAAGCCCTCAAATTACAGTGCAAAATTTTGGCCAGAGGCCATCGTCTTTATTAGATAGAAGACCCAGGCTGCCCCCTGGAGATCAAAATGGGTCATTCTCCATCTGTGAGGCCCCCAAGTACTCCTGAGTCACATGTGGGTTGCAGATTTTAAAGCCAGACATATGCAGGCAGCAAGGCTATGCTTCGGTCAGATGATGAACTAAACCTCTAGCCAGGTGTGAAATTGTCGCACGGAGTATGCCTGTCCTTTAATTTACTTAGTTACCCACTTATTTAACACATACTCATGGAGCTTGTGTTCTGGGTCAGCATTGTGCCATGGCCTGGGTGAACAGAGGAAAGGGGTCCTCTTTCCTCTCGGAGCCCAATCCAGTGGGGAGACCAGAATGCAGATAGAGTCTTGAATAACTGATAACACGGCGGGGGCGGCGGGGGGTGGTCTACTCCAAGTGGCCTGAGAGCTTAGAGAAAGGAGGCCTAAGTCGGCCTGGGAGAACCATGGAAGGGTTAGACAGTTTGAGGGGTTGAGCTGATAACTGAGGACCTGAAAAGAAAACTTCTAGGCAGGTGAGCAGGCAGAGGGAAGGGCATGGGGTGTGCAACCAGCCTACGGTCAGGGAACGACAACTATGGGGCAAAACGGGGCTGGAAGAGACCAGAGCAGAGAGAGGGAGTTGGGTCAGCAGGCGCTCGGGGGGTCTTGAGAGCCAAGTCCAGCTCCATTTCTTTGCCGGCGGCGGGGACTGGATTGGACACGGGAGCAGAAGGGCAGGGGATGAGGCCCAAATGCGGGGAGCGGGCGAGGAAGCTTCGATAGCCGTTCAGGAAGAAGATGACGAATGTCTAAATGAAGGAAGTGCGGTGGGAATGAAGAGAAGTCGAGGAGGTGTGAGCCACTGCTTCAGCTGATGGGCAGAGGAGGTGGGACCGTCTTGGCTGCCATGTTCCTGGCTGGAGGTGCCAGGCCTTGAGCTCGGGGTGCTGAAGCCAGAGCGGGTGTGGGCAGCAGACACTGAGCTCTGGACCCGTTGGCCTTGAGGTGGAGGAGACTGGCTGGGAATGGGACTTAGAGATGGAAGAGACGGGAAGAAGCTCGAGAGGGCCTGAGCTGGTGGTGGAGGAACGAGAGTCCGCCCTGCTCAGGCGTGTGATAAAACCGAGAGAGGATGGGCTCGGCCAGGCGGAGGGCGGAGCAGGGTGGGGACAGGCCCAGGCTGGCCTGAGGGAAGGGAGGACGGGGGCCCCCCGTGCGAGTGAGCGGCAGTGAGGGGGGCAGTGCTCAGCCCCGGCGCTGGGCAGGTGCCCACAGCTGTCCCTTTCCTTCTCCTAGGCCCGCAGTGCCCACTGCCCTTCAACGTGTCGGATGTGGCCGGCGGGGCCCTCCTGTGCGCGCCAGCCTCAGGCCCAGGAGGGGCTGCCATGCAGCGGTGCCAGCTGCTGTGCCGCCCGGGCTACCGGAGTGCCTTCCCGCCAGGGCCGCTGCTGTGTAGCCTGCAGAGGAGACGCTGGGAGTCGCAGCCCCCTCAGCCCCGTGCCTGCCAGCGTGAGTGGCCCCAGGAAGGGCTGCCCGGTGCCCCACTCCCTCTCAGGGCTCGGGGCCGAGGCCTTCATTTTCCCCACCCGAGTGTAGCCTGTCCACCGTAAGCCAGGTGGCATCAGAGCAGGAGAGAAGGTCCAATGGAGCATTTTCTTCTAGAAGGAGCAGATGTGCTTCCCAGACCCCTGGGGGGGAAGCGCTGTTTGTGGCTTCTCTGGAGCAATCTGCCCCTTGAGACACCTGCCATCATTCTGGGCTCTTGGATACAGGACTGCATTCAAGATACAGGTGATCCACTGGCCGTATTGGTTACTATGGTGTTGGCAAGCTTAGAGCTGCTGGTCCGGCCTCTGAGAGGGACAGTGACTGCCACGCCAGCCCTGCCCCCAGGTCCATCTGGAGCTCCGGGGTATGGCATCCTTTCTGATCACTGTGGGCCTGGGCCATATTTAAATATGGGCAGAGCTCCTTCCTCCTATTCTCATAGCAAACCCACTTTCACATGCACATGGCTGTGAGGCCACATCAGGCTCTGACTGCATCTGTCCTGGCAAAGGCTGGCCATGGTTACTCACAGCCAGGCCGGGGGCGGACTCGGGGACCGGCGCTGGGTCCACCCAGGGCAGCGGGAGGGGCGTTCAGGAGGGAGACCCAGATCCTGGGACTGACTGTCACAAGGCTCTGGGTGGCTGGTAGAGCATCAAAGGACAGTATTTGCCGTAAAGCATTCTGAAAGAGAGAATACTATCCAGAAAAATTTCAAAATATGATTTGGACAAATACGTGGCCTATTTCCCTGGATGATGACAGAGTGGCCTGAGCCGAAATTAAGACCAGACTGGTCACGACTGAGCAAGGGACTTGGGAGAAGAGAGGCATAGGTCCTGAGCTCCTAAAGTGGAGTGCAGGGCTGCTGTGTACGACTGTGCAGGTTGTGCACTGAGCAACCTTAGAGAAAGCCTTTCACATAGGCTGTGGTGAAACTCTTAACTGGCCAAACCAGGTGCAGTGGCCCTGTTTGAGTGCAAGTGGAAGATTTTCCAACAAGAATGTCCAGGTCCCATGTAAATGTAAAGCAGCCTGGTTTAGAGGCTGAGGCAGGACTGAGTTTGCTGTGAGGGTGCGAAGTAATTTGAGACGAGCCGGCATGCTAGGAAGTAGTTAGACTCAGAGGGTGACAAGCAAGATGGCAGTGCTCGTGGGCTCCAAGCTAAATGAAGAAGGGTTATTTTTGCAGAGGAAAAACCAAACAAGACAAAGAAAAGAATCCCACAGCTCTTCCGCCCCTGTCTGCTGACCTCTGGTGCTTGTCTGCAGGGCCCCAGCTGTGGCAGACTCTCTGGACCCAAGGGCAGCTCCAGCTCCAGCTCCCGCCGGGCAAGGTGTGCCACGCCGACTACACAGGCTTGCTGCCAGCTTTCCAGCATTTCCTGTTAGACGAGCTCACAGCCCGCGGCTTCTGTCAGATCCAGGTATGTGCCTGGCCTTCCCCACAAGGGGGGCTTGGACTGAGCTGAGGGTCACCGGGCAGAGAACCTCAGATTTCAAATGAACTTACAGTTCAACCCACGGTCCTTTTACCAATGGGCAAACTGAGGCCCAGGATGAGAAAGTAACTCAGACAAGGCTAATGACATAGAGGCAGAGGCGGATCTGGTATCCATCTCATCATTGGCCATTCTTTCTGCATAAAGATACCAAACCAAATGCGTGCTGAGTGCTTAGATTGTGCCAGGCACTGTGCATCCCTTAGCATGGGTTAGTTAATGCGATCCTCACTGGAGCCCTATTATTGTTACCATGTTATTACTAGAGAGTAAAAATAATTGGCCATAGTCACAGCTGGGAAATGGTAGAGCCAGGCCGGCTGACGTGAGGACAGAGCTGTGGTCACCATATGGTACTGTCCCCACCCATGAAGAAAGAGCCTGGGAATGGGGCAGGGAGGCTGCAGTGCTGCGACACGCTCTCTGAGCTGCTATGCCAGGCCAGTCCTTAAATCTGTGAGGAGGCATCATGGATCCTCCTTGGAAGGAAAATGTTACATGCCAACTGGAGAGACATGGTTACCAAAGAGTTTTTAGCTGTGTAATAGGCAAGGACTTTGGTGATTTGAAGTCCCAAGCGTTCACAGAGGGAGTCTTTAAAAGTCACTCAGTTAAATAAGTCCTCGTTCTGCTCAAAGGCTGCTGTCTCATCAGAGCAACTCATTTCTAGCACCTCATGTTAAGAATTTCAGAGAACACACATTTTCACAAAACCAAATACAAAGAGTATTGATTTTAAAACAAAGAGAAACAAATCTTGCCCCCTTTTATCTAAAGAAAGGCACTTGACAGCAGTATCAGCAATATTTATGGGTTAGTGAGCACTGGTTGTATTCCTGGTGCCAGGCTGCAAGTTCTACTTTCCTTATCGCTAATGATTACAGCACCCTGCTCAGTGGGTATCATTAGCCCTTGACTGGTAAGTGAATTAACTAAAGCCCATGGAGAGTAAGTAAGTTGCCCGAGATTTCACATCACGGAGTAAGTCTAGACTCTCACTACACCAAATTTGTTCATTCTTTCACTCATTTTCTCCCTCCTTCATTCTTCCATTTAGCAAGTGTTTGGGTGCCTGTTACAGGCCAAGCATGGTTTTAGGCACTGAGGATTATCGGAGATAAACAAAGCCAGACACTAGTTACAGTGGCCAGGACAGATTTTCATCAGTAATACACTGGTGCTCAGCAGCCCCTCAGCCTCTCTGAAGCTAATTCAATCTGTAACGTGGGGTAATGACAGTTCTGACTCCACAGGCCTGTTTTGGAGACTAAACTAGCTAACGTGTTTAAGGCGCTCCACGCAGGGCCTGAATAATGGAGGATGTTCAGAAAGTGTGCACATTGCCTCGCGGGAGGTACCGCGAGGTACCAGGTACCTGGCACACAGCAGTTCTCCTCCAGTGACAGCGGCATGAACCCCACGTCCACTGGCGCACCTGCACCCTGGGCGTCGTGGGGTGCACGGCACATAGTAGGTGCCTGGTACCAGTCTGTGGCTTGACCTGCCATTCATGTTGAATGACCTCCTGCAGCCCAGGGCCTGTGTTGAGAGGGCATCGTCTGGACCCTGAATGAGGTGGTCAAGGTCTCTCGTGCAGCAGGCTGACAGCCAAGGCCCAGATCGACTCTGGATCGTGGGTTGGACAGATGTCCTTCACAGACCCTTCCTTTTACACAGAACCTTCTCATTCACCTCTAGATGCCCAAGCTTCTGATAAACTAACACCCCCTGGGGCTTGATGTAGAAGCTCTTGGGATGTTGCTTTTGAAAGAGCACGATGGGAAGAGGGCCCAGTGAGGCTTGTGTTGAACCCCAGCCCCTGCCCGGCACTGTCCCCAGGCTAACCAGGCACCACCACCGTCCATCCGCCCACCCTGCCCTGCAGACGGTCAGGGGGCACTGAGGGCCGTGCTCAGGTTGGGAGGAGAAGCCAGGCCTTGTGGTCACAATGGAGGAGCTGTTGCTTCCCGGGAGGGAGGGTCGTGTCCTGCTGGATGTAGGTGTTGTGAGGACATTGGCCGAGTCGTCGGCAGAAGTTGTTTCTCCAATGAAGTACAGCCCCGTGAATTCGGAGTGTTTAGGCTTTCTTGTGTGTGTGTGTGTGTGTGTGTGTGTGTGTGTGTCTGTGCCCTTTTAATTTTTTGAGAATCTTTAAATCTTTATTTTTTTCTAAGTATATTTGTTTTCTTTGTAGTTTATTTTATTTTTACATATATGTGTATCTATTCTCTTTCAAATTCTTTTCCCATTTACATTGGCTTTTACTCTGCTTACACCTCTGTCTGCAGGCTGTGTGACCTGAGCAGGTGATTCAACCTCTCTGAACCTGGAACCTCATTTTCCAGCTCTCTCAAGGCTGTGTCCTCCCAAACAGCTCCCACTGGGGACAGGTGGTGGGTGTAGAGCAGACCTTCTGAGGACAGGGGAGGGCTCAGGAGCTCTGATTGCCTGGGGCCAGTTCCCGGGTCAAAGGGAGGTCACGACCTCTCCACGACCTCCTCTGACAGTAACATAAGCCAGTTTAAGTGCCTGGCGTGGGCCAGTTTAAGTGCCTGGCGCGGGCTCGGCAATGCTGGCTCCCTGCTCCGTGTCTTGAGCTCGTGTCTCCGTGCAGGTGAAGACGGCTAGGACCCCTGTCTCCATCCCCGTCTGTGACGACTTCACGGTGCGGGTGGAGTGTCTGAGTGGGGAGCGGTTAGGAGCCAATGTCACGTGGAAATTGCGGCTGGAGGATGTCCCACCCGCCTCTCTCCCGGATCTGCGTGATGTTGGTATGTTTTCCCGCACTGCTGCCGTGAAGGTGCACAGACTCGCTGGGTCTCAATGCTCCTATCCATCAGATGGAGCCGCTGCGGCCCAGCGCCTTCCTGTGGGGCTCAGGGAGGGAACCATGGGAGGGTTCCCGTGGGAGGAAGGGGCTAGTTGGAGGGGCTAGTGGGAGGGGCTACTTCCTGAGAAGTTTATAAAGAGCAATAGAGTTCTGGTCCATAGCTGACTAGAGCTAAATAATATCACCCGGCTGCGCTTTTGTGAACCTTTTCTAATTCTCATCTTCGTTTTCTGGGCACAGAGAAGGAAGACAGGTGTGAAGTAGGGGAGGGTGGGGCGGGGTGAGGGCGTCTCCATTGGTTTATAATTTATGTCCTGCCTACTTCCAAACAGAATGTCTCAGACCACTGACACTGTTTAAACCCATTATTAACACTATTTAAAATGGAGTGGTAATGATATGGATGAATCGAGAGTAGAAAGATCTAAGGAGAAGCAGAGTGGCTCTTACGATCGTTACTCTGAACCAGGGTGGGACATAACCCATGGGCTTCTGACCAGAGGGTGGAAGCTTCTCCACTTCCTCTTCCACTGTCTGGTGGCCAAATGCCGAGGGTCGGGGCTGGCTGGAGCTCGACCTCTGTTCTATGAGGGGGAACTTGTAGACAATGCCACAGTGTAACCCAGGAGGCAGACTGTATCTCAGACATTCTGCAGTGCCTGTGACCCTAATTACCATCTCCCCCCAGTAGCGTTATGAATTAAGGGTCACTTTTTTTTTCCTCTGGAAACAGCCGGCATAATTTGGGTATGTTTGAAGCTGCAAATGGATGAGATGTTTATTCCTGGCGTCCATGGCCTGGGGCTGCCTTTACAGTAGCCGTTGTGGCGTGAATGTTCGTTGCGTGCTGGGACCCTCCCCAGCTCCAGATGTAGTGCTCACGCATCTGCTTTCTTCCTAGGAAACACTTGGAGTTCGACAGCTGGAGGCCTTCTCAGCGTTTAGCTGAACCTGAGACGGAGGCTCTGCCTTCCCTTTGATCGGCCCCATCACATTCTCTCTTGTAATCCTCACCAACTGCAACAGGGGCATTCCTAGCCCCATTTTTCAGATGGGGAAACTGAGGCGCAGGGATGGTGGCTTGGCAAAGGTTGGGACAGTCGTGTATCTGGATAGTGTACCTTAGACGAGTGATTGAAGTCATGATATCCTATACCAGTGGGGGTCACATTGCTGCCACAGAAATGACAGGAGCTGGAGATCTGGTTTGGAGTCCTAGCTGTGCTTCTGATTCTGTGTATCTTTGGGTCAATCAATCCCCTTCTCTGGGTCTCAGTTTCTCCCTCTGTAAAATGAGACACTGGCAAAGGCCTATGTCTCCTTTTGCTGTGGATGTGCTGGGTGGCTCTGTCCCTGGATCCTCCCTGACCCTTGCAGGAGCAATGACACTCCTGCCTCATCTTGTGTCTTGCAGAGGAAGCCTTGGTGGGCAAGGATCTCGTTGGGCGCTTTACAGATCTGATCCAAAGTGGAAAATTCCAGCTTCATCTGAATTCCAAGACGTTCCCAGCAGACACATTCATCCAATTCCTCCAAGGGGACCGCTTTGGCACCTCTCCCAGGACACAGTTTGGGTGCTTGGAAGGATTCCACCAAGTCTCGGCCACCAGCAACGCCAGTCAGGACCCATTGGGGTGTGGTAGGTTCCCCCTCTCTCCCTGGACCGCTGTTACTGAGCCATGCGAGGTTGTGGGAAAGGCCACAGAGCTCTGATAGAGGTTATTCTGACATACAGAGTGGAGACTCATTCATTTATTTATTGAATGAAAGCTTTTCAATTGTCCAAATATACTCACAGGCATATAGTTATCACCCACCAGGTAGTAGCTGAAACTAGAGGCAACATGACAGAGGAAGAGCTCCCATGTTTGAGGTTATCCTTCCTCTTAGTCCTTGATGAGCTTGGACCCTGTGGCCTGGGCTGCGCTGTCTTGGTGGAGAAGGCCGATGTCTACCCCATGTGCTCCATGACTTTTCCCAGTCTGGTTATGGCAACACGTCACCCACCACCATCCCCAAATGGCCAGCGATCATCCCAGGACGTGATGGTTCAGGGGAAGTGATTCCTGGTGGAGGTTTACTGGGCTGTTCTTGGCCTGACACATCAGCAGCCTTGGAAGCCATTCTCACTAGACTGCAGCTGCCGGTTCCCTGAATAGAAGCTGTGTGATTTGCTGCCGTAACAAATCGCCACAAATGTAGCTGTTTAAAACAACACCCACTTATTGTGCTGTAGTTCTGTAGGCTTGAATTCTCACACAGGGTCTCACTGGGCTCACATCAAGGTGTCAGGAGGGCTGCATTCCTACCAGAGGCCCTGGGAGGGAATCAGTTTCCTGATTTTTCCAGCTTCTAGATGTTGCCCACATTTCTTGGCTTGTGGCTTCCTTTCTTCGTCTTCAAAACCGGCAGTGTTGTAGCTCTCGGGCCGTTCTTCCATGGTCTTCCTTGCATGCTGTCTTCCTTGGTCTTCCTTGCATGCTGTCTGTCACTTCTAAGGACCTTATGATTGCACACAGCTGGGTAATCCAGGACACTCTCCCTGTTTTAAGGTCAGTTGACTAGCGACCTTAATTCCATCTGCAACCTTAGTTTCCCTTTGCCATGTGACCTAACATATTCACAGTTTCCAGGGATTAGAACATGGACCTCTTTGGGGGCCATTGTTCCATCCACTACTGAAACTTCCAGGGCCTCATGGTGAGAAGTCATCCTCCCACATGGCATGAGACAGAGGCATTTTTATTGAGCTGAAGAGAGAGACTATGTTTCTCAGTTATTTATTTTTCCACTATTCATGTTGGTTGCAACACAAAAGCTATAAGGCCTTTCCTCTTACGAAATCCATGCCAAATTCTAAGCTCCACACTGGATTTCAGGCACAGCTAACTCTTAACACAGAAACCAGAGACACAACCACTTCTTGCTAACACTTACAGAGGATTTTGCAGTTTACAAACACCTTCACAAATACTTAACTCTTACTATCGCCCCCGGTGGCAGGTCATCGCCCCATTTGACAGGTGAAGAGGCTGAGGCTCAGATGAAATGAGGTCATGGGTCTGTAGTGCCCAGAGCAGGGCTGACTCAAAGGAGGGACTCGGTTCTCTGTGGATGAGTTACCCCAGGTCCTCTGGGACCAGAGCTCACGATCCTTCCACCTCAACAGAGCTGCCCAAACAAAGAAGATAAGAAGTAGAAGCAGGCGTGGATGGTGCCACCTGCCAGGGTGGGAGAAACAGGGTCACAGCAACAGAGGTGATTGCAACACCTGCCACTGTGTTCTCAGACTTGCTGTGAAGAGCCTTGGGCTCCACTGCCAAAAGCTCACTGTGTGTGTGTGTGTGTGTGTGTGTGTGTGTGTATATATGTGTGTGTGTGTGTGTGTGTGTGTCTTTGTGCACAAACATGCGTGTATTGGGAGGAGGCTGCTTTTATAATCACCCCAGGCGGTGTTGATAAGGGGGTCTGGGAGCCCCACTTGAAGAGCCTCACCAACCTCGGGTGCCCCCTCTGGAGCTTGGAGCCAAGAGGCGGGACAGCAGGAGATGGAGAGAGGGACCAGTCAAGCGCCAGGTCCGCATTTCCTGTGTGTAAAATAAAGGGGATGGACTGGGAATCTGGTCCTCGGTTCCCTCTAGGGAACTCGGTTGATGATTAGATGGCCATTTCCTGTCTACCAGGACAGATAGTGCGGCTCAGCTGGGAAGTGGGAGGGGAAGCCGAGCCAGGAGCACAGACAGACTTGCCTGACGGGTGTCAAGCAGTGGAGACCCAGGGAATCAGAACCCGGCCTCGGGGTGACCGGCTTCAGAGAGAGTGGGAGTTATAGGGTGGGCCTGTGAATGAAAGGTTTGGCCAGGGCTGCACTTGCTGCAGAACAGGAGTGGCCACCTTTTTCCGTAAAGGGCCAAAGCAAGTCTTTTAGCCTTTGCAGACCATTCTGTTTCTGTCTCGTGGACTCAGCTCGTCCATTGTGGGGAGAGAAACGTGGCTGTGTCCTAATAAAACTTTGCTTGCCAAACGGAAGGTGAGCTGCATTTGGCCTGAGGGCTGTAGTCTACCCATCCTAGCTCTACACAAACCTACATTCTGTTCTTCAACTGCGGCAGCTTTTTACCAAGTTACAGAGCATTGTTGATCACACCATTCAGCCCCACCCCTTACTCCAAATGGTTAGAAAGGTCCAGAATGGAATTCACAAAAGCTGTACCAAAAGCCCTGGATT